>NC_134266.1:226740323-227940323 GCF_031893055.1 Leptodactylus fuscus
CCCATGATATTACAAAGACGTTTATGAGGCTATTAGAATATTGTCATTGTGCTAGCTGTGAAAATGTTCACTTGAATGCTGCAGTCTCTTCAACTAGGTGATCAGCGAGGGTGCTGGGTCTCAGACCCCCAGTGATCACATATAGATGACCAATCCTAAAGAAAAATGGAAAACCTCTCTTTAAGCAGTTCAACTCCCCACTTGTATGAAGGGGCATTTCATTTGCCTATGTTGTATTTAGACACTAAGGAGTAGCAGGTTTTGAAGCTTCTTACTTTATTCATGTTTATAAATAATTGCCAACATTTATACAATAAAAATTCAGCATAAAAGCCAATATAACATATAGGAAGTGTATTGATGCAAGTGAGAACTTTGTAGACACTCGCTAGTCATTGCATTAATTTAATTCACAACTTTGTTCTACAGTATATCCATTTGTAGCACATCTGTTATACAACCACCTTAAACAGTGTGATACAAGGACCCCAAGGAGAACACATGGATTTAACTGCATTTGTTAAGTGTGTTGTGTTTTCCTTGAGCATAAGCTTATATATTATTAACAAATGTATTGTGATACCACATTGGTGGGAAAAGCTCCTATTAGTTACAATCTGTGTGAACAGAACTTAGGAACTTCTAAAACTTACCCAGGTCCTGAATTATCATTGCTTAGGTCTCTTGATTTCATTGTAGGCACCTTTTAGGCTAAGGCCCCACTTAGTGGCCAGCAGCGAAAAAGCGTTGCAGGAAATGGTTTTGGAAATACCAGTATTTCTGCTGACCATATTTTTCTGCAATGTGTGGATTGGATTTGCTAAAATCCCATCCACTTTGCAGGGACTGTAACATAATAATGTACAGCACCAGGGGATTAATATAGTAATGTACAGCACCATGGAATTAGTATAATAATGTATAGCACCATGGAATTAATATAATAATGTACAGCGCCATGGAATTAATATAATAATGTACAGCACCATGGAATTAATATAATAAAGTACAGCACCATGGAATTAATATAATAATGTACAGCACCATGGAATTAATATAATAATGTACAGCACCATGGAATTAATATAATAATGTACAGCACCATGGAATTAATTGTGCTCTAAAACTAAACAATGATAATAAAAATAAATAGAAAAAGAAGTCAGAATCAAAGACTACCTCAAAGCAACAGATATGTGGGTAAGTTTGGTACCATTAACTTTGATAGATAGGTCAGGTGATGTGACATCTGAGACTTAAGTTATTAGATTTATTTTTTATGTAAATTTTTAGTCACTACATATTAGTTTGAGTACTGTGTGTTGTATTCACATAGGTATGGTTTGGGACTGCGAAGTTTGTACTGTACATTATATCTGTAGTCTATGTAGATAGGGGTAATATATATCATTTCTATTTAAGCCACTACAGTATATAGTAGTGTTATCAATTCAAAGTATAACAATGTTATTTTGGAAGCATACTGTGCTATTTATAATTAGAGATAATTTGGTTTATTTGCTGTTTTGGTTATTTTTATAGTACATGAGTATACCTGAGGTGCCTTATTGAAGACTTGGACTAATTGTATACTTGCATGATAAGCATTCCAATGACTTCAATGGGTTTTCTTTAGAAAACCCTTCATTCTCCTGATTGCTTGAGGTCCCAGTGGTTGGTTCCCAGCAATGTGACACATCTCCTTGCCTGTAGCTAGGGGATAAATGTCTGTAATGGCATAGCCCCTATAACCAATCTTTATTTGGACTGTTTTACAGTTGTAGGTTATACTGGTCTTGGGTAACAGAGGTGAAATGGCCTAGGTCTCTGAGAGGAATAGGGTCTCACCACTTCTCAACCTGAGACCTTGACAGTCTTGGTGAGCAGTAGAGGACTGCTTAAGGGTGCATTCACACGGAGTAAAATGGAGTGTATTTTGGAAGTGTGTTTTTCTACACGCGTAAACACTCCAAAAAACGCTCCGTAAACGCCACGTGTAAAAAACGCTCCAAAATACCCGCATAAATTTTTTTACACGTGTAAAATTACACTCCAAAATACACTCCGTTTTACTCCGTGTGAATGCACCCCTTACAGTTCTCCTGCTGCAAACCCTGCATAGGTCTGACCACAGCTGATCTCTTACTACTGTTGAACTTCTCTCCATTTTTCTACACTTTACAGTTCTTGAGGTACAACTCATTGTATTGTAATTCCTGAAACTATATCTTCTGCTATACCACTCACTATAGTTAACTATAGATGTAAGAACTAACATTATGACAAGGTGAGGACACCTTAAAAAGCCAGTTTCCTCCTTTTACAAGAAAATTGTAAATAGCTCCTTTTGGGAATAGAGATATTCCAGGCTTAGGGTGCATTCACACTGAGTAAACGCTAGCTTATTCTGAACGTAAAACACGTTCAGAATAAGCGGCGTCTAAAGCAGCTCCATTCATTTCTATGGGAGCAGGGATACGAGCGCTCCCCATAGAAATGAATGGGCTGCTTCTTTCACTCCGTGCAGTCCCATTGAAGTGAATGGGGAGTGCCGGCGTATACGGCAAGCTCTGCTCATGCCGGAGCGTACACGCCGGCACTCCCCATTCACTTCAATGGGACTGCACGGAGTGAAAGAAGCAGCCCATTCATTTCTATGGGGAGCGCTCGTATCCCCGCTCCCATAGAAATGAATGGAGCTGCTTTAGACGCCGCTTATTCTGAACGTGTTTTACGTTCAGAATAAGCTAGCGTTTACTCAGTGTGAATGCACCCTTAGAATGTCATCTTATGGAAGAACCGACCTTCAATAAGAGATCAATGGTAACTGGTTCCAAAGATCAATTTCCTCAAACTAAATGGTTACATAGACTTCTGTATATATGACATCTTTGAGATTGGTGCAGATACATAAACTACTCAGAGATATCTGTAATCGATGTTGCCAAAACGGTACCTTCAGGCACATGGAATACGTGATTTTGTAAATACCACACTAGGTCTTCTTTCAGTATGCCCCCAAGAGGTTAGTCTATTGGAGTTGGTAAAGCAGCTTATCAAGACAGATCAATTCTTACACATATGGCACTTGTGGATGAATGCACAGACATTTATAAGAAAATGATATTTATTATACGGTGGATATTTGCCACAAACAATTAGATTTTTCATTGCTATATGCCAGTGATGGCGAACCTTTTTGAGACCGAGTGCCCAAACTGTAACCCAAAACCCAATAAATTATCACGGAGTGCCAACACGGCAATTTAACCTTAAAACTATTTGGATCCACAATTGCGGACTCACAAATTACAGTCGTGTGAATTGGGCTTTACAGAGCTTGTACTGAAAGGTCTGTACACAGTACAATCTGCCCCACAGTGGCCCCCACACACACAGTACAATCTGCCCTGCAGTGGCCCCCACACACACAGTACAATCTGTCCCGCAGTGGCCCCAACACACAGTACAATCTGCCCTGCAGTGGCCCACACACACACACAGTACAATCTGCCTCGCAGTGGCCCCCACACACAGTACAATCTGCCCTGCAGTGGCCCCCACACACACAGTACAATCTGTCCCGCAGTGGCCCCCACAGACAGTACAATCTGCCAGGGGGCCACACGGTGGCTCAGTGGTTAGCACTGCAGCTTTGCAGCGCTGGAATCCTGGTGTTCGAATCCCACCAAGGGCATAAAACCAACTGCAAGGAGTTTGTATGTTCTCCCCGTGTTTGCATGGATTTCCATCCCATATTCCAAAGTCATACTGATAGGGAAAAATGTACATTGTGAGCTCTATGTGGGACTCACAATCTACATAAAAAAACAAAACAAAATCAGTACAATCTGCCCTGCAGTGGCCCCCACAGACACAGGACAATCTGCCCCGCAGTGGCCCCCACACACACTACAATCTGCCCTGCAGTGACCCCCACAGACAGTACAATTTGCCCCGCGGTGGCCCCCCCCCCCCCAATGGATTATACCTGTATACTCCACAGTAGCCCCCTTCCCACACAGCATGAAGTGGTCCTCAGTAGCACCCTGCCCAGACAGCATGAAATGGTCCATAGTAGTTCCTCCTCCCCAAACAGCACGAAATGGTCCACAGTAGCCCCTTCCCCACACAACATGAAATATTCCACAGTAGCCCCCTCCCCACACAGCATGAAATATTCCACAGTAGTTCCCTCTACCCAACAGCACAAAATGGTCCAGAGCAGCCCCCTCCCCAGACAATACACATATATACTTACCTGAAGGGCCGCCAGGCGTCCTCTCTCTCACCTATTCACCACGGGCGCTGATGACTTACGTAATCATGTCCGCACCAGTGCAGAGGTCACACTCTGTATAGTCAATGTAGGCCGTGCGTACCGCGCGGCCTACACTGACAGCTTTCAGCTGGATGTGCATTTGCACATCCAGCTGAAAGCAGCGATTGCTCACTAACGGGGAATCCTGTACCGGATTCCCCGTTACTGAGCGATCCGGGAGACCGCAACCGTGCCAGCATAGAGGGCTCTGCGTGCCCTCTCTGGCACGCGTGTGATACATATATATTTTTCTTGTAATGTTTGCATTGCAATAGATTGTAACCACCAAACTGTATACCCAATAATAGGTTGTAACCACCAAACTGTGTATTCATGAATAGGTTGTAACCACCAAACTGTGTACCCAATAATAGGTTGTAACTACCAAGTTGCGTACTCTTTAAGAGGTTGTAAACACCAAGTTATGTACCTTATTGAGCTTGTAACCACCAAGGTCTGTGCCACTATTGTAACCATCATGTTTGTATCCAAGCTGAAGTAATGTTCTGTTTCTGCCCAGTGTCTGCCATTTCTGTATCATTTGAAAATCAGGGCTAAGCCCCACTCACAAAACTGATCCTCTTCCAAGTACATAATGTATAAAAGCACCTACTGAAGGTAAGTCACTATGCAAGTCACTATATAATGCATAGCCATCCTAGATTGAATGCTAATACCATAGAGCCCCTTTACCATAACTGATATGACTGTGCAGTTATCTTTATATACTATTATAGAACTTCAATAATGATTTATATGTCTTAGAATTGGTTTACTCAGCTGGAGTCCCTTTACTGCTATTCTGGCTGCCGTCTTTGTATGAAGGATAGTAATGATAAGATTGTGCTTTGTTATTTGTTGAATCTCATTGGAGGATAACATGATAGACTTTTGGGTCATTTTAATAAAATTTGAAAAATGAAATGCTCTTCTTTATTCTGTGGCTGACACGTCGCTTCAGTAAGAGAAGACTGAGCCTGACTCACATATACTTATGCAGTGATTTATCCCTGAAATGTCCTTTTTAGCTCTTTCTATAAATCCGCAAAATATGAACAAGAACAGTGTAACAAGTCTCATTTTTACAAGTGTAACATCAAGATGATGGGATGATTTAGGAAAACCTGCACTCGCAGGGGGTTGGACCTGATGGCCCTTGAGGTCCCTTCCAACTCTAGCATTAAAAAAAAAAAAAAAGAAAGGCAAAGGTAAAGAAGTTTTGCAGTCCTTTGAAATTTAGTATGGCCCCTTAAACCTCCGAGTTGTATAGTGAGCATAAGGCACGCATACAATGCCAGGGTCTTTGTGATCCCATACTAAAAGGAGCCTACAGCCTCCATGTACAGGTTCCCTGTACACTATTCTGCTGAGTGCATGACAATGAGGACAGTAATGCTGGGACGAACAGGCTGCCGACTTTCATCATGGAAGCTCAGATGCCTGTTCCCCCAAGGTCCACAGCAGAAAACCCTGGAAATCTGAATGTTAATGCTGTAGTGCACCTACAGGAGCCACTGCAGGTCTCACTCATTTATCAACCTGTGAAACCCACAGCAATGATTGATAGGCTGCAAATTCTATCTGTACCATGGGCTTGAGAATCTGTAGAAATGTAATCTACTATCCTGCTACTGTATATCACAAAGGGTTAGCCGCTGGCAAGTTAGCGGCAGCTATCTCAATATATGTACTGCTCATGTAACTGCAGCCTAAAACTGGTAAGAGAAGCATCTAAATGCATATGCTATGTAGATTTATACAATAGGCCAAATGGAACCCATGTATGCATGTTTAGAAAAAGTTTCTTGTAATTGATGTATCAGACAATTCTGTTCTTTGTGTAGAGCATAACATTCCCTATTAAAGCACATTTTTCTGCCTTTGGTGCTTCTTATTACATCTTGTACTGTACATGTTTAATTACATAATTGTATCTAGCTATTGCTGTTACAGACTGCTGCCCCCTGGTGTTCTATTGAATCTCTCTTAAAATGTCCACCTATTGTATCCAGAGCCAGTGAGAGGAAGCCGCACTAGTCTAGTGCACTGACTCCTACTGGCTGGTCTGCATAACAGCAAAAATCATGTGACATAATAATAATAATAATAATAATAATAATAATAATAATAATAATATATTTTATTAGCGCCAACATATTCCTCAGCACTGTACAATTTGTAGGGTTCAAGTACAGACAAAAAGATACATTACAAAGAAATAGTCGCTTCACACAATGGGACTGAGGGCCCTGCTCGCAAGAGCTTACAATCTATTAGGTAGAGGGGGTGACACAAGAGGTAGCAGGGGAGACATTGCTTATACAATGGTCAGACAATTTTGTAATAGAGGTTACTGTTAGAGATGAGCGAGTAGTGTTTGATCGAGTAGGTGTTCAATCGAATACTACGGTATTCGAAATACTTGTACTCGATCAAACACTACTAGCTGTTCGAAGTTTAAGGTTCGTTGCAGAACCAGCGTTGATTGGCAGAATGCTATACATTCTGCCCACCAACGCTGGTTCTTCTCTTACCTTTAGAAGTCTTCTCCGTGCAGCGTCCCCACGGCGTCTTCTGGCTGGAATTCACTCTGCCTAGGCATCCGGCCTAGGCAGAGCCGTCTGCGCATGCGCGGGCATGCCCTCGCATGCGCAGTCGGCTCTGCTCAGGCGTCGGGCCGGGCAGAGCCGACTGCGCATGCGCAGTCGGTTCTGCCTAGGCCCCGATGCCTAGGCAGAGTGAATTCCAGCCGGAAGAAGACGCCGCGGGGGCACTGCATTGGGAGAAGACTTCAAGGAGAATCCAACCCGACCGTCTCTCGTGGACTTGGTAAGTATAATTTTATCGAATTTTGCCTACCCCTGAAACGAGCATTTCCCTCCATAGACTATAATGGGGTTCGAAATCCGTTTGAACAGTCGAACAGTGTGCGGCTGTTCGAATCGGATTTCGAACCTCGGACATTTTAGTGTTTGCTCATCTCTAGTTACTGTCATTACACAGACATATAACTGTATGAGCCGTCACCAGTCATATCCTTTAACATGTGGATGATGCCTGAACATATAAAATTAGTCTGAGATGTAATTATATCATGTGGGAGCGGGAACAGAGAAAGGTTAATTTTAGGGATTCTAATTACGGTACGGAAGGGTCTACATTAGGAATTGTGATAGACCTGTCTGAAAAGATGTGTCTTTAGTTTGCGCTTGAAGCTGTAGAAATTGGGAGTTAATCTGATTGTCCGGGGTAGAGCATTCCAGAGAAGTGGTGCAGCTCGGAAGACGTCTTGTATATGTGCATGGGAGGGTCTAATAATAGAGGATGACTGCCTGTTTACAATAGGATTTGGGCTGACCTACTAGGTAAGGATGAGTGAAGTGGTTTGTAACAAGCCGGATTTGTTACGATTTTTACAAAAATTTGAAGTTCAGCTGAACCTGAGATTTTATGGATTCAACACCCACCAATCAGTATTCTAATCTGTGATCTCTTTAGATGTCAGAGTATAATAATAAGGGGTTTCACGGAGGTGCAGGAATATAATAAATCTCATACCAACCTTATCTCACCTCTTATTTTTTAGCGTGATATTGAAGTACCCCACATGGCTGCTGAGGGCCACTCACAGGTCACAGAAGTCCCCTGGGGCTGCTGATGTCACCCAGGAGGCCAGAAGAAGCCAGACCAAAGGCTCAAGAGGTGAGAAAAGGTGAGTATAAGCTGTTTATTACTTTCCGTACCTCTTAGAGGCCTCCATTTATTATATTCTGGGGTATAACTATAGCACTTTCAATTCTACAACTTGTGGGTGAAGCTTGTAAATATTCATAAGACAAATTTCAAGGGAGGGAATCTAAAGAATAGCAAAGGGCGCCATCACAAGAATCTTTTAGTGATATTTGGGCTTATGACCATTTTAATACAGTGATTCCAATTGAAGAATTTCTGTTTTGCAGGATCTCATAGTAATATTTCATATTTCAATACTGGACAATCTCCTTAAATCTTTGTAACCAAGATATTTTATATTTCATAAGTTTTGTTCAGTATTAGATACAAAATTATACCTGTTACCTAGAAGCTGTGTTTCTTTTATCCATAGATTGGGGTGGGATTTACCAACCCCCCACCCCCACCCCCCATGAGCATACAACTCTACCACCCTATAGCACTCTTAACTAAGTCACAAGAACTAATTTGTGACCATCTCTCATTGTGAGCAACAACTATGAAGATTCTGAAGTGTGTAACCCAATGTCTGGATCTTTTCCGGATCTCTATGCAAATTACTTACAATCCTTAAATGTCAGTCATTTTCTCTAGGGGGTCCCTTGTGTGACCATTGGTGGCGTGATGCACACAACAATGAAACATTGACATTTGTAATGTCACAATTTGCGGGAATTGGGATTTAATACATTCTAATTGTATGGAGGTTCTTTCTTTACTATATCCAAACTAAGATATATTTCAATTTTTATTTTATTTTATTATAAATAGTATGTGCCTGTCATTTTTTCCAATTAAGACGCATGACTACATTTATTTATTTATTTTATTTATTTATTTTTATTTATTTAACGATATAATTCACTTTTTTTTTCAACTTTTCACTAATTTTGTATCCAAAGCTACCGGCCACCCACTCGTGTAGGCTGACGTCACCAATTCCATAACAAAATTACAATAATTTTCTAATTTTCGAGTCTAACATGCAGTGTCATGGTAGTAGCAACAATAAACTGATTTTATGCTTTCAGGAGATGGCTATGCAAATATTACAAGTGCGATTAATTCCCTTAGAAAGGTAAATTCTAGTATAATTACATAATATTTCACATGCTTAGAGAGAACCCTTTAACCCGCCCTCCCCTTAGATGTTGTTCGAGTGTGTATTAGATCATGTATATTATATTACTTCTGCAAGAAGCAGCCTGTGCCTAAACCCAATGTAGAGGACGAGTCATTTTAATAAATGGAATGAGATTAGAGTATGTTCAGGGAGAGTGCTCAGATCTAGTAATGTACATGGTATACTTACTCTAAGGTAATATAGAAAGCCCAGGTGCGTAATCGCCTCGGTCTTGCCTTACACACACAGCTACATTAATATTCTCATTTCTTCCAGATGTGCTTGAGTTACTGACTCCCTGTCGTGACAGTCTGTGTCATTTGCAGAAAAGGAAGCTTGAATATTTCATAGAGCTAAAGAGGCAAACAGGGCCTTAAGACATAAAAGAAAACAGGTTATGTTAACCGAGCACATTCTTGTTAGAAATACAATTTTCATTTTCATAGTAAGAGTTACCATTGCTATCAGTGTAAGATGTCCCTGCTGTTATATAGTCATTATAAATATATAGCTGTACTGTATGCTAATATGGACAGCCGTGTTATAGTGGATACTGCCCAAGGCGCCATGCAGGTGGATGAACTAGATCATCAATAGTGCTGCAACGTGCTTATGCTTCATTATGGAGATAATGTCACTCCTTAAGGAGAGACCACCTATTAGATGTATGGAGACTTATACAGCCATAGTCGCTCCACTGTAAGGGATCATGGGAGGAATATGCAAATCTGTCTCCCAAGATGTAAACAGGAAGACAGTGCCTCTGTTATGATGCTCTCTATAGGAAGCACCCTGAACATCATGCACGACTTTCCCAGAAGTCTTTACTGCATAATGTGGGATTTTTACCAAGTCAGTTCCTCAGCTACGGACGGCCACTTCGGTCTGGTTGGACCTCGTCAGCACAGCGTAGAGAGAACTGACTTGGTAGAAGTGAGAGGCTGAGAGACCAGATTATGGGGATAATGTCACTCCTTAAGGAGAGACCACCTATTAGTTGTGTGGACTCTTATACAGCCATAGTCGCTCCACTGTATGGGATCATGGGAGGAATATGCAAATAAGTCTCCCAAGATGCAAATGCTGTATAAATCTCCATACACCTAATAGGTGGTCTCTCCTTAAGGAGTGACATTATCCCCATAATCTGGTCTCTCAGCCTCCTACTTCTACCAAGTCAGTTCTCTCTACGCTGCACTGACGAGGGCCAACCAGACCGAAACGGCCGTCCGTAGCTGAGAAACTGTCTTGGTAAAAATCCCACATTATGCAGTAAAGGCTTCTGGGAAAGTTGGGCATGATGTTCAGGATGCTTCCTATAGAGGGCAGCATAACAAAGGCACTGTCTCCCTATTTACATCTTGGGAGACAGATTTGCATATTCCTCCTATGCTCCATTAGCCAAGTCTCGCACCTCTGAGTGGGGATTTTGTTCTTTTATCTGTTGGATAGCTGAGACATTTCTGATAAATTGGCAATTTGTACAGAGCGTCCTACTATTAATATATTAATATATATATTAATTCAATTAACTCAGTTAATTCAATGTGATACTTGATCAGTAAATGGGACATACAATATTAAGTGGATATAGTGTCATTGGTGGATTACCTGTTGTTTAGGGGCTACAGTTAAATAAATGGTAAAGTGGGTGGTATTAGGAGGGTGCAGGTAAATTTTAAGGTGTTAAGTGTTTCTGTGTTTTCATTCTAAGAGGAGGTAGGGGGACACAAGAGGTCAGGGGGCTTGTTTGCTACAGTGGTCCAGCCATCTTTTAATAGGAAAGCTTATGTAACTGAAGCCGTCACCAGCCGGTATCTGTGAATATACAGATACTAGATGCAAGGCGTGCCGTGTAACTTCTAGATGGCGAGGACAGGATCTGAGGAACAGAGGAGGAAGAATAAAAAGAGTTATTGTTCTACACTTCCACATTCTATACTATGATCAGGTTATGTGATAAGCCAGACCAAACAGATGTGATTTTAGGAGAGTTTCGAAGCTGCTGTAGTTGGGTATTAATTGGATTGTCCAGGGGAAAGTGTTCCAGAGCACCGATGCAGCTCAAGAAAAGTCTTGCAGATGGAAGTGGGATGTTCATATAACAGAGGATGCAAGTCTAAGGTCATTGGAAGACCGGAGAGGACAAGAGAGGAGATATAGAGGGGAGCAGCACTATGAATGGATTTGGTGGTCAGAGTGATAATTTTATATTGTATTCTGTGATGGATGGGCAACCAATATATCAACTGACATAAACTATCCGTGTACCGGTTTGACAGAATGATGAGTCTGGCAATGAGGCAATATAAACCATTTCTGTTTTAACAGTATATCCTTCCATTGGTATCATCTCTAGCACCTAAGTGTAATATCACTGTGAAGAGTGTGATGATGTCCCTAAGACGTTACTATAATTCAATGACAGCTTTATATTTAGCCTACAGAACATCATCGGCTCAGTGATTTTCTGATGTACACGATCAAATGTGTCAGGTGTGAGGATAAAATGATGTCTCAATAACAACCCTTACTACACCGATGATGTGGTCTCCATAATGCCATTGACATGCAGGAATATAATCTAATATAATCTATGTCAGCTCTGTATCATTATATCTTGCATCCTAATACCTCAGTGCCCCTTATACTTTCACATAGATTGCATGTACAAGAAGTTACTGTGGGTCTGTTTGGTTGTTAACAAGGCATCATGTCCTGATGGAATTGTCATGTGTGGAGGAGGTAAAGGTGACTTCAGCTACAGGCAGCATATGATTCACATATGAGAGAATATTCGACCTTTGACGTGTCATGTCTGCTTAAATTGTAGCACTCTCTAGAGACATGATGCCTGTTACTCTGAGCATGATGCCGTATCTTACTTTATTCACCGTTGTCACTCTTGTATATGTGATTTAACACACTAAAAATCAAACTTCATCTGAAATGATTGTTCTTATTCAGATTGTCCTCTTTTCATCAGCTACATAAGAGACCTCGCTTATGCGTCTGCATACATGTCATTATTGGCTCTCACACTGACTTTACGCAGCTTTCTGTTATATGTCTCTTCCTTGGTGACCTGCAGTGTTATCTCATTTACTAGGGAGATTGACATGTAATTAACCAGTTATTGTCACCGTTGCAATACTTCCCATTCTTCTTCTGTGCTAAGCACCTTGGGCTCATACTTGGCTAAACATCTCCAATGATTCAGAGGCAGTAGACCGTCCTTTGTAGATGTCTTCTCTTCAAAGGGGTCTTTTCTGAAGTTCAATTATCATTTCAAAAGGAAGAAACATTTTAAAGTCAGATCTGTCTTTTCATGAATGTGACTTGAATGTTCGGCATTGAGATTGCCAAGTCTCTCGGAACCCGAAACCGAAGGTAACTTCATAAGGTCTGTATAGGAGGACACATACATTTTTTAACAATATATAAATTTACATTTATTTTATGAATGTAAATGAGAACAGTGGACGGAAGGAAATGAAGATGAAGGCGCACTGAGTCCATACACTACTGTATGATAGCAATGGTGGTCAAATTGTTATCTTATTGTGCAGCATCCCAGCAGGAGCTGCTAAATGTTTTTTGTTTGTCATTGGTTCTTGCAGGTTGTCTTGTCTTTTATATGTCTATGGTAAATGTCTGCCATTTCTCTGTGTAAAATGCACTTTACTACAATTTGATAAATGCTGTACTACCTTATGACCAATCACAGGCCACTGGGTGGGGTTGAAGAAAGGGTTTATATTCTCTGGTAGCTGTTGCCAAGGTTAGTCCAGGATTAGCTTAAATCCAAGTTCAGGATTAGTCCAGAATCAGATGCACATCCAAATCCAGGGCCAGGTTCAGGTGTAAGGGTGCATTCACACGGAGTAACGTGCCGCGTGATGTGGCACATATACGGCGTGTGAGACTTTGCGCACCGTAAAAGCTCCCATTGATTTCAATGGGAGCCTGGATCGTATATGTGGCGTTATTTTGCGGCCGTGATTCTGTGGATACCAAAGCTAACTTCACTGATTGCTCAAGAACTGTGTATTCCAACTGTGCTGAAATCAGTGGAGCAGTGTCTATTAAAAGATGCAAAAAAACTGGAGTATGTGGAGGTAGTGAAAGGTCCACCTTAGTTTAGCTAAGATTAGGAGTTTACTAACTATTTCAGAATGAGATTAGTACCAGATGACATAGCATGAATAAGATTATTTAAAGTTTAAGTGAAGGGTCTATAAACAAACAAATTAGCAGGGTTTTCATTTTTTACTCCCTACTTTCCAAAAGCCATACATTGTTTATATTTACTGTTCAGTGAGCCATATGAGGGCTTAATTTTTGTACTTTATAATAGTTCAATTTAACCCCTTCCCGACATCAGATGTGTTTAAAGATGGCGACCGCTATAGCCACTGGGGGTCTGTTTTATACAGCAGACAACCGGTGTCCAATCGTGGGCATTAACCCCTCTGGCACCTCGGTCAAAGCTGTTTTATTTTATCGGTGGCATGTGGGCGCTGCCATTTTGCCTGTGATCGCCAGCACTCGGACCAAGCTCCAGGGCTAGCCTCCCATTGGCATGACAACTGGGAGCCTTGTTAAGGCTCCTCGGCCTGTCTGTAATGATTTTCTTTTGCAGGCTGCTCTATTTAAGTTAAGTTTTTTGTGCAATGCATTGTAATGCATTAGCATTAGTGATCAGACCCCCTGGGGTTCAAGACTCCTATGGGGTCTAATAAATACATAAAAAAAAAAAAAATACAAAGTATTAAAAATTCAAATCACCCCCCCCTTTCCCTAGAACAAAAAGTACTTAAATAATGTGAAACACATACACATTACATATCCCTGTGTCTGAAAACGCCCGCTCTACAAATCTATAAAAATATTTTTCCTATACGGTAAACGCCGTAGCGGGAAAAAACGTCAAAAGTGCCAAACTGACGTTTTTTCAAAGTTTTACCTCTGATAAAGATTTGAATAAAAAATGATCAAAGCAATAGACAATCCCCAAAATGGTAGAACTAAAAAGTACACCCGGCCCCACAAAAAAGATGCCCTATACATGGGAGTATAAAAAACTTACGGCTGTCAGAATGTGGCGACTTTTAGAAAAAAAAAATTTGGCACAGTTTTGGATTTTTGTTAAGGAAGTAAAAAAATTTAAGTAAAACCATATAAATTTGATATCCTTGGAATCGCACTGAAACATAGAATACAGGTGACTTGTCATTCTGGCTGCACAGTGAACACCGTAAAACGAAACCCATAAGAAAGTCGCACAAATGCACTTTTTCTTCAAATCCCATTCTGAATTTTTTCCAGCTTCCCAGTACATAGTACAGAATAATTAATGGTGGCATCATGAAGAAAAATTAGTCCTGCAAACATTAAGACCTCTTATGGCTCTGAGAGTGGAGAAATAAAAAAGGTTATGGAGTTTGGAAGGGAGGAGTTAAAAACAAAATATGAAAATCAAAAAATGTCCACGGCGGAAAGGGGTTATTATTCCAAAAGATGTAAGGAGAAGCTGGGAAAAAATTAAGAGTGGGGTGGAATTAGATAAAAACTGCATTTCTGCAATTTTATGACATTCACTGTCGGCATGGTCACCATAATACCACATTTTTCTAGTTTTTGTTATGTTTTATTCCCTTTACAAAAATCAACAAACGCAAAAAGATTACCTTAAGGCTAAGGTCACACGTTGCAGAAACACAGCTTTTTTTGTTGCAGATTTTGTTGCGTTTTTTTGAGCCAAAGCCTGGATCCTATTAATATTGTTAAATGTGAAATGTTTGTGAGTTTGTGGGTTTGTGACTTTAGATGTTCGAATGTTTGGCGGTCAATCACGCAAAACCCGCTCCACCGATTTGGCTGAAATTTTCCACAAACATAGTTAATACACACGATTGCACAATAGGCTACTTTTGAACACAATAACCCACATAAGTTTTCCACACGAACCCCACAAAAAACAAACTCGCATCACCATCTCTGCAATCTCACACACTTTGGACCATAGCAAGCCCCTAAACTTCACATTACCCCCTACAGCCTAGCCCCTAACCCCACACACTCACATTCACCTATACTTTCCCACTTTCACCCTCACCTTCACCATACTGCAGGAGGCTACCTCTGTCACTCTCCGGCCCAGCCATGTTTGCCGCCCCCACCGCTGGGAGGATCCGCGGCACCGCCCACCACACTACTCCACTAGCTTCACAGGAGCATGCGCACTTTGCACACATAAACAACGTGTTAACAGCACGCCACCATTTTGCGCCTCCACCTTAGGCCGCAGCACATGAAATCCTGCCTCCAGCCCGCAACAGTACCCGACGCCGCTATCACCTCCCTGCTGTTTCCTCTGCACGATCCATCCACTAGCCCGACACTGGTAAGTTCACGTACCACTCTAACAATGCCAGGACCTCTGCCCTCTCTACTCCGCTGTGCCAACACCTTACGCTCCATAATAACCTTACCCCTCTCCCTCAGTGCCCTATCCTTCCACTTCTCCTCCGCAAACACACCTCACAGTCACTTGCACCTCACTTCACCCCCTTTGCTATGGCCCATGCCAGTGATGTTCCTATGGCAACCGGCCGCCATAGCCAACGCTTCCTGGCACACCACCGCTCACACTGCCTCTGCTCTCGGCCGCTATACCCCCTTGTACTATGGCGCATGCCGGCACTTTCCATCTGCCAGGTGGCCGGTAGCCGTACACCCGCCATAGCCCTTCCCTTACACAATCACGCATACACTGTGCTACCCCTGTTATGTCTCCGGTTCCTGCCAACTTTGCGTCCTCCGCTGCCTTCTCTTACCTGTCCTGTGGCTCCCGTCTGTCCCTCGCTGCGCGGAGGTATCCTCCTGCTCATCTCCGCCGCCTACACTGGGCTAGGCTGCCGCCACGAAGGTTCCTATTGCAGCCGCTAGCTCTCCCACGCCTCCCACACAGCTCAGTGTGTCCAGGCTGCTGCAGGCTATGCTACGTAGCCTGCAATAGCACTGGCACTATTATTCAATACATAGCAATACATTATGATTGCAATGCATTGCATTGTTCAGGACACCCCCTGCTGGTGTACAACGGTATTGTTTTGCAAGCTGCTGGATGCAGCCTGCAAACCTCATTAGCATTAAAATATAAAAAAAAAAAACAATACTGTGAAACACACACATTACCTATCCCCGCCTCTGAAATACCCCACCCTACTAACTGAACTAAACATTACGCCTGCATACACTCACACTATTAGGCAATGCATTGCAATACATTACTATTAGGTAATGCATTGCATTATTCAGCGCACCCCCTGCTCTCCTTCACACCCACTAAACGCCCATGTATTTGCTGAAAATACACGTCTACAAATACACATGTAAGGGTCCATTCACACGGCGTAACGCGGCGCTCATTTGGTGCTTATTTTCGCCGAGCGCCGCATTACGGGAGCGTTTACGCCGCACTATTTACTGTGCGCGTTTACGTTCGCGAGTACGCGGCGTTGATGCCGCGTAAGACCGATTGTAAAATTTCACCCGCGACTCGATTTACACGCTTCTACAATCACCGCAGACGAAGTCTAGCAGCTAGTTGTCTATAAAGGGAATGGCAAATATCTCGAAGCTTTTTATACTTCTACCTTTTGCTCAATCCACTCCTGGCTTTGGCTCAAAAAACCGCAGCAAAATCTACAACAAAAAAGCTGTTTCCGCAACATGGGCCTTCAGCCTAAGGCCTGGGCCCCACATTACGAAAACACAGACTTTTTAATCCATTCTTGATTTTGGCTCAAAAAAAGAGTAGCAAAATCCGCAACAAAAAAGCTGCATTTCCACAATGTGTGGCCTCAGCCTAATCGCCATATTCTGACATCCATAACTTTTTTTTATATTTCTTTGTGCAGAGATTTGTAAGGCAATTTTTTGTGGAGTATGATGTAGTTTTTATTCATTCCATTTTGGAGATTGCCCAACATTTTGATCACTCTTTATTGAATTTAGGAAGGCGAAATGGGGAAAATAACCCAACAATTAAGGTATTTTGATTTTGGTGTTTGCCTTATAAATATTTATTTCATTTTTATAGTTTGGGATTTCTCAGACATGGAATTGCCTAATTTGTGTTTGTTTACGTTTTGTTTCATTTTCTACTTTTTTTTTAATCCACCCCCAGAGGCCCTGAATCTGTCGTCATTAGATTGCTTGTATTATAGACTGCAATACAACTGTATTTAAGGTTATGGGAGAGGCTATGGGAGAATAACTGTATGAGGCCTGCCAATAGTTAAAGGGATTCTATCATTAAAACCTTTTTTTTTGTGGATAAGACATTGGAATAGCCTTTAGAAAGGCTATTCGTCTCTTACCTTTAGACGTGGTCTCCGCTGCGCCGTTCCTTAGAAATACCGGTTTTTACCAGTATGCAAATGAGTTCTCTCAAACAGCCAGAGAAGTGTCTCCAAGCGCCACCTCCTTCTTCGTCTGCCGCGTCATCTTCAATGTCTTCTTCCGGCACAGGCTCGTAACTTCTAGCAGAGCAGAGCA
This sequence comes from Leptodactylus fuscus, assembly GCF_031893055.1. Taxonomy (NCBI): domain Eukaryota; kingdom Metazoa; phylum Chordata; class Amphibia; order Anura; family Leptodactylidae; genus Leptodactylus; species Leptodactylus fuscus. The sequence goes on from NC_134266.1 coordinate 226,758,065, forward strand.
GACTGCGCAGGTGCACAGGCCACGAGAAAATGGCCGCTAACAATACTGTGCAAGCATCCATTTTCCCGTGACCTGTGTGCTTGCGCAGTCTGCTCTGCCCAAGGCCCGAGGCCTGGAAGTTACGAGCCTGCACCGGTAGAAGACATTGAAGATGACGCTGCGAACGAAGAAGGAGGCGGTACTTGGAGACACTTCTCTGGCAGCGGTGGGGACGCCCCCATCGTTGTTTAAGCGCTGGGGCCCGCCCCCATCGCTGCGAGAGAACTCATTTGCATACCAGTAAAAAACAGTATTTCTAATGAACGGCGCAGCGGAGACAACGTCTAAAGAGACGAATAGTCTTTCTAAAGGCTATTCTGACGTCTTATCCACAAAAAAGAAGATTTTAATGGTAGAATCCCATTAAATATCTATGACATGCCTGGACGCTTTCACAAGACTCCCAGCAGTCATATAAACCAGAAGACTCCCATGATCTCACCATGCAGGAGCTGTATCCTCATCTAAAACGTAGATGAGGGATGGGGGATGGGATTCAGGGGGGGGAAGGGGGTCTAATACTACTAAATGCCCTTGATCAGAGAATAATCTGATGATTTACATTACTACAATTTACCACTATAATATGGCAACGCTCATTATAGGCCATTAATCTGCTTGTGTAAAAGGACGCTTAGTCGGCTGTGGTGCACAATACCGTAAGAGGTTTATCATACACAGACTTGGACTGGCCCACCAGAGTACCAGAGGATCACCTTGTGCGCCCCTAATAAAACTCTGACTTAACTCACAAATAATCATTTATTAGCCCTCCTTGATAATATGTCTTGTGTGTGTTTTTTATGGTAATGCCAAAGATTATGATACAATTAAGATGTGCACAACCATTTCCATTGATGGGCCCAAGGAGTCCCAGTCCTATATTGATATATAAATCTACTCAGGGGTGGAGCTTGATGCTCCTTTACCACACTGTTTAATCCTCAACCAATACACTTTATTTCTAGTATCACTATCCACTCCTTTGGGTCTAGGACCTAGGAGAAACTGCAACATCTGCACCCTGTACTAGCTACGCCATTACATATAATAGTGGGATTATGGGAAAGAGAAAGTATAGCACAACTGACTGATCTATGTATTAACAAAAACAACTCACTGGTGATAATCTGTACCAGATTACCAGGAAATTTAGCATTATACAACACACAAATATCTTTTTAAAAAGAAGGAATATGAAAGGGACATTTCATTTAGGAATCATTGGCAATCATATAAATCATTCATGTTATTAGCGCTCTCCTATTATTAGTATATTCATATATGATATCAAATATTTCTCTTCTCCATCATTATCCAGAGTAAATGGGATTTTACGTCATATTAATCAATGAATGTAAATGTTTCATAAAAATAATATTGGGCTCTGAGGGGGGGCTTTATCACTTATGCTAACTGTATGACCTTACATTGCTACCCTCAGAAGTGAACATATTAGAAATGGGTATAGTGTTAACTCCTTTTCGCTAAGTTTCATACAGGGAAATGGATGACTGGCCTCAATAAAATCTAAGCAATGCATATTATCCATGTCATTATATTCCGAGGATAAGGTGACCAGACCATAACACAGAGGAGTTATGAATAATTCATGTAACCATTGTGTTCCAGTATCTAGAGCTTCTGCATTAAGTGGTTCAACTGCTTTTCTAAGACATGATATACATAACACTTAGTGCTGCTTGAGTTATACTGAATAAGGGCAACAATAGTCATGTGGCCCATTTAATGTTTCCATCTTTTAGCAGTAGTAAGAGGTTGTGATAATATTACCACTTATCACATAACTACAGGACAGATGATTGGTGCCAGATCAGTGAGCGTCTCATCTCTGGGATCTCCATCATGAATCCCATGAATAGATCATAAATTGATTTCTTAGCCCAACCCCTTTAATAAAACATATTTGGGAAGAGTTATTGACTAATGTTTATACTTAGAATATGCCGCTAAATGCACCAAAATGTAATAAATAATACACTAAAATGTGACAAAAAATGTTGCATTTAGGGATCCTTCATATGGAGTAAATGCTAGCTCAATCTGAACGTAAAACTTATTTAAAGGGAGCGGCGTTAAAACAGATCCCATTGATTTCCATGGGTGCCGGCATACACGCGCTCCCCATTGAAATCAATGGCAGGCTTTTTTACCTATTGCTTTCAATGTGATACGCGCATATCACTTTGAAAGCAATTGGTAAAAAAGCCTCCCATTGATTTCATTGGGGAGCGCGCGCATGCCGGCACCCATGGAAATCTATGGGACTGCTTTAACGCCGCTCACTCTGAATGAGTTTACATTCAGAATGAGCGGAGAGTTTACTCCATGTGAAGGCTCCCTTACTGTTAGGCCATTTTTTCTGACCTGCTGAACAAGAGGCATATCGGTAGTTTTGATGAAAACTGCGTTGTTTTTTTAAGAAGGGGCTTTGTTTAAGATGTAATATGTTGCAAGATTGTACCAAAAATGTGATGTAAAAATTTTTCACAAATGAAAGCAACCAAGAGGTTTACAAATTATAGTAGCATTTATCATCCAGTATCAGCCACTGTGATAAACCTGGCACATTTTCAGATTGCCTAGGTTTACTGTGTCTTACCAATGGCTAATGTGGGCCAATATTTTTTTCATTAAACAACTAAGACCACATTGGAATAACCTTAAGAAAGGCTATTCTTCTCCTACCTTTATTATTCTGATTTCTGAGTCTTCAGAAAGCACAGGGGGCTTCCTCCTTCTTCTTCTCCCGACCACTTCTTCGCCGCGTCATCAACCTCGTCTTCAGCCGAAAGAGCTGACTGCACATGTTCGTCGGTCATTTTCCTGTGGCCGAACGGATTCTCGTGTAAGAGGCCACTGGAAAATGGCCGACGGACATGCGCCGTCTGCTCTTTTGGCTAAAGATGCGTCGCAACGAAGCGGTGGTTGGGAGAAGATGATAGAGGCGTCGCTGGAGAGTCTTGGGACAGCACAAACGACACCCCCTGTGCTTTTAGAGCAAAGGGTAACGCCCCCTGTGCTTTCTGAACACCATTTGCATATGGCAAAAAAACTAAATAACACCGTAACAGCAATGCAGATCAGAATAATAAAGGTAGGAGAAGAATGGCCTTTCTTAAGGCTATTCTGACTTGGTCTTAACTCAAAAAGGGACTCTAATGATAAAATCCCATTAAATGTGTTTTGGGTTGAAGTATTACGAGTGTATTCTATCATGTCTGTCTGCTCTTGAGCGATATCATTTGCCATCTTGTAATTTTGCAGTTTGGGCAAGTCAGAGCTGGTATCACATCAAGACAATGCAACTTTTTTTTTTGCTTTTAGTTATTATTAAATGGAGAGAGAATTGCCTGTGTGCCGAGTACAGATTACATTGGATTCTTATCTCCTGGAAAGTAGACCTTTAACCTTTTGTGTTGGACCAGCCTTGATTTCCACCATCTCCTAATAATAGTGTGACAAATGAGCAAGTGGGTAACACCATCTAGTAGAGCACTGTTACCATTATGGCGGTGTGGAGAGGTATAATGCTCTCCATGTTCTTTAACTGTTTTTAAAGTGACACTTTTTTTCTTGTATCTGTGATGTTTTTAAGGCTTAAGAAACTTTTACTGTACTTTGTTAATGTATTTTCAATTGTCATTTAATAAATCACAATAAATGGTAAAGGAATACCTTGGCCCGACATATTTATTATAATTCACTCCACTTTTCTACACCAATTCCTAACTGGCGTAGATCACTATTCCGGTACATAGACGTTTGCCTGATTTATTAGGAGGCCCGAGTTTCTTAATAAATCCAGTGTGTCTAGCACTTGTCAGGCCCTTTATTAAGATGGGTGTATGAAATACCAGTCTTAATAAATCTACCCCACCATTTGTGTAGTGCAAATTCTTTTGTGAACACGGCTCTCTTTCTGTAATTGAATTTCCACCACACCCATCTCCTGCACCTTGTCTTTGTTCATGAAATGGTTAATTCTAGTCTTGCCGAGTGACTGACAGTCTGTCTTCCAATCAAACCTGCGGCTGGTCTTTAGCTTCCTATATACAGGCCATCAGCCCACATAGATGGTCTGACTGTTGACTTTGTCCTTGCTAAGCTTCTCTTCTTTTACTATTATATTAATCACTTCAGACCTCTGGCTTTCCCTATTGACTATTCTTTGGATTTGGATTTTGCACTGCATAGCTCAACTGTTACCAAGCACTTGGCTTACTGACCTCCCTTTTGTGTTGCTTGTCTTGCCTGTGTTTTGTGTTTCACGTATATAGGTAGAGCCCGTCGCCCAGTTGCCGCCTATTACATAGGATAGGACCAAGCAAGCAGGAAGGACCAATGGGGGGTTTCAGCTTAGGGCTCACTGTCTCTTGTGCCCCTTCCCAGGGTTTCCAGCAGCTACTGGGGAATTGCTGTCCTGTGGAGCATATTATACTGTGTGGGACCACTGTGGAACATATTATACTGTGTGGGGCCAGTGTGGTGCATTATACTGTGGGGGGCTCTGGGGAAGATATTATACTGTGTGATTACATTTTACTATTTACATCACATCCCTTCTGTTTCATAGAAAACCTGATATTATTACAGGCTGTACTTACATTGTCACTATAAAACAGATATTGTGCAATGTAAATAGTTAAGGGGTGAGGGTCTCCGCAAAAGCACCATGGTCCCTTCAAACAGTTATTAAGTTGGGTCCCTGGGTGTTGAACCCCCACTGGTTTCTCAGATTGTTAGGACCCCTCAGATGTTTCCAAAAGCATGCAACTCCCAGTATTGTTCCCATTCTGGGTATGTGCTGCTCACTCACCATATTCTTGATAACTGCAGTTGTGGGCGCTATATTTGTATCTATTGTGCTGGTGTTGGCCCAGAAGAAAAAACCTTCCATGTCCAGAAGGTCCAGTTAGGAAGACAGGCAAGTATGATGAGGTGGGGTGAATAGAGTTAGTTAGGAAGGGTTAGTAGTAAGAGTGCTAGCTAGGGAAACAGGGAGGGGGTGTAAGTGAGAAAGGGAGGGGGAGGGAATTAGAAAGGGAGGGGCGTGAGTGAGTGAGAGAGAGAGAGAGAGAGAGAGAGAGGGAAGTGGAGGAAATCTGTTCTGTGTTAAGCCCAAGGCATCATGGTAGTTGTAGAAAAACACAGAAAAGGAAGATGCCCATGTAAAGGAATGCAGACGATACCAGGAGATCCCAGAGAAATCCAGAAATCATTCAAAACACTGTTAAAGGAATCTGGTTGCACTTATTAACCTATTAATAGCACTAGCAGATCATTTTTGGGTTTGCCCAAAAACCTATTTAAGAGAAGTGACTAATTCAATCACCAGTGGGTAGGATAAGGAGGAGGCACAGAGAGGTTCAGATCTTCAATTTCAGGGCTAGTTCCCCCAATGTAATGCGGCACTCATTCTGAAACGTTCCGTCTTACGCACGCTACACATTGAAATCAATGGGAGGCTTTTTAACCCATTGATTTCAATGTGTTACACGCACTAAATGGAACCCATTGAAGTCAATGGGATTCTGTTTTGCAGCGCTGATTCTTACGTGCGTTAGGGAGCCTTCACACGGAGTATACGCTCCGCTCATTATGAATGTAAAACTCGTTCAGAATGAACGCGTAAAAACCATCTCCCATTGATTTATATGGGTGCCGGCATACGTGCGCTCCCCATTGAAAGCAATAGAAGGCTTTTTTCCCTATTGCTTTCAATGTGATACCCGCGTATCACATTGAAAACAACAGGGAAAAAGCCTCCCATTGATTTCAATGGGGAGCGCACGTATGCCGGCACCCATAGAAATCAATGGGAGTTGGTTTTTACGCCCTTATTCTGAATGAGTTTTACGTTCAGAATGAGCAGAGCGTATACTCCGTGTGAAAGCTCCCTTATCGTGCAAGAATCAGTGCTGTGTTACATCATGTGCATGCACCCTAAAACTTACTGTTTTTCCAATTCTCTTCCAGAAAGAGTTAAAAAAAAATGTGAATGATTAAATGATTTGTGTTGTAAAAAAATTATGTTGATATATCCCACCTATGGCTATGTCAACCTAAAAATAAAAAAAAGTTACAGTTCTTGAAACATGATCATGAAAATAGTGCTTTATTCCTAGGGTGAAAATAGTCCGTGTCCTTAAGGGGTTAAAGGTCATAAAAGTTGAGTGACAAACATGAATGTAATTTTTTAGAACTGTACACTCACTCAATGGGAATATAAACATCTAATCTGAGGTGTTTTTAAAATGTAATTTTTCACATTATATTTACATACATGATACAGAACCTCTTTATTCAATTGTTTGCATTATTTCTTACAATTGAGTCTATTTATATTATGTTATTAAATATATAATATTTACTTTTTTTTTTTTTAATATGGAAGATTATATTAGAAATAGCATATGCCCTTTATGAAGTAATACTGCACATCTAAACCAAAATATGACATTATATCACAGACTTATCTACAATAAAATATTGCAAGCAGTGAATAAGTGGTTAAATGTCCTTGTTAAATCAGGATGACAAGAAGCCTGCCTCCTTGGCCTCTAATCAAGATGTAAAGCTTTCACCAGCTGTGTGGTAGTTGGCATCGCTGCAAGGGACTGGTGGTGCAGGCGGCTGCCTTAATGCCAATCCCCTTCCCCCTGTAAATGTCCCGGACTCCCACCATCTCATGCTATTATGATTACACATGCAATGTGTCCCTGAAACATTTATACTAGCTGAGAGGCAGAATTCCCTCATGGATGTAAATAATGTTGTAGAGGAATGAATTATAACACAAGACAAGAGAGACATCATGAAGAGATAAGATTCAGCTCACTTAAAGAAGTGCATGGCCAGATTATACATGAGTAAGTCATAGCAAATATTAGCTACTTAAAGCTGAAATCACACATGCAGTTATTGGTGCAGTTTACTTTGCAGGATTTTTTCTTTGTTTAATAAAATATTCTAATAGAAGTAGAGCATGTGTGTTCAATAATGCTACTTAAGTGACATTAAGGCCCCCAGTACACGGGACAACCTGGACTAGAAGTCTTTGATTCTGGGAGTCCCCTGGCTACCTTCACCTCCGCTGTCCACGGTATATAAACATCATAGATCACGAAGATGCAAGGAATCATGACTTCTGACTAGACCTGGATGTATGGACCAGATTTCCTAGTCTGGATGCCCAATGTGCATGGAGTGCTGTGCTTTAACATATGGCTGCTGCTTGCAGAAGAAACCATGCTCGCGTGAGGTGGCCATTAATAATCACACGACCGAGCAAGTAAGGTTGGATTTACATAATGCATTTCCACAAAAATTCATGTGAATCAGATACTGATAACTGAAGAGTAACCAAAGTCATTAAAAATTTTTTTTAAAAAAAAAATAAGACAAATGTGCTCAGCCAACAGCCATGTTGCTGCCTGTGTTCTAGTAGTAAAAGGTGTTAAAAATAAAAAAAAATTAAAAAATAAACAAAAAACAACAACATTATCTTTCCTGAGCTCTGCCTTGGCATCCTCCGGTGTTCACTTCTCTTCTTATTTTAATTCAGTCAACTGATGTCATGTGGGTTATATGGGGGAGGGGGTTACCAGCCACATGAAAATGACCATAGGGTGAAGAGACACACTGTTGCTTTGGCCACAAGCTGGGCAGATATAACGGCAAAACAAAGTTGCATAGAGTAGCCAGTTAACTAGAGCTATTTCAATTTTGTAAGAAAACACAAGTGGCCTGGCCGGAACCCCTTAGATAACAATGCATATTTGATATTGCTGCGTCTATAATAACCCATACTATAAAACTATTTTATTTATCTGGCACAGTGAACAAAATGAAAAAGGCTAAAAAATAATGGCAAACTACAAGGTTTTTTGGTCACCTCACCTAAAAAAGAAGTTAATGAAAAGTGATCAAATGCATCACAGAATGGTACCAATAAAAAGTACAGCTCAGGGCTCGTTCACATCTGCGCCCGGTGTCCGTTCTGCAGGTTTCCGTTTCCTGCACAAAACAGAGGCAGGAGACGGAAACCTGCAGGACTCTTTCGTACCGATTCATTTGAATGGGTTTGAAAGCTGTCTGTCCGTGAGCGTTTTATGCTCTCCGCCGCGAAACCAGTTATTTTAATCCAGACACAGAGTCGGACATGCAGTACTCTGTGTCCGGATTTAAAAAAAACGGTTTTGCGGCAGAGAGCATAAAACGCTCACCGCCGCTCACGGCCGGACCCGGTCTGTGGTTTCCGTCTTCTGGCATGCAGAAGACGGAAACCACAGAGCGGAGACCCGAACACAGGTGTGAACCTAGCGTCACCCCACCAAAAAGACAAGCCCTCAGCTAGTTCTGTTCATGAAAACTGATATAAAACTAAAAGCTGTCTGAAGTGCTATGCAGAATTAGCAAAACATACAAAAACTAGATAAATGAGATATCCCAGAAATCATACAGAATAATACTAACACATTAAGTATACCGTATAGTGAATGGTGCAAAATGTATTACTCAAAAGCAATGCAAAATTAATTTTTTATTCACCCCAGAAAGAATTAATAACGTTTAGTCAATAAGTTGCCAATGAAAGATATTACCCCAATAATGCTATTTTTAGTCTTTGCCTTATAAAAGGAATAAAAAGTGATCCAAGCTCATATGTACCCCAGTATTCTAACAGTAAAAGGTACATTCCACAAAAAAAAAAACCCTCAAACAGCTACAACAATAGAAAATGAAAAAGTTATAACCTTCAGATGTGACACATTTGCCACATCCTTAAGACAAAACAGGACATATCCTTAAGGAGTTAACAGAGACTTTATTTGAATATTGTAAATAGGATAAAGGACCAGTGACAGCAGATCATACAATATCAATACTGTATTAGCAATATTTTAGAACCTCTTTGTTTTAAAGGGTCACTATTACTTCATGTTCCTCTGTGTCTGCTACTTGGCCCTTGTGTTGATAAGGTCATAGCCATGTATATGACTAATTGACCAATAATCCCGTGTAACTGTCCTTGTCTTAATTGATATGAACTAAGGGCTAACAATGAGGAATTAACACCAGACGCAAAGCAGAGGAATGTGTGCTGACGCACTTTTTATTAAAAATAGTAGTTAAATAGTAGCAGAGAAAGGAAGAGAGATAACAACAATGTAAGTTTTCATATTCATCCCAGATTGGTATGGCACATCAAACAGAAAATGTTTAAGCAGTTCCATATATATCCAGCTACTCCTGGTCCTGCTTGGTAACCTTGGGGAGCTGTCTTGTGGCAGCAAGCCAAGCATTTGTTTTTCTTGCACCCACCCTGGATGTACGCGTCATCTTATCATATAACATTATTCCAGTTTCAAGCATAAGCAACTATATCTGGCATTCAGCTTTTAAAGATAACAAAGTTTTTCATACATTACATAACATTACATTACATGTAAACTTCACACTGACACCCTAGTTTATGTAGTGAATATAAGAAACTTTGTCATATATTTTATTAAAGAAATCATTTATCTTCTCCTTCTTGTAAACTTCCCTCCTCTTCTTTATCTTCACCCGGACTGTTTATTTACAGTCCTATGAAAACGTTTGGGCACCCCTATTAATCTTAATCATTTTTAGTTCTAAATATTTTGGTATTTGCAACAGCCATTTCAGTTTGATATATCTAATAACTGATGGACACAGTAATATTTCAGGATTGAAATGAGGTTTATTGTACTAACAGAAAATGCGCAATATGCATTAAACCAAAATTTGACCGGTGCAAAAGTATGGGCACCTCAACAGAAAAGTGACATTAATATTTAGTCGATCCTCCTTTTGCAAAGATAACGGCCTCTAGTCGCTTCCTGTAGCTTTTAATCAGTTCCTGGATTCTGGATAAAGGTATTTTGGACAAACAATTCAAGTTCAGTTAAGTTTGATGGTCGCCGAGCATGGACAGCCCGCTTCAAATCATCCCACAGATGTTCAATGATATTCAGGTCTGGGGACTGGGATGGCCATTCCAGAACATTGTAATTGTTCCTCTGCATGAATGCCTGAGGATTTGGAGCGGTGTTTTGGATCATTGTCTTGCTGAAATATCCATCCCCGGCGTAACTTCAACTTCGTCACTGATTCTTGAACATTATTCTCAAGAATCTGCTGATACTGAGTGGAATCCATGCGACCCTCAACTTTAACAAGATTCCCGATGCCGGCATTAGCCACACAGCCCCAAAGCATGATGGAACCTCCACCAAATTTTACAGTGGGTAGCATATGTTTTTCTTGGAATGCTGTTTCTTTTTGGACACCATGCATAACGCCTTTTTTATAACCAAACAACTCAATTTTTGTTTCCAAAATGAAGCTGCCTTGTCCAAATGTGCTTTTGCATACCTCAGGCAACTCTATTTGTGGCGTACGTGCAGAAACGGCTTCTTTCTCATCACTCTCCCATACAGCTTCTATTTGTGCAAAGTGCGCTGTATAGTTGACCGATGCACAGTGACACCATCTGCAGCAAGATGATGCTGCAGCTCTTTGGAGGTGGTCTGTGGATTGTCCTTGACTCTTCTCACCATTCTTCTTCTCTGCCTTTCTGATATTTTTCTTGGCCTGCCACTTCTGGGCTTAACAAGAACTGTCCCTGTGGTCTTCCATTTCCTTACTATGTTCCTCACAGTGGAAACTGACAGGTTAAATCTCTGAGACAACTTTTTGTATCCTTCCCCTGAACAACTATGTTGAACAATCTTTGTTTTCAGATCATTTGAGAGCGGGCTGTCCATGTTCGGCGACCATCAAACTTAACTGAACTTGAATTGTTTTGTAGAAAGAAATGGTCCAAAATACCTTCATCCAGGATCCAGGAACTGATTAAAAGCTACAGGAAGCGACTAGAGGCTGTTATCTTTGCAAAAGGAGGATGTACTAAATATTAATGTCACTTTTCTGTTGAGGTGCCCATATTTTTGCACCGGTCAAATTTTGGTTTAATGCATATTGCGCATTTTCTGTTAGTACAATAAACCTCATTTCAATCCTGAAATATTACTGTGTCCATCAGTTATTAGATATATCAAACTGAAATGGCTGTTGCAAATACCAAAATATTTAGAACTAAAAATGATTAAGATTAATAGGGGTGCCCAAACTTTTTCATAGGACTGTATATGAGTTCAGTCTCAATAATCAGCTCACAAACAGATGTCTATGGAGAGGGGAGGTGGAGGCTGTTTATTGATTTATTGTCTTATTCTGTGCAGGGCTAGAGCCTTATTTTTATACATAATAGGGTTGAAAGTGCTCTCTCACTAACAGAGACTTGTGTGACTTGCAAATCTCCTCATCTCCCCACCCGATCCATAAATGTATTTATAGAAAGTATCTCCTGTCTGATAAATAATAAAGGAAACATATGTCTTTAATAAGATATAATATATTTTTTCATTCTTATCCAACAGAGGGAATTCATTGGATATGGTAATTGATATAGCAATATATTAAATAGATTTTTCAAAGCTTGATTTTATCACTGCAAAGCAACATGCAAACCACTGAGCTCATTTGGTGTAGCCGGATACTTCACAATGAATGTCCCTACTTTAAGAACATCTTGCATATTGTCTGAATGAAAGACGACAAACATGTCCAAATACCAAGCCCTAGTACTAGAAGCCATCGCAGGTTGTTTCATTTACCTGCTCTCGTGTAAAAACGTGCAGGGAAATATTGTTAGCAATTAATGTAAATCTAAAGAATAGGCATCGAGTCAATTTATTATTTGGCCTAAAAGGGTTAAAATATTTCCTGTTCCTCTAGCTATGTCTGTATCCCATTCTTTTTTAATAGGTTCTGAAATGTACATGAGCAAAGTCACGTCAATTATGCACCGTGTGGAAGGATTTTCAGCAAGGGAATCGCAAAGCCTTGTCCAGCCTCTACTTTCTTACTTAAGTAATTCAGCGCCACAAACCAACTAGTACAGCTACATTGTGGTCCAAGTGGGTTTACAAAATTTGCAGTTTTGCCTCCCTTATCCTAATCTAATAGTCTACATTGGCAGAAGTAGTGGAGAAGATTTTTCTTTGGGATTTCTTACAATAATAACGCACCAAAATGCCTTACAAGCAACAGGCCTATATCTATAGCAGAACATTTGTAAGACTGAATAGATGAAAGCATTCTGAATTTCTGAATTCATGTTATTACAACATCTCTACATATGACAACATGTCAATTATATGCTGACTGCTAAAGAATACTTGCCGTTTTACATGACATATTTCAGGTAATAATATTTATTGCCTATAACAATAGCTTTTCCCACAGGGCTAATTTGCCGAATCGCTCAGAACCCCACTGATCAGGAGAATGGGGGGGACGTTCATCCTAAGTGGAGTGGTGGTGGGGCAATCTCCATTCATTTCAGAGGGAGCGTTGGAGAAAGTCGTGTGCTATAGTTCAGTGATCTCTAAGGGTAAGTTCACACAGAGTTTTTCGGTCAGGATTTTGAGGCCGTATCCGCCTCAAAATCCTGACCAAAAAGATGGCTCCCATTAAAGTCAATGGGAGCTGGTCACTTCTTTTTTCCGGGAGCCGGAACAAACAAAAAGAAGCGAGATGCTCATTCTTCAGGCGGTTTTGCCTCGTGATTTGGCCTGAAGACACTCCCTCCTCCCGACTAGGCCCATTCATTGGGCCTAATCCAGAGCCTCCGCCTCAGGTTCCGCTCCAAAATACTCCGTCTGAACTTACCCTAACAATCCCATTAAAATGAAAGGAGGAAAGGTGTGTGCTGCCAGGGCACTGCTCCATTAAGAACAGGGATAGGGCCAGTGGCAGTCTCAGGCACTTGGTCACAAGCAGGCCTATTTTGCTTTACAGACATCATAAGGAAACAATGGAAACTTCATTTTTCTATCAGTGCCATTTAAAAAAAAAAAATAAAAAAATTCTGGTTTCTATAGGAGAACAGAAAAACTGAAAAGGCAGCATAGATATAAACATACGTGTGAGATAGCGAAAAGTGAAACGGCACACACAGTAGTATAAGGTTCCATTCACACAGAGGAAAATGGTGAGGAATTTGGTGTGGAATTTCAGCGCTGAAAAAAAGCCTCCTATTGACTTCAAAAAAAGGAACCCATTGAAGTCAATAGGAGGTTTTTTTCAGCGCTGAAATTCCACACCAAATTCCTCACCATTTTCCTTCGTGTGAATGGACCCTAAAACATCTTCACACTTTATTTGTGGCTCATTGCAGGACCAACACAGTATTGCAGTTTGCCAATCAAACCAAATTAACAGGCAACAGCTGTTTCCATAACCATACGTCTTCTGGCCCTGGGCTGTATCCATGCTGGAAGAAGCGTGGATACACTAAACAGCCGTTGCCTATTAAATTAGTTTTATTAGCAAACTGCAATACTGTATTTTGCCTGCTATGAGCCACAAATAAAGCGTGATGATGTTTTATACTACTGTGAGTGCCGCTATGCTTTTCTCTATCTGACACTTGTTTTGATGGGCTGTCCTGGGAGACATGAGGCCGAGCACCTCGGTATAAACAGGCAGATGTAGACCTCCTAATTCAACCAGCAAAAGTTAGGTAGTGTCGACCTAATTTTTTTTTCTTCTTTTTTTTCTTCTTTTTGTATGTTATAGATATAAACATAGCCTTACACGCCAAAGTTTTAGTTGTATATTATCTGCATAGACCCGAATGGTCCAGAAAACACTGGTCTTTAAAAATGTACCCCCTAAATATGTATTTTTAGGCCGAGATCACATCTTGTTTTTACCTACACTACAGGTTTTTTTTTTTCATTTTCAGCATACAAACATATACTCCAGACAGAAAGTCGTAACTTAAGGGAAACAAGATGTGAACCTGGCCTTACTTTGTTTTATTAGGTTTTTATAATCTTAGGCTGGACTCACTATATTCTTTGCAAAAGATTTGTTAGAAAAACCCAACAAGTATTTTACCTGCGGAATTGGTTGCAGAGAAGCAGAGGCGGTTTCTGCCCTAGTTCCATTGCTGGTTTGCATGCGCTGATCACATCTTCAATAGAGTATTCTTTAATATACATAGTCAGGGGTAGGGTCATCGTCTCATGGATGTCAGGACAGCTTTTGCTGTTCCAGGCCAGGGGTACTTCATTGTAATATTGCTGTTGTATTACTTATATTGATGTTCCTGTGTGAAGGAGAAAACCAGAAATGACTGACAGTTATGTCACTATATACCTGAAGTAGAAGGATGCACCCAAGTGATTCTGCTTTATCCAAGGAACTTATCTACCCACTCACTCAGCTTTCATTGAAATCTTAGGAGATACTGTATGAATACTGTGGACTCCAATGCTGTTATTTCTTGTACGATCTAGACCTTAACCCATTTTTAGCCTCTTCTATTAATAAAGGAATGTATAGTACAGAATCTGATAACCAACTAATAAACTACCGAACCTTCTACATAACATATAATATACATATAATATAACCTGAATCTGCCCTTAATCCACACTATAATGTTTTACCCTTTCACAAAAATAAAAAACATCCATAGATACTATAAATTATATGAAAAGCCTGAGTATCAACAACACCACTAAAATGAACAATAAACTAAGAAATGTCATACATGGTCAGTATATCTAAAGGTGTCAAATGTATATCACCTTTTGCAATATGATTGTATAATACAGGATACTTTTAACACATTGTTTAGCCCTCTCCATGTTTTAATGAATGGAGCCATATGATGTTTTCATGTCCTCCAACAGGTGATAAGTGGGACAGTCACCCCAAACTTCAATTCTGTTAATGTACACATCAGTAGACATTCACAACACACATGTACATACATAAACATATATACATGCATATTATATGGGTATACAGACCTGTGCACACTTAAACATCCATGCATGTAGGCATAAAACAGGCTCACTAGATATTAAATATGAATGAACAATATCACTATGTGATGCTTCTTGTGCAGTTCCACCATTTTGACCTATTGTAATTTAATATACATATAATACACAGCTCAGCCACATTAATGTGACCACCTGTCGAAATCCAGAATAACCACCTTTGGCAGAGTGGACCGCTGCGAGACGTGCAGGAAGAGAGGGGATGTTGTGATGATGATCACTGGGATGTTGGGCCATGCCGACTCCAGTGCCGTGGCCAGCTGGCATGAGCATCCATGGCGCGAACAACCCGATCAAGGTTGCCCCACAGATTCTCAATTGGGTTCAAGTCTGGGGAATTTGCTGGCCAAGGGAATACGGTAAACTCATCCTGGTGCTCCTCGAACCATGCATGTACACTGCGAGCTTTATGACACGTCACATTGTCCTGCAAGTAGATGCCATCATCCTGAGGGAAAACAATTCATATGTAGGGGTGAACATGGTCTGCAAGGATAGACGCATACTTGTGTTGATCCATTGTGCCTTCCACAATGATGAGTGCACCCAGATGGCTGATGACACCTACCCTCTGCGATTGGTTATTTAACGATGACATCAAAAGTAGGCGGTGGTCACATTAATATGACTGGACTGTGTGTGTATATGTATATATATATATATATATATATATATATATATATATATTTAATATTATAATATTACATTTAAGCGGCACTGACTTCTGAGCTCCAGTTCATATGAAGAGTATCCTGAACAAGCAGACCCGTGCAGCGCCGCACCTCCCATGAGGCAACCTGAAACGTCCGCTTCAGGCGGCGTTATGCCAGGGCCCCAGGGAGGGCGGCATTTTTGCTTACCTAAGCCAGTCCAGGACAAGCTGTCCTGGACTGGCTTAACACCGAGCGGTGGATTGGGGTGGCCGCTGGAGCAGCGCTGCTCCAGCGGCCTCCCCTCACGCTCAGGCAGAGAGCAGGTCCTCTCCCTGCCTGCTCTCTTCCTGCGAATGCCGCTAAACCCCACCCCCTTCACTCCGCTTTCTGTCGTTTGCCTCGGGTGACGAAAAGTGCAGGTTCACCCCTGGACCCGTGAAGACGGACAGTAAGGTGTATAATTTTTATTTTTAGAAAATCTACATTAAAGCTCTCAGCATTCATGTATCCTATGCCAGGGAATTGGAAGATTGAATGGAATTGGATTGGATATGATCTGCATAAAACCTTCCATATCACTATTATTTTGACTACAGTTTTGTGCCAACTGATCAGAATGGAAACTTGCTTTATGATGGATTGTGATTGTATGATTGATGATGAAAATTGTGCACCGCAAAAATTGATTCCATTTATTAAAATATCCCCCTTTGTGATATCCCTGCAGGGAGTCTTCAGAATAATGAATTATTATAAAACTCACCAGGTTTTTTTTTCTAATGTCATCTCTATGCATATAATAAAATTACATTAATACATATGGTATAAACTTTATTTGTATGGATATTTTTACCAAACATCTAAACATTGCAACATGTTTCTCCACACATGTTCAGGGGCTTACCGTGCATTTGGCAACCAGGGAGTCTAAATGGAATCAATAGGGAACAGTCCGACCCCATGGAGGTACCTGTTGCAATGTCATAGAAGCGAAATATGGATACATTTGATTAATTCTTAGAGTACAATTACCTGGTACTGTCATTATGTGGCTGAGACACAACCATGATGGGCGGTCATGCCAGTTGCCACACTGCTATTATAGAGGACCTTTCACCACCTCCAACAAGTCCAACTCTTCATATCACTTAATAGGCACTGCTCCACCGATTCTGGAACTGTTGGTATTTTTTCTCTTTTTAGTTTTGGTGCTTGATATGCTATTTAGGTTCTGTACTGTCAGGAGGGCGGTGTCAGGCAGCAGAAGACAAGGGGTGTGATTCTGAGCTCTGACTCTGGCTGCCTCTGATTGAAGCTCTGAATTGCACCCCCTGCCTGACACCGCCCACCTGACATTACAGAACTTAAATCAGGCACCAAAACTAACTGCACTTGTTACTTGGGAATAGTGGAGGCTAGAAAGAAATTCCTGTGCTGGAATCAGTGGAGCGGCACCTATTCAAAAAATGCTAAGAACTTGAATTGGGGGAGGTGGTGAAAGGTCCTCTTTAACTTGAAGCTCTTAATAAGACAGTCTCCAATTAATTGTATTGGAGTACTGTGATAGCTGACGAAACACAGTTTATGTGTGCACCAATTGGCCTTGTGATAACTGAATCTTGGCTGCATTATGACTTCGTACACTAAGGCTGTCAATGTATTGGTTACACACCATTTGCCATCATATTAGTAGACTTTTGAGCAGGCTGTTAACTTTCTATTGTGATGTAATACCTAATGATTGTCGAACAATTTCTAGTTTTTTTTTGTTTTTTTTTAATAAGGATTACTCACACATAACGGAACTGTGATATCTGTATTAATGTCATCATCATCAATGTCATATCCCTATTGTCCATGGTAGGTTTTACTGAATCTTATGAACTCTGCAATAAACAAGGGTAATAAAATAGAAGCAGGGATAGAACATTGGGTTATACAGTAGATCACATACTAAGATTTAAAAAAAAAAAAAAAAAAAAAAAAGGAGTCTTGAGGTGACTGAGGAAAAAGATGAGAGCTCAAAGATGTTATAGTCGCCCCAACTATCATATGTGATGTATAACACTACTCATATGAGCAGAGGACCTTATGGCTTCACAGACTTTAGAGTCTGGCTGCAACTGCAATCTCTGCACCCTCTATAGCATAGGTGTCAAACTCTGGACCGCAGGCCAAATCTGGTCCGCTGGATAATTATATTAGTCCCGCAAGAACATACGAAATGTCTTCTAGAGTGTCTAGTAGAGTAGATCAGAGAGTACCAAACCGTATTAAGCTTTGCTTATTCCAGTTTCTATGTTTTGGTATAAGTTCAGTTTTTTACATATGAATTGACTAACCTCTGTCTGTGAATTTGTCTGCGTGTTGAGGGCGTCGATGATCTGTCTATATACAGCAAATTGCTGCCGTCGATGGTCCGTCTACTCCAGTGTTTCGGCAGTTCTCAAGCTGTCCTGCTGCTGAATTTGTTCTTCGCACTGTGCCCGTGATTGTTCCGGCATCTCAGCAGCTCGCTGGGTCACCATATAATGAGCGTGTTGTTGGCGTTAATGATCTGCCTGTTCCGGCATTTTGGCTGCTCTAAGAGCCACTTTACGCCTAGCTTGCTCAATCCTCCTAGGCTCCACTTGAGGAGAAGTCTGTGACTTCTGGCTACCTTCATAGCTTTTGTTGTTTTAGAATTTTGCGACAAATTAGATTTTCTTTATTTTGCATGTTTAAAATTGGCAAACTGACAATTTGGATTACAGTGGTTTTCCCATGTCAGTGTCTCAGCAGTGGAGCAGATCAGATAATATGCAGATGCCTGTACACAATGGACTCAGTATTAGCTGTGTCTTTACATTGAGAGATAACAGACCTGGGTTTATCAGCAAAGTGCAATTAGCTGATAGTCCTGGCAGCAAGAGCAGTTTAAGATAGTATATGAACATAAATTCATAACAGTAGTGAAGCCATGTCATTTACCAGATAAAAAGAAGCCTATGTGTTAATCGAGGTTACACTCTATCTAAATCTGTTCAGCCATTTTTGCGTGATTGAGTAACAAACACACAAACATACAAACTTTTACATTTATAATATTAGTAGGATTCATTATTATTATTATTCTAAGTCTTTTCAATAAATATCAAAGTTGGCCCGCGACTACGTCCAATTTTTTCATTTTGGCCCCTTTGAGTTTGACACCCCTACTCTATAGTAAGTATAGTATAGTATAGTATGAATTTTAACTTGAATCCCATTTCATGAACATTGTACATGCATGTGTAAATAGCGATAATAAATAACTGACCCTAGAACTGTCCTCAATGGCTTTCTATTAATGGCTTCATCACTGAGAACATTATTTCAATCCACCAGTACACACAGACCATGTAGTGACAGTCTGTCGTCTGGACACCTTCATTGTTCTACAGGGCAGTCTTAAGTATTAGGATGAATGATTCCTGTGATATCAATTCATTTTTATAGTAATTATATATTTCATGTTACAGTCAACTCAAATGGACACAACAAATTCTGCCCTTTTTACCATTTTTTATTTGTTACATTCTAAAAACTGTAACTTTTTATTTTTTCATTGATGTACTTGTTTTTTGTAGGTCTTGTTTTTTGCAAGATGAGTTATCAACGGCATCATTTTAGGGTACCTGTTTCTTATTCATTAAATTTTATTAACATTTTCAAGCTGATGAGAACTAGAAGAAAACAAAAAGCAATGAAAAGTCATTTAAAAATGACTTTTTATTGTTTTTTGCTGACCATTATGATAAGATAACTTGCTGCAACAGTTTAACACACTGCAGAAGTTCAGGTCAACTCTGCTACATCTGTATGTCCCTGTTATTTGATATGGCACTTTAATAAACACTGGCTTAATAAGTCGCCCTGGCTCTTTTCTAGACGTCCTTTCTTCTTTGCAATGTGCTCTGCATTTGGAAGTTCCTTTACCTTTTTTCTTGCTGCTATTTCAACTTTGCTTTAAATGAAAAGAGACAGATCTCAAGACGAAAGGGCTTTGCATGAATTATGGACCTTGATGAGTGATATCAGAAGGAAAGGAGGGGCCGTATGTGGATGTGGTAAAGAAGGACGTTACACAGTGATTAACAAGAATCTAGACATTGGCTTGTAAAAGGGAACTGTGTCACAAAGTTTGTTTTTGCCCTAATTTTACCTTATCAAACATTACTATGCAATAAAGAAAAAAAAATTAATGAAAAAAAAAATGTGTGTACAATGATATTAGCAACACTTAATGGTAAGTTTTAGAGATGAGCGAACACTAAAGTGTCCGAGGTTTGAAATCCGATTCGAACAGCCGCACACTGTTCGACTATTCGAACGGATTTCGAACCCCATTATAGTCTATGGGGGGAAATGCTTGTTTCAGGGGTAGGCAACATTCGATAAAATCATACTTACCAAGTCCACAAGTGACGGTCGGGCTGGATTCTGCTTGAAGTCTTCTCCCGGCGCAGGGTCCCCGTGTCCTCTTCCGGGTGGAATTCACTCTGCCTAGGCATCCGGCCTAGGCAGAGCCGACTGCGCATGCGCGTGCGGCTCTGCCCAGGCCCGACGCCTGAGCAGAGCCGACTGCGCATGCGCGTGCGGCTCTGCCCAGGCCCGACGCCTGAGCAGAGCCGACTGCGCATGCGCGTGTATGTGTGTGCATGCCCGCACATGCGCAGTCGGCTCTGCATAGGCCAGATGCCTAGGCAGAGTGAATTCCACCCGGAAGAAGACGCGGGGATGCAGCACGGGGAAGACATCGGAAAGGTAAGAGAAGAACCAGCGTTGATTGGCAGAATGTACAGCATTCTGCCAATCAACGCTGGTTCTGCATCGAACATTAATCTTCGAACAGCTAGTAGTGTTCGATCGAGTACGAGTATTTGGAATACCGTAGTATTCGATTGAACACCTACTCGATCGAACACTACTCGCTCATCTCTAGTAAGTTTTCTGTACGTCGCACAGATTGTCATGATTTTGATTGATGAAACTGAAGCTAGAAGTCTATGTATGTATATATATATATATATATATATATATATATATATATATATATATTGCAAAATGCATTTCAGAACATAAAGTTGGGGGTTCTCCAGGCAAATACATATTGAAATATATATAGGCAAGGAGTAAATGAAAACTATATATCATAACCGTCTTGTATCAAAACCAGTAAACCAGAACTATGACTGATGTAATAATACAATTTACAACTGGGAGATAATAGGGAAAAAAATGATAAGTTGTACTATACAACTACAGGGACATAAACACAATCCACACTGAATACTAACATGATTCCTATTATAAGAATAATAATATGAGTAAAGAATGAATAATATGATTATTATTATTATTATTATTATTATTATTATTATTATTATTATTATAAGGAATGTTATTTTGTAAATTTACGGTAACCTACAGAAATGACAGAAAAAGACCACTTTCCTAGTATGCAAAAACTGCAATAAATAAAGGAGTTTCCTCAAAGGCAGTCCCTCTTACAAGTGCACTGAATGCATTGCTCACATCTACCTGCACACAGATGGCTTTACCAGGGGGATTCCTGTTGGGCAGTTTTTCCCTGCATGTGTTAAAGGGAGCGCCCTCGATTGGATGTCTTGACTGAGACTCTGTCTTCCTAATTACATCATGGAAGATAGACTTGCACATTCTCAGTCAGCGCCCTCTATTGGTTGTATGTCTGAGGCACTGGCATCCTAATTACATCATGGAAGTCAGATTTGCATATTCTTCCCATGTTATTACATGTAGTCAATCAAATTACACACAACAGTCCTGAACCTGCCAAGATTGTCCCAAACTTTCAGTAACAATCTTGTCAAATACAGCTTGTCAGGGCGCAAAAGAGGGTTTTGGGGACAGTTGTCCTGAATATGGGACTTAAATGTCATGATTTTCCATGGTTTGTGCTGTGCCCTGTTCCCTCACTGCTGTTGTGTATTTATGAATGTTAAATTACTTTTAACTACAGGTGGGCAAAACTTTCAAGATTTTTTGGCTTCGGTCCAAGATTTATTTCTGGTTGAACAAGTTCGGATAGAACCAGAAATGAAATTATTATACTCTGTGGTCGCTTCATACCCCAGAGTGTAATATATAGTGGCCCAGGGGAGGTGTAAAAAAAATAATAAAAAAAACATTTAGACTCACCTTCCCTCACCAATGTTGGATCTTCTTGCAGGTGTCTGGTGCTCTCTCTCGGCATCTCATGATGCTTGGCGTGCCCTTCTCACCACATGACATCACCTGGAGAGGCCAAAAGAGGTGAGGGAAGGTGAGTAAACATTTAAAAGTTGGTTTTTTTTTCACCCCTGGGCCTCCACCTATGCTTAGGAGTCCAGTGGGTGGTACCAATTGGTGACTGACAGTCATCAGGCATGCAGGACTTTGTGTCCATCCAAATAAACTGGTTTCCCCATGGAGAGGCTGCATATGGACACCGGAAGTTTGCTTTAAAAAGCCATTCAAATCAATGGGTTTTAAAACTGACCGCCAGTTTCTCCGGGGATTAGAACGGAAACCTGGGCGGACAGCAGACGCTAATGTGAACACCCCCTAAGAAAGGCATCTTTGAAAAGTGTACAAGCAGATTTACAAGGCACTGGCATTTGTTTTGTTCGATACTGATTTCACTGCTGACAGACTCCCTTTAAGAGATTGTGTGTTATTGTGACCATTGTGTAATTTATAATTTCTTCCAGGAAACATTACACTATGATAATTTCATTAAATCATCATCATCTCTGTATTCATTACTATGTGATGTCATAATAGTGTGTTTATTTATATTGCAGTGTGATGTCACAATAATCTCCACATATAGTTGCATTTATTTGTGTTTTATTGTGATGACATCACTAGAGTAGTTGTCCTTAGTTTTTCACAGTTTTTACTGTGAAATTGCCCTACTGTTTGTCCTTATTACTCGCTTTATGTTTTTTCGATTATGACACAATAGTGATATTTCAATTCCCAGGCTGTGTCCTATTGAAATGATGTCACGTCACAATAGTGTATGGCCTTTGTCCAAGCTACAGAGCTAATGTCACAATGGCAGACTAGTAATCATTTTTTTTATTTCATTTTATATTTTACATACATAAGAAAAGAAAACAACTAAACAATACAGAGACTATAAGAGACCTGAGCAGGGTACATCACTGCCTTTCTGTCAAAACTAACAAAATAATACCGATTATAACACACCCCCTGAATCTGAGTTCCCTAATAACACACAACCTCCACACACAATATATACACTACATATAACCTAGTCCCAGGTTTTAAAAAAATTCCCTCCAGCTAGACGGAGTGATTCCTGTCCACAATTCCCAAATCAAGCTATAATTTGTTGCCATTCCTCCATTATTATAAGCTATTTTATCCATGAGGATTTGATTTTACGGAAATTTTAAATTTTCAATTTGTTCACAGATGGGGCTGATGTTCATATCCTGAAATATGCTTTTTCCATAAATAAATATATATATATATATATATATATATATATATATATATATATATAAAGCAGGTGCTATATCTTTCTTGTTATATCTACCCGCACATAGGATATTCAAAATTCCCAATATATCTAGCAAAAGGATCCTCTGGGAATACTACCTGAAATATTTCCTTCTGGTTATCCACTATATTGTTCTAATATCTATGTAATTTTGGGCAGTTCCATATCAGATGGATAAGATCTGATCTAGAGTTTTGATATTTGGGACACAACAAAAGAGTTCTCTATTAATAACATGCATTTCATGGTGATAATTGATAACCCAGTATCCTCTGCCTTAACATAAGTTCTGTTTTATTGTGATGGTATCTTAAGAATTGCAAAATTAGTAGGCATTATAATGAACAAATAAATACCATACTATGGACTCAGATTTCCAGAGTCGCTCTACAAGCCTTTGGTTATGCCAAGTGCAATAAAAGCAAAGTCATAACATACAAATTCCATTGCACACACAATATTCCTTGGAAGGTGATTAAGACTAAGGCACCATGTTGCAAAAAAGCTGTTTGTTGCTGTTTTTCCTGCAGATTTTGCTCCAGTTTTTTAAGGAAATGCCAAATGTGGATTGAGCAAGAGGAGAAGTATAAGGGTGCATTCACACGAAGGAAAATCGTGAGGAATTTGGTGTGGAATTTCAGTGATGAAAAAAAGCCTTCCATTCTTCAATGGTTCCTTTTTCTGCTAGCACTTGGCACTTACTGTAAGATGCCATGATTTTTCCTGCGGTGTTTTCGCTGCAAGCAAATTGCGGCGTTTCCATCACGTGGGGCACGGTGTAAAAAAAGCAGCTTTTCCACAACATGGGTCTTTAGTCCCAGAAACTCCTTTACAAAAATCTGCATTAATGTGATAAAAATTACAAAATGTATTTGTGATCTGCTTGGGCATTGGCCCAGGGCAAAACCTTAAAGAAAAAGTTGGTAAACATAAAGGAATTACTTATGTTAAATTGCATTGAAGACTTATGATCATCATTTCTAGACCAGGATCAAACATCAAGACGTGGTCAGGAATCAGTAATGTATTTAGTAATGTGAGAAAAAGCACAAGCAATAATTCTGATGTCTATGCAATAACAAAGGAATCATTATTATTTGCTACATATTCCATTATTTTTTTTTAGATCTTTTACTTGTATAGCACCAATATATTTTACAGCGCTTTATAGACATTGTTAGTCCCTGCTCCGGGTAGGGCTCTACATTCTCTATCAATGTGTATTTAGAATTTAGGAGAAAACCAGAGTACACAGAGGAAACCTACACAAACACAGGGAAACATAGAAACTCCTTACATGTGTTGTCCTCAGTTGGATTTGAACTCAGGACCCCAAAGCAACTGTTCTAACTCCTTGCTAGTCATACCTTCTCCAGTAAATGTAACACCTGTAAATTTAATCTGACTTGTTTGTTTGCTCAATTTTCTTCAATACTTCACCACTGAAAGGGAAGCTGACTGATCACCGACCACCAATTGTCAACTACATGTAGCTGGTGAAGTGCAAAAGAATTGCAAAAACAGAAACCACCATTTTCAAAGCAGCAGCTTAGATCTCGTCACATGCAAAATGTGGTGTATTCTGCAGGCGGCATGGAGCTGGAGGAGCTAGGAGATTGATGTAGATTTGTGGGAATAGATTCACGGTCAGCCAGTGTCCCATATAGGGCTCACAATCTACATTCCCTATCAGTATGTCTTTGGACTGTGTGAGGAAGATGGAGTACCCAGAGGAAACCCACACAAACATACAGAGAACAAACTCCTTTCACTTATCATTCTTGGTCGAATTCAAACCTAGGACTCCAGTGCTACAAGGAACCAGTATTAACATTTCATCCATCCATCCATCCATCCCTCCATTCATCCATCCGTCCATCCATCCCTCCATCCATCCCTCCATCCATCCCTCCATCCATCTATTCATCCATCCATCCATTCATCCATCCATCCATTCATCCATCCATCCATCAATCCATCCATCCCTCCATTCATCTATCCATTCATCCATCCATTCATCCATCCAACCATCCATCCCTCCATTCATCCATCCATCCATTCATCCATCCATTCATCCACCCATCCATTCATTCATCCACCCATCCCTCCATTCATCCATCCATTCATCCCTCCATTCATCCATCCATTCATCCATCCATCCATCCATCCATCTATCCATTCATCCATCCATTCATCCATCCATCCAACCATCCATCCCTCCATTCATCTATCCATTCATCCATCCATCCATTTATCCATCCATCCATATCTCTGCTTGTGAATGGACATCAGGCATCTTTTCTTTGTGTTGGTATTAGATGAAAACAATTACTATATGTATTAGAACTACATCTTAAAAGAGACCAAGTCTTGGATTATCAAGTGTTTCCTGTTCTGTTAGCGCCTTGTATTACTGTGATGATCTTTTACATCTGATATTCTCTTCACATCTCTATTCTACCTATATAACCTGAATGATTACGATCTTTATAAGATCAGTGTAAAGTTTGGCTCATGTATGGAGATGTAGTGTACCTGAGGGTGAGCACTTCCGATACCGAGGGCAATGTCAGCAGGCTTTGTCCTCAGACAATTAGGTGTGACACATTACGGGCCTAATTAGCCAGCTCTTTCCTGGCACCATTGACTGTAATTAATGCCCTGGCAATCACAGATGCTGCCCTGCTATTTTCTATCCTGGAAACTCTTGGCTTTCATTCTTACAGATGCTACTTCTGAAAAATAAAAAGACGTGCCTAAGAAGGATGTAAGGCTCTAGGACTAAACAATAAGTCAAAGATGTCAGTACAGCGCTTCTTGTACTGCCTTTCCCACCCAGTATCAAGCATTATGGCCGTACAATTGTAGGGTGGGGTGACACAAGTAGTTTGTATTCTTGGAGTCTCTGATGTTTTTTTTCTTCATACACACTGATTCCTTATTGATCCTGTCAGCAACCGTTTTATACAGTTATGATTTCCACAGGCAACATCCATTTGATCAGAATTGGTCCTTGACGTTCTTTATATGGGAAACTGTCTAAAGAAATTCAATACTATCCTACTAATATTATAAATGTGAAAGTATGGATGTTTGGATGTTTGTTCCTCGATCACGCAAAAACGGCTGAATGGATTTAGATGCAATTTGGCACATACATAGTTTGTAACCTCAATTTACATATAGGCTACTTTTTATCCCAGTAAATGACATGGCTTCACCACTGTTATGAATTAATGTTCACATACTATATTACACTGCTCTTTCAGCGGCTTATCTCACTAATGGCACTTTGCTGATAACAGACTTGCCTTTATCTCTCTATTTAAACACACAGCTAACTCTTGAGTCCATTGTGTACATTCATTTGCATATTATCTTACCTCTTTAATCCAAATTGGCAGCTTGCCAATTTTAAAAATGGAGGGGGGGGGGGGAGGGAGAAAATCTAATTTGTCGGAAAATTCTAAAACAATGAGAGCTATGAAGGTAGCCAGAAGTCACAGAGTTCTCCTCAAGTGGAGCTCAGGGGAATCATTGATGCCAACAACACATTCATATGGCATCTCAGCAAGCTGCTGAGATGCCAAAACAATTACAGGCACAGTGCATTTAGCGAGTAGTTCAGCGGCAGGCTGGCTTGAGAGCTGCTGTAGTGCCGAAGCCGGCGATTCATCGACGCCAACACACTCATTATATGGCTTCCCAGCGAGCCACTGAGATGCTGGAACAATCACGGGCAAGGTGCAAGGAACGAGTTCAGTGGCAGGCCAGCTTGACAGCTGCCAAAACACCGGAGCAAGCAGATCATCAATGCCAACAACACGCTCATTATATGGCGCCCCATTCAGCTGCTGAGAGCCCAGAACAATCACAGGTATGGCAAGTTCTGCAGCAGAACAGCTTGAGAGCTGCTGAGATGCCGGAGCAGGCAAACCATCAACAGCAGCAATTTGCTGAATATAGGCGGATCATCGACGCCAACAATACGCAGACAAAGTCACAAGCAGAAGCTAGTCTTTCATACAGAGGAAAAGCATGAAAGGAAGCAGCAAAATATTCATATTCTCTCCTGACATGTCTGTTTCAGGCTAGGTTCACACTAGCATTAGTGTCTTCGTCAAACTTGGAAGATGGAAAGCCTGTCCGATAAAAAAGCAGTTACATGCGGACAGCTGTGGACCCCATAGACTGTAATGGGTATATACTGAAACCGGCGAAGAGAAAAGTCCACTCTAATGCATATGTGAACATAGCCTTAGTAATTGTGTTCTCTTGGCATTGTCACGCACCCCAGGATCACCACTGAGACGTGTTATTTGACCTCTGCGGCTGTATGAAGTGCACCATAGTCATAAAACATTATTGCAATCGTCACCCAATAGATGGGAAGAAGACCTGGAGGGAGTACTAGATGTTACAAGGGTGCCATTAAATGTGAGGAAAGGTGAGTATAAGTGTTTACTATGTTTTCACGTCTTAGCTTGGGCATCCACATATTATAATCTGGGGCCTGATAAACCCCCAGAGTATAATAATTTCACTTCAGGTCTCAAAACATTTTAAAAAATTGGGTCAAATCCAGTATGCTTAAGACCAGTTCACTCATCTCTGGTCCCTACACAGACTAGCATACTGCTACCAGTGTCAGACTGGGTAGAGATTGTCTCCAATGTGCCATTTGACATTAAGGAACCTTAAAATTTACACAGTCTCAAAATATGAGTCCTTCACAATCGAATTCTTCAAACCCAACCTGATACCCAAAACCTCTAGAATAGCCTACAACAGATAGTAAGGCCTTATTCATATGAATATCAACACAGCCATTTTTTTTAAAGACTCGATGATGTCAATGTGTTTATTCCCATAGTAACTTTTTTGATGGTCCCTTGACTGTCAAAATAAATAAATAAATAAAATAGGACATGATCCATTTTAGCAGTTTTCACATATCCCTCAGAAAGACTCAAGTCTATGAAAGATCCATAAAATCCAAAGTGGTCATGAAAAAAATTAATCATTAGTCCGTTTTTCAATGTCTTTTTTTTGTCAGTGTCTTGTAGGGTCCATTCACACGGAGGAAAATGGTGAGGAATTTGGTGTGGAATTTCAGTGCTTAAAAAAAGCTTCCCATTGATTTGCTAGCAGAAAAAGGGACCCATTGAAGTCAATGGGAGGCTTTTTTTTCAGCACTGAAATTCCACACCAAATTCCTCACCATTTTCCTCCATGTGAATGGACCGTGAATGTAGTGAATGCCACTATGCCACCATATGAGTGACTCTTAGGGTAAGTTCACATGGAGTTTTTTGGTCAGGGTTTTGAGGCCGTATTCGCCTCAAGACCCTGACCAAAAAGACGACTCCCATTGAAAGCAATGGGAGCCGCTCAGGTCTTTTTTCCGGGAGCCATTTCTTCCGGCTCCCGGAAAAAAAGAAGCGAGGTGCTCATTCTTCAGGCCGAGTCGCCTCACGATTCGGCCTGAAGACACTCCCCCCTCCGGACTAGGCCCATTAATTTGGGCCTAATTCGGAGCAGAGTGCACAGCTGGACAGTGCACTGCACCGGTGGTGGAGGCCGCCTCAGTTTCCGATCCAAAAACCCCTGTGTGAACTTACCCTTAATCTTACCTATTAACTCTATCTAACTTCCCTGTAGATTGCAAGCCCTTGACAAAAGGGTCCTCTTTCTTATTTCTCACAGGTTGGTCATCTTTTTAGTTTTTGTTCAGGTGTGCTTATGGAGTTGTCAGGCAGTCCGTCTGATCTAATACTATGGCCATGACCAATAGGCTCTTTGGCGCTATGCGCATCAGAGTATCATGTGACATCACTTTGCATAAGTGTTACCCATGTGCATTCAAAATGCAGGTATCCCCATATGAATTGTAGGTGTGTGGGTGCTCTGTTAGCATTGTGCACCAGAGCTGTTTCTATCATATATTACAGGGGTCTGTCTGCGTTCTGCATAAAGCCAAGTTCCATCTGGCGTTGGGTAAGTGTGGCCTTCTTTTATGTGATATCAAATGTCTTAAGTCTTTCTGAATGAATCTATTTGCAGACACAGAATATTGAGTGCAATATTAAAATGCAATAAAGTCTTAAAGTCTAGGTATGTATATGAGAATATTGAAATATTTATCCATGAGATATATTTGTATATATATGTGTGTGTGCGTATGTGCGTATATATATATATATATATATATGTATATGTACTGTATATAAACTTTCAGTGGTATTTATTTTGTGTGAAAAAGTCTAAAATATCAGGAGCCAAAAAAGAGGAGCAGAGTTACAGCGAGTGGCATTAATTCCAGAAAGCACCTTCATTTACAATTCCGTCCCACACAATATATTCCACGTTTGTTGGCACGATGTGGAGTGAGAAATATACTAATCGTTTTTATTCTGAAGACTGTAGCATGAGCAATAGAAGTGTAGAGAGAATACAAATATGAGCTACGTGATGGTTTTCACAGATCTAGCACTTAAGCCCTGTTCACATAGCAATATTTGGTCAGTATTTTGCATTAGCGTTTGAAAGACAAAACAGTAGTATTGTAGAATCTACATAGAGATAAGTAATATAAAGATTTTGGCATACTAATGACTGACAATGTCTATAAAGCGCTGCGGAATATGATGGCGCTATATAAGTAAGGCCCAGTTCACATCTGCGTTCGGTATTCTGTTCGGGTAGTCTGCATGGGGACCCTCCGAATGGAATACTGAACGCAATGATGAGCAGTGAGATTATGAAGGCACACGGACCCCATTATAGTCTATGGGATCTGTGTGCCTTCATAAGCTCACCGTTTTCTGCATGAGACATGTGGAGAGAAAAGAACTTCATGAACTACTTTCCTCTCTGCATGTTCTGTGCAGAGACCATGTGGAAAACCTACGGACCCCATTATAGTCTATGGGGTCTGTATGCTTTCATAAGCTCACTGCTTGTCAATGCGGTCTACCCAAATGAAATAGCAAACGCAGATGTGAACCGGACCTAAACAAAATAAATAAATAATAAATAAATACTGATGTAAATGACTGACCAGGATACTGTAGTGTGAACAAGGCTTAAGTGATAGATATAAGAAAGCAGCCAGATAAAGAGTACACTGTATTAATACACATCTGGTGGTGTATACACATTGGGTATCTCCCAAGACATACACTGGACATATAACCCTAATGTATGCAACAGTGTTACATATTTTTCATTTTTTTACACCCCACTTTTTTGACATTCACAGGGCTCAAAAATTACTTTGTAATGGTACAATTTAAGATTTTTTACAATGTAGTGGGAATCTGGAAAAAAATGTAGTGTAATGAGAAAAAGCTGCATTCTTGCCATTGTCTTATTGGTTTTGTTTTTTACATTGTTCACTGTGTAAAAAAACATGTTACCGATATTAGGTACGTTCATGGCAATACCAAATGCTTTCAGTTGTCTGATGTTGTAATACCTTTACAAAAGTCCAAAACCTGAAGGAAATTTGAGTCACTATATGTTGTAACTTTTTTCATGTTATGTCTTCCATGTGTGGAGTTGTGGGCGGCATCTTTTTGCAGGGCAGCTTGTTTCTATTTCCTCTATTTTAGGGATTGTTCAGAATTGTGATTACTTTTAGTTCAATTAGGAAGTGACATGGCAGAAAAAGGGTGTTCAGCCATGGAGATTTTTTTTCTCACTCTAGCATTCACCATAACGATTAGATATTTTTATATGTTTATAGTTTTGTCCATTTTGTGGATGTGGGGATACAAAATTTGTAATTATTTATTTATTTATTTTATATATGAAAATGTGATGCAATTTGAAATTTGATGTATTTTTTACTTTTATATATTTTTCATATTTTTACATTTTATTTTTAGAGCCCTTAGGGAGCTTGAACCTATGGTGCCTATCACCCATACACTACAATATATTGCAATACTCATAGTGTACTACACTATATTGTGAAATCTGCTGATAGTAATAATAGTAAATTAATAGCATTCGTACTTTGCAATATATTTTATTAGACAAAAAGATCCCCTTCCCAATTTATTTTCCTCCTTCTGCCCCTTCACTGTTCTCATGTGTCCCTGCAATGCAGTTGCACACTAGGAATAATCACCAATTGGCAGACTAGACAAGGAGTTTGGAACTGGATTTTGGTCAAAGGACAGGAACAAAACGCTTGGAAACAGACTAGAACAATAACACAGAATGGAAAAAAGCATGGAGCCAAGACTATACTGTAAGGTGGAGTCTGGACTAAACACAACACATGAATGGCAACTTCACTGGAGCATGGTCACCGCCATGAAACTCAGTCACAGTGTGCGAACACGAGTTAGAACCAGAGCTAAGTGTTGTCAATAAGTGATCAGTAACTATAACCATAACCGTAACCATATCATCCAAGGGCTAAGACAGAAACATAGTAAGGAATATTCAGGAGTCAGTACCAGAAAAACAACTTGGAACAATAATTAGAAAAATGCTTCGAAAAAGGCAGTTGAGGTGGGCCCACAGAAAGAAAGGACTAGGTGAACCCTTCCAGGAACACACTTGAACTATATGCCAATAGTCAGGAAGCAAGGAAAAAATACTCAAACCCGCTATTTTGGTTGGGTGATGTGGCTCCCCTAAATAGGACACGACCCCATTGGCAAATCAAAGAAAAACAAAACTTTTTTTGGCCCCCATATAATATAAAATCCTTTCTTCAGGCCCACCACATGGTATATGGCCCCTTTTGTTTTGCCCCACACACAGTATATTTGCCTTCCACATGGTATATGATCCCTTTTTGTGCCCCCTAAATGTTATATGACGCTCTTTTTTGCCTTCCATAGTATATGACCCTTTCTTATTCTTCCCGACAATATATGACCCCCTTTCTTATGCCCACCACACAATATATGACCTTTTTTTTTTGCCCCTACACAGCATATGACTCGTTTTTATGTCTCCCCACACAGTATCTGACCCATTTTTATGGCCCCCTCACAGTATACAACCTCCTTTTTTTAACCCACACACACAGCATATGAGCTCCCTATTTATGCCCCCCCACACAGTTGATGATCCTCTTTTACACTAACCACACAGTGTATGACCCGTTTTTCTACACACAGCCCACCACCAAAAAATTTAGGACCCTCTCTTTCCCCCACCCCGACACAGAGCAGCGGCAATAATTTTTACTCACCTGTCCACGCTACTGTCTTGGCCGCTGTCCACTACTACCTCCAGGGTGTGCTGTAGCCAACGCTAAAGAAAGCCGGGATTTTGTATCATCCCAGCATTCTTCATCACCATTACATGTCTTTGGTGCTACCTAGAGGTGGCATCAAAGAGTGACCAGGACAGGAGGGTGGGCAGGTAATTAAAAATGATCGCCAACTTCTAATTGCAATAATATGAAAATGGGCATTTTATCTGTTTCCACAGATGTTTTTATGTTTGCCTTAAGTTAATGCCTTTCTGTAGAGTTACTGGCAATTACCTTTTAGTATATTTTTGTAATGGTCTTCCATGTAGACACTGGGAATAAGTTAGCCCCTTTCTGACATCCACCATACATCTATGTCAGGTCAGTAAAGATGGTGCCCACTCCAGAGATGAGCTGTTGCCATAGCAGTGTCCATAACCAGTAATAACTCTGATCGTGAACCAATAACCCCTGAGATGCTGCGGTGAAATCTGACCATGGCATTGGTAGAGATTACATTTACTTTATCAGAGACGAACAGTGAAAAAATGTTGGTTTGGCACGTTTGATTTTATTTCCCGCTACTGCATTCACCATACAGGAAAAATAATCTTACTAGTTTATAGACTGGGTGTTTTCAGACATAGGAATACCTAATGTATATGTGTTTCACAGTAATTTTTGGGTTTTATATTTATTTTAGGGAAAGTGGGGTGGTTTTTCCCACAGCGCTTTTCACAGAGAGTTCACATAAGTTTCCACTGCAGACTTTCTGCTTCAATTATGCCTATAGGGAAACCGCTGGCATTTCCGTAGGTATAATTGACATGCTGTGACGGTTTTTTAAATCACAGCATGTCCGCAGCGCGTATATTACTGCATTATGGGGATGGGATTTCCTTGAATCCCATCTATTACACAGTGACTATAAAATGCCTCGTTTTTTCCACATCATTTCTACCGCAGGCAAATCATGGCTTTTCTGCCATGTGGGACCCCGACCTAAGGCCGAGGATATTGTATATAAGCAGCTTTTTTGTGGCGGATTTTGCTGCGTTTGTTTTTTTAGCCAAAGCCAGCAGTGTCTACAAGAGGAATAGGCAATATATAGGAAGTGCTTAGATTTCCCCTTTTTCTTAAATTCACTCCTGGCTTTGGGTCATAAAAACGCAGCAAAAAAAGAAGCTGCTTCTCCACAACGGTAGTATGTCATTTTTACTGCACAGTGAACACCGTAAAAATAAGACGCAAAAGAGAATGGTTTAGCGTCATTTGCTTTTTTAATTCCAACCCATTCAAAATTTTATTTACGCTTCGCTTCCCAGTATATAATACAGAATAATAAATATTGTTATTTGGAAGTATAATTTGTTCCACAAAAAACAAATGAATGTAAAAATTTAAATCGTACATAAAAATTAAAAATTTCTATGGCGGGAAGGAGTTAATAAGACAGCACTTCATATGATTTTTATACCAGTTTTCATAGATCCGTAAATATACTGAAATGTATAAGGAACCGTGAAAGCGGGCACTCTTCAGATATTTTTCATGGCCATTTCCACCTTCGTTCATTGTTCAACTACAGACCTATAATCTGCCACAGGGTCACCAATCATATAATTTATTATAGAGTCAAAAAATAAAGGTAAAGTAGTAGCTCACCGGATTCCCATATGATGGTCCAATCTTCAGGGTGCACGGCTAGAAATTCCCGGACTCCTAGGGAAGACGTCAACTCGTGTATAGCAAAATATATACCAGTCGGCACTCCTGAGATGTCCTTTTTCTTTAAAATTTAACTTTTATTCTTCATGTATAAAATGGGTAGTACATACAACCAACGTGACAGTGAAGACACAAAAAGTGTTTTAAAAACCCATGTTCTAGGTCTGGCCGACGCGTTTCTGGGTACGCTTTACCCCTTAGTCATAGCCTTCTGAAGGCTATGACTAAGGGGTAAAGCGTACCCAGAAACGCGTCGGCCAGACCTAGAACATGGGTTTTTAAAACACTTTTTGTGTCTTCACTGTCACGTTGGTTGTATGTACTACCAATTTTATACATGAAGAATAAAAGTTAAATTTTAAAGAAAAAGGACATCTCAGGAGTGCCGACTGGTATATATTTTGCTATACACGATATAATTTATTACAAGATTTATGACCTGTACCTTTGTTTCCTGTACCAGTACTAGCATTGTACTAGGAATTCTAAAAATACCCCCCAAGTGACAAGTAAATGGCCCCAAAATTACATAATGGAAGCATTCACGCGGGTTGGACGTCCGAGATGTTCTTCTCAACACAATTGGTCTAAACTTTCCTTGACATGTATATAAAATGCGTAATCGGAGAATTATTTAAAGAAACATGATATGGAACTCCAAGGAGTCAGATAGATGTGCCAAGAGCAGATTATCAGAACTCTCAGGTTAATAAAAGGACAGGATTTGTACTGCAGCCAATTCACTTCTTTCTACCAGAAAGTCAAGATGTCCCCATTAATAAAAAACAGCAGCATATCCTCTGTCACTTAGTAGATTTATGTGTGCTCTGTTGAGCAACATAAAACAGGACAAAGGATTGAATCCCACTGCACAGTAAAGATAATGGGTGTTTATATTCTGAGCATTGGGCTCCATTTTCTTACATTGTTCATATGCACTAAATGAACAAGTGGGACCCTGAACAGAAAATAGCATTGCCAGATCAACTGGAAGGAAGAGTACATCTGTATGTTGTTGTCTAGTATGGGCCTTGCAGGTCTATTACTAGAACCCAGAAGATAGATAGGTTAGAATCACCTGAATCAAGCAGTGTTTTCCCCTTGTGAATTGGTGCCTCATTTGGCGAGATATCACTGGTTTTGTGATATCACTGTTTTCTAGCACCCTCATTGCTCAAAATAGTTCATTTAGATATTGACAAAAACAGTGATATATCTCTGCCATGGAGGCCCTGGTTCACAAGACAAAGCCACTGCTTGATTTAGGTGACCCTTACATATATACTATATATATATATATATATATATATATATATATATATATATATATATATATATATATATATATATATCGGAGGGTTGATGTGCTGGGTTCTGGTGAAAGTCTCCCTTACAAAAGTGTTATTATACACCCTCATGGATAGGATAAACAGAGGCTTTAATAGATGCTGTTCCACTGATGCTAGTGCTGTTTGAAATTTTTATATCGTCCCCACCATTCCTGAGCAATTAGTACAAGTGTTAAGGTTTCAAGCCCGCTCTGTTTGCAGCACCACATCAAAGCTTACGGTCCCTTGTGAGAAAGGGCTGGAACCTCCGCAATAGTCTGTAGGGATTCCGTCTCCTCCTGGGACCAGAATTTGGTTTCCAGGTCAGCGGGGGTCAGCAGACGGCCGGAGGCTATTTAAGCCTCATTTTGGCTCCGGCCCACTGCTGGTTGTTCAGTATACCTGGTGACAACTCCCTTCTGCGTTTCTGCTCTGTCCCTGTCCCTGAACCCCCCGTACCTCCTTCAGTGTTCCAGTTTTTTTTACCTCGGCTTGCCTTCCTGGCTACTCCTGCTTGACCTCTGCTTGGCTACTCCATGACCTCTAGTGTATGACCCAGATCTCCTGACTATGCATTTGCTTCTCCCTCCTGTTCCTGTGTACTGACTTGGCCTGTACGACCTTCCTGCGGTGCTTCCGCTATCTCCTGGCATTCCTCAGAACATCTCTCTCCTTGCTGACCAGCTCCTCTTATTTCTTCGTCTTTTGAGGTTAGTGTTACTGGGTTTTCTGGGTCATCTGCTACTTTGGAGGTGCTGAGCATGCGGCGCTCTCTGGGCAGTTGCAGTTCTGGTCCCAGAATTTACCAAGTCCAACTCCACCATCAGGAGCTCTGGGGAAGACCTCTGGGGCCTGGTTCCGCTCTGGTTAGGAGAGCATTGTACACTCGGGACTGTTTTGGCCTCGGTGTTTGGGGATTCTGGTTGCCCTGGAGTAACTGTCCGTTATTGTCGCAACAGGTATGTAACAACAATATAATTCTGCTCTCTGCTCTCAAGTGGGCGTTCCCTGTCGTTCTGCTCCAGCCCAAAGTAACCTCAGTACATTGTAGTACCCTTCATACATTTTCCATATATGTAAGTCAGGTGAAAAGGTATTTTGGGACGTATCTTATCCTCTGGTTTTGCTCTATGCTGTAGACTACCTACTCTGAGAAGGAAATGCCACAAAATCCCTTTGCACCTAATTTGCACATGAATAAAACAGCATAATGATAATGGAGTTGCAATGCTGAATAACGAAGGCATATTTGGAAAGTGTGATATATGTTTAATATATGTATGTATGTTTAATGAGCACTATAAGGCTGCATTCACACGGAGTAAACGCTGGCGTTTTTTGTCCGTTTTTTGTGTGTTTTTTTTACGGCCGTAAAAAGACGTTTCCATTGATTTCTGCAGTAAAATACTGCCGTCTTACCGTTTACGCGTGTCTTTTTACGGCCGTATTTTTACGGCCGTAAACTAGCGTAAACGTCGCGTTCACGCGACGTTACGTCGCGTAACGTCGCGTACACGTACCGCGTACACGCCGCGTGTACGCGGCGTGTACGCGGCGTTTACGCGGCATAACGGTCGTAAAAAACGCGACCTATGAAACTAACCCATATTCATGGGCAACGCCCAAAAGGGCTGGGCTGTGGGCGTCACCAAAAGCCAGCGCCCATTTTAGGACACCTAGAATCTTCCACATCCATCTTTACACACCTGAAATTGATGGGAGAAGGAGCTCCAACTGTCTGCTCATGTAAGTATTGGCTTAAAAGTTGTTGAAATGGATTTTTTTGGGGTGGTTTTGTTGTTTTTCAACTTGCACTTATATGTACTTTTGTCTTTTCTTAGTGAAAGCTAAATTTCATCAGTTTTGGAAAACATATTCAACTCACACTGCCTGGCTACTCATGTAAGTATAGGTTTCTATACATTTGTCTTGGGTGTAGAAATGTTTTGGTTTTTTTTTGCTGTTTATTTTTTTTTTTTCACTAAATTTTTTTTCTTTTCAATAGTCAAAACACCGCTAATTGCAATTTGACCGCCATCCTCACATTGCTACACCTTGTTGCTGTCTCTTCATGTAAGTTTTTTTAAAAATTTCCTTTTTTTTTTTTTTTTTTTTTTGGTTTTCACTTAAAATCCTTGCAGTTATCGTATGTGTATTTTTGAATAAGATTTTTCACACAAAATAGCAACACATTTCATGTTTAAGGCCCAAAGCACACACCTTTTTTAATGTAAGGACCATGACACCATCACACGGTAGAATGCTTTCTAGTGTCCCCTGCACATAGTGTAATGTACAATAGCAGTCGATATAATGTCCCATAGTCGGTTTTTTTTTATTTTTTTGGATTTTTTTGTTTGGTTTTTACTTAAAATCCTTGCAGTTATCGTATGTGTATTTTTGAATAAGATTTTTCACACAAAATAGCAACACATTTCATGTTTAAGGCCCAAAGCACACACCTTTTTTAATGTAAGGACCATGACACCATCACACGGTAGAATGCTTTCTAGTGTCCCCTGCACATAGTGTAATGTACAATAGCAGTCGATATAATGTCCCATAGTAGGCTTTTTTTTTTGGTTTGTTTAAATTTTTGGTTTTTCAAAAATTCATAGCACACATTTTTGTAATGGAGCTGATGCTGTGTCCCTTTGTACCTATATGCATGAGTGCTTCAAAACACATGGCATTCACTTCTATGCTAGCACATGTTAACAAAAAAGGATGCTTTTTTCAACGTGTGCTGCCTTTTTCAAAATGGAATGGCATGTTTTTTTTAGCAACTTTGTCATGCGCACACTATATATTATATATATATATATATATATATATATATATATATATATATATATTTTAGTTTTTATTTTGGTTGTTGTGGGGGGGGTTTATCATTTCAAGTTCTTAATTTTGTTAGTGATCCTTTAACCTTTGTTATAAAATTTATGGGGGTCCATTCAGCTGCTGTTTGATGCTGCGCTCATGTATTCATTTTATTTCCCGCCAGTCGCGTGTTACAGGAGCATGTACGCAACCTTTAAATCCCGCGCTGCTTACGGTTGTCTGTAGCCGCCATTAAACGTGGCATAAACATCACTGTCAATGCAGACTGTTAAGACCCCCAGCGCAAAGGCACTGTACATGCTCCTGTAATATGCCGCTCCCCATACAAATCAGGCACAAATGAGTGTAACATTTAATATAGTTTTAATAATGGCTTTGCAAAGGACACTTTCATACACTTTAATTACAGGTAGCATACCATTTTGTTGCAACATGTATTTCAAGCTTTGTTATTTGGCTTACATGTTTTTAAAAGTGACTACAAGTTTTTAATCTTTGAAAACATTTTGTCATACAGATCAAACATGTCAACACGCCCCAAAGAACCGGCTCAAAAAAGAAGTGGTCCCACCGCATCCCAAAGTTACCACCGCATGGACATCAATGTGAAGCGTCTCATCACATTAGTAAGTGCGATGCCTTCCTTTTTTTTTTTTTTTTTTTTTGGGGGGGGGGGTTTCTGGTGGGGGGGTCGGGGTTGCATTTGGCCACATACGTAACATTGGTTGCATGTTGTAATTCGGGACAGTATGGAGATTGCTGTTTGTACTATGGTCCAGCATGCTTGGTAATGTATTTGTTTGCTGAAACACATTGCCATTGCTATATGTTGGCACAATGTTTTTAGTAAGGAAGGGCCTTTTTTTAAAAAAAAAATTTTGGTGACTAAAGTTTGGTTTTTGTTTTGCTTGTAAACATGCAGGTTCACCAGAAGCCACGATTGTGGGATAAAGCCCACCCGCTTTATGGGGATCGGCATGCCCGTGACGCCGGGTGGTTGAAGGTTTGCGCCGAACTCTACCACGAGCAATGGGCCAGCTTCCCAGCTCGGCAAAAGACACAGATTGGTGAGTATATATCTCTGCAGGTTTCTTCAAAAAGCTTTAAAAAGGGCTTGTTCACATGGTGTCACGTGCCGCCTGATGTTGCACATGTATGCTGTGTGACCCTTTCTTTGTGTGCCGTACATGCTCCCATTCATTGGCATGGGAGGGTTGATTGGATGCGTAGCGCTAGTTTGCAGCAGGGAATATAAATGCACGGCCGCAAACTAGCACCATGCATACCATCCCCGCTCCCATTCAACTGAATGCAAGCATGTAGGGCACGCAAAAGGGTCAGGTGGCGTACACGTGCCACATCACGCGGCACGTTACACCATGTCAGCGAGCCCTTAATAAAGGGTCCTTTCACATGTAGTCAATGTTTTTTTTGTTTTTTTTTTACCTTTTTTGGTTTAAATGTTTTTTTTATTAAGAAATTTTATCCGTTTGGAACATTTTTAATTTCGGTTGCGGTCATCTTAATAACCCGTCCCTTAACGAAACCACAAACAGGAACCCTATTCATATCAAACTTGATGATAAAAATGAACTGAAAGCGCAAAAAAGCCAACACAAAAATTAGTGCCCCATTACTCCATGTGAATGGACCCTTTTAAATATAATAATGTTGGTTGTGTGTTATTTTTTAATTGTTAATTTTGAATTTATGATTGCAGAACATGATGTCCGCACACGGTGGAAGAGTGTGCGGGACCGGTTCATGAGAGAGCTGAGGAAGGTGGAAGCCAGTGGGGCCTCTCCTTCAAAACGCGCCAAAGTGGCGTTCCACGACGAGCTGCAGTTCCTTGTAACTGGCAGTGCCTCCCGGGAGTAAGTCTCTCTCTCTCTCTCTCTCTCTCTCTCTCTCTTTCTCTCTTTTTTTTTTTTTTTTTTTTTTTTTTTGTGGTATTGCTAACATTTTAATCCCTTTTTTGGTCTACAAAACATTTAATAGAGACATACTTAATCCTATTATTTTCCTCTTTTTCATTTACAGATCTTCCGGCAACACCCCTGCCACGGGTTCCCGGGAGCCACCAGCCAGCCAAGAGGAGCTGCAGCCGGAGGAGAGAGCCCCATCGAGTCCACTGGAGGGACCCTCTCATGAACCGGAGAGGAGGGCCCGAAGTGCATCCCCTCTCCCTGCCTCTGCAAGGGTGGCTTCCCCAGCAGCCTCCCAGGTGTCTACACCAAGTCAGGCACCTGAAGAGGAGCTGGTGGGAGCCACCAGGCGTATGAGGCGGGAGCGTCGGGACCCTCCTCCCCCCACACCTTCCACCCAGGAGAGGCCAGGGAGTACCCTCCGGGGAAGGGCCAGCCAGGTTGACCTTGAAAGCCAGGCCCTGGCCCTTCTCCGAAGGGTCAACAGCATGGATAATGCTAGTTATTTTGCCAATGACGTGGCAGGTGTCCTCCGGCAGCTGCCACGTCATCGGCAACAACTTTTCAAGGCATATATCCATGCTGTTGCTGTTGACTTTCTGGGCTCTCCTGAGCTTCCGGATCTGGCTTGCATGACAAGCCAGTTCCGGAAGCTGTGTGTCAGGGCATCTGAAGGCCACCTCTCCACTGCAGAGGAGTATGTCTCCTCCTCTGCTGATCCCGCCCATGATGGGGACACTACCCCACTTTGCCCCAGTCCCGCTTCCCTTACCCAAACTCCTCCCCATGATTAGTTTTCCTTAAAAATCCTTTACCCCTCCTTTTCCTTTCCCCCCACCCCAACACTTGACTTTATTTATGTTGTCACTTTTTTTTCATGTTAATTATATTTGGGCCTGGTGGGTGGGGGTGGGTTGGGGATGTGTGGGTTTTTTTAATTTGTGTTTGTTTATATGTTTTGATTTTCTTTCCAAAAAAAAAAAAATTACAATTTAAAATTTTTTTGTTAAACAAAAATGTTGTTTGTGTTTTAATTCACTGTCAACACACACTCACTTAATTAAGGGTCCATTCACACGTAGGTAAACCCCTCGCCTGTATCAGATGTGTACACGGTGCCGTTTACACCAGGGCTTAAAAACAAGGACTTTGCATTCACTTCAATGGGAGCGCTAGTAGCACCAACATGACGGGGGTGATAACTAGTGCTCCCATTGAAGTGACTGGGAAGTGCTTGCCAGCCCATCGGTAATGTCGCCGTGTCCACCTGTGATACACACTTAATAGGTGTCAAATCAGTGTTCATTGGGCCATCAACTAAAACGGGTGGTTCAACATAGTGGGGGAGTGTGACACTTCACTTGTTGGTGGGGCCACATAATGTGATTAAAAAACAGGGTGTTGACTTGATGCCATTGGTGTTATGTTTTCACATGATTATGTGCCCCCACCAAAAAGCTACTGTTTTGATGTTCACATATGGATTGACTTATGCTAGGTTCACACCTGCGTTGTGGTCTCCATTCTGTGTTTTCCATCTTCTGCATGACCAAAGACGGAAAACACAGTCCCGGGTCCAGCACTGAGGTTTGCATGCAGTACCCTGAAAAACAGGTTTATGAAATGGCGACACAGAGTACTGCATGTGTGACTCTCTGTGTAGATTCCAATACTACATTTCTGCACGGCGAGCCTTCAAAAAACGCTGCCCGCAGCTAAACACCCGCACACCTTTCTCACCCATTCAAAGGAATGGGTGATAAAGGATCATGCAGATTTTCCGTCTCCTGCTCAGTTTCTATGCAGGGCATCAAAACCTGCATTATTATGAAAGGGACTGCTGGGTGCAGATGTGACCGAGGTGTTTAGGGGGCCTTCACACTACCGTCGGTGTCCGACATGTAGTGTCCGCTCCTAGTGTCCGCTCCAAATCTGTCACGGACACTAGGAGTGGCCACTAGCTGTGTCCGTGACACCTGTCATTCACTTTATAATGGGCATTGGGTGCGTTCTTTGGCACTCCGTGCCCGTCCTTTCCTGTCCGCAAGAGAAGATGTCCGACTTCTCAAGCGGACAGAGGAACCCTGCATGCAGGGTTTTTCTGTCCGCTTGAGAAGTCGCACATCTTCTCTTGCAGACAGGAAAGGACGGGCACGGAGTGCCAAAGAACGCACCCAATGCCCATTATAAAGTGAATGACAGGTGTCACGGACACAGCTAGTGGCCACTCCTAGTGTCCGTGACAGATTTGGAGCGGACACTACATGTCGGACACCGACGGTAGTGTGAACGCTCCCTTAACT
This sequence comes from Leptodactylus fuscus, assembly GCF_031893055.1. Taxonomy (NCBI): domain Eukaryota; kingdom Metazoa; phylum Chordata; class Amphibia; order Anura; family Leptodactylidae; genus Leptodactylus; species Leptodactylus fuscus. Next base: position 226,800,647 of record NC_134266.1, read on the forward strand.
GATATGACATTTATTTAAAGGGGTTGTCCCGTCACAAGGATCCTATCTATACTGCTTGTAAATGTGAATGTTCAAGACTTTTCCTAAGTACATTTCTTCTGCCAAACTGCTTTGTTTGGCCACTATCTAACTTTATTCACTTTTTATTGGCCACAGCCCTGACCTGAGTCAAGTGATCTGTCAGCCTGCTCTCAGGGGGGAGTGGCTAAGTACACGGGAGCGAACCTGGAGGGGGGGGTGTAGTTTACCCTTTGGGGGACAGGTGAAGGCAGCAACACCGCTATGCTTCTGCCCTGCATGAAGACAGCAGCGGCAGAAGCGATGCTGTTCCGCTTCGGGGTCACATATGCAAAGCCAAGCGGCGAGATGCCGCCGGCCCTGCGGGCAAGCTCATACACCAGTCTAGCCTTCACAATGTGAATACAGACCCGCAGGGTGTCGGGTCTGTATTCGCATTGTGAAGGGTAGACTGGTGTATGAGCACGTTCACGCAGGGCCGGCGGCATGTCGCCGCTTGGCTTTGCATATGTGACCCCGGCCACCAATGACGAGACAAAGCCGGAAGACAGAAGATTTTATAGGAACGCACGCAAGAATACTGAAAGCACAAGCGGCTCCACCTATTCAGCGCTGGTGGTCGTTTGCTGCTCTCCCCTGCAAACTGTCATTTCAAAATCCAGAAACAGTACTACAGGTGCTACTGTGTGGCCATATTGGCCAAAAAGAGCTTTCTAGGGGGAGAGCATCAAACACTCAACGCCACTTTGCTGTTTCCACAAAAACACAAAACAAAAGAAAAACACACAAGAAAGATGACAGTTTTTGGAACATTTTTTTTTAATGCCAAAAGTGAAAATTTTAATAAAGGATATGTGACCAGATGAACCAGCACTGCTGCATCACACACTATATAATAAACATTCATAAGCAGCACCCAAAAAAAAAAAATTGGAGCCCTCAGAAGCTTGCACACAAAAATATATCACATACTACTACACTACACAAAGAAAAAATGACACCACGATGAGGAAGGTCTTCAGTCCGGGTCAGGCTGCTCATCACTGAGGCGAGAAAAAGGCCTGGGCACGGCACCTTCGGGACTCACGAAGTAGTCAGCAAAGGCATTTCTCACCTGTACAGCTGCGTTGGCTGTCCGACCTGAGGACCGAGATGGTAATAGTGGGTGACCCAAAGCTGCCTGTGGCTCCACTCCAATGTTCGGCCTGTCATAGTCCAAAACAAAGTTGTGAAGCACACAGGCAGCTTTGATCACCAGGTCCACAGTATCGGGAGCCAACTGCAGTGCACCGGTGAAGACCCTCCACTTACTACTCATGATCCCGAAGGCGCACTCCACGAAGCGTCGTGCCCGGCTCAGCCTCATGTTGAAGACCCTCTTCCGGCCATCTAGTCTCGACCGTGGGAAAGGGCACAGCAGGTTTTCCAAGAGGGGAAATGCCTCATCCCCCACCATGACGAACGGGACTGGATGCGTGGTACCCGGAAGCGGTCTTGGTGGAGGTAGAGTCACCTGATCTCTCAGTACTGTGCGGCCCAAAGCCGATGTCAGTAGCGCACGGGAGTCCCCAGTACTACCATAGGCACCGACTTCAATAGCACGAAAACGGTACGTGGCATCAGCGACCGCCATCAGGACCACGGAAAAATACTTCTTGTAGTTGAAGAAATGTGATCCTGAGTGCGGTGGCTTCTGAACACGTATATGCTTACCGTCGACGGCGCCTATGCAGTTGGGGAAATTGGCCACAGACTGAAAGCCTGCTGCTGACTGCAACCAAATCTCCTGTGTCGGACTGGGCATCGCTATGGGTTGCAAGTGCTGCCAGATCAGATGGCATGTGCTCCTCACAACTCCAGATATGGTGGATATACCAACCCGGAATTGGAGGTGCAGGGATGCAAAACTCTCCCCTGTTGCCAAAAATCTGAAAGAAAAGAAAAAAAAAAAAAATACATCAGGACACAATCGCAGATGCAATGACAACATTTAAATAAATGGTCTGCTCAACTGTATCTAACCATTTGTTCAAACTATTGCTAAGTATATATATATGGTGACATTTGAGGGACTATGCAAAGTAGGCAGACCCATATTCCACGCAGTATTTTTGTATTGAAAGTATATCGAGAGTCAATTAGCCCAGTATTGTAAACTATCTATCCAACATTGCGAAGACATTACAAAGGGAAAAAAAAAAACTTTATGGACACATTGTCCAGACTATGCTAAACACACAGTTTGGATCTGATATGTTTTTTTTTTTTTTTGGTTTGGTTCTTGCACGTTGCATTTTTTGATTGCGGCAAAACTCCCAATTTCAACATGAATAATTTAATAATGAAACAATTCATACAAATTAAAACACATACCGCAACGTGATGACCAGCCTTTCCGTAGGACTGAGGGCCTTCCTCATGATGGTGTCTTGGTGCTCCAGATGTGTGCCCAGGTGCTCCATGAGCACATCAAAGGCCTCTGGAGGCATCCGCAGAAAGTTGAAATATTTCTGAGAGTCCCTTTTTGTGTAAAACAAAAATATAATACAATTAAATTCATAGAGAAACCAGCGTTACATTTTCGATTGTTGACCACTTTCACCTCCACACAGTGAAATACCCAAAAGTTTGAATTAAAAACCATGTTCCCTAAAAAATCCCTATAAAAAACCATCCACCAAAAAAAGGGCCACTTGACACTTTATACAGTGAAATCTGAAAAGTTGACTACATACAGAAATGTACATCAATTAACTACATTGAGAAAACTTGAAGGAAACTTACAGCAGCAACTCATGATACAGCTGGCCAAAAACACCCCTGGATGGTCTCAATTCATTAATGGTGTGGACCCAATAGCGCCGTTTTTTGACCAGCGGCTCAGCATCTGGGTCCTCCAAATGTGCCTCTTGGTCCTCAAAATGATGTTGAAGAACCTCCTCCTCCTCCTCCTCCTGTTCATGTTGTTGCTAGTGAAAAAAAAAAAAAATATGAAAAGAGCCGGTAGAATCAGAAAAAGCTTACCAAACATATGTATTTATGAACGTACCTCGTGTTGGAGTGTGCGTTGGTTCAGAAGATTGGGCGCTATGCCCAGCAGGATTGCCGTGTCCAGGGTTGAGGCTGCAATGGGGGTTTGTTGGTTTTCCATTGAGAATTTGAAACCAAATGTGACCAGAGCATACACAGCTGTGTGTTGATTAAATAATGGCCTGTTCTTTTTGGGCCGGCCCAGTGGGCTTGACTGGAGTTTTTAATGAGTTGCCTTGATTTACGGCCGTTACTTTACGGAAGCGTAACGGCGGCGTATACGCGCCCGAAAGACGCGCGCGTATACGCTGAAAGTGAAATACGGTGTGTATACGCGCCCTTCGTCTTTTTACGGCCGTAAAAAAACACACAAAAAACGGACAAAAAAACGCCAGCGTTTACTCCGTGTGAATGCAGCCTAAGAGACTGGGATTACTTTGGTCACAGTTTTCTTTCTGTTAGACTCCCTTTAATGATACAACTGTGTTTCCAATGTCATACTATAATTAACTAACCTATAGAAAAACTGACTCACAGGCCTCTCTTTTTCATGCTTTTTGTAAAGTTTAGGATACATTATATTTCTACAACGTATCCATTTGATGTTTATAGTGATGTTACAATAAGAGATGTGATAAGATATGATAATCATACAAGCTCATAGCAGACAGAAAAGATACTAGGAGTCATAGCAACTAAAAAGAAAAAGTACTGAGGATCATTTAGTTCTTTGTGCGGAGTGATCTTCGTTTAGCCTGATGTAGATTATGTAGCCTGACTGCGGTTGGGAGGAAGGACCTCCAATAGTGCTCCTTCTCACACTTGGGGTGAAGCAGTTGGTCACTGACACTACTGCCCAGTGCTGTCATGGTCTCATACATGGGATGGGAGTTGTTCTCCAGCATAGAACTCACCTTAGACAGTATCCTTCTGTCACCCACCACCTGCACTGGGTCCAGGGGCGCCCCAGGACAGAGCTGGCCCTTCTAGTCAGCCTGTCAAGTCTATTTCTATCCCTGGCTGGTATACTACTCCCCTAGCAGGCCACTCTGAAGAAGATGGCTGATGCCACTACTGAGTTGAAAAAGGCCCTAAGAAGTGCCCTCTGGTCTCCAAAGACCTTCAGCCTCCTGAGCAGGTGGAGCCTGATGTGACCCTTTATGTGCAGTGCATCCAGGTGATCTGCCCAGTCCAGCTTATTATTGAGGAGCACACCCAGATACTTATAGGTCTTGACTATCTCAATGCATGTCCTTTGGATTTCCATCAGATTTGCGGTATTCCTCAGCTTACTAAAGTCCATCATCAACTCCTTGGTCTTTCCAGCATTAATCCTGAGATAGTTCCTCTGGCACCAGTCAAGAAAGTCCCGGTTTAAGTCTTTGTACTTCCTGCGTCTCCGTCTGTGATGAGGACTACTATTGCAGAGTCATCGGAGTACTTATGTAAGTAACAGCTAGATGAGTTGCACCTAAAGTCAGCAGTGTACAGTGTGAAGAGGAAAGGGGCAAGAACTGTACCTTGTGGTGCCCCCGTACTACAGAGCACAGTGTCAGACACACAGTCTTGGGCTCTCACATACTGAGGGCGGGTTGTCAGGTAGTCTAGTATCCAGATGGACAGGTGATGGCCCACTCCAACAAGGGCCAGCTTCTCCCTCAATAGCCCTGGATGAATGGTGTTGAATGCACTGGAGAAATCAAAGAACATTATTCTCATAGTGTTACCTGGTTTCTTCAGGTGAGAAAAAGCTCTGTGAAGAAGGAGGATGATGGCATCATACACCCCAATGTCCAGGTGAAAGGGAAACTGAAGGGGGTCCACGGCAGAGCTCACTAGAGGTTGGAGATGTGTCAGGGCCAGTCTCTCCTGGACCTTCATCAAGTGAGATGTCAATGCTACAGGTTTGTAGCCATTGAGGTCCGTTGGATGAGGTGACTTTGGAACTGGTACCACAAAAGATGTTTTCCACAGTTGTGGTACCACTCCCAGCTTCAGGCTCATATTGTACATTTGTATAATAACACCACACAGCTGGTCTCCACACATTTTAAGGACTTTCGCGCTTTTCCCATCGGGTCCTCCGGCCTTGTATGCTTTAATCTTCCTGATTTCCCTACACACTTGAGACTCTGTGAAGCCAGGTGGCAGCTGGGTGCAAAAGGAACTGGTTTGGTTTGAGCAAGCAAGTGGGGGTTGGGGGAGGGGGGGGTTGAATGACATGCTGGGGTGGGTGGGGGTGTTGTGTGATCAAATGAATGAACACATTATGAAATTATATTTCATTTTCAAATGGGTTGGCTCTATATAAGAAGTTTTATGCTTATGTTTCACATGACTTGACTTGCCTGAGGTGGATTTATTCCAGCCATGCTTTCACTTATTCAAGCGGTTTCCATAATGATTTTGAAAAGAATCCAATACTTATGCCAATGACATGAGAAGAGACTGAAACGTCTGTCTCCTGCTACGCACCCTCCATGCGTCAGTACTAAAATAATGTTTGTAAATGAGAGCAATTAAAAATAATTGAGAATGAAAGTTGCCTGCAAATGAAGTAAGCAATATTTACAGGCAGCAATTACTTAGCACTAAGTGCTGGGATTAACCAGGGGGCTTATAAGTGATGGAGGAATGTGAAGTCTGCAAGAGCGAGCTCCAGAACATTCACCTTCATGGGGATTCAGAGATTCCTGGCATTGCCAAACTACTATAGAAATATATTCTTTGTGGATTTACATACAATCATATATAGAAATGAAATGGAACCTCTCAGCAGTTCCAAGCTGCACAAACACTAGTTTCTTGGAATCCTAACAGAAAGTCTTCCCTCTAGCTTCTTCATGTATGGTTTGACGTGATTGACAAGTCTCATAATTTTTACATATAGGGAGAGACTTACCTATCCCTCCGAGCCTGGTGGGGGAATATTCCCAGCACTGCAACAGAGTATAACACAGTTCTCTAATGGGGGGGCGCTATCTAGATTACACACTGCCAATGGCTTGGAATGAATCTGATGACAGGTTTCCTTAACTTTTCATTTAGCTATATCTGGTGTACAGTACTTTCCATTCTAACACAGATCCAACATAGCTGTAATGGAAGCCATACCATGAAGTCTTGATGCCTTATTATTTGGTTCAGTGTAGTGGAGGACATCTGGCCCAACAGGACACGCCATTTTTTGCACTTGAGAAAGGGCCAGTATAGGCTTGAAACGTGTCGTGCTGTGCTGATCTACTTTAATAAACGTTTTTTCCCATCTTGTCATCTCCTTGTCATCTCCTGTTGTGCCAGTGAGCACGGTTCTCCCGGTCAGGACCACTGGTCCTCTGTGTTTTTGTCCAATTTTCCCCTGGATATCCGGTGTTGGGACTGAACTGCTGCCACTCTCACCAGTATCACGTTATCTAAAGGTTGTGAGGTCACAGCCCTGCAAGGTGAGAGGCCATCTGGTCATATTCTAATATCACATCACTGTCGACTCATTCAGTGCCTCCTCAAATACTACACCTATTGCGCTCGGTGTCCCCTCTCTCTCTTTTTTCTGTAGTGGAGGAAAAGCGCCAGTTGACAATATCGCGGTTTTGAAAATTACAGCATGTCAATTATATCTATAGAAACGCCGGCAACTTTCCCGTAGATGTAATTGTAACAGAAAGTCCGCAGAGGAAAACTCTGTGAACTTTCTGTTCAAAGCACTGTGGGAAGAACTATGTTGCGTTCACGCCGCAGTAGTTCCTGCAGTGCCTTAGCGCAGCGTTTCCAGCCCCTGGGGCCTTAGCCTTAGGGTGCATTCACACAGAGTTTTGTTGGGCTGATTTTTTCACAATAACTCAAGTAAAGAATCAGCGCTGAAAAAAAGACTCCCATTGACTTCAATGGGTTCCATTTTACGCGTGTATCACATTGAAAGCAATAGGTAAAAAACCCTCTGATTTCAATGGGTAGTGCGCGTAAGCCGGCACCCATTGAAGTCAATGGGATCTGTTTTGAAGCGTCTCACTTTGACACATGTTTACGTGTCTAAATGAGCGGCGCGTTACTCCATGGGACCGGAGCCTAATTGACATGCTGCAATTTCCAAAACCGTGCCAGTTTTGGAAATCACGGTGTATCTGCAGCACGGTTTTTACCGTAAAGTGGGCATGGGATTTACTAGAATCCCATCCACTTTGCTCTGACTGTAACACGCTGCGATTTTTCCTGTGGCGTTTCCGCCACAGGCAAATCGCAGCGTTTACGCCACGTGGGGCCCTGGCCTTAAAGAAGAAACTATTTTTGACGGGTAAATTTCTTTAATGAGACAAATAGTGACTGACTTACAAGCAATTCCTCATCCACAACTGTCATTATTTGTCATCAAGTTGCGTAATTGCTTTATTTTATTGTTAACACATTTTAATAATTTCAATCTATCAAAACGAAATCAATCCCACTGAAAAAGCCATTAACTCCAGAGCAGTGAACGCTGCATGAATTACTCGGTTACCCATTTATATGAATGGGCGCTGTAGAAGGCTACTTCTCTCCCACTGTCATTAAAGACCTATTTTTTCCCAGTAATATCAGATAATTGCAAGGGTACATTTTCATCAGATGATCCCTTTAAGGCTGGTTGCAGATGACCGTGCTGATTTAAAAGCACAGGCTGCACACATGGGACACGAGGATTTCCCCGTGTGCCGCGCGTGCACAGGCCATGCTTCCACAGCTCCTTTCATTAAATGAATAGAAGCCACAGAAGCGTGAGATGCAAAATAGGACAGGAATAGGACTAGAGATGAGCGAACACTAAAATGTTCGAGGTTCGAAATTCGATTCAAACAGCCGCTCACTGTTCGAGTGTTCGAATGGGTTTCGAACCCCATTATAGTCTATGGGGAACATATACTCGTTAAGGGGGAAACCCAAATCCGTGTCTGGAGGGTCACCAAGTCCACTATGACACCCCAGGAAATGATACCAACACCCTGGAATGACACTGGGACAGCAGGGGAAGCATGTCTGGGGGCATAAAAGTCACTTTATTTCATGGAAATCCCTGTCAGTTTGCGATTTTCGCAAGCTAACTTTTCCCCATAGAAATGCATTGGCCAGTGCTGATTGGACAGAGTACGGAACTCGACCAATCTGCGCTGGCTCTGCTGGAGGAGGCGGAGTCTAAGATCGCTCCACACCAGTCTCCATTCTGGTCCGACCTTAGACTCCGCCTCCTCCAGCAGAGCCAGCGCTGATTGGCCGAATTCCGTACTCTGGCCAATCAGTGCTGGCCAATGCATTCTATTGACGTGATGAAGCAGTGCTGAATGTGTGTGTTTAGCTCAACTACACCGGTGGAGTAGTTGAGCTAAGCACACAGATTCAGCTCTGCTTCAATCAGCGCTGGCCAATGCATTCTATTAGCTTGATGAAGCAGAGTGTGCACAAGGGTTCAAGCGCACCCTCGGCTCTGATGTAGCAGAGCCGAGGCTGCACAAGGGTTCAAGCGCACCCTCGGCTCTGATGTAGCAGAGCCGAGGGTGCACTTGAACCCTTGTGCACCCTCGGCTCTGCTACATCAGAGCCAAGGGTGCACTTGAACCCTTGTGCACACTTGGCTCTGCTACATCAGAGTTGATGGTGCGCTTGAACCCTTGTGCACACTCTGCTTCATCAAGCTAATAGAATGCATTGGCCAGCGTTGATTGAAGCAGAGCTGAATCTGTGTGCTTAGCTCAACTACTCCACTGGTGTAGTTGAGCTAAACACACACATTCAGCACTGCTTCATCACGCCAATACAATGCATTAGCCAGTGCTGATTGGCCAGAGTACGGAATTCGGCCAATCAGCGCTGGCTCGGCTAGAGGAGGCGGAGTCCAAGGTCGGACCAGAATGGAGACTGGTGTGGAGCAATCTTAGACTCCGCCTCCTCCAGCACAGCCAGCGCTGATTGGCCGAATTCCGTACTCTGGCCAATCAGCGCTGGCCAGTGCATTCTATTGGCGTGATGAAGCAGTGCTGAATGTCTGTGTTTAGCTCAACTACGCCGGTGGAGTAGTTGAGCTAAGCACACAGATTCAGCTCTGCTTCAATCAGCACTGGCCAATGCATTCTATTGGCGTGATGAAGCAGTGCTGAATGTGTGTGCTTAGTTCAACTACGCCGGTGGAGTACTTGAGCTAAACACACACATTCAGCACTGCTTCATCATGCCAATAGAATGCACTGGCCAGCGCTGATTGGCCAGAGTACGGAATTCGGCCAATCAGCGCTGGCTCTGCTGGAGGAGGCGGAGTCTAAGGTCGGACCAGAATGGAGACTAGTGTGGAGCGATCTTAGACTCCGCCTCCTCCAGCAGAGCCAGCGCTGATTGGCCAAAGTACGGAATTCGGCCAATCAGCGCTGGCCAATGCATCCCTATGGGAAAAAGTTTATCTCACAAAAATCACAATTACACACCCGATAGAGCCCCAAAAAGTTATTTTTAATAACATTCCCCCCCTAAATAAAGGTTATCCCTAGCTATCCCTGCCTGTACAGCTATCCCTGTCTCATAGTCACAAAGTTCACATTCTCATATGACCCGGATTTGAAATCCACTATTCGTCTAAAATGGAGGTCACCTGATTTCGGCAGCCAATGACTTTTTCCAATTTTTTTCAATGCTCCCGGTGTCGTAGTTCCTGTCCCACCTCCCCTGCGCTGTTATTGGTGCAAAAAAGGCGCCAGGGAAGGTGGGAGGGGAATCGAATTTTGGCGCACTTTACCACGCGGTGTTCGATTCGATTTGAACATGGCGAACACCCTGATATCCGATCGAACATGTGTTCGATAGAACACTGTTCGCTCATCTCTAAATAGGACCTGTCCTATCTGATGCAGCCCGGACTGTCAGCCCGCACATGGGACTGTGAAAATCACGGTCATGTGTATGGGCCCATAGAAAAGAATAGGTCAGCGTGCTATCTGTGAAATACCCAGATAACACACTGACCCACACCATGGTTGTCTGCAAGGAGCCTAACTCAGGGAGTCATTACAGTGCACAGGGGAGACATAAAAGACCATTTTTCATCTCCATCCAGGTAAGTATTTTTTATGCATTGAGGCCCCATGTTGCGAAAACAGCTTTTTTATTGCAGATTTTGTTGCAGTATTCTGAGCCAATGCCAGGAGTGGATTGAGCAGAAGGTATAAGAGCTTCCTATATATTTCCAATTCCCTCTGTAGCCCTTCTTGGCCTGGGCTCAAAAAACCACAGCAAAATCTGCAATAAAAAAGCAGCACTCCACTCCGGATTAGGCCCAAATGAATGGGCTTAGTCGGTTGGGAGGAGTCCATTTGATTTCAATGGGAGCTGTTTTTTTGGTCAGGATTTTGAGGTGGATTCCTAATGCTCTTAGGCTGAGTGTGAACTCCACCTAAGAGCATTAGCATAAGGCAGCACTTTATCCAGACCCTGGGCAATTTTATAAAGTGTCTCCGACTTATACAGGACTCCAGATAGTTTATTTCTCTGGTGAAGTTAAAACTACGGTATTCTTTGCTTATCATCATAAACAACACCGAGTTCTTACAAAGGGTTTTCTGTTCCACAATTTGAGACGGTTTCTTTGCATAACAATGCTGTCTTACTGAGCCATTTTGATATTGAAATGCATGTGTTAAAATTGTTTTGAGACAACAGTTTTGTTATCTGTCGAATATATATTGAAATATTTGTTTGTGCCTGTATTGAAATTCCGTATTTGATGGCATGCTTCATAGTCTTGGGTTAAACTAAATATTTAATAAATTAATAATAATTAATAAATATATAATAATAATTATAAATATATTAATAATATATATATATATATATATATATATATATATATATATATATATATATATTAATAATAATTAATAAATATATCTTGACTAAATATTTTCATAGTTTCATTTTCATAGTTTCAAGTGGAATAGTCTTAAAGTTAAAGGGGTATTCCCATGTACATAGTTTAAAAAAAAAAAAATTGTAGATAATTAAAAGTTAGACATTTTTGCAAATATAAGTAATTAAACATTTTGCAGTTTTAAAGATTTTCTCTAAATACAGTCCTATGAAAAAGTTTGGGCACCCCTATTAATCTTAATCATTTCTTGTTCTAAATATTTTGGTGTTTGCAACAGCCATTTCAGTTTGATATATCTAATAACTGATGGACACAGTAATATTTCAGGATTGAAATGAGGTTTATTGTACTAACAGAAAATGTGCAATATGCATTAAACCAAAATTTGACCGGTGCAAAAGTATGGGTACCCTTATCATTTTATTGATTTGAATTCCCCTAACTACTTTTTACTGACTTACTGAAGCATAAAATTGGTTTTGTAACCTCAGTGAGCTTTGAACTTCATAGCCAGATGTATCCAATCATAAGAAAAGGTATTTAAGGTGGCCAATTGCAAGTTGATCTCCTATTTGAATCTCCTCTGAAGAGTGGCATCATGGGCTACTCAAAACAACTCTCAAATGATCTGAAAACAAAGATTGTTCAACATAGTTGTTCAGGGGAAGGATACAAAAAGTTGTCTCAGAGATTTAACCTGTCAGTTTCCACTGTGAGGAACATAGTAAGGAAATGGAAGACCACAGGGACAGTTCTTGTTAAGCCCAGAAGTGGCAGGCCAAGAAAAATATCAGAAAGGCAGAGAAGAAGAATGGTGAGAACAGTCAAGGACAATCCACAGACCACCTCCAAAGAGCTTCAGCATCATCTTGCTGCAGATGGTGTCACTGTGCATCGGTCAACTATACAGCGCACTTTGCACAAATAGAAGCTGTATGGGAGAGTGATGAGAAAGAAGCCGTTTCTGCACGTACGCCACAAATAGAGTTGCCTGAGGTATGAAAAAGCACATTTGGACAAGGCAGCTTCATTTTGGCGTCCAAAAAGAAACAGCATTCCAAGAAAAACACATGCTACCCACTGTAAAATTTGGTGGAGGTTCCATCATGCTTTGGGGCTGTGTGGCCAATGCCGGCATCGGGAATCTTGTTAAAGTTGAGGGTCGCATGGATTCCACTCAGTATCAGCAGATTCTTGAGAATAATGTTCAAGAATCAGTGACGAAGTTGAAGTTACGCCGGGGATGGATATTTCAGCAAGACAATGATCCAAAACACCGCTCCAAATCCTCAGGCATTCATGCAGAGGAACAATTACAATGTTCTGGAATGGCCATCCCAGTCCCCAGACCTGAATATCATTGAACATCTGTGGGATGATTTGAAGCGGGCTGTCCATGCTCGGCGACCATCTAACTTAACTGAACTTGAATTGTTTGTCCAAAATACCTTTATCCAGGAACTGATTAAAAGCTACAGGAAGCGACTAGAGGCTGTTATCTTTGCAAAAGGAGGATCTACTAAATATTAATGTCACTTTTCTGTTGAGGTGCCCATACTTTTGCACCGGTCAAATTTTGGTTTAATGCATATTGCACATTTTCTGTTAGTACAATAAACCTCATTTCAATCCTGAAATATTACTGTGTCCATCAGTTATTAGATATATCAAACTGAAATGGCTGTTATAAACACCAAAATATTTAGAACTAAAAATGATTAAGATTAATAGGGGTGCCCAAACTTTTTCATAGGACTGTATCTTGTGGTCACAGTCTGTTGTCTTGGTCAGTTACCAGTGGATACGACCGTGAATGCAGGAACTTTCTAAGGTCAGAAAATCAGCCATGATTTCCTTATTGTGGCCGGGATATCTTCTCATACATGTAGTGTCCCTGCCTGATAACTCAGATACAATAAGAAAATCATAGCTGGGCTCCTGACAAGTCCGAGACCATAGAAAGTATCCGCATTAGTGGTCGTATCCATTGGCAACTGATCAAGACAACAGACGTCACCACTAAGAAAGTTAGAAAAAAATCTTTAAAACTCTGCAAACTATGCAGAAACTCTGCATATCTATACAAATATAGATATGATTATGTACATGGGAATACCCCTTTAAGTCCTAATAGTCCTATACTTTAGGGTAACATTTCTGATCTTTTTTTACCCCAGTGTTACTTTATCATGTGTATTATTTTTCCCTCCTGTTCATGATCCCTCTCTGTTTGCCAGAAGGGCAGAGCTTTGAAGCTAAGACTCCATGTAGCGGGCCACAGCAAAAAAAAGCGTTTCCGGAAAAAACGCAGTGGCAACAAATTACGTTTTTCACAGAAAGCCCAAAGAAGTTTCCTTGGCAGACTTTCTGCTTCCATTATACCTATAAGCAGTGGCGTAGCTAGGAATGGCAGGGCCCCATGGCGAACTTTTGACATGGCTACCCCCCCTCCGAACAACGCCGAAGACCCCAACGACCAACCCCCTGCCACATTCCTGTGCGCTCTATTATGCCCTATAGTGGCCCCTGCATACAGTATTATGCAGCTTAGTGACCCCAGTACACAGTATTATACCCCATAGTGGCCCCTGCACACAGTATTATGCCCCATAGTGGTCCCTGCCAGGATTGGTAAGTAAATAGGGCCCATTACCGGCTGAAGTATCTCCAGCCGGTAATGGCCTATTAAGAACAAAAAAAAATAAAAATGCAGCGGTAGCAGCTGTCGTCGGGCCCCTAATGTCCTGGGCTCTGTGGCAGCTGCTCCCCTGCTACCCCAGTAGTTATGACTCTGCCTATAAGGAAACCGCCAGCATTTATGTTGTTATAATTGGCATGCTGCAATTTTCAACCCTACAACAGTTTTGGAAATTGCAATGTTTCCACAGCGCGTATTTTTCTTCAATGTGGCGATGGAATGTAGTGACTGTAAAATGCTGTGGTTACGCCACGTGGAGCCCTGGACTGAAGGTCTTCTTCTGCACTGTGAAGTACTGCAGCTTTTCTAAGGTCTACAATTCTATGCTTGCTTTTAATGCTGAACACTCAGATAAGTGAATACCCCATGTTCTCTCTGCCTCCATACTGATAAGGTAGCTTGAAGAGCATATAGGAAAGTATATAGGGTTAAAATGTAATTTCACTAAGCTGTTCACTGTGCAATTGGTTCAAAATGTCCTTTAGCATGCGTCTCCTTCTTCCTCCTGCACAGATTGTTCTTTGTATGATCTTACTATTCTACACATGGCACTATACCTTTAATGTATGTATGAATGTATCACATGGGGATACAAAATACATGGGGATACAAAAGGGGATGGGTTTAAGATGCACTAGTGGCACAAATTGCTAAACCAGGGTGGTATAAACTATATACTAGAAAGTCTAAAGGTCTGCCAATTTATCATCCAGCATAAACTATAGTGATGAAATTGGAGAAAGTTTGTGTTGTCTACAAATTACACGGGATTAGTAAATCTGGCCAGATGCATTTAATTTGCTTAGAATATTTCTGTATAGATATAACTTGAGATTAAATGCAAAGTTTTTATCATAAATTTAATGTACATATCAATGTTCAGGCTAGGAAAAGCTTAAATTGACGGCTTCATTACATTGCATTAAGATAATCCATTTTGGGACCATAAAAAGTATATTTTGGGTTTTTTACATTTGTTAAGAAACCATTTACGGTAAATTGCGTCAATTTACAAACGAATCAGTTTTAGGCATCAACATCATAAAAATAACTTGTTTTTACAGAATTTTCCTGGTTTTATAGTTTAGTGCTTTAAATTATTTGTCTTCTTTCCTTCTACATTTCTTCTAAAATGGTGTCTCTATTTTTATCCATACTTAGATTTTCAATTTTCTTACATCAGTGTTCACTATATATTTCTTCCTAGACAATGGCTTTTATTCTGTTTATGGAATTTGCTGTTCTTATCAGCAACAATCTTAAGGTAATCTTATTTCATTTTTTGCTGTTATTTTAAGATGGTAAAAAAGTTTTTGTAATGCTATTTCATAGGTAAAAACCATATCTTTTACATGTTTGTGTATGTGTATTGTGAAATTATACTTTTTAATTTTTTTTTTTTGCTCATTTTATAAATCACATTTATCAGTGAAATTTTTGGTACTGTTTCAAAGTAGACATGTTTTCTTTTATGACATATTTATTTTTTAGTAAATACTTAAAGGGAATGAATCACTGGGAATGTATGTACTTTTTAAACCAAGGTTTTATTTTAAACATATGTTTAAGAATTTTGATATTTTTTTTCATGCCACTATTTATATTTAAAATATATACTAAATCCTGCAATTTTAACTGTGGCCACTAAGCCAAATAATAGTTTGAGACTCATGGTCTTCTTTAGCGGTTTTCCTCACATCACAAACAAGAAAAACAGAATCATGATAGAAGATAACAATTGACTCGGCTGCAGCGGGCCTCCGCTCCAGTCCCGACCCCTCCCCC
This sequence comes from Leptodactylus fuscus, assembly GCF_031893055.1. Taxonomy (NCBI): domain Eukaryota; kingdom Metazoa; phylum Chordata; class Amphibia; order Anura; family Leptodactylidae; genus Leptodactylus; species Leptodactylus fuscus. The sequence continues at coordinate 226,816,060 of NC_134266.1, forward strand.
GGCTACATCACATGTCGGGTGACGTGGCCACGTTAGCTCACGCCCGCACCCGGCGTGTGTCAATGACGTCTTACTGCGTCTCAGCACAGATGGTGTCATCACGCCCCCTTCGCTGAGACCACAGGAGCAGCCGTGGGAGAAGATGAGCAGTGGCGGCAGAAGACGAGCAGTGGCGGTAGTGGGAGCAGCAGCACAAGGTCAGTAAGTATGAGAACTTAATGTTTGTTTGTTTTATAATAGGCCGCTACCTGCTGAAGTATTCCCAGCAGGTATCGGCCTATTTACCAACCCCCGCGTCACCTTATACTATAGGCCGTGGAGGCCGGCAGTGAGTAGGCCCGAGCCCCAGCCGCGATCCCACTGCTGCTATTATTATACTCGGAGGGTCTTTTCAGACCCCCGAGTATAATAATCGGAGCCCCAGAGGAGATGAGAGAAAATAATAAACCGTTTTACTCACCTCTCCGGGATCCGATGTTAATCCTAGCTGGCTTCAGGCCTATATGGTAATATCCCAGATGTCACTTGGTCTGGGATATTATCATATAGGCCCAAAGCCTGTGGTAGTAGCAATAGCCTGTTACTGCTAGCACAGGCTTTGGGCTTGCATGGCAACAGGCTGCTACCATAAGGCTTTGGGCCTGTATGATTATGCCCCAGACAGGGCTATTGTAACTAACCTAAGGCTATTGTAACTAAAACAGGGAATTGTACAATGTACACAAATAATACTCCCCCCACATACACACACACACACACACACACACACACACACACAAGAAATGCCTCCAACCAAGGATTATCATACAAACCATGTGAATTACTACAGACGTGCAATACTTTCTTGCAGACTGGTTGTAAATAAATGACTTGAAAGATCAACTTCAGTTCACAAGATCAAGCTACAGTATCAGTGGGCTATGCTGTTTTTGCCATTTTTGTAAGCCAGACCATCTTCTCACAAAGCAATTGGTCAGGTAAAAGCCAGGGCACAGAGGCTGGAGGTTCATTTTAGGCCTCCTGCACACAACTGTATTGTTCGCAAAGACCGATCCTCAATCCGCAAAAATCATATCAATATGTTATCCGCAAACACAGATCCGCAAAAGACTTGCAGGCAAAAATATGTCATGATTCATAACTTGCAATCCCTGGATATGGCATAGATATGTGGCCACAAAAAATATGGTATTGTGTCTGGACCCATAGAAATGCAATGTCTGTACTTTGATTCAAAATTGTGGGTCCTCAATTGCAGATTGAAAGCATGGTCATGTGAAGGAGGCCCTAGAGATAGGAGCAGACCCCAGAGGTGGGAGCAATGTCTATCAGACATTTGTGTATATCCTACCATAAATGTCTTTTGTAGGAAACCCCTTTAGTAAGAAGAGCCCCAGTTACCCATAGACAGATAAATGATGGAAAGTATACAACATGACATCATTTCATCATACGTCATTTTTACTTTTCTATACCCATTGAGCCAAAATTCCTGTCCAGCAGTATAATATACCGGGACCAAGGACATTGTTGGTAGCATGACACGTATAGCCGCGTATGCTTTGTGCTCTGACATACATCGCATTTCCATAATGACAATACTTGTGGATAGAAAATATAAGAACACGTTTCATGTATTTTAATTAGGGAAATGCTTAAGAAATAAAATGGAAACAACATCTTTATGAATCTCTGATGTAAACCCCTCGGGGCATATAATATACGCATAGTCAGTCTGCAAGCGTTGTCTTCCAACCAATTCTTTATTTCTTTTTCTTTTACTTGGACTAAAGAGCATTCCATAGGATATGTCATAAATGTACCTTCCTTACAATGTGCACTGACCCTTATCCATCTATCAGCACCTGTACTGTATCCCGACAGGGAAAGAAAGTCGAGGTGGTTTTCTCCATTCTGTTCTATAGGAGTTATAGACACCTCTGCCTATACCATAAATGTCTGAGTTATGAATAGCTCTTTAATACATTTAATGCCGAGGCAAGTAAACACTAGAACTATTACTGTATTCACAGGTCAAATGTCTTAAAATATTACATTTTCAGTTAGTTAACAATATGCTTAGTACATGAAGATAGTTCAGTGCCAATATTATGCAATAACAACCCCACCCACCAAATGCACATTACAATAAATGTGTCTTCTAATAATAAAATAATACGGTTATGGGTCTAGGAAAGTGGCAATGCAAAAAAAATATTGAAAAAAGGATTTTTATTTTGCAAAAATAGTAAAACTTATAAAAAATAAACAAATTTGGTATCAATTTACGGTAATCAACCAGTAAATACATTTGTCTGGTTCTTGAAGCCAGATGGTGAATGGTGCAAAATGTATAGCATAATAAGGCAATGGCAAAATTTCTGGTTTTCCTATTCCTTTGCAGATGAAATTAATAAAATGTGGTATATACAGTATCTACCCCAAAATAGTGCCATCAAAGACTACAACTTGTCCCACAAAAAACAAGCCCTCATACAGTTACATTGACAGAAAACAAAGCAAACGCTATATGTCTTGGTATGTGACTCAAAAAATAATTTGGTCATTGAGGCCTAAATCAGGCTGGTCATTGAAGGGTTAAACACCCTTGTAAGGTTTACATTAATAATTTATGACTTTTTATCCCATAAGTATAATTTTTCTAATAATTTCAATTTAACATTTCTGATCAAATAGAATATTCTCGCACAGGCACCTTTTGTTTCAGTGATAAAAGCCTGAATACATCATGTCAAGTGTCTAAGCAAATTTATTGTTAGAGGTTTTGCTCACTGGACTAAGGTGTTGATACCAGATTAGGAACCCATTGAAAGCTGTTGGCAAGCAGCGGGAAAAATAATGTAAAAATCTAGTATTTTGTCACTGTAGGCAGGTCAGAGAAATGAATCAAATAACAAAGGTGACAAAGATGTGTATGTGTAGATGAAGTAAAAAATCTAGTGGCAAAACATGCTTTGTAAAATCAATATTTCAGCTACGAACGGAGGAACGGAACAGCTAGAAGAGCTGCAGATAGTAGAATGGCCAGCTGACCCTGCGTAAAGAATTGGGTAGAGGGGTGGAGGGAAATGCGTGGGTACGTATTACAAAAAGCCAATGAGAAAAATTAAGAATTGTTCAACCAATAACTATTATGTGGAACTTCAAGGACTGAAGTTTAGCAGCCAATCAGAGGTCTTATATGAATCAATAGATGGCCCAATTTAAAGCCACATTTGGGTGCATTACACTATAACCCTCCTTCCACTTTATGACTTGAATAAAATCTGCCGGCCACCTTGGTCTCATGAACAAATATTCTCTTGACAACATATCATGTGATTAAGCGTGATTGCCATCTATATAATACCAGCACCTGCCACTAACAGCTGCAAACACCAATGGCGGCTGTAAACACTTTAGATGTTGTGGTTAAACACGACTGGGACATCTACAGTGCACAGGTGCTATGCATGCCACCATTTTTAACCATTTGTTACCCTCCATAACATTATTGGATGGAGACAATCAGTGGCCGTGACAGGCCCATTTTTGGTGGATTCCACTTGTCTGGCACTTTAGCTCTTTACTGTTTTATCTTGTCTTGTGGTATTTTAAAAGTATTAATAAAGTTTATCTTTTTTTATTTTCTAAAATGGTGTTTTCATTTTTAGTACCTATGGTTTAATGTATGTGTGTACTGAATTGCTTCCCTTATATTCTGTGAGGTACACATCTTTGGTAGGGTACGAATGATTGTTCCCCTAACCCCATCTATTAGAGATGTAACATGCAGGGTTGGCTCAACTCTCTGGCCATGTGTTTTGTGTTTTGATAGGTATGGGGCCAGTGTGGACCGGCACTTCTGGCAGTTTTGACACTTTGGGGGAAAAAGCTTTGAGATAGTAATGACCACCATCAGAGTGGACTCTGATTGCCAGCATTAGCACTGGGTCTCCACTGTACATTATAGCAGAGACCTGGTAGCTATGGTGAATACACTGCAGCAAAGCGGCCGCCATCACCTTCACAGACTCGGAATGCCAGGAAGGGTTTGCTGGGACACCTTCTTCCCCAAACCCAGGGCCCACACATCGTTTTACTTCTGCTGCCAGCAGGAGTAGGGCGATGCTGTGATCCCGCTCTTCCGCCGCCCCCCCCCCCAACACCCACATTCGGACTATAAGACACACTCCCATTTTTCTCCAAAATTCTTGGGGAAAAAAAGTGCATCTTTTTGTGCATCTAGTCTGAAAAATATGGTAGTTATGGTGTCTGATGAGCTATTTAAGCTCTGTAACATCAGAAGAGTAGTGTCAGGTAAAGGGGAGCCTGATTCAGAGCTGCAATCAGAGGCAGCCGGTGTCAGAGCTCACACCCCCTTATCTGCTTCTGTCTCACACCGCCCTCCTGACAGTACAGAGTCTAAATAGCATATGAAGTACTAAAACTAACTAAACTGATTGATCAGGAATAGTGGGGGCTAGAGAATAAATTCCAACAGTTCCAGAATCAGTGGCGCAGCAGCCATTAATTGGTGTAAAGGGTCAGACTTGTTGGATGTGGTGAAAGGTCCTCTTTAATAGCACAATTCCTTCAAGTGAATACTGCACAGGAAAAACATATTTACTTACATGTAATCGTTCACATTTCTTGTCTCTTCCATTTGGACCACCATGACCATTTCTTCCAGCTGTGACTTGTCTCTTTAAAGTCTGCAACACAGACATTTTTGGCTCCTCATTTTTCCAGACACCTGACCCACAATTTCCTTACCTACAATAAATCCCTATCCTGCTGCTACTCCAAAATATATATTATAAAAATCCCCTAGAAATGAATAATACCATTTGTGAATCTGTAAACTAATAAGGCTTGTGTGTGACCCCCCCCCCCCCCTCCATTTAATAATACCTCCTGTCTGTACTAGAGAATTGAGTACCCAGGTCCACCATTAGGGTGTGAGGAACTGAAGTTTTTACCGCCAATCTAATATAGCACTAGGTATAATAGAATCCAGGGGTGGCGAATCCAACCCTTAGCTGTATATCTATGAAAGAAATTTTTTGAGAGAAGTCCTCAGTAGTTGATACCTTTTTTAATGGCTAACTTAAAAAAAAATTTGATGACATATCGAGCCTTCGAGACTCTATAGAAGTCTCTACATCAGGATGGTATAACACAATTTCTGAAGTTAGGCAGATATATATATATATATATATATATATATATATATATATATATACACAGAGGAATGGAGTGTTAGATGCAAAATAGTTGGAAAACAGAACATGTAGATAAATAGTTTAAAAAACATATATATCAGTTTGCAGGAAAAGTTCTCTGGGTTTATTGCTTCTTTTGATCAGTGACTGGTGTCTAGTGGTTATAAAACGTCATAAAACCCTGTGCCTGATTTAACCCCTTTTGGAGAGTGTTGAAGGTCATCATGAGTTTAATCTCCCATATGCGGCGATCCTTTTTGTTTCTAAAATTCCCTCTTAGTACCAGGATCTTCATATCCTTGGTCATATTATGATTTTGATGAGGATGAACTCACACAGACTTACGATTAGAGAACAGAGACTGGACCTCCCTGTGCCAAAACACTTCTGCAATGAAAATCATAATATGACCAAGGATATGAAGATCCTGGTACTAAGAGGGAATTTTAGAAACAAAAAGGATCGCTGCATATGGGAGATTAAACTCATGATGACCTTCAACACAGTTAAATCAGGCACAGGGTTTTATGACGTTTTATAACCACTAGACACCACGTCACTGATCAAAAGAAGCAATAAACCCAGAGAACTTCCCTGTGAACTGATATATATGTTTTTTTAAACTGTTTGTCTACATGTTCTGTTTTCCATCTATTTTGCATCTAACACTCCATTCCTCTGTGTGTATATGTATATATATATATATATATATATATATATATATATATGTATATATATATATATATATATATATATATATATATATATATATGCCTAACTTCAGAAATTGTGTTATACCATCCTGATGAAGAGACCTCTATAGAGTCTCGAAAGCTCGATATGTCATCAACATTTTTTTTTAAGTTAGCCATTAAAAAAGGTATCAACTACTGAGGACTTCTCTCAAAAAATTTCTTTCATTTAATATCCGCTGGCTAACACGGTATAAAGACATTTTTTTTTTTAATACAAACTGTATATCTATGAGAGGGGTTTTGGGCACAGAGTCTGCAGCTGGTACGATACTTAATAAATCTCCTGAGAATCTCACTAAAATGGGGGTGAAATGCGTAGAGGAATAGAAAGGGAGAAATAGGTACTTAGATTGTGTTATTATGCACGGGAAACGTGGACAGTGGCATTAGATATTTGATCACATCTTGCGATCTGACATCGGAAGGGAGTCATACAGGCTAGTTGAACATAAGAGTTGCCTGTTAATGTTCGGTCTTTAGTACTTGCATCTTACGTGAATTTAGCGATATATATTCATTACATAACTGTGCCCAGTATTGCAACATTGTAGCTACTGGGCAATCACTCACAGTATCTGCTCATTGAGTGCAGAGTTTATAGCAAGGCTATATGACTCTGATACCTCATAATGGTGGTCAGTCTGTGGCTCTAATAATAGTGCACACATTAATACATCGCCAACTTACATTTCTGGATGCCACTGTCCATTTTTCAATACATCTGTATGCTGGTCTACAATGCATCATGTCTAGCAAGTAGAGATGAGCGAACAGTGTTCTATCGAACTCATGTTCGATCGGATATTAGGCTGTTCAGCATGTTCGAATCGAATCGAACACCGCGTGGTAAAGTGCGCCATTACTCGATTCCCCTCCCACCTTCCCTGGTGCCTTTTTTGCTCCAATAACAGCGCAGGGTAGGTGGGACAGGAACTACGACACCGGTGACGTTGAAAAAAGTAGGCAAAACCCATTGGCTGCCGAAAACATGTGACCTCTAATTTAAAAGAACAGCGACGCCCAGCTTCGCGTCATTCTGAGCTTGCAATTCACCGGGGACGGAGGTTTCCGTCCAGTTAGCTAGGGGTTAGATTCTGGGTAGGCAGGGACAGGCTAGGATAGGAAGGAGAAGACAACCAACAGCTCTTATAAGAGCTAAATTCCAGGGAGAAGCTTGTCAGTGTAACGTGGCACTGACGGGCTCAATCGCCGCAACCCAGCTTTCCCAGGATCCTGAATGGAATACACTGTCAGTGTATTCCCGTATACCCGATATATACCCCCGATACCCGTTCCAACGGTGTGCCCCCCCCACCTTCACCCCAGAAATACCCTGCAAGTCCCCTAGCAATAGAATTGGGGCTATATACACCCACTATTTTTGCTACTGCCATATAGTGCCATTGTCTCACTGGGAATTCAAAGAATATATTGGGCTTACATATAACTTCAATTCCAGGGAGAAGCTTGTCAGTGTAACGTGGCACTGACGGGCTCAATCGCCGCAACCCAGCTTTCCCAGGATTCTGAATGGAACACACTGACAGTGTATTCCCGTATACCCCATATATACACCCCAAATCCCCGTTCCAACGGTGTGCCCCCCCACCTTCACCTCAGAAATACCCTGCAAGTCCCCTAGCAATAGAATTGGGGCTATATACACCCACAATTTTTGCTACTGGTATATAGTGCCATTGTCTGACTGGGAATTCAAAGAATATATTGGGGTTACAAATACCCTCATTTCTTGCTACTGCCATATAGTGCCAGTTTCTGACTGGTAATTCAAAGAATATATTGGGGTTACGTGCACCCACAATTTTTGCTACTGGTATATAGTGCCATTGTCTCACTGGGAATTCAAAGAATATATTGGGGTTACGTGCACCCACAATTTTTGCTACTGGTATATAGTGCCATTGTCTGACTGGGAATTCAAAGAATATATTGGGGTTACAAATACCCTCATTTCTTGCTACTGCCATATAGTGCCAGTTTCTGACTGGTAATTCAAAGAATATATTGGGGTTACGTGCACCCACAATTTTTGCTACTGGTATATAGTGCCATTGTCTCACTGGGAATTCAAAGAATATATTGGGGTTACGTGCACCCACAATTTTTGCTACTGGTATATAGTGCCATTGTCTGACTGGGAATTCAAAGAATATATTGGGGTTACAAATACCCTCATTTCTTGCTACTGGTATATAGTGCCATTGTCTGACTGGGAATTCAAAGAATATATTGGGGTTATAAATACCCTCAATTCTTGCTACTGGTATATAGTGCCATTGTCTGACTGGGAATTCAAAGAATATATTGGGGTTACGTGCACCCACAATTTTTGCTACTGGTATATAGTGCCATTGTCTGACTGGGAATTCAAAGAATATATTGGGGTTACAAATACCCTCATTTCTTGCTACTGCCATATAGTGCCAGTTTCTGACTGGTAATTCAAAGAATATATTGGGGTTACGTGCACCCACAATTTTTGCTACTGGCATATAGTGCCATTGTCTCACTGGGAATTCAAAGAATATATTGGGGTTACGTGCACCCACAATTTTTGCTACTGGTATATAGTGCCATTGTCTGACTGGGAATTCAAAGAATATATTGGGGTTATAAATACCCTCATTTCTTGCTACTGGTATATAGTGCCATTGTCTGACTGGGAATTCAAAGAATATATTGGGGTTACAAATACCCTCATTTCTTGCTACTGGTATATAGTGCCATTGTCTGACTGGGAATTCAAAGAATATATTGGGGTTATAAATACCCTCATTTCTTGCTACTGGTATATAGTGCCATTGTCTGACTGGGAATTCAAAGAATATATTGGGGTTACGTGCACCCACAATTTTTGCTACTGGTATATAGTGCCATTGTCTGACTGGGAATTCAAAGAATATATTGGGGTTACAAATACCCTCATTTCTTGCTACTGCCATATAGTGCCAGTTTCTGACTGGTAATTCAAAGAATATATTGGGGTTACGTGCACCCACAATTTTTGCTACTGGTATATAGTGCCATTGTCTGACTGGGAATTCAAAGAATATATTGGGGTTACAAATACCCTCATTTCTTGCTACTGGTATATAGTGCCATTGTCTGACTGGGAATTCAAAGAATATATTGGGGTTACAAATACCCTCATTTCTTGCTACTGCCATATAGTGCCAGTTTCTGACTGGTAATTCAAAGAATATATTGGGGTTACGTGCACCCACAATTTTTGCTACTGGTATATAGTGCCATTGTCTCACTGGGAATTCAAAGAATATATTGGGGTTACGTGCACCCACAATTTTTGCTACTGGTATATAGTGCCATTGTCTGACTGGGAATTCAAAGAATATATTGGGGTTATAAATACCCTCATTTCTTGCTACTGGTATATAGTGCCATTATCTGACTGGGAATTCAAAGAATATATTGGGGTTACAAATACCCTCATTTCTTGCTACTGGTATATAGTGCCATTGTCTGACTGGGAATTCAAAGAATATATTGGGGTTATAAATACCCTCATTTCTTGCTACTGGTATATAGTGCCATTGTCTGACTGGGAATTCAAAGAATATATTGGGGTTACGTGCACCCACAATTTTTGCTACTGGTATATAGTGCCATTGTCTGACTGGGAATTCAAAGAATATATTGGGGTTACAAATACCCTCATTTCTTGCTACTGCCATATAGTGCCAGTTTCTGACTGGTAATTCAAAGAATATATTGGGGTTACGTGCACCCACAATTTTTGCTACTGGTATATAGTGCCATTGTCTCACTGGGAATTCAAAGAATATATTGGGGTTACGTGCACCCACAATTTTTGCTACTGGTATATAGTGCCATTGTCTGACTGGGAATTCAAAGAATATATTGGGGTTATAAATACCCTCATTTCTTGCTACTGGTATATAGTGCCATTGTCTGACTGGGAATTCAAAGAATATATTGGGGTTACAAATACCCTCATTTCTTGCTACTGGTATATAGTGCCATTGTCTGACTGGGAATTCAAAGAATATATTGGGGTTATAAATACCCTCATTTCTTGCTACTGGTATATAGTGCCATTGTCTGACTGGGAATTCAAAGAATATATTGGGGTTACGTGCACCCACAATTTTTGCTACTGGTATATAGTGCCATTGTCTGACTGGGAATTCAAAGAATATATTGGGGTTACAAATACCCTCATTTCTTGCTACTGCCATATAGTGCCAGTTTCTGACTGGTAATTCAAAGAATATATTGGGGTTACGTGCACCCACAATTTTTGCTACTGGTATATAGTGCCATTGTCTGACTGGGAATTCAAAGAATATATTGGGGTTACAAATACCCTCATTTCTTGCTACTGGTATATAGTGCCATTGTCTGACTGGGAATTCAAAGAATATATTGGGGTTACAAATACCCTCATTTCTTGCTACTGCCATATAGTGCCAGTTTCTGACTGGTAATTCAAAGAATATATTGGGGTTACGTGCACCCACAATTTTTGCTACTGGTATATAGTGCCATTGTCTGACTGGGAATTCAAAGAATATATTGGGGTTACGTGCACCCACAATGTTTGCTACTGGTATATAGTGCCATTGTCTGACTGGGAATTCAAAGAATATATTGGGGTTATAAATACCCTCATTTCTTGCTACTGGTATATAGTGCCATTGTCTGACTGGGAATTCAAAGAATATATTGGGGTTACAAATACCCTCATTTCTTGCTACTGGTATATAGTGCCATTGTCTGACTGGGAATTCAAAGAATATATTGGGGTTATAAATACCCTCATTTCTTGCTACTGGTATATAGTGCCATTGTCTGACTGGGAATTCAAAGAATATATTGGGGTTACGTGCACCCACAATTTTTGCTACTGGTATATAGTGCCATTGTCTGACTGGGAATTCAAAGAATATATTGGGGTTACAAATACCCTCATTTCTTGCTACTGCCATATAGTGCCAGTTTCTGACTGGTAATTCAAAGAATATATTGGGGTTACGTGCACCCACAATTTTTGCTACTGGTATATAGTGCCATTGTCTGACTGGGAATTCAAAGAATATATTGGGGTTACAAATACCCTCATTTCTTGCTACTGGTATATAGTGCCATTGTCTGACTGGGAATTCAAAGAATATATTGGGGTTACAAATACCCTCATTTCTTGCTACTGCCATATAGTGCCAGTTTCTGACTGGTAATTCAAAGAATATATTGGGGTTATAAATACCCTCATTTCTTGCTACTGGTATATAGTGCCATTGTCTGACTGGGAATTCAAAGAATATATTGGGGTTATAAATACCCTCATTTCTTGCTACTGGTATATAGTGCCATTGTCTGACTGGGAATTCAAAGAATATATTGGGGTTACGTGCACCCACAATTTTTGCTACTGGTATATAGTGCCAATTTCTAACTGGGAATTCAAAATGCGCAAGGCTCCCGGAAAGGGACGTGGACGAGGCCATGGGCGAGGTCGGGGGAATGGTTCTGGGGAGCAAGGTAGCAGTGAAGCCACAGGGCGTCCCGTGCCTACTCCTGTGGGGCAGCAAGCATTGCGCCACTCCACAGTGCCAGGGTTGCTTGCCACATTAACTAAACTGCAGGGTACAAACCTTAGTAGGCCCGAGAACCAGGAACAGGTCTTGCAATGGCTGTCAGAGAACGCTTACAGCACATTGTCCAGCAGCCAGTCAGACTCTGCCTCCTCTCCTCCTATTACCCAACAGTCTTGTCCTCCTTCCTCCCAAAATTCCCAAGCTTCACAGAACAATAACCCCAACTGTCCCTGCTCCCCAGAGCTGTTCTCCGCTCCTTTCATTGTCCCTCAACCTGCCTCTCCACGTCACGATTCCACGAACCTAACAGAGGAGCATCTGTGTCCAGATGCTCAAACACTAGAGTCTCCTCCATCTCCGTTCGATTTGGTGGTGGATGACCAGCAACCCACCCTCATTGACGAAGTTGTGACGCAGTTGCCGTCAGGGCATCCAGTTGACCGGCGCATTGTGCGGGAGGAGGAGATGAGACAGGAGTTGGAAGAGGAAGTGGTGGATGATGAGGACACTGACCCGACCTGGACAGGGGGGATGTCAAGCAGGGAAAGTAGTGTGGATGTTGAGGCAGGTGCAGCACCAAAAAGGGTAGCTAGAGGCAGAGGCAGAGGTCAGCAGCTTAGGCGAAGCCAGGCTACACCCGGAATCTCGCAAGATGTTCCAGTTCGTACCTAGCCCCGAAAAACTCCCACCTCGAGGGCACGTTTCTCGAAGGTGTGGAGTTTTTTCAAGGAATGCGCCGAGGACAGATATAGTGTTGTCTGCACAATTTGCCTCTCGAAATTGATTAGGGGCTCTGAGAAGAGCAACCTGTCCACCACTTCAATGCGCCGTCATTTGGAATCCAAGCACTGGAATCAGTGGCAGGCAGCAACGGCAGGACAAAAGGCCGCCTGCCGTTCACGCCACTGCCACTGCCTCTGCCACTGCCACTGCTGACTGTGCTGGCGATGCACTCCAGAGGACGAGCCAGGACACCACTTCATCTGCCTCCGCCACTTTGTTGACTTCCCCCTCATCCTCCCCTGTTCCTGTCTTATCTCCTTCTCCTGCACCATCAAAGGCACCATCAGGCGCTTCTTTACAACAACCCACCATCTCTCAGACATTGGAGCGGCGGCAGAAATACACTGCTAACCACCCACACGCGCAAGCCTTGAACGCCAACATCGCTAAACTGCTGGCCCAGGAGATGTTGGCGTTCCGGCTTGTTGAAACTCCCGCCTTCCTGGACCTGATGGCAACTGCGGCACCTCGCTATGCCGTCCCTAGCCGTCACTACTTCTCCCGGTGTGCCGTCCCCGCCTTGCACCAGCACGTGTCACTCAACATCAGGCGGTCCCTTAGTTCTGCGCTTTGCACAAAGGTCCACTTGACCACCGACGCGTGGACAAGTGCATGCGGACAGGGACGCTACATTTCACTGACGGCACACTGGGTGAATGTAGTTGAGGCTGGGACTGCTTCCCAAACTGGCCCGGTGTACCTCGTCTCCCCGCCTAACATTCCTGGCAGGGACACGAGAAGAACACCCCCCTCCTCCTCCTCTACCGCCTCCTCCTCCGCCACCGCCTCCTCCTCCGCCACCGCCTCCTCCTCCGCTGTTAGATTGACCCCAGCTACGAGTTGGAAACGTTGCAGCACTGGCGTTGGTAGACGTCAGCAGGCTGTGCTGAAGCTGATCAGCTTGGGGGACAGACAGCACACTGCCTCCGAGGTGAGGGATGCCCTCCTCAATGAGACGGCAATATGGTTTGAGCCGCTGCACCTGGGCCCAGGCATGGTCGTTTGTGATAACGGCCGGAACCTGGTAGCAGCTCTGGAGCTTGCCGGACTCCAACATGTTCCATGCCTGGCCCACGTCTTCAACCTAGTGGTGCAACGTTTCCTAAAGAGCTACCCCAATGTTCCAGAGCTACTGGTGAAAGTGCGGCGCATGTGCGCCCACTTTCGCAAGTCGACAGTAGCCGCTGCTAGCTTAAAATCTCTCCAGCAACGCCTGCATGTGCCACAACACCGGCTTTTGTGCGACGTCCCCACACGCTGGAACTCAACGTTTCAGATGTTGAATAGAGTGGTTGAGCAGCAGAGACCTTTGATGGAATACCAGCTACAAAACCCTAGGGTGCCACAAAGTCAGCTGCCTCAGTTTCACATCCATGAGTGGCCATGGATGAGAGACCTTTGTGACATCCTACGGGTCTTTGAGAAGTCCACAAGGAGGATGAGCTCTGAGGATGCGATGGTGAGCCTTACAATCCCGCTCTTGTGTGTTCTGAGAGAATCCCTGATTGACATCAGGGATAACTCAGATCACACAGAGGAGTTAGGGATAGCATCCGATCCGTCACAGCTGGAGAGTAGGTCCACACATCTGTCCGCTTCACTGCGTTTAATGGAGGAGGAGGAGGAGGAGGAGAAGGAAGAAGAGTTGTCCGATGATGTGATGGTGATACAGGAGGCTTCCGGGCAACTTCGAATCGTCCCATTGTTGCAGCGCGGATGGGTAGACATGGAGGATGAGGAGGAAATGGAGACTGAACTTTCCGGTGGGGCCAGAGGAGTCATGCCAACTAACACTGTGGCAGACATGGCTGAGTTCATGTTGGGGTGCTTTACAACCGACAAGCGTATTGTCAAAATCATGGAGGACAACCAGTACTGGATCTTTGCTATCCTTGACCCCCGGTATAAAAACAACATCTCGTCTTTTATTCCGGTAGAGGGGAGGGCCAATCGCATCAATGCTTGCCACAGGCAATTGGTGCAGAATATGATGGAGATGTTTCCAGCATGTGACGTTGGCGGCAGGGAGGGCAGTTCCTCCAGTAGGCAACCAAGTTCTCACCGGTCCACACAAACGAGGGGCACACTGTCTAAGGTCTGGGACACCTTGATGGCACCCCCTCGCCAAAGTGCCGCAACGGAGGGTCCTAGTGTCACCAGGCGTGAGAAGTATAGGCGCATGTTGCGGGAATACCTTTCCGACCACAGCCCTGTCCTCTCCGACCCCTCTGCGCCCTACACGTATTTGGTGTCAAAGTTGGACCTTTGGCTTGAACTTGCCCTATATGCCTTGGAGGTGCTGTCCTGTCCTGCCGCCAGCGTCCTATCTGAGAGGGTGTTCAGTGCAGCCGGTGGCATCATCACTGACAAGCGCACCCGTCTGTCAGCTGAGAGTGCCGACCAGCTCACTTTGATAAAAATGAACCACCACTGGATAGAGCCTTCATTTTTGTGCCCACCTGTGTAAAGCACCCCAACATGAAACTCCATGTCTGTACTCAACCTCTCCAATTCCTCCGCATCCTCATACTCATCCACCATAAGCGTTGCACAATTCTGCTAATACTAGGCTCCCTCCACCCTGATTTCCCCCAACTCTGCTGGTTAGAGGCTCCCTCCACCCTGATTTCCACCAACTCTGCTGGTTAGAGGCTCCCTCCACCCTGCTTTCCCACAACTCTGCTGGTTAGAGGCTCCCTCCACCCTGATTTCCACCAACTCTGCTGTTTAGAGGCTCCCTCCACCATGAATTGGTCCAAACTGGGCTGTTTAGAGGCTCCCTCCATCATGAATTGGTCCAAACTGGGGTTTTTAGAGGCTCCCTCCACCATGAATTGGTCCAAACTGGGCTGTTTAGAGGCTCCCTCCACCATGAATTGGTCCAAACTGGGGTTTTTAGAGGCTCCCTCTACCATGAATTGGTCCAAACTGGGCTGTTTAGAGGCTCCCTCCACCATGAATTGGTCCAAACTGGGGTTTTTAGAGGCTCCCTCCACCATGAATTGGTCCAAACTGGGGTTTTTAGAGGCTCCCTCCACCATGAATTTGCCCAAACTGGGCTGTTTAGAGGCTCCCTCCACCATGAATTTGCCCAAACTGGGCTGTTTAGAGGCTCCCTCCACCATGAATTGGTCCAAACTGGGGTTTTTAGAGGCTCCCTCCACCATGAATTGGTCCAAACTGGGGGTTTTTAGAGGCTCCCTCCACCATGAATTTGCCCAAACTGGGCTGTTTAGAGGCTCCCTCCATCATGAATTGGTCCAAACTGGGGTTTTTAGAGGCTCCCTCCACCATGAATTGGTCCAAACTGGGGTTTTTAGAGGCTCCCTCCACCATGAATTGGTCCAAACTGGGGTTTTTAGAGGCTCCCTCCACCATGAATTTGCCCCAACTCTGCTGTTTAGAGGCTCAATCCACCCTGATTTTCAAAACAAATGTTGGTGCCAACCTCAACTTACTACAAGGGCCAAATTCACTGCTGGTGACAAGCTCTCCTCACTGCAAGTGCCAAATACACATGTTTCAAGGTGTTTTCCTACTGTCAGAGAGGTGGTATTGAGTGTGTAAAGTGTGTAGTTGTTAGGCTGTGATGTTGGGGTAATAGAGGGTCTTTGGTGTGTTAGATGCCCCCAGACATGCTTCCCCTGCTGTCCCAGTGTCATTCCAGAGGTGTTGGCATCATTTCCTGGGGTGTCATAGTGGACTTGGTGACCCTCCAGACACGGATTTGGGTTTCCCCCTTAACGAGTATCTGTTCCCCATAGACTATAATGGGGTTCGAAACCCGTTCGAACACACGAACATTGAGCGGCTGTTCGAATCGAATTTCGAACCTCAAACATTTTAGTGTTCGCTCATCTCTACTAGCAAGCTGAATGTAACAGTATACTATACTAGGTATCCATCCACCTTTCGCCTGCAGTTCTATGCTTATTCTCAATTCTGATTAAGTGGTGCTTTATTCTCTCCTATTTACATATCACCCCAGACACAATAACGTGGATGGTATGACTATTGATGTATACTCCACAATAAAACACCTTCAGTAGAAGTGATTTTTTTTTAAGGTGCAGTATGTATATCCATCTTATTTGGAAAGGGGGATTATTTTAATCACTTTGTCCACGATCTATATACATTTTAATAGTATTCAATAAAGGTTATTTTTAATATTTGCCATTTCATTTGTGAGTTTTTAATTAATAATGCCCCTCAATTAATAATGTCCCCCTAATTAAAGGGGTTCTCCAGTTCTTACTTGTTGATGACCTATCCAGGACAACTTCTCTGTTTACATTGCTCGCTGATTTATACCGGTCAACAATGTAATTACAGCCTTGTCCCATAGAAGTGAATGGGATATGATTGTAATTACATTACACAGTAGCTATGAAACATACAACTTGCATGTAAACAGTTAAGGGATCACAGAACAAGCACTGCAGCCCTCTATACAGCTAATCAGCAAGGAACCCGGGTGTCAGAATCCCACTGATCTTTTATCAATGACATATCCCCATAAATCTATAATTTCTGAGAGCCACCTTAAATTAATACTGCCCAATTCCACAGAGGTTAATGCCCCCTTAAATTTTTCCCCAGATGCCTGTTTAGATAAATAACGACCCAGAATGTCCACCTTATATTAATTACATTGCCCTGATACTTCCTTATTAGAGATGAGCGAACAGTAAAATGTTCGATATTCGTTTTGAATAGCCACTCAATATTCGACTATTCGATCGAATATCGAACCCCATTATAGTCTATGGGAGAAAATGCTTCGCTACAGGGGATCCCACCATTCGACTCAGGAGAGTCACCAAGTCCACTATGACACCTCAGCAAATGATGCCAACACCTTGGAAAGCAACTGGGACAGCAGGGGAAGCATACCTGGGGGCATCAAGTACCTTTATTATGTCGGGATCCCTGTCAGCTTGCGATATGCCGGAGCTGACTTTTTCCCATAGGAATGCATTGACCAGCTTTGATTGGCCAGTGTACTGCATTTGGCCAATCAACGCTGGTTCTGCCTGAGGAGGCAGAGTTTAAAATCGGTCCACAGCAGTTTCCATTCTGGTCCGATTTTAGACTCCGCCTCCTCCGGCAGAACCAGCGTTGATTGGCCGAATGCTGTACACTGGCCAATCAACGCTGGTCAATGCATTCCTATGGCGAGATGAAGCAGAGCTAGCCATGCAATCAGCTTGGCTACTGCGGACACCGGAGATGAAGCAGAGCTCAGCTCTGCTACACCCAACAATCACTCCAACTACTCCTCCTGTCACACACACAGCTCTGCACTACTGCCAACCATCCCTCCAGCTACTCCTCCTGTCACACACACAGCTCTGGTGTAACTGAGCTCAGATAACACTCAGCTCTGCTACATCTCTACACTCTGTTGTAGAGATGTAGCAGACCTGAGTGTGCGCTGAGCCCTGTTACACCAGAAATGTGTGTGACAGGAGGAGTAGCTGGAGGGATGGTTGGGAGTAGTGCAGAGCTACTATACCAGATATGTAGCAGAGCTGGCCAATGTAGCAGTCCGATACAGCAGAGCTGAGTGTGTTAGCTCTGCTGCATCGGACTGCTACATTGGTCAGCTCTGCTACATCAGCCAGCTCTGCTACATTGGGCCGTGCGCTCAGCTCAACTACTCCGGAGATGCAGCCAAGCAGAGCGCACGCCCAGCTCTGCTTCATCTGCGATGTAGCAGTGTCCAATGTAGCAGTCCGATGCAGCAGAGCTGAGTGTGCAGTATCGGACACTACTACATTGGAGATGAATCAGAGCTGAGATTTTAAAGACAATCCTATTCACTACACAGCATGTAGTCCAAAAATTGTTTCAATTGGACCCCACACTGTGTAGTGATTAACCCCCTCCCCCCACCGGTGTCCGCTTACCTGCAGCTCCCTGTTCTTCTTGGTCCGGTCTGGTCCTCTGTCGGGTCTTCAGATGGCCCTGCCCCCTCTCACCCGACTAGTATTATAGAGAAGGAGAGTGTGGGCGGGTATTGGGAGGGGAGACATGAGTGATGCACTCAAGTCTCCCCGTCCACAGTCTCCAGCTGCACCAAGCCCCGCCTACTCCCTGCATCTCTACAATACTAGTCTCTGAAGAGGACAGAGGACCCCGCCTCCCTAGACTAGTATTGTACAGATGCAGGGAGTAGGCAGGGCTTAGTGCGGCTGGAGAGTGTGGGCGGGGAGACATGAGTGCATCACTCATGTCTCCCCTCCAGCCCACACTCTCCTAAGCCCCGCCTTCTCCATAATATTAGTCTCAGGAGGCAGGGCAGGGCACTATGAAGACATGTGGACAGAGGACCGGACCAAGAAGAGGAGCTGGGAGCTGCAGCTATGTAGGTAAGTGGACACCAGGGGGGGTTAATCACTACACAGCATGGGGTCCAAAAATTTAAACAATTTTTGGACTACATGCTGTGAAGTGAATAGGATCGTTTTTAAAATCCAATCTCCGAATGATCAGAAATTGTATTTTAAAAACGATCCTGAAATGTCAAGATCGGCTCAACCCTAAGTGCTAGCCGATGTAGCAGTGTCTGATGTAGCAATCCGATGCAGCAGAGCTGGACCTGCTACACACTCAGCTCTGCTGCATCGGACTGCTACATCGGATACTGCTATATCGGTAGAGGTGAGTGTGTAGCAGGTTCAGCTCTGCTTCATCTCGGCATAGGAATGCATTGACCAGCGTTGATTGGTCGAATGCTGTACTTCTGTATGGCATTCGGCCAATCAACGCTGGTCAATGCATTCCTATGGGAAGAAGTCAGCTCACGCATATCACAAGCTGACAGGGATCCCGACAAGATGGAGCCCCAAAGAGCTGGGTGAGCAACATTCCCCCCTAAATAAAGGTTATCCCTAGCTAACCCTGCCTGTAGATTTGTCCCTGTCTCACAGTCACATAGTTCAGAGTCCCAAATTAGTTGAATGTTAAATCCACCATTCGTATAAAGTGGAGGTCACCTGATTTAGCCAGCCATTTCCTTTTTCCGATTTTTTTTCAATGCCTCCATTGTCGTAGTTCCTGTCCCACCTCCCTTGCGCAGTTATGGTGCAAAAAACGCGCCAGGGAAGGTGGGAGGGGATACAAATTTTTTCTGCGTTTGCCCCGTGGTATTCGATTGTAATCGAATACCTCGAACGACCTGATATTCCATCGAATATCAATTCGATCGAACGCCGTTCGCTCATCTCTATTCCCTATATAAGTGACATTTCTTTATATGGTTATATTAATAAGGCCCCAATTGCCCTCACCTAATGCACAGATGCACAGCTCTGATGCCTCCTCTTGCCAAAAAGCATGTCAGGACTGTATCCCACAAGGTGGCGTGACCACAGACAAGAATATCTGCACCCCGGAAGAGAAAGCGTGAGATGAGAAGGCTTAGTGTGGCTTGGGGCCTACATGTTACAGAATAGTAGAGCAGGAAGACAGTGGATTCCTCCTCTACCATGTATTTCAACTGTATCAGTGTCCTGTAGACTCAACAACAGTCAAAGTGCTGCATGTGTTTGTAGTAGCCCTGGTGAGGACCACTGAAAGTCAGTGAGTCTGGGGACGCTGTCCGCTCAAGCTTCGAGTTATTTTATTCCAGATCTTACAGTATATCACAGTGAGATGAATATATATGTCTACACTGCTTTGCAGACAAAATTAGATTTTATTAAGCCATCAATGTTACAAACAGGTTTTCCAAACTGGGTAATTTTTTTATACTGATGACTTATCTTAAAGAAAGGTCATCGCATCAGTGGGGATCTGACACACAGACCTCACACTGATCTCTTGTTCCAGGCAGCCTCTAACACCGGAACCTATAACATGCCTGACCTTGACATCATCTGTCGGGGGAGAATCGAGACTCAGGCCCTATACACATTAAATATATAGTTGCTCCCTTTGGACAACATGAATGTAATGCGTGTGGTCACCTTATCTGATATTTTAGTTCATAAGTCACAAAAGTGAAGGATGTTTTTATGGCTTAGACTTAACGTTGATAATCTACATTGATTCACATCTCAGCATGTAGCAGAGAAGAATTTTCAAGACCTAGTTGAACAGGATTTGTCATTGGATATAAGACAATGTGGTATGTGCGGTTACATAAACCTACTGAATTATCTTTATTCAGTTATCATAATGCTCAAATGCTCCGTAGCATGAAATTACATATTAAGATCTGCAATATGTATATATATATATATATATATATATATATATATATATATATATATATATGTATATATATATATATATATATATATATATATACAGTATATATATATACAGTATATATATATATATATATATATATATATATCATATGTGATAAAATAATCAAACCACACTTACTTTGTAAGATAATGCAAAGGAAATGAACATTAAAAAAAACAGAATCAAGGAAAGAGACAAGGAAATGGGGAAATTAAAGGAATAATATACAATATATACAAGCAAAAAATGCTGGAGAGAGACAGAAAGGGTGAAAGAGGGAGAAAGGCAGAGACTGAAAAATAAATAGGATGAGTTATCCTGAAGAGAGGGAGAGAAGGGATGAGTGACAGGAACATCTCGTCACTGAGGACCCGGGTCTCTATTTAAAGGCAGAGATCCTGTGCAGACTCCTCAAGGCAGCTCACAGCTCTTCAGCAGAGGATCAGTGTGTCTCCAGAACACAGGTACAGCATCTACTACCATATGTAGCTCCAATGGCACTGCTCTCATGTGTTATCTCTCTAGTCCTTTAAGACATGTTTTCTTCTAGGATATGTTATATCTTTAGCTACTTAAAAGTTTATCTTGTCTAAATGATACAATGTTGTATGAAAGTGGATAGTTCTTCTAATCTAGGATGTATTATACTCTATAGACTATTTTAGAACTTCAGCAGATTTTTATATTAATAATTCCCTGATTTCTGTAAAATTGATTCAGAGTGTTTTTTGCACAAGACAAGCTGTTGCTATACATGTAACTATGCGATATCCAGAATGCACATGATGATAAGGTAATGCATGTACATCACATTAGCAAATTTAAGAAAAGACTAGGGAATGGACATGAGTAAGGAAGCATTTACTGAGCTCATTCTTGGAATCTGGATACAAGTGGTTGACCCTGTATGACCCCCCCTTAAAAATCACTCTATGTTTATTATTGAACTATATAGAATGATGGATAGAAAATATGTGAAGAACACCATTCTGTCCATAGGGTAATAGCTGACAATATCTCATGTTAATATCTTCAACATTACAAAAAGAAGAAAGCAGAGGCAAATAATCCAAAAGATTAAGAAGATGCAGTAGTAGATCCACTAGCTATTACAGGATGGATAAGAAAACGCTACCTATTACTTTGTGATAAGTAGCTTTATAGATTCAGCTTCTTAGGAAAAGTCTTCTGTACAAGTTGTGCTGAATATTAGATTTTTAATAGGGCTCTTAGGTTTCACATAAGATTACACCTTTAACTCTTTCCTATCTAGATTTCTGCTTACATAAGAAGCAAATGTTACAATATGTTTCAAAAGGAGAATAAATTGAACTAACCATTGAACTAAGCACCTAAATAAGTAAGCTGGTGTCAGGAATGCTGAAATGTAGCTTAAGTTGGCAAATGGCATAGAAATATAGTATATAAATAAACTAAGAACATGGATATAGTTCTATCTATATATTCTGTCTATATTCCATCTGATAAGTGACAACGGTCCATACAACATTGCTGTCTGGTCAGCGCATACATTTTCTTCAAGGTGTTCATATATTCCAGTCACATATGGCATAAGCAATTCTGTTATGTAGAGAATTACACTTAATGGGATTGTCATGACCTAGGACAGAGAAGGAATATTCCTTAGAGGGTTCCCCAGTGTGACCCTGATAACTAACAATGGTTAGTGATACTTTGTAACATGCCATCCTAATAACTGGAAAGCTGCGGAGCGAATGACTTAATAATTATTAATAATGAGTCGGTATAGCTAGAGAAGTGACAAGGCTAATGAAGGTGAACCATAATGAAGAAAGGGCTCGCTTTTTTTTAAGCTTATATTAAAACTCATAGTAATTGCTGTTATGGGAAATACAACCCCGGTATCTATCTGATATCATTAAGGGTGTGATGTTTAAGATCATTAACTTAGAAGACTAGTAAGCATTCTGAAAACTTGACAACCACTGATGTAAATAGATGATATGAACGAGCTATTCCCTACCGTGACAAAGGCATTTGACATGTATGTATTCATAGTGTAATGGCTACTACTTGTTACATGTGCGCCAACATATTCCATAGCACTGTACACAACATGCATTCATATTAAACCCCATCACATTATAATTTGGTGTACACATACACCCTTAACATAGCACCTTAACTTAACTTGGCTATGGGTAACTACTTGTCAAGAAACCAATTTAACACAATATTGTGACATGTAGCAGAAACCATTAAAGGTTGTAAAACACAAGAGAATTTATGGCCACATAAAGACACTTCTAGAATATCACTTGGCTTGAAGAGCTAAACATCTTGTGACACACATACAGAACATATCCAGCCAAGAGGAAAGGTAAGGAGGACATATCTGTATGTGGTGGATGTCATATACATCAAGGTACTCTGATACTGTAAGGAACCAGCCAATACATTGGCAAGAAAAAAGGATAACGAATCCAAAGTACATGGATCATTGGCATGAGCCTCATGGGGTTTTTGCCTTCCCCTGGATCAACACTGTAGGGATTGTAGGGTTATAGGTTGGACTTGATGGACTAATGTCTTTATCCAACCTCATCA
This sequence comes from Leptodactylus fuscus, assembly GCF_031893055.1. Taxonomy (NCBI): domain Eukaryota; kingdom Metazoa; phylum Chordata; class Amphibia; order Anura; family Leptodactylidae; genus Leptodactylus; species Leptodactylus fuscus. The sequence continues at coordinate 226,839,268 of NC_134266.1, forward strand.
ACTATGTAACTATGAATGGTGATAGAAACCATAAAGATGATGCAGTAAGAGATACAATATAAGTGACTATAAGTTAATATACATTTTGGTAAAAGATTAATTATTGATTTGTGCTTATATTTGTGCAGTTGCCAACTATGGACCTAAACTGATATGTAATCGAATTTAAGAGAAGTCGTTTACCAGAAAATTTGATGTCAGATCACTCGCAGTGCATTGTACATGAGATTATGTTGAACGTAATAAATAACAATGACATTTTATGAAATATGCAAATGAGGTCCAAGTGTAATGGGGTGTGTCCCAGTCATCAAGAGTGCAACAGCTGGAAAACCCCGGTAGCAAGTTCAGGAATTCAACAAGCACCATCATAGCTGTAGGATAGAAAGAGGCTGTCAATTAAAGGAGCTGTCCAGAATAAACTAAGAATTAACCCCAGGGACACTTTCAGATGATCCAGTGACTTTCCGTTTCATCGATTCCAAAACGGAACTCTTACCCCCCATCCCCATCAATACTTACCAAGATTTCCTGTGTCCAGAGAACAGCTCCTCCCCTCTTCCTGTCTGCTAGTAGTGAGCAGAATAGGTTAGCTAGGGAGACAGGGGAAGCTGGGAGGGGCTAGTAATGGGCGGGATTGCTAGGCTAGGGAGATGGGAAGGGGCTAGTAAAGGGCGGGATCCCTAGGCTAGGGAGACAAGGAGGAGGAGTGTAACGGGGTGAAAGAGGAGTGGGGCTGAGTGAGAGGGAACTAGTGGAGAAGCTACACAGGAAGCTGCACAGCATGAAGCTAACACCAAGTAAACAAAGGCAGAGGAGGCCAGCAGCAACCAAAGCCACCAGAAATCACGCCAAACACTGCTAAAGGTATATGGGTGTATTTATTAACCCATTACTTGCACTAACAGACCTTAGAAAAAAAGAATATTTTCTGCCTGGAAAACCGCTTTGAGAGAAGCATTAACTCAAACCTGCAAAGAGAGACTCTGACATGCCGCCATTGCACTTGAGCCTCATTTACATATTTCTACCTAACTATCTACAGGTATAATAGTGCTCAGCATGATATCACCTAGGTTAGGTTCCGCTGGACATTCAACACCCATCATAGGACAGAAGCTGGGAACAGATCTTTGTGATCTTGAGGACTAAGTGTGTAAGGGAATAAGTGTGCTTGCTGGCACACCCTATTTAAATGTCGTGGTGATGGGAATTCATATGTTGGGGGTTATGTACATGTGACAGTAGGATCAGGCTTCACAGATTTGTTTGGAGTCAGTAGCCATGGAGACAAATAGGTTTACATAGATATCTAATAGATGTAGGTCAGTAGACACAAAATGGCAGGGGATTTTTAAAATCAATACTATTGGCAAACTTTTTTTTAAATCAGCTTTGGAGCAATAAAAAACATTATGTGCAAGATTAGATATACCATTTAGGGCGGGTTCACATCTGCGCCCCGGTCTCCACTTTCAGGGTTCCGTCTTCTGCCGAAAGGAGACGGAAACCCGGCAGACAGTGTCCGCCCGTGAACGTTTTGGCGTCTCCGCGGCGAAACAGTTTTTTTTAACTGGCCCCAAGTCCTACATGTCCGACTTTGTGTCCGGTTAAAAAAGAACGGTTTCGCCACAGAGACCACAAAACAGTCACAGGCACTAATGGGTGGACACTTTGCAAACCTATTCAAATCAAAGGGTTTGAAAAGTGACTGCCTGTTTCCATCTCCTGTTGAGTTTCTCGGGCAGAAGATGGAAACCTGAAAGCGGAGACCGGAGCGCAGATTTGAACCCGCCCTGATCAACCCAGGTACACCACCCTAGCATCATACAAAATGTCCTTGGTGTGAGTTTGTTCAATGTTACCAATATCCATGCATTTGCCCTTAAAAAGGAAAACAAAACAAGAATAATTTGATCTTTCAGCTAAAATATGGAAGTATATTTGCAGGTAACTAGGAAGCATTATAAAGGGTGTAATAATAAAGGAAGGAATAAACAGATTATCAATTATCCTCAATAATCCATCACATGCGTAACTACTGTGTAATCTATATGGCCTAATAGAATAGGTCAGTGATACTTTGTTACGTGTCCTCATTGAGCTATGAAGTGACCTACTACATGGGTACGTTTAGTGCACAAATATAAACGTACCTATTGTCTTTACAGAACCTTTAATCCTGGATTAACACAACATCCCATGAGACCTACTGTACAGGAAGTTTCTGGGATAGCACCCTGGGGCTCCCAGTTGCTTTTGACTTGAGATGAAAGGACAATGTTGGCAGCTGGGGGATTCCTTTCAAAGCATTCATAAAACCAGCTTGTAAAGAAGATAGTGAATTAGTTGCAGTAATGTGTGCATGTATCTCATGTGTATACTGGTTAAGTAAAAGCTTGGGTTTTTCAGGGCTAATTTATTGGCTAATGTTGTTCTATAGGCAGTGAGATGGAAATAGAGTTCAAAAATAAATCGAAAACTTCACTTAAATGTATCACTTTTGCTCATGAAGCCTGAACATGAGGCAAATATACAGTCACATGCCTTAGTACATCAGTGTTTCCCAAAGTTTGGGTTGTAAACCCCTGGTGGGTCATGTAAAGATATCCAGGTAGCTGCAAGCCACCCACAGATTTGTGCAGTGCCTCTTTATGGGTGCCCACACAGTATACTGTCCCTTCAAAGGCCCCTGTACAGTAAGAGTCTCCATACAGTAAGGGCCCACTCTACAAGCCCCCACAGAATGACTTCAGGCCTTTACCTACTGAGTTACTCCAGCGGGTAATGGCTGATATTAACTTACTCATCCCTGCTCCTCTTCATCGCCTCTTTCACTTTGGCTCTCAGCGCCACAATGTTGAGATGTATTGTGCAGCACCCCATGGAAGCTGAAGGCGAAGCAGAAAGGGCGGTGATCAGGGACAGGTAAGTGAAAATATTACAAAAAAAAGGTGGGGGGCCATCCCCTAATGTCACAAGAGCTATAGCAGCCTCAGCTATAGAAGATACACGAGAACATAATAATAGGAGAATAATTGACAGGATAAGGGAGGCAGAATATAGGAGAATGGCAGAATAGAGGAGATACTGAAGGATAGTTGAATCAGCGCCGCACCTCCCATGAGACGACCTGAAGCGAGCGCTTCAGGTGGCGCTATGCCAGGGCCTCAGGGAGGGCGGCATTTTTGCTTGCCTAAGCCAGTGGACTGGCTTAGCACCGAGTGGTGGTTTGGGGAGGCCACTGGAGCAGCGCTGCTCCAGCAGCCTCCCCTCACGCTCAGGCAGAGAGCAGGTCATCTCTGTGCCTGCTCTCAGCCTGCAAACGGCGCTAAGCCACGCCCCTCCGCTCGGCCACACCCCCTCCTCCGGGGGGGAGGGGGGCGGCTTTCTGTAGTTCGCCTCGGGCGGCGAAAGGGGAAGGTTCACTCCTGGGCAGAATACAAGAAAAATGCAGAATATAGGCCAAAGACAGGTGAATAGAGAACAGAATAGAGGAGAATAGCAGAATAGAGGCAGAATAAAGGGGGATGACAACATAATGATGACGGAGGGGGATGACAACATAATGGCAGAGTACAGGAGGGCGGCCGAACAGAGGCAGAATACAGGAGGATGGCAAAATAGAGGCAGAATATAGGAGGATGGCAGAATACTGGAGGACTGCTGGATATAGGAGGATGGCAGAATACTGGAGGACTGCTGGATATAGGAGCTTATTTTTCGAATGGGGCTAAGTGTGAAATATGTGGGGACCCAAACATATGTCTCAGACAAAAGTAAATCCTAGTCTCTGGAGGTTTGGGAACTGCTCTACATAAACATGCTAGCCAAAGCAGAGTAGCTTGTTTGAGTCACCTTGCATCCAGCACTCACCTGGACCCCCCAGTAGATGCACCTCCTGCCTTAACAACTTACCACAAGAAAAGGGGACACAGCAAAGAGCCAAATGGTAATACTTTAACCAGGTCAGGTTTTGTTGTCCAGGGCAAATGACTTGGTGTATGTTGTAATCCTCTTGCAAAATAAATTCTCTCAGTCTTTGAGGTCTTCATTAAGGTACCATTAGTACATTACAGCAGGGGAACGGGGAGATATAGGCTGGTGGGAGGGCAACATGGCACATTACAGCAGTGCGCCCAGAGCAGGGGAAGAGTGTAGTCAGAGGTAAGTACTGTATATACTCAGCTCTGCATGAGAGTAGTGATGGGGACCATTGTGTGGAGGCCACTTTACTATATGGGGCCACTTGTGGGGTCCATTTTACTGTAAAGGGTCAACATAAGGAATGTGGCTCGCCAATTTCAATTTTTTTTCTATGTGCCTGGCTGGGTTTGAAACCCCTGTATTAACCTACCTAGACAGACCACCATGGATACCAAGAAGAATACTAACACTAATTCCTTATCTACTAGAACTCCTGTGTACTTGTGTGTAATGTAGTACATGTAAAAGTGTTATGGAGAACATTTTATCATTACTGTAATAGGTATAAATCTGGAAACCCTCCATTGGGATCTGGAGTTTGCTCTTGTTTAAGAACCTAACCATAATTTAATGAGTGGAGAATGCTGGTATGGAAAAATCTGCATTTCATTAACTTATAATAACTACCATTTGGGATTTGCTGCTATCATGGACTTGTTGTACATGTAGTCTTCTTATTGCAAAAATATTAATCTAACTATATTTGATTTCTTAGTTGCTGCTCTCTAACAGTGACACAAGAAGACCAATTTTCCTTGAAAACATGAGGAATTCTGCCCTAGGTCTGGCAATACTTTTTTTCATGGCAGTGAGGACATGTCGAGGAAGTTGTGCAGAACCACAGGACACACAGGGCTCTGGTGCACAGTTCAAGGTAGGAGAGCTGTTTTCTTAATGTGATAAATATTATATTGTATAAGTAGTGTTATGATGATATTTAACCCCCAATGAAATGGTCACATGGGCACACCTATGTGTAAACTGTGGTACAATCACATGCTTCAGTGGTGACCCCAGGTGTATGTAACTAGGAAAGTGCCCGATGCAACAAGGAGGCCCAAAAGAAAATAGGGTGCATCTCTGGTGTAGCAGAGCTCAGCGCACACTCAGCACTGCTACATCTCTGGATGTGGCAGAGCTCAGCGTACGGCCAGCCTGCTACATCTCCACTCAGAACTGCTACATCTGAGATCGGACCACAATGGAGACTGCTGTGGTCCGATCTTAGACTCCGCCTCCTCCGGCAGAACCAGCGTTAATTGGCCGAATGCTGTACTCTGTATGGCATTCGGCCAATCAACGCTGGTCAATGCATTCCTATGGGAAAAAGTCAGCTCCCGCATATCGCAAGCTGACAGGGATCCTGACGAGATAGTGGCGTAATACAGGTAGTTGGGCATGTTAGATGCCCCCAGGCATGCTTTCCCTGCTGTCCCAGTTGCATTCCAGGGAGTTGGAATCATTTCCTGGGGTGTCATAGTGTACTTGGTGACTCTCCTGAGTCGAAGTGTGGCTTCCCCTGAAACGAAGCATTTTTCCCCATAGACTATAATGGGGTTCGATATTCATTCAAATAGTCGAATATTGAGGGGCTATTCGAAACGAATATCGAATATTTCACTGTTCGCTCATCTCTAATGTTTTCTAATGTATATATTGCAAGAATGAATATTATGTAGTTCTGATGCAATGTAAATGTGTATTGGTTTTATTATACTCTCATCCGTATCCTTAAAAATAAAGATTTATTAAACCCACTTAACAACACAGATTCTTCATTTTATTATGTCCAAATATATTTACATAGTTGGGGATTACTTGCTATTTATTGGCCTGATGTTCGGATTCGGGTACAGATTACCTGATCATGACACACAGTTGATGCAGTCTCTGCCTGCCCACGTAGCGCGAGTAATGTATCACTATGTTAATAAGTGCTGTACTTGTTTACAGATTGTCTTTCCATATCCAGTTATCCGCTTATGCATTTTATTTAGTATGTATTATTGTGCACATATTCTTGGCTGCACTGGGTGAATTAATGTGCTGTCTCAGCTTTTAGTAAACAAACTGAAGGCACGTTCTCTCTCCAAGATTGTAATAAATGTATGGAAATAACCAGTGATGCCAAAATAGGTGTAGAGTTCATCTGTTGCCTTCAAAAGAGTTTTCCAGGAATCATACCATGTTTAGGGGTAGCCATAGTTATCCATACTTGACTCCCTGTTGTACAGATCTAATCATTATTCCCTCACTGGACTGGAAGAGGAGATGCTCACATGATCACTGGTAAGGGACTGGTGACATCACCAGTTCTTCACTAGCCAATCTACGGCCTCAGTGGTCTTGTGAGCCACTCCATTGCTTTTCTGGTATGGAACTTAAAGGAGTTTAGCCATTTCCCTCTCATCAGCTTTGCCTGCTTTCTCTTCTTCTTACTTCCTGTATTCTTCAGCAAGCTGGAGAAAAGCTTTGATCATTTGATGAACACTATGAAGTACCTCAGTAGATATAGACATGGCCTTTACCGTGAGAGATTATAATCAATACTAGAAATCAAATATAAATGTAGATGAAATAAAATGCACAGTAAATGTATATTACGTTACACAGGTTTAGAGAAAAAACAGGCTGCAGATGAAAGAACAGATTTGCCACAAACTCAATGTTATCTTTGTGTTTACATAACACTGAGCATTTATCTGACTGGACACTGATTGTCCTGACATAGAGCAGCCAGAGAATGCGGGCCCCCAGAAAGTAGAGAGTCATCCTCCAACTGGTTATCAGATACAAGACTGGGAACATGAAATGATGTATAAACAATGGGAGGAATAAATTCACATATTAGGCAAACGAACAGAATACATTCTAAAGCAATGTATTTAGGAAAGCTCTTGAATGTATATAAGCTATCAGTATAGATAGGATCCTTGAGATGGGAATACTCCTTTAAGCAGAGACAACAGGGCTGAACAACAGGACAATAGGGATATGTGATTACTTTTTGTTGTTTTACGCCCACATTGGTTGCCCATGAATTTGGAATGTTTCCTAGAGAACCTTTAATCTATTTCCAAAACGTAGTCATAATTTATGTAATGAACAATGTATTCAGACAATATGTGAGCCAGACAAACACCATCTGACATACTTGTTGCAATCGGAAATAATAGCAAGTTCAGATACACATCAGCATAGACACAACATAAACCAGTATAGTGGTTTACTACTAGTGTTCATTTAATATAATCCACTTGCAGTCACTTAGCGTTAGTCACGATCATGCAAAACACTAATGTCCAAGCATCCGGTGACAAGTTATACAGCAAACAACTATAGCAAATTATTAAGAGTGTGCATCTCAATTTCGTCTTTCTAGTTTCAAATGGGGATAAACATTTCAGCAAGCAGTGAGTGACCCATGGAAGGCACCATCAGAGCAGATTAATGCAACAATTACCTGGAACCCATAGAAAGCATCAGCTTGCTGATGATGCATTGAGTCTACTTCAAAGGTTGGCACAGAGATGTCAATACATGACTTTGCTAAACCCAAACTAGAAAGTGACACACAGGCACTCCAAAACATGCAGAGTGGTCATGACACTGTACAGACCCAGCAAAAGGCTATAGCCAACATAGGGTCGTACTGTAGAGCATGGCCCTAATCTCCCGGAGGAAACCCACACAAACACAGGGAGAACATACAAACTCCTTGTAGATGTTGTACTTGGCAGGATTTGAACCCAGGAATCCAGCGCTGCATGACTACAGTGCTAACCACTAAGCCTTTAAGATTGGTTCTATCTCTTTGCAGACATGTTGACATCCAATTTACCACATCGGTCCTTCCATTGACATTTGCCAGCAGGGCATAGTTGGGGGTTTCCAGTACACATAAACTCATTGGATAATCCCATAGAAATTGACATGTTTAGCCAATTGTCATCTCATGGTCAGCTTGGAGGGGTTGGCCACTATATATGTTTAACTCATGGGGTGGAAGCAGCTATGAATGTATTCTTCTATTACATATTTATTACCAGTTCAGTGACAATGTCTTATAAAATGTAAAGTGCTCTCACTTTGTCACTAAATGATTCTCTGCTGCCTGCACAGTGCTCCTATTCTGATCATGGCTGCAGATGGATGGGCTTGTGATTAGACCTCTCTGTCAGCCTCTTCCACTGAAAAATATTATTGAAGGAATATTAGGGCATGGTAACATGAGATAGATCTGGTCACATACCCCCCATCAAAAGCCATTTGCAGAATGTGAGTTCAGGACAGAAGTCTTTAAAGGGAACTTGCTAGTCCAATTTTGCCCCTGAAACCAACACAGTAGCGACAGAGCAACACTGGGGTTGCCCAATACTGTCTATATAATGTCTGAGAAATGATTCTATTCTTTTATTCAATATGCAAATTAGGGTTTTGAAGGCAAGAGGATAGGGAGCTAGCATATAAAGTCAAGCTCTCCCTGCCCCTCGCCTTCCTTCTGTGGCATCGTACTACTGTAATAAACTCGCTCCGGCACATGCACAGTGGTTGTCAAGCTCATTGCCAGGTGTACGCCCTGTGGGGAAGGTAGTTTGGTAGAAGCAGTGTTGTGGACCCAAACAGTCAAGACAAGGACACAAACTATGCAGCAAACAGGTTTATTTAGAAAAAAAAAAACTGGAAAATAAATAAACCTTGGATTCAGGCACAAAAGGAGCAAAACAAAATACAGCCTTAACTTCAGGCAAAAATAAAACAAGTTCCTGCTCATTTGAGCAACTAACTAAACAGAAGTAACGACCTAACTATACATGTGACTTACTATCAGCCACATGAAAAACAGAAGCACAAATTGGTCTCACTAGACTTAGCGTTACAGGACAGATCCAGCTGTCTAGTCACTTCCTGGATCTGCCCTGAAGTGCAGGTTCTGCAACTTTTTATGGGCCAGTAATGAGCCTCAAGACCCACACCTATTCCAGAAAAGCACTGGACCACATACAAGTCAGAAATCAGGGGCTCATATAGCGGGACTCCAGCACTTTACCTTCTCACAGCCCCCCGATAGTTCATCAGGTCTGAAGCCATCAGGTTGAGGTGCAACACTGAGCCCCATAAAAAAACATAGCAGCAATGGTCAGATTGTGTTCTTGGCAAACTATTGACCTGATTTTCTTGTTCTCGTAAAGACCTGGGTCCCCCAATAGTTTTCCTTAGTACTCTCTTGGGCTGGCCTTAAAAAGTTATTCTAGGATACTTTAGCCACCAAGTTGGATTATTAATTCAGAAGGGTGAAGCAAGACTTTTAGATTCTGTCTTGCTTTTTTTCTAACACTTTTATTAACTGAGATGTTATGTCAGTGTAAATGATGCATGTATTATATGTAGGACCAAAGCTTGGTGACCCTAATTCAAACTACTGGCATCACAAATAGCAATGCTTTCACACATGGATTATAATGAATCAAGAAGTCAGATAGAACCAGAGGCAATGTTCAGCAAGACAGAGGAGGGGAGAGCAATCGATTAACTAGATGAAGAAGACCATACATTGGAGGGAATGGCGTACAACACGAAGGTGTTAGAGACATAGTAACAATGTGCTCTGCTCACGACGGAAGGATATGGGATACAGGTAGGTCATTTTACACAGTTAGACCAGGATCACATGGCAGATTTTGTGGCAAGACCTGCCATGCAAAATCCGCTGTGGAAATCTTCCTGCTGACAGTAGTAGTAATAATAATAATAATAATAATAATAAATTTTATTTATATTGCACCAAAATATTCTGTAGCGCTGTACAATTTGTAGGGTTCAAATACAGACAGAAAGATACATTGCAAAGAAAGTCATTTCACACAATGGGACTGAGGGCCCTGCAAGAGCTCTGCTCCCATTCACTTCAATGAAAGTTTATGATGTCTACCTTCCATTAAAATGAATGAAAGGCAGAATTTTTGATGTAATTTTCTATGTAATAAACCATTACCAAGTACCTTTGAATCTGAGGGAACATCTTAAGTAGCAGTTAGAGGCTCATTTGCATATTTACAAAAAACTGAATTTGGAGAATAGGATCACAATAGGTTCCTTTCAACATCTTCTAATTTTATTGGACAGATTCCCATACAAACACAGCCGAAGTTATGTCAAAGTGATAGTGCCATTATTATACTTATGGGTCACTTCAGACCCCAGAGAAGAATAGGTGGAAGCCCAGGGCAGATGTAAAGGCGGCATCCGGTGCTTTCCTGATGACATCATGCGTCTGGGATCACCGCTGAGGCCTGTGATTGCCTTCAACGGTGACAAGGGGATGCTGAACGTCATGATGTCATGATGCTCGATGTCCCCAGGTGACTGCTAGGGTCGACTCACAGGCCTTAACAGTGACCTCTGTTTCATGATATCATCAGGAGAGCACTGGATGCCGCCTTTAAACTTGACCTGGGCTTCCATGACTCTGGGGTCACAAAGTATAACATTGAAATGTACCTACTCTGAAAGATAGACCCTATTGTGATATAATATACTTTGTGAAGAATATCTTTATAAATACATAAAGTTTATAAGATTTCATAAAAGACTTTTTGGTGTCAAGAGTTATCCAGACTAACGGGGCTATTTGGTGGCTCTATAGTGAGCTCCTATGGTGAACTCAAAAATACCGTACATAAAAAATATATTATTCTAGTCTATCAATCAAAAAGGTATATAAAGTCCACAACATAAATAACAACAATAATCTGGTTGAGATGAGGTGGATTACACATGGTCAGGTATACACTAATAATCTATTGGAAGACATTACGTAGTCCTTCATTTTGTCTTATCTGATTCGGAGCCCAGATGTGCAGATTCATTTGAAGACCTCATTAGCATATTGATTAATCTGTCTGAAAAAGCAAGAACTGGAATGCGATGTCTTTATGAATAAGAAGTGTGACCTGCTGAAGCCTTAACCCCTCCATGTCAAGATATTTAACACCTTACTGGCCAAATCAGTTTTTCTTAAAATGGGTTACATAAGAATTTAATATTGTGATTCTTAATATGTACCATAACGTCAAAGGAGTGGATAGTCTATGTTACTGGATTGCAGAAAATGCAATGAATTATTTTTTTTTTTTTTTACATTTCTCATTACCTTTTGAGGATATTTATTGTATTGTCTTGTATTTTTTTTCTACATGTAATAAGCTCTTTCTACTCTTGAGATGTAAGGAAACCCTGAATGGTAATGGTAACTATATCATAAATTATACTTGGCTTTATCTGGTTAATCATGATAGACAAAATTTTGGAAATTCACTTGGCGTTTCAACAGCAGGTGCCGTATGGGTTATATTAACCATTAATACACAACACACGCTTAGGGTAAGTTCAGACGGAGATTTTTGGTCAGGATTTTGAGGCCGTATCCACCTCAAAATCCTGACCAAAAAGATGGCTCCCATTGAAATCAATGGGAGTCGCTCAGGTCTTCTTTCCGGGAGCCGGTTTGTTCTGGCTCCCGGAAAAAGAAGCAACATGCTCATTCTTCAGGCCGTTTTGGCTCGCAGTTCGGTCTGAAGACACTCCCTCCTCCGGACTAGGCCCATTTATTGTGCCTAATCCGGAGCGGAGTGCGCGACCTGATGCTGGTGCATCCGCCTCAGGTTCTGGACCAAAAAACCCCGTATGAACTTACCTTTAGGCTGAGTTCACATGGGGTATTTTGATCAAGATTTTGAGGCCTAATCCGCCTCAAAATCCTGACCAAAAAAACGGCTCCCATTGAAGTAAAAAAAAGCAACATGCTCATTGTTTAGGCGGATTTACATCACAAATCCGCCTGAAGACACTCCCTCCGTCCAACTAGGCCCATTCATTTGGGCCTAATCCAGAATGGAATGCCGTGACTGGATGCCAATGCACTACACCGGCATCCAGTCGCAGCTACCCATATTTTGGACCGGAACCTGAGGTGGCCTCCGCGTCAAATTCCGGTCCAAAATACCCTGTCCAAACTCGGCCTTAGGACATAGCAAAATGCCACTAAAAATGCTCCGGAATAAAACACAGTGAAAACATATTGCAATATTTTTCACTAGTTTTTCATTGAGTTTTTGCTGCGTATATTCTTTCCCTATTAAATATAAAAAAATTAACATTTTTTTCCAAACACAACTATTACACAGTTTTTTTTTTTCTTTTTACGCAATGTGTGAATGAGATTAACTAAAACTTTAATCACTTTGCTGGTACTGTAAAATGCAGCCGTTTTCCTACTACGTTTCTACAACAGCCAAAAACACTAAGGTCCCACATTATGAAAAAGCTGCTTTTTTTGTCCCACATTTTGCTGCATTTTTTTTTTTTTTATGTTAAACCAGGTGTGGATTGAGCAGAAAGGAGAAGTATAAACACTTTCCTTCTATTTCCCATTCCTTTGTAACCGTTCCTGGGTTTGGCTCAAAAAATGCAGCAAAATCTGCAACAAAAAGGCAGCTTTTCTGCAATGTTGGGCCTTAGCCTAAGGCCGGGGTCCACATTGCGAATCCGCAGTGTTTTACAATATTAGGCCGGGGACTCACATGGCATAAATGCCCAGATTTGCCGGTGGTGGAAACACCGCGGAAAAAATTGCAGCATTGAACAGTCAGAGCAAAGTGGGTGGGATTCTAGCAAATCCCGTGCCCACTTTGCGGTAAAAACCATGGTTCAGACGCGCCGTGATTTGCAAAACCAGCGCAGTTTTTGAAGCTGCAGCATGTTAATTATACCTATGGAAATGTCGGCGGTTTACCTATAGGTATAACTGTAATAGAAAGTCTGCAGAGGAAACAATTTTTTCCCCACAGCGCTTTTTTGCCACAGGCGCCATGTGGGGCCTTAGCCTCAGGCTAATGAAAATAGATTTTGCTGCACACACTGTTTTGTGATCAAAGGAATATAGAGATTTATTTTACAATATAGTTAACGCCTTTTGACACAATGCAAAATATTGGCATAGAAAGACAGGCTAGATCAATTGGATATGACGTTTCGGTCCTTAGACCTTCATCAGACGCAATCTAGTGTGGTAGCAGGATCAGTATAAGTGTCAAGGCATGGCAAGGCTTAGCCTCAGGCTAAGGCAAACAGAAAAAAAGCGCTGCAGGAAAAACCGTGGCAGCAATGCATTATGTTTTTTCCCACAGCACTTTTCACAGAAAGTCTGCAGATGTTTCATCTGTGGACTTTCTACTTACAATATACCTATAGGGAAACCGCCGATGTTTCAGTAGGTATAATTGATATGCTGCAATTTCCAAAAACGCAACCATTTTGGAAATCACAAATGTGTCTGCTGCATGTTTTATTAGCAATGTATGGATAGGATTGACTAGAATTAGCTAGCCACTTTGCAGTGACTGCAAACCATTGAGTTTTTTTCCCACTCCACGGCCATACCACTTTTACGCAAGGTAGGACCAAGGCCTTACAGTACCTGCAAGGTGGACAGGATTATGGCTACTCCCATCCACACATTACCAAAAAAAACTGAAGCAGAAATGCTGTGATTTCAAAACCACTTGCGTTTTCGTAAATCACAGCATGTCAATCATTCCTGCAGAAATGCTAGCGTTTTTCATATAGATATAACAGAGACAGAAAGTCTGCATAGGAAACTCATAGGTATTCTGTGAAAAGTGCTTTATTAAATATACATAATGATATGGAAAATAAAAAATAAGATCATCAAAAATTCTTAAAAATTGTGATTCTCATTAAAAGTTGATTGGAAGAAAAAAAAGAGACTTTTTGAGACATGAGAGTTTTTGGTGACACATTCCCTTTAAATTGGGAGGAAAGTTTTCCAGCCTTTTTTAGAAGGATCGCTGGTGAGATGGAGATAACTAGTAATATCTAATTTTTGAAGAAAGTGAATGTAATTATTTTATCTCATTGGAGACTTATTATAATATCTAGAAATTCAATTTGTTCCCTGCTAAAGTTGGAGATAACTTCGATACCTCATGTGTTCTTATTGATGGATTCCCAGAATTAGTAGGCTAGCCTTTAATCTCTTTTCCAAATGATGAATATATAATGGATGAATCTCTTGTATAGATATGGCCATTCCTTGTATATTTCTTATAAGGTTATAAGAAGTTCTATAAACACCCCAATAAACTAGTTAGCATATGCATACGACAACTTAGGGCATATGGTAGTGCTAAGACACTAGTAGACCTCCTGCTTATGAAAAAAATTAGCATGAATAAAACAGACTTTTTAACAAAAAAACTTTTTGTTCATTTCCAGTCTTTGGGTCCATTCACATGGAAGAAAATAGCGCTTTATTTGGTGCCAAATTTTCAGCGCTGAAAAAAAAAGCCTCCCATTGATTTCAATGGGTTCTGCTAGCTTTTTTCCCCCAGTAGACTCTGGAAAAAAGGTAGCGGCACCCATTGAAGTCAATGGGAGGCTTTTTTCAGCACTGAAAATTCAGCGCCAAATAAAGCGCCATTTTCCTCCGTGTGAATGGACTCTTTGGGTCTTCGTACCTCTAGTGCTGGCGGAGGTTCCGCCTCATATATGTCAAAGTACACACTTCCTTTTAAGCGAGGTGAACCCTGGGGTAAATATACAGCAACTCATAGCTGGCTAATAATTCCCACATCATTTACACTAGATTTCTGGCCCCACCCCTGCATAACCTCATCATGTCCCCTTTTTGGGTGAGTGGTGAAGGTGGCGCAGTTGTATTTCTTTTGCTCACAATGTCGTTTTGAGCAAAAAATCATGACTTTTTATATCTTGTACACCTGCTGCTACCATACTTTCTGGAAGGCCTAAACATGATCTTTGCTTTTTCCCCCATTCTTTTTCAAGCTGTGTGTTTATATAGATGAGGATCTCAGAGAGGGAAAAACTATAACAGAAGCATTTGCACATGTTCTACTTTGGGGATTTAGTCCTGGTTTTGGCTTACAAATACAGAAACAAAAAACTGAACAAAAAATGCAAGTGTGAATGTGGTAGCTCTAGTATCTGTAATATTAACCTAACTATACATGTAACTTACTACTAGCCACACGAACGAAACAACCACGATATTGTCTCACCAGACTCAGGGTTACAGGACAGACCCATACACTTACTTTTCCCATGGATCTGCATTGGAGTGCAGGATCTGATGCCTTTTTCTGGCCCAGTAATGAGCCAAGGACCCACACCTAGAGCTGAGGCCTACTCAAGACCTGCAGTGAACCACACATAAGTTAAAAACCTCGGGGAGATATAGCGAGATTCCAGAACTCTGCCTATCACCTTCTCACAATGATATGCTGCAATTTGCAAAAACTGAAACAGCGTTTCCACTGCGGCCAAAACACTCTGTGTTCGCAACCTGCAACCTCGGCCTTAGGCTAAGGCCTCACATAACGAAACGCATAAAAAAAAACGCTCCGGTAAAAATAGCAGGGTTTTCCTCCGCGGACTTTAAGCCACTATTATACCTACTGTATACAGAAAATGCCGGCATTTACACAGGTATAATTGACATGCTGCGATTATCAAAAATGTAAGATTTTCCGCTGCAGAATTTGTTTCTGCAATGTGTGCATGGGATTAGCCAGAATCCCATTCACTTTGCAGGTAATGTAAAATGTTTTTTTTTACCGTTGTGTTTTCGCAAGATAGGGATTCGGTCTTAGGCTGGAAAAACTTTGTCAAAGAATCTTCAAATCCAAAGTGGAAATGCTGTCAATTATGTCAATTATACGTATGGAAACACTGGCGTTTTCTGTACAGGTATAATAGAAGCAGACAGACTGTGGAGGAAACCTCTGGGGACCTTCTGTGAAAAACGCTGCGGAAAAAAACATGATGCGGCTGCGGTTCGCTATGTGGGCCTTATGCGGAAACCTGTCATGCCGATTCCGGCGGTGAGCGCCGGTGAGTGTTTTATGCGCTTCGTGGCGAAACCGTTTTTTTTAAACCGGTCACAGAGTACTGTATGTCCGACTCTGTGTCCGGTTTAAAAAAAAAATGGTTTTGCCGCGGAGCGCATAAAATGCTCATCGGCGCACATGGCCGGAGACTTTTCAAGCCCGTTCAAATGAATGGGCTTGAAACATACCGGCAGGTTTCCATCTCCTGCCCCTGTTTTGTACAGGAAACGGAAACCTGCAGAACGGAGTACGGGCGTAGATGTGAACGAGCCCTTAGCCTTAAGGTGAATATATGATAGGCAAATCCATTTTTAATTCTAATCATTTCTGTGCACTTCTGTTTCCTGTTTCCATGAAAGCTCGCTTACGTGCCGCTACATTGTCAGCTTTGAGGTTGATAAATAGGCGGAACTCTACAATTCCTGTTTTTATGGCATGAATATTTTGTCTGTCTCTTTGGGTGATTCGTACTTCAATCTTCTTTTTTCCTTTAGATGCCTTTAAGCACTTTCATCTTAAATCATATTACAATTGTTCTGCTTAAGTCATTCATCTTCCATTAAAGTTGTTTAGATATAATGGGATGAAATGTGCCTGACATTTCCCTTAGACCAGTTTTATACCAAAGTACTAGAAAAGCCAGCCATAGCAATGCATGCTAACTGTATATTACGTGGGGTCATTTCAGATATAGATACTCCAGGACTGCTCGGCATATTTTCTATTCTTTTGTGATATAGAATTACCTCTGATCTAATGGTGACTATAAAAGATAAGGCCTAATGTATACAATTGTATTTCTGTCGGCTCATACTTACTGTCAAATAACAAAACATGCTTCATTGAATCTACTAAAGCACTATTTCCCTTAAGAGCAAAGTTTTAGTGCAGTCATTCTTAACCAGGGTTTGATTGAACCCTAGGCCCTATGCACGGTTCATTTTGTGTACCAGTAAGAAAACATATACCTATGTCTTGAATTTGGAAAAAAAATCATATTTGATTTATCATTAAAGAAGGGTTCAGTGAATGTGCATATGAAACTGGTGGGTTCGGTACCTCAAACAAGGTTAAGAACCACTATTCTAGTGCTTTTGAGAAAACACTAAGTAGCATGGCACAGAACACTAAACAGTGTCCAGTGTCGGACTGGGGTGTCTAGGGCCCACCAGTGGAATTGTTTCTAGGGGCCCACTGCCAGGACCCTGCAGATCAGCGGTACCGAGACACGACGGCTAAAGGTAATAACATGTCGGGAGCCATTCTGCTCACCCACTATACCATGTGAACTTCTTAAACCTACTTCTACACCTTGAATGGCAAGTGAACAGCGCGGCTCCTAGAAATGTTACCATTACCTGTAGCCGTACGCTGTCCTGGAAAAGCTGAACTGCAGAGGTCCTGGCTGTTGTATCATCACAGATGTAATATTGAAGGCCTTTCCTAAGGACAGGCCATCAATATTAGAAACATGGATAAATCCTTTAAAGAGGACCTTTCATCAGATCGGGCACATGCAGTTTTATATACTGCTGGAAAGCTGGCAGTGCGCTGAATTCAGCGCACTATCGGCTTTCCCGATCTGTGCCCGGTGTAAAGCGCTATCGGTCCCGGTACCGTAGGGCTTTACAGTCAGAAGGGTGTTTCTGACACTTAGCCAGGGACGCCCTTCTGCCCAGCAGTGCCTATAGCTCTGTACTGTGGAGCGGGGAGGAACTCCCCCCTCCCGCTCCTGATAATACCCGTCTATGGACGAGCACTGTGAGCGGAGGGAGGGGGCGTTCCTCCCCGCTCACACTGTACAGCGCTATAGGCGCTGCTGGGCAGAAGGGCATTTTTTTTTTTTTGAATGGGCTTGAAAAGTGTCCGGCTGTGAGCACGGGTGAACGTTTTAAGCTCTCCGCTGCGAAACAGGCTTTTTTTTAACCGGACACAGAGTCGGACATGCAGTACTCTGTGTCCGGTTTAAAAAAGCCAGTTTCGCGGCAGAGAGCTTAAATCGCTCACCGGCGCTCACGGCCGGGCTCGGCATGACAGGTTTCCATCTTCTACCGGAAGAAGACCGAAACCTGAGTACGGACACCCGAATGCTGGTGTGAACCCAGCGTCACACATATAGATTATTACAGCATATATACTCACACATATACATTAATATACATTCATATACCATATATAAGTTATATGAATGTATTAATACTATATATACACTCACATATATACATACACTCACACATACACATCATTATAGTATACTGTATATACATACCTATATACAAACATACAGTGCTCACACAGTATACAACACACATACTTTACACAAATATACACATATATACATATTAAATATACAGATTTTACCAAAAGAGTATACTCACATTTGCCAGCAGTCACCATCACAGCAGACGTCTACCTGGCTTCCCCACACGCTACGGGAGACGACTCACTGTGAGGGGGAGGGGGAGGGAGGAAGTCGGGCAGCAGGGACAAGACGTCATAGGAAAACAGCGATAGCTGCTGCAGGTCAGTGAGAAGATTGCAAGCGGGCAGCCGTTAGCGGAAGCTGCACACAGTGTCCTCCGGTATGTACTTTCCTTATATATCAGGAGGACACCGTGTACAGCTTCAGCTAATGGGGGCCCATGTGTGTGGAGGCAAATGCATTGGCCAGATGCCCGGTTGGGGGCCCCTGGCCATCCCGATCGGGCCCCGACCAATGTATTTGCATTGGTAAAATGAGAGCTTTCAGTCAGGGGGCGGGGCCCACCGGGGGATTCACCGGTACACCGGTGGGCCAGTCCGACCCTGACAGTGTCTACACCTGGCACCCCAGCTGATCAGCTGTTGGAAGAGGCTGTGGTACTTGAGTGGTCGCCATTTCCTTTTGCCAAATGACAAGTGACATCTGGTCATGTGACCTTCCTGCAGCTCATTCTCACTTAAATGAATGGAACTGAGCTGCAATATCAAGAACAGCTACTATACAAAATACCCTAGTATTTGTCTGAACACCACTGCTTCCTCAGTTGACTGGTTAGGGTGCTAGATGTTGGACCGCAAGTGATCTGATCAATGGCCTATCCTAAGTTTAAGTCTTCAATATTGTAGTTGCAAAAACTCCGTCAGGCTAGGCCCCTCTTAGTTGGCCGCAGAAAATAAGTGCAGAAACACCTTGTGTTTTTTTCCACAATGCTTTTCACAGAAAATCCACAGAAATTTCCTATGCTGACTTTTTGCTTCAATTATACAGTACCTATAGGGAAATTGTTGGTATTTCCATAGGTAAAATTGACATGCTGTGATTTCTCTGCTTTGCGTATTTTTCTGCAATGTGTAGATGGGATTTGCTAAGGCCCCACTGCATTTTTGGCTGCTGCAGAAACGCAGCACAGTTCCACAAGTTGCCAAGCAGCTAACAGATATCTGGCCGCAATGTGTTTTTACCAAAGAATCAAGGCAGGTTTTAAAAAGAAAACCTCTGCAAACGAATCTCCAGGTTAAAACATTACTCAGATACTGTACTTTGTAGCAAACATTCAGAACACTTGCAAATAGCGAGCAATTGAAACACAAAGAACATTAGATAGTTACAAAACTGTAAAGTAACCTGGAAAAAATCTGAACTTTGGCTCAAAAAAATGCTGCAAAGTCTGCAACAAAAAAAACTGTGTTTTTGCAACGTGGAGCATTAGCCTTAAATTGATTTGCAGTATAATTATATAATATAGAAACCGCACAAACACCTACTGTAGTGAGCAACTACTTGTTTTATGTCAGCCCCCTGGACACACCAGCTGTACTTGCTTTTATACCAGTAGAATAGAGGGCTCAGTGGGAGATGTCAGAGCAGCCGTATGAAGCAAATCACTTCTTCTACTGGCAGATTTTAGTGTTGTATACCAACAGGTGGAGAATACCAGTCAGCTGCCAGCTCTATGGAGGGTTTCCGTAAATCTGCGCTTTCAGACAGGACATCTAAATATAGATATTTGTAGCTGAAAGGCAGAACTTTGCCTGGTTAGTGGGAAAACAAGTTGTCAGAATGGCATAAACTGCAACTCTGCTTTGTAGATTGTGATCAGACTGACTGGCCAGAGGACCGACCAGGTTCAGAAACATGGTCCAGTGACAAGAGCAATAGACAAATCAGGTGTAGCTGACGGTGAAGATGAAAACTAGCTGCTGAGTATTGCGACCTTTTTTTAGTATTGCTTGTTTGTGTGCAATTAAAGAAGCTGTAAAACCTTAGTTTTCCAGTTTACTCATGCTTGAACTGTATCATTCAATTTGTGACATTTCTTAATATTATTCTTGCCCTATTGCCATGTATTGATTCTAAAGGTCAATGCATACAGAGTTTTTTGGTGAGGATTTTGATGCAGAATCGGCCTCAAAACTAGCCTCCAAAAAAGCCTCCCAATATATATGTTCACAAGCAAGTGAATGGGGGGGCTATTCAAATGACATAGGTTGCATAGGTCATGTTCTATTGTTGTCCGTTTTCACGGAGTCCTCCATACACTGAAATGTATGGAGGATATTGAAAACAGGTCCCCCTCGGGTGCAAGACACAATGAAGAATGGACAATTTACGTGGCTGTTCTACACCTTGGTCATTTGAATGTAGCCTTATCTTTCATAACGCAAGTCAACAATCAGGATTACTCTTAGTATAAATATATATAGTATATAATCTATGTAGAAAGTGATATTTGTCAAAGTGTAGCTGAGACCTAATTGTCTCATCCAAAAACATGGCATATGGGCAGGGGTTGTAGTGAAGAGACAGTGCCATGTGGTGACAGCTATACACATGTTATATGATATATGTGAGGGCACTGAAAAGACTCTGATAAGACTATAATGCCCTCTTTAGATCAGGCTCAGAACTGTACTTTCAATTCTGTTGTATCACAGGAACATTTTCTTCAAGGACCTCCTATTATATGAAGTAAGTTTTGCTTTGACGTTAACGTGGATAAATAAGATGATCTCTGGTTTGCAGTGCTCAGCCTTGTGTATAGTAGACTAAAATGGGGATGAATGCATATTTGTAATTGTGTCCAAAATTACTCACCTTTGCCTGATACATAGTAGCTGTAACTGCAGATGACTAATGTACTAATGTAATTGTTTTGTATTTTAAAGCAACACTCCAGCATTATTTTGCTACTAGCATCTGCCCGCGGCTTCGTCTGCGGGTTGGTGTTGGCGCTGAGCCGCTTATATTTAGCCAATTGCTGTTGTGGTTGATCAACCTGCTTCCACTTCTCGGCTCTGCTACATCGCAGCATATGCGCAGCATACTCAGTTGTATGTACATCTCTGCATATGGAGAGCGTACTGAGCTGTGCTACAGCGCTGCTTAAGCTCTGCTACATCTGGCCATTTGGATTAGAGGGGTGTTCTTATGTCAGTGTGTGAGCAGCTTCTGTGTTACAAAGGGCTGAATGGATGTTGCTGAAATGTGCCAAAGTTCAATCAGCCTGCTCCCGCGTCTTGGCTCTGCTACATCACTGCATATGCGTAGGAGACCCAGCTGTATGTACATGTTTGCATATGGAGAGCCTACAGAGGTGTGCTACAGTGCTACCTAAACTCTGCTACATCGGGCAATTGTGATTACAGGTTTTTTTTTATGTGACTGTCTGAGCAGCTTCTGTGTTACAAAGGGCTGAACGGATGTTGCTGAAATGTGCCAAAGTTCTCCCCCTCCCCCATCAGAGGCAGAACAACACATTTACCGTCGTACTCACTGAAACTCTACACCCGATATACTCCTCTTGTCCACACACAGACTGCATGTTCTGTAGTCTCCTGATCTTCCATAAGACAACATTTTCATCAGCTTTCACACTGTCCAGCTTCATCCTATATAACTCCGCCCATAAAATTGTTTGTGGCTCTGCCCACTGCCTAGCATGATCCTATGCTAGAATGGATCAAGGACCTGTGATGATGTCATCACAGGTCCTTTAGTGTCGTGTGAACCTTTATTCCTTCACTGCGGTCGTGTAGTGATGTCATTTACCGGGATAAAAAGTAGCCTATGTTTTAATCAGGGTTCCTATCTATGTATGTGGCAAATTTCATGCAAATTCATTCAGTCATTTTTGCGTGATTGAGGAGCAAACATCCAAACCCACAAACATCCAAACCTACAAACTTTTTATAGTAGGATGCAAGATAGCCATCCAAGTAGATTCAAAACAAGCTCTTGCTGATCCTATCACCTATGTCTAATACATGTACCCATTTACTGTACCTGTTTCTGTAAAACACTGAAGACCTAATACTAAAAATGACCTTCCAGGGTCTTAGACTGTGAGGATGACAGGTCCTGGAAGCTGCACCAACTACTGCTGATAACATTGGGGAAGGTGATGGGGGCATAGTGACCTGATTATGAGAGAGGGGTGCTACAGGGAGCAGAGCAGATTATGTGAGAGGCAGAAGGGGAGCATGGAGACATTTTTATAGAGGAGGTAAAGAATAGGGGGCAGGGCTCTGAAGACACATGCTAGCTCTCAATAGTATCTGTAAGCAGTACAAAGAGAGACCTTCTGTTTGCACAACAACCCCTGCTATAAAAAAAGAGCTTGCACTGTGATCATTTGACTGCTGACAATAAAGAGAGCAGCGAGGAATGAACAAGCATGCGACCATTTGTAACCAGTCACTAACAGTCAATGCTAAATGAAAGCAAGATGAGCAGTGACTGAATTTTTATAATGTCAAATGCCACTTATTATGGGTATTTTACCTGCTCCCCTAACACAACATAGGATGTATGTTCCACATTTAACCCCTCGCTGTTCAGTTCATTATTACCGTTGGTATACCTGCTAGTGCTAGGTACTTTGATAATTCATATTAATTGTGTTCCAGTGACTTTAATATAAAGATTAGTATTGAGATACATTATAAGTTAATATGGATCTTTGATGTTCCTGTTACAGAAATCCTCAGATGTCTACAAACTCCCAGCATCACTTCTGAAGAGGTTCTATGAAGATGATTCATATGACGGTTTTGTTGGACTTATGGGTAGAAGAAACACTGGTAAATTAAATGAAGATTATTTATCCATTTACTATATTTCCTATAACACCAACAGATACTACAGCACTCATAGTCTGTGTATCTAAAGAGGATTATAATGTAAGACTCCATGCATACAAACATGTGCTTTGTCAGCTTGCTAGCCGTGTTTTACAGGGCCAGCACACTAACCAATTATTTTGCTATGGCCCCATACACATGACCATGAACCTGGGGCAAAACGCAGGACTGGTCATATGACTGAAGAAAATCAGTGAGTCCATGGAGGCATGGTGGCACACATATATCATCCATATGTCATCCGTGCCATTTTATCACAGACCCAGGATATGCACATGATTCATATGCTTGTAGACTTATTCCACTAGAGTCAAAAGCACTTTATGGGAATTTTCTATGATCTGGCTACCAGTCAGTATTTTGTTAGGCTCCGTTCCCACAGAGTAACGCGCCACGCATTCAGACACGTATACACGTGTCGGAGTGTGAGCACTCAAAACAGATCCAATTCACTTCAATGTGTGCCGGCTCATGTGCTACACATTGAAATCAATGGGTTAAAAAGCCTCCCATTGATTTCAATGTGTAGCGCCCGTAAGCCGGCACCCATTGAAGTGAATGGGATCTGTTTTGAACGCTCACACTCTGACACGTGTATACGTGTCTGAATGCACGGCGTGTTATTCCGTGGGAACAGAGCCTTATTTTGGAATGTAGCAGGAAATTGATAATAAAGCTAGGTTCACCTGCACGGAGGACTATTCTCTCTGCTGGCTTCAGTATAAAAATGGCGGATACCTGGCAGACCCCATTATACTCTATATGTTATCTGGTAACTACTGTTCTAGCAAATAGCCCAGTGCAAGTGTGAACCTAGCCTTACTGAAGGTAATTCACAGAAACACAGGGAGAAACTTTTTGCAGATGCCATTCTCAGACAGGTTTGATCCCACATCCCGAGTCTTCCGTTACACAACATTGTACCTGAGAGTGCATGTTTATTTCAGTGGGAAAGGAGAATAAAACTATGTAACAAATTTTTATTTTTGTTTTGTCTTTGTTTTAATAATGTTATTTTCTGAATATTTAGATCTGAAAAGAATATTAAACGCTAATTTTAACTCATAAACTTTGCTTTTGGAACCCATCGATATTTTAAAATCAATATTTTAATTAACAAGCATAACATAGATGTTGGTGAAATATTCTAGATTGTTCTGAAAACTTCTAACATCTACATCATTCTAGCCATGTCTTGATGTCGGTAGAATATTCTGGATCACTAGGGGCAACACGGTGGCTCAGTGGTTAGGACTGCAGCCTTGTAGCAATGGAGTCCTGGGTTTGAATCCTGCCAGGAACAACACCTGCAAGGAATTTATATGTTCTCCCTGTGTTTGCGTGGATTTCCTCCCATTCCACAAAGACATACTGATAAGACCAAAAAAAAGTACATTGTGAGCCCTATATGGGGCTGACAATCTACATTAAAAAAAAATATATATATATATATATATATTCTAGACCTCTGCCTGTTTACTATATAAGCACGTCTGCCAGACAGTAGTACTTATTGTAATTGCAGTTATAGTGTGATAGTGGATAGAGATATAGTGTGAGAGCAAGTGCAACAACTGAATAGGACTGAGAAATATAGTGTGTAGTTAGATGCAGCTATGGCATCAAGAGGCTGTAAGCATTCTGCGGATTCATTTTGCTATATATGTGGCAAATTCATCAAGACGCGAGCCAAGTAATATTCAATGAGAACATCGGTCAGGATGTGTGAAGCCTATATGGTATACTATGGAGTACAGGTTGGGGACCAGGACAAACCCTGGGCACCTCACTACAGTTGTGAAAACTCCAAAAGAACACATGAGGGGAAAGAAGAGCCATGAAGTTTGCTATTCCAAGAATTTGGCAAGACCCTACTGACCACTCAACCAACTGCTACTTTTGCATGGTCGATCCTTCCAAACATCGAAGTGGCAAGAATGCTCCTCCAGTGGTGTATCTTGATATCCCATCATCAATTGCTCCAGAACCACACCGCACTGAGCTCCCCATACCTGCACCTCCTGAAAGAAATCAGCCATCTTCAGAAGAAAGTGGCACATCAGATTTTGAACAAGAAGATGTAACTGATCCAGTCTATAGTGTCAGTAGGGGAGAAACGGAGAGATACTAACCCAATCAAAGGATCTTAATGACTTGATACAAGATATGGGACTCACAAAGTCCAATGCTGAGGGGGCCATACGGTGGCTAAGTGGAGCACTACAGCCTTGCAGTGCTGGAGTCCTGGAGTTCAAATCCTGCCACGGGCAAAAAAACATCTGCAAGGAGTTTGTATGTACTCCCCATGTTTGTGTGGATTTCCATCCCATATTCCAAAAGACATACTGAAAGGGAAAATGTACTGTACATTGTGAGCTCTATGTGGAGCTCACAATCTACATTAAGGGAAAAAAAAAAAAGTCCAATGCTGAGCTACTGACATCTAGACTGAAGCAGTGGAACCTTCTGGATGAAAGAGTTGCGGACCAGCGGAAACGATGTTGAACATTTGCTAGTTTCTTCAGCAATCGTGACAGTTGTGCTACTGTCACAATGTCACTGGTTTATTCCTTGCAACTAGTATTGTCTTTACCCCACAAGAGTGGCGACTTTTTATAGATAGCTCATCTAGAAGTTTAAAGGCTGTGCTGCTACATAATGGGAACAAGTATCTGTCTATTCCTTTGGCTCGCTCCATACACTTAAAGGAAGACTGCAACAACGTCAAGACTTTGTTGGAGATGCTGAAATCTACTACTCATCGTTGGGATATTATTGGAGATTATAAGATGGTAGCATTACTTACAGGGTGGTAACGCAAAATATCCCTGCTACCTTTGCCTATGGGACAGCAGGGACAAGAATGTGCATTACCACCAGAGGGACCAGCCACAACGTACTGAGTTCTCTTTAGGAAAGAGCATTTTTATTGTTTTTGATGCCCTGGTCATAAAAATAAAGTTGATTAATAATAATTTGGATTTTCTTTAATGCCAACCTATGCATTGTTAGGAAATAACATTTGCTGAACAAGGACAAAAACTCTGTTACATAGTGTAATGCTTTGTGCAATGGCTTAACTTCTGCAGACAAAAAAGAAAAAGGCATTTCGGATTAAGCAATACATACATAGTAGATAGCCAGTTGAGCGTGCCAAAATCAGCAGATTTGTCCAATTTTGATCTACGGTGTAGGGTCAGTTTTAGAATTGTTGGTCCTATGCGACGGATTGAAAAAAGCACAAGCATTTTGCAGCATTAGCAGAATGTAGCAATAGCCAAAAACGAGTCCAGCTGCTCCACAACCCTGTTATGATTTTCTCATATTTAATATCAGTGTATCTCCATAGACAAATGACTCATAGTAGTGTGGTGTACTTAATACAGAGATAGATTTTATAGTCATTCCAAAATTATCAGAGCTGCACTTTGCTACCAATAGAGGCATAACCTGAACCCCTGGGTCCCATTGCAAAATTTGTAATGGCACCCCTTCTTACCATGTGCTATCTTTAATTCTGGTGACTGTCCTATGCTCCTTCAGGCTCCAGGTCCCAGTAGTAATTGCTACTAGGGTTGAGCCGATCTTGAGATTTCAGGATCGTTTTTAAAATCCAATTTCCGATCATTTTCCATTCGAGCCCGATCTCGATCCCAATTCTGATCCCAATGCAAGTCAATGGGATTTTTTTAATAATTGAAGATCGTATTTTAAAAATGATCCTATTCACTACACAGCATGGAGTCTAAAAATTGAACGCTTTAATTGTTAGACTCCACACTGTGTAGTGATTAAAAAAAATCCTCTGGCTACTTAGTCCCCCCTGGTGTCCACTTAACTGCACAGAAGCGCTGCCGCTGGTCCGGTCCCCGCTGTTCTTGCTCCTCTTCTCGCCTCGCTGCCATGCCACCCAGGTTAGTGTTACGGACCTAGGAAGAAAGCGGGGCTTGTGGCTTAGAAGAGTGTGGGTGGGTACAGGGCGGGGAGATGTGAGTGCATCACTCACGTCTCCCCTCCCAATACCCGCCCACACTCTCCTAAGCCACAAGCCCTGCTTTCTTCCTAGGTCTGTAACACTAACCTGGGAGGCAGAGGCAGCGAGGCAAGAAGAGGAGCGAGAACAGTGGGGACTGGACCAGCGATCTGTGCAGGTAAGTGTTAGCTACTAGAGATGTTAGCTAGTCTCCCATTAGAATGAATGGACACCGCCGGCGCGCAGGGGGTTAAGCATCCAATCATTCCTATGGGACCTAGCTAACATTGTTAGCTTTTCAAACAATTCTTGGGCAGTAGCAAAGCATTGTGGGAAATAACCTCCGAACTCGATCCCGCCTAAAAAGATCGGGATCGGAGTGCCGATCACGATAGTGAAATTTACGCGATTGCCAATCAGAATCCGATCTTTTCTGATCCCGATTGCTCAACCCTAATTGCTACCTTTGCACCCTCCATAGCTATGCTCCTGGCTACCAGTTGTAGAGGGGGTGGTTGGATGATATATCTAAGAATCAGGAATAAGGGCCTCATTTAAATTTTTCTGAATTCCTCTGTTTACAACAATGATATGAATATATGGATTATGTATATATTTTGTTTATATGGGTGAGAAATAAGAAGACAATCACTGTCATGTAATCTGTCTCTCAAAGATCAGTACATGGTGGCCTAAAGTTTTCAGAATGTCCCATCTTTTATAAGCTCCGATCATTCACCAGACGGCAAATATTAGATAAAGATTTTTAAAATAATAGATTCTCAGAATTAGCTGAAATAGTTAAAAAAAAAAAAAAAAAAAAAAAAAACATTACGAAATAATGTTATATTTGTAAAAATGGTTTTCTGGCAAAAAGCAGAGCATGTGTTATTAATATCACTTTACCCTAGTTTATTTATGACCTCCAAGGAGATAGCAGTGCAGTGTAATGGGGCATAGAATGGCGTACAAGTAACATTTATACATAATAGATAGCAGTATGTAGGGTGTAAAGAGCAGCCAGGCAGGAAGCAGATAGGAGCAGCAGGTGTGATGAAAACACAGAGCAACGTACCTTACCAGTGACATCCTGACATAGACATATAGGATTCATTCTAACCTAAAATTATTCTGCTGTTTTACAGATTCCAAGGAATTTGGCTCATTGCCCTTAAAACGTAAGTAAGATATAGCATAATATTGTATTATCTTATCAAAATACCAGAGCAAACAAAATGCAATGTAATTGTCTGCAGCATCCAAACGATACAATTACATTACAATCTAATGGTTGCCATATGTAACGCCTCTGGTTTTGTCCTGTATTTCACCAGTTCTGGATCATATGATGAAGGGGTTTCCTATGAACATAATTTATGGACTGGTTATTGGGCAGGGACAATGTATGTGCAAGAAGATAACCCAATGATTCGCAAAAAATCTAATTGTCTGTCAAGGGATATCTCCTGTAAATAAAGCTGTATGTATACTTTCCAGACTATGGTTATATGTACAGCTAGCATTTGTCCGCGACTTCGTTCACGTGTAGTTGTCGGCACCGTTCTGCCGTTGCCCGCGTCTCGGCTGTGGTACATTTCTGTGTAGGCGCACGTACCCACCGCCAGGTCAAGACCAACGGCCCCACCAAACGCCTGTCCCCCACCCACCTCCGCTCGCGCTCTCCCCTGCGTCCCCTCTGAACTCCTCTCCTGCGCCCCCCTGCCGCGGGAAGCCGGAGTCCCCCCCGACCCACCAAAACCCACCTCCCGTGTCTTCCCCCCATGCAGTGCGTGGCCCCAGGCAGGCACCCACACCTGAACCCAACAGTTCCTGCATGGTACTCACCGAGCCAGCACACCCAATAGATGCGGCATGGCCTGCACTGCGAGGCTGCATGTCTGCGTCTCGGCGGTGCTGCAAGTAGCCACCATGTTCTCCAGCTCGCACACTGTGTCTCGGGCCGCCCACACAGTGCCGCGAACCTATCGGCCGCTGGCTGAAGGACCTTGGATGACGTCATCTTGGGTCCTCAAGCGTAGCCGGTGCATACATTCAGCGGCCTCGGTCGGGAATTCTGTGGATTTAGCGTCATCGCACGTAGCCTATGTTTCCTTCCAGGTGACCATCTAGGTATGTACAGTATTTAATTTCAGGCTAATCTGTTCAGCCGGTTTGGCGTGATTGAGGAACAAACATCCAAACACACAAACATCCAAACATACAAACTTTCACATTTATAATATTAGTAGGATGATTTATACCAATATAAGGCTGAAACCTCACATTGCGAAAATGCAGCTTTTTTTGTTGCAGATTCTGTAGCGTTTTTTTGAGCCAAAGTCAGGAGTGGATTGAGCAGATGGTAGAAGTGTAAGAGCTTCCGATATAATTCCCATTCCTTTTGTAGCCACTACTAGGTTTGGCTCAAAAAAACGCAGCTAAATCTGCAATAATAGAAGCTGCGTTCCTGCAACATGGAGCCTTAGCCTTAAGGAGTTTTCAGAAAGAAAAAAAAAAAGATTTCCTAATTTAAATTGTATTTTTTTTTAAGTATAATTTCCTTTTGCACTTTGCAGGAGACATGCATGACTTCTTTGTGGGTTTAATGGGGAAGAGGAATCTACAGACAGGTAAGTCTTTACTATTGCTATGAAAGCTGTATAATCCATTCAACAAGTAAATTGTGCAAATGCTTTACATTTCATCCTACAAGAACGATATTGACATATAGGATCTGCCTTTGAAATACTCCTTATTTAGAAATAAAATCTAATAACAGGTGGAGTGCCTACTGTGTGACACCATTGGAGATTGTGAGGTCTTTGAAATGCGCACCTAGTGCCATAAAGGGTCCCGACGTACCAGGAACAGCTTAAAGGATTATAGATCAGCAGATTCATTTGTGTCAGAAGGTGACATGCTGTCCTAGTCATCTTTGGAATGCTAAAGTTATCAGACATTGCAGAAGTCCGAAGAAAATTTATATCAGATATCCACTTTAAAAGTTTTATGTACATGCAATAGAAACGCATAAGATTCACAGGATGGAGCTGAAAGCAGCTAAACTGCAGTGACTGTCTTACTGGTATGACACTACTAAACACAATATTAAAACTTTGCAAATTGGTTGCAGTCATTTCTGCAATCTGTTCATGTGAACTGAGTTGTATCAGCAACATTCAGCTGTATGGAGCAATCATAGAAATATCTAGAATCAGGGGCATGCACATGTATCATAGTGGCCCAAAGTGAAATGTTATAAGGCCCCCTCCGCCATGATGTTTTTATGAAGTCAAGGAATTTTTTTTAAATAAAAAGTCATTAATAATTTTAGTGGATTTTAGCTGGTTCATACACCAGAAATTGAAATCTATGCCAGAGAACTAGTTATAAATACATTCATAAATATCCAGTAAACAGCTTTGAGCAGCCACCACCAGGGGGAGCTCAGTGCATAGGAAGTAATACAGCTATCTTTGAATTCAATGGAAGCTGTAAAAACAACTCCTTACACTGTGCTCCCTCTAGTGGGAGATGCAGGATAATGCAGTGAAATAGTTTTGGGAAGTAAACCGAATATCCTCACCTCCCATTTGCACCCCCATAGAAGTTGTGTGATCTGCCTACATGGTAGACACATCACTGTCTACAACTAATCTGCTACTACATGTGACCATATAAACAATTTACCTGTGGGGTAGCACTGCCAAATGTCTGCATCTGTTATACTGTACCTTTATATAGCATGGTGCAAATTTACTCTGGAGCCATAGAGCCAATGCAAATATTTGCAAACAAATTTAGAGAGTGTGGCCTTTTAAGAATACAGGGACAGATTTATCAGGTGTTACGCCTTTTTTGTGGCATAAAAATATTACATATTTCAGATGTGCAACTTTTTTAATGCCACTTATGGCAATACTTGTTACAAATGTCATTCTTATGCCACACTTCCCCCTTTTCCAAAATGGTGGTTTGGCAAAGGTGTGCTGTGTGTGGGGCCATCAGTCCTGGCGGATTTATCATCATTTATGATAAGTTTGAAGTATACATGAAGTATAAAATCTATGCTCGCCGGAGGATGAAACCTAATCTATGAAAAGTTGTGCGCCTCCTCATAAATCAGGTAAGTCCTCCATCCATGCAGTAAATATCCAGACCAGCGTGCAGAATATGGGGCGAACATACCCCTCTTCATAGTTTTGATACAAAGAGAAAGTTTAAAAATGGAAATATTTTTTATTATATATTATATTTCTATGCCAAGGTTTATATATACTAACCAATCAATCTTTAATATTTCAAGGGAACCCTAATATTGAAGAGAATGCAGCCGCGCCTGATTCTAGATACTCAACAAAATGCAGACTGAAGTAAGTATCTGCTCAGTGATATTCTGGCCATGAGTGTGATACTATATTTTTTTTAGTAACTTAGGCCCGGTTCACATCTGCATTCGGCAAATCCGTTCAAAATCAGTATTCTGATTTCAAACTGTCTGGATTAAAACCCATTGATTTCAAGCACTACTTTTCTCTCCGCATGACTCATGCGGACACCGCGCAGAAAACACACGGATTCCATTATAGTCTATGGGTCCGTGTGCTTTCATTGCTCACCGCTTTTTAATGGGTTCGGCATTCCGTGTGGAGGTCCCCAAGCAGACTCTCCGAATGGAATACCGAACGCAGATGTGAACCAGGCTTCAGTAGATTTTTAATAACTTTTTCTGTTACTACCTGACTTTGATTTGCCATCAATATGTCATCCTTTTTTCACATTCAATTTTGCACAAATCTAATTTTCTGTGCATCTCCTAGCAATGGTCTGATCATGAAAAACAGTCAGTATGTGGGTACCTGGGTACCATTCATGCGCTGTCCATGCATTTCATGAAGCCATTGACTTGCGTGAATGTATTTGCCCTGATAAAAAATAAAATAAATAAATAAATAAATAAATAAATACATAAAAAAACAGGGGCCACACAGTGGCTCAGTGGAGCACTGCAGCCTTGCAGTGCTGGAGTCCTGGTGTTCAAATCCTGCTAAGGGCAAAAAAACATGTGCAAGAAGTTTGTATGTTCTCCCCGTGTTTGCATGGATTTCCATCCCATATTTCAAAGACATACTGATAGGGAAAAATGTACATTGTGAGCTCTATGTGGGACTCACAATCTACATAACAAAAAAAACCAAAAAAAAAACAACAGAAGTCTAAATAGATATATAGAAATCAATGGGTTAACACGCTTTCCATAGAAGATAACAGAAGCACATGAATATGTCATGAATGTCACAAACTATAGCAAGAAGAATAAAAAAATTGATCATGGAAAGTGTGCCGTGTATCAGCCAGAAATCCACAATAACAAAAGCTGTGAATTTTATGCAGATTTCATCCTATACATTGCAAAAGGTAAAATCTGCTCTGAATACTTACAGCATAAATTAACATTCTCTGGATTTAGGATTTTCACTGTAGGTCAATTTCCACTATAGTAGATTCCATACAGATTTCTATACAGGATGTACACGAGATCTGGTAAGATCTCATCCACTTTATTACTACTGTAAATGCATACCTCCCAACCGTCCCGATTTCCGCGGGACAGTCACGATTTGGGTGACATGTCCTGCGGTCCCGGTTGGAGGGAGGTATGTCCCGATTTCAACTCATACAGACAAAGGACCAATAGACCGGATTCCAGATGAATCCGGCAGAAAGGAACTGCGCTCTTCTTAATTGGAAAATATAGATTTATTGGCATCAAACTCACACACAATGCGTTTCGGGCATATAACCACGCCCTTCCTCAGGTGTAATAGTTTCTACAATCAAATCGTAAATAAAATAAAATGTAACATTACAAATAAACAGGAAAAATATACCCAGCATCCATCATGCATATTTAAACCGCAGAGCAAGTTAGATAGTTCTATAAGTCATAGTAAACATAGACTCATGATGCGGACACAATAATATTAGGAGGTGACGGTCTATATCTTTTAGGTAGATGTCATTAAAATAGACTAGCCATTATAATTTCATGGATCAACCAATCCCTTCAAATTATTCATACAAAGTTTAGATGACACAATGCTTCCCCATACATATACATAGGGGCTATAAAAGGTTTCAACAACAAGTGGGTAAGTATGTCCAATGATCCGATCTTAGACTGTACCCAAATCAGTCCAATTGAACCATAACAAAACACAACATCCCCAGGATATAACAAAGAGTACATGTGTGTCTTACCTTTACCGCTGGGAGAATGGATTAGCAGCCCAGCGGAAGGCACGATAATTTAAATCATTGGTGGGAGTGGATGGAGGAAGCTGCTGCTTCCCGCGCAGGCGCACGCGCTCTGGGATGCACGTGTCTCATAACGATCCCCGGCAGCGCGTCTCAGGATACCGAATGCGCATGCGTCTGTTCGGCCTGCCCGCGCATGCGCAGAATGGTATGTCAGTCCGAGACGCTCTGAACTATGTCAGACGCTACGGGCTGTCAGTGTCTACTGGAAGAGTCTTCGGAGCGGCTAATATGTATACTCCATCGGAATCTCCGCTGACAAGAGGACAGGGGTTCTATCCCGTCACTTAATAACAAATTTATATGATTATAACAAAAAGATGTCGGCATAATACAATATATACCTGACCTCCAATATGCAATTAATGATGAAAAATAAAGAAAAAGTATATAAAAGAGGGGAGATAAGTAAAAAACATTTTAGAACAATAACATACCATTGATTGCAACAGTAATAATTCCAGAGGACGCCGATCTGAGTTGAACACATACGCGGCTGAAGCAAGGAGCTGACACAGATCAGCTCCTCGCTTCGCCGCTGCCCGCCTCTCTCCCTGACACATATGCGGCTGAAGCTGCTCGCGCGCTCGCTTCGTCGCTGCGTCTCTCTCTCGCTGACACATGCGGCTGAAGGGAGGAGCTGACCTGTGTCAGCTCCTAGCTTCGCCGCTGCCGCCGGCTCCTGGCTTCAGCCGCATGTGTCAGCGAGAGAGAGACGCAGCGGCGAAGCGAGCACGTGAGCAGCTTCAGCCGCATGTGTCAGGGAGAGAGGCGGGCAGCGGGGAAGCGAGGAGCTGACCTGTGTCAGCTCCTTCCTTCAGCCGCATGTGTCAGCCGCATGGCTTGTACATCACGTCTACAAGTCCAGGAGCCGGCGGCAGCAGCGAAGCGAGGAGCTGACACAGGTCAGCTCCTCGCTTCAGCCGCATGTGTCAGCGAGAGAGAGACGCAGCGGTGAAGCGAGCACGCGAGCAGCTTCAGCCGCATGTGTCAGGGAGAGAGGCGAGCAGCGGGGAAGCGAGGAGCTGACCTGTGTCAGCTCCTTCCTTCAGCCGCATGTGTCAGCGAGAGAGGCGGGCAGAGAGCGGCGAGGGAGCGGAGGAGAAGGTAAGTTTAATGTGGAGGTGGAACGTGAATCTGGGGGCAGATGAAGGAGAGGACGGCATGACACTGGGGGCAGAGATATGGGGACATGAATCTGGGGGCAGAGATGGAGGGACATGAATCTGGGGGCAGAGATGGAGTGGACATGAAACTGGGGGCAGAGATGTGGGGACATGAATCTAAGGGCAGAGATGGAAGGACATGAATCTGGGGGCAGAGATGGAGTGGACATGAAACTGGGGGCAGAGATGTGGGGACATGAATCTAGGGGCAGAGATGTGGGGACATGAATCTGGGGGCAGAGATGGAGAGGACATGAATCTGGGGGCAGAGATGGAGAGGACATGAATCTGGGGGCAGAGATGGAGGGACATGAATCTGGGGGCAGAGATGGAGGGACATGAATCTGGATGCAGAGATGTGGGGACATGAATCTGGGGGCAGAGATGGGGGGACATGAATCTGGGGGCAGAGATGTGGGGACATGAATCTGGGGGCAGAGATGGAGAGGACATGAATCTAGGGGCAGAGATGGAGAGGACATGAATCTGGGGGCAGAGATGGAGGGACATGAATCTGGGGGCAGAGATGGAAGAGGGACATGAAACTGGGGGCAGATGAAGGGTGTATCTGAAACTGGGGGAGAGATAGAGGGGGGACATATAATTTACGGATGACTGTAGGAGGATTATACTGTGTGCGGGCACATGAAAAATTAACGAGTGGGCAGAGTCAACACAAAAGTGGGTGGGGCTAAATTTGCCACGGCGCGCGTAGCGCGCCGCACATTTTATCCCTCTTTCAGTTCTTCAAAAGTTGGGAGGTATGTAAATGAGATAGAAAATACACAGTTAATCCATCCAACATAGGTAAAGACTTCAACCCTTGAAGAAAGATAATCTATATTCAACCCGTCTGATCAACACTTAAAGGGGCTGTCCCAGCATAATAACTTAACCCCATCCACAGGATAGGAAAGATGTTGGAAGACATGTTCTGCTCCCCACTATGTAAGGAATGGTTATATACAGTATATATATACAACTAGGTTGTCAGGGATTGGCAGGGGATGGGTAATCCCCACAGTCACGGAGCAAAGGGAGGAGAAGAGAGCAGCACGTGAGAGTGGAAGGTAAAGCAGAGGCACACAGAGTGGTGTCAGCAGCCATGACGGTCAGAAGCATCATGGTGGTCACAAGCCGCCAGTAGAATCAGTAGAAGCATTTACATTGATAGTGAATCTATGGAGATACTGTTTTTCATAGATTGCCAATTGAATAATATGGAACTCTGAATATACTGCTTATGACCTGTGCATTGACCACATACATTGTAATTTTGTTTCCACAGGTTCAGACGCTAAGTTTAGGATGTACAGAAGAAGCGGTCCTAGCGACATAAACATTATGGGTCCAATGCTAAACACGCTGGATTTCTTATTTTATATCACCGAAGAAAAGCCCCACCTATGTTACAATATAGCTTCACCCTCCTGTGTGGCTGTGTCCCATCATGCTAATTCATTACAACCTCACGTATTAAAGAAAAGGACAAGTGACACCTATGGACATAACTGTAGTGGATGTCTTTCTCAGCTGTACCATTTACATCTGCATATACTTTGCTCCATGTGTTTGTCATACCATCTATGTGTTTTGACACTCTGTGAGCAGCATTGAATATTGGAAACTTATTTTGGTGAAAAATGAGGCAATGCTAATGCTGTACTTGTGTAACTTCATTTGCTAGTCATACAATTGACTGTAACAGAAAGTTTTACCATTGACAATGCTGGGTGCCTTGAAAATGAAGTAAACAGGAATGAAACATGAGGGCTGGGATTTTGGAGAGATAAAGATAAAGGATGGCCTCTAGTACAATCCCCCCAGATTATTACCACCGATAATCCTGTCTCTCACTATCAGCCATGCTTAACTGATACAATGTAGCTCAACAGGAAATAATCACAATCAAAAATAATAACAATATTTTTACATATGACCACCTGTCTTGAGTCTTATTCTGTGAATATAATGTGTTAGTGCTATAATGTACAAAGTAACATGGACGCTATATAGACACAGTTTAAATGGCTTGAACTGGAGTGATTAATGGTTTGGAAGGGAGGGGGAGTTACTATATACAGTATAAACAGTATATTACAACTTGTGCATGGCGGAGAATAACAGGAACAGCTCTCCTATTCAATTTGAGACAGCGAGTTTGGTGGTTCCAGTCTTTTTACAAGTGACAACAGGCTTAGTGGTTACAAGAGTCCTACAAGCGGCAACAAGCTTGGCAGTTACAAGTAGTATCTCAATGAGGACAGATTTACTCATCTTTGCATAGGCACACAATTTTTGGCAGTTTCCCTCTTGGAAGAGGCACACAGTTTAGCAAAACAGAACACAATTCTTTGTATAGAACCCAATCTGGTGGTTGCCAATAGTGACAGCACACAGTTCACAATTCTGTGCAAGCCCATCTATGCAGGAGAAGTGTCACATAGCATATCCTGAACATTCACATGAAAGAACTTGGTCAGGCAGGAATATGAAGCAGATTTTGATGTGTTTTCTGAAAATCCCCTTAGGCTCCATTCCCATGGAGTAATGGGAATTGATTTCAATGTGTAATGCACGTAAGACCGGCACCCATTGAAATCAATGAGATCTGTTTTGAAGCGCCTCACTCTGTCATGTGTATACGTGTCTAAATGAACGGTGCGTTACTCCGTTGGAACGGAGTCTTAAAATTGCTTAAAAAATGCTCCCATTTCTATGGAAATTTCAAGCAGAATCCATCAGAAGAATGAGCTGGGTACGTCTTTTTGATTCCAGCTGATAAATGTGCCTGAAAATCAACTCAAACTTCGTCCAAGTGAGCATACCCTACTCTCTCCAGCAGCAGAGTTGTCTAGTGACATCACAATGCCCTGACCTTTTGTGCGATTCACTGTGATTATTTGGTGCAACCTGCTGGGCTATGGTTCAATACACACTCGAGTCTCAATGTGCTACTCCACTACTCTCTCTAGTCTCAACACAGTTTCACACTCACTTACATGTGTCTCTAAGACAATAGGATGGCTCAACATAACAGGCCATTTTCATAGACATGAATCATCCATTGCACAGGGCTTGGTTTCACACCAGTCTCAAGTAATCTCAGCACTATTGGGCAGGAGGGACTCTTTGACCAGTACACAGTACTCATGTAGTCAGACATGGTCTCCACCAGTTTCCATTGTCTAAGGCTACATGCACACAACCATGTGCCAGGACATTGTTAAATGGTACGGATGACACATCGATGACTTCCCTTTCCATGGACCAATTAATTTATTGCATTGAGCCTGGACAAAAGAGAAAGAAATAGGACCTTTCTTTCTTGAGTGTTTCTGCAGGCTCGCGGCCCCATACACAGGCCACTAATAACACAAAGGCTTGTGTATGGGCCCATTATAATATAAAGGGTCAGTATGCTAACCATGGCAAACACAGGTAGCACACTGACAAAGGACATGGTCATGTGCATAAAGCCTAAGGGCTGTACTTGTGCAATATTGCATACCCACTATCAGTTCTAGCAGTCTCAAAGTTAGTGCAAGTATAGATTATGTGATCCTCTCAGGTCACTAGGATTAACTGCTGCAGGTGCCCCATTCCCTGGGGTGATGTGCCAATTGACTAGCAGTACTCTTCCTCTTTATTCCTATGTAACTACTGCTATGAGGCATACATTGGCACTCCAGTATATAAAGAACATCTACATCAAGACTTTGGTGGAGATTAATAATGCCTTGTATGCCAGTTTTCTGGCGTACAAACCATGAGGAAGTCACAAATATTTGTGCAAATCAGGATTCCTGGAAAGGGTGTTTTTAGGGGCATGGTGTGGGCAGGGCCACCATCTGCTCCAGATTTCTGATTATTTAGGCCCATTTACTAGCGTATATGATCCCTTAAAGATGACCTTTCATGCCCTCAGGCACATGCGGTTTTATATACCGCTAGAAAGCCAACAGTACATTGAATTCAGAGCACTGTCGGCTTTCCTATTATGTGCCCCAGGAGAAGAGATATCAATGTAATTACCGATAGCTCTTCACTGTCAGCAGGGCATTCTGGACAGTCTATCTGGAAACGTCCTTCTTGACAGTC
This sequence comes from Leptodactylus fuscus, assembly GCF_031893055.1. NCBI lineage: Eukaryota > Metazoa > Chordata > Amphibia > Anura > Leptodactylidae > Leptodactylus > Leptodactylus fuscus. The sequence goes on from NC_134266.1 coordinate 226,877,862, forward strand.
TGTCCATAGCTCTATACTGTCAGAGGGGGCATTCCTTACCACCCAGCCATGATATGAGTGGTTCCTCACCGCTCAGCGTCACACAGCACACAGTCCATGCAGAGGGTATGTCTGATTTATAAGGAGGAATGCACCTTGGCATGAATGAGGTGACCCTCCACCAGTCTATATAAAGACTGGCGTTGAAAATTAAAATGTCACCCACGTTTAGCCCAGGGCTGCAGTCCATTAAAGATCCAGTGTACACATCTATTATGTGTGTGTTCCTACACAACATAAATGACTGCCTGTTTTCCCCTTTGACTACCTGCCATAGGGTAAATACAGACATTGGACCTTTCACAATCATATATTATATTTAGCAGTGTATTAGCTACAGCAGTGCACATACATTTGAAACCAGAAGTTTACATCCTACTAATATTATAAATGTGAAAGTTTGTGTGTTTGGATGTTTGGGGGTTTGTGTGTTTGTATGTTTGTTCCACTATCACAGCCAAACGCCTGGACGGATAAGCCACCTCCCGAGGCGCACACTCCCTCGACAGCCCCACCGGGACCGGCGAAACGATACTCCGGCTCCACTGTGCGGCCTCTGATGGCGTCCTCGCTGGTCTGTCCGCGGCGCTCCCATTGGTGCGCGCCAGGCTCTGGGCGGGCCTGTGGAGAAGCGGCACGGCCCAATACGCCCAAGGCAGTGTGTGGACGGGCCGCTCTTCACTCTCCTGCCCGGCCAGCATGGTACCTACATGGAGCGCTGCAGCCATGCTGCCTGCTCTGCCTTGCCATACCACTCTCTCCATGGCGGCAGCAAGTGTGAAGCCTCCCTCGGGACCTGGCACAGCTGCGCAGCGGCACTCACCGACAGACACCGCCTGCATCGGCTTGGCCAGAGCGGTAAGTACTATGGGACACTGTAGTGTGTGGGAAGGGGGAAAGGTGGGATTGCTTCACAGGGGGATTTAAGGGTGGCACACGGGTGGACGCCGCGGGAGAGTCAGTGGGGTGCCGCAGGAGAGAGGGGCTGGTGAGCAAGGGCCGGGGTGCAGCAGGAGAGACAGAGGGGCCTGCGCCGTTGGGGTCAGCACGGGGGTGCTGTGGTGGGAGAAGCCCGGCCCATGCGAGACAGAGAGGGGACGGGGGCGCCAGAGGAGGAAGGTGCCTCAGCCCCAGGAATCGCAGGGGTCAGGTGCGTGGGGGGGGGAGGAGGGGGCCACACGCAGCTGCTAGGCATACCTCTCAACCATCGGCCCGACAACTAGGTCAGTGGAGTGAGAGAGCGGAGACAGTGGCGGAGGAGTGTTGGAAGATGAGTAGAAGTATTTGTGTTAAACATCGAGGGGAACATAATGTAGGGGGCCTATGAAACTGGGGGCAGATAAAGGACAGGGGAGAACAGCATGACACTGAGGCAGATGAAGGGGGAGAACGGCATGAGACTGGGGCAGATGAAGGGGGAGAACGGCATGACACTGGGGCAGATGAAGGGAGGAAACGGCATGACACTGGGACACATGAAGGGGGGGAACGGCATGTCACTGGGGCAGATGAAGGGGGGAAAAAAGGCATGACACTGGGGCAGATGCAGGGGGGAAACGGAATGACACTGCTGCAGATGAAGGGGGGAACAGTATGACACTGAAGCAAATGAAGGGGGGAGAATGGCATGACACTGGGGCAGATGAAAGGGGGGAGAACGGCATGACACAGGGCCAGATGGAGGGGGGAGAAAGCCATGACATTGGGGCAGATGGGGGGGAATGCATGACACTGGGGCAGATGAAGAGGGGTAACGGCATGACACTGGGACAGATGGAGGGGGGGAGAACAGTATGACACAGGGGCAGATGAAGGGGGAGAACGGTATAACACTGGGGCAGATGAACGGGGGACGGCATGACACTGGGGCAGATGAAGGGTGTCGGGAACGGCATGACACTGGGGCAGATGAAGGTGGGAAAGAACAGCATGAAACTGTGGTCAGAAGTGGGGGAACATGAAACTGGGGGCAGATTAAGGGGTTATATAAAATGGGGGAGAGATGGAGGGGGGATATAATTTACAAGTGACTATAGGAGGATTACACTGTGTGGGGGCACATAAAAAAAATGCAGGTGACTGTAGCAATATTACACTGTATAAAAAATGCATGACAATGGGCGGAGTCAACATAACAGTGGGTGGCGTTACGTTTCCCGCGGCGCGTGTGGCGCATTTTTTTTTTTTTAATGTAGATTGTGAGCCCCACATAGAGCTCACAATGTACATTTTTCCCTATCAGTATGTCTTTGGAATATGGGATGGAAATCCAAGCAAACACGGGGAGAACATACAAACTCCTTGCAGATGGTTTTTTGCCCTTGGCGGGATTTGAACACCAGGACTCCAATGCTGCAAGGCTGCAGTGCTAACCACTGAGCCACCGTGTGGCCCCAATGTGTGGCGCATATTTTGTCCCTCTTTCGGCTCTTCGAAAGTTGGGATGTATAGGTAAGTACAGAGGCCTACGGTGCCCAGCAAGGGACAATGGGGGCCGGGGGCGCACAGGGGTTGGCAAGTGTGCGCACTGCCAATCAAAAGCGCCAGCGTTTGCGTAATATAAGCGGCTCAGCGCCACCACCAACGAAGTCGCGGGCAGATGCTAGTACACTATATAAAAAGACACATATACATGTTTTTCTCACTCTCTGACATGAAATCAGAATAAACCTTTCCCATTTTAGGTCAATTAGGATTATCAAAATTATTTATTTTGGCCAAATGCCACAGTAAGGAGAGAAACATTTTTAAGGCATTTTTATTACTTTCTGCAAAGTCAAAACTTTACAAACATTTCGTTAGTATTTAGTACCATTGCCCTTAAACTGTATGTCTTGGGTAAAAAGTTTGGGATATCTTTCCACAGGCTTCTCACAATGGTTGGTAGGAGTTTGATCCCATTCCTCCTGACAGATCTGGTGTAACTGAGCCATGTTTGTAGGCCGCCTTGCTCGCACCTGCCTTTTCAGGTTTTGTCCATAAATTTTTAATAGGATTGAGATCACGGCTTTGTGATGGTCACTCCAAAACATTGACTTAAGCCACTTTGTATCCAGTTTGGCAGTATGCTTAGTGTCATTGTCCATTTGGAAGACCCATTTGCGCCCAAGCTTTAACTTCATGGCGGATGTCTTGAGATGTTGCTTCAGTATTGCCATATAATGTTCTTTCCTCATGATGTCATGTATTTTGTGAAGTGCACCAGTCCCTCCTGCAGCAAAATAACCCCACAACATGATGCCGGCACCGCCATGTTTCACAGTTGAGATGGTGTTCTCAGGTTTTCAAGCATCTCCCTTTTTCCTCCAAACGTTACAATGGCCTTTATGGCCAAACAGTTCAATTTTAGTTTTGTCAGACCCCAAGACATGTCTCCAAAAATGAAGGTCTTTGTTCCTGTGTTCATTTGCAAAAATTAATCTGGCTTTTTTATGTTTCTTTTGGAGTAATGGTTTCGTCCTGGTAGAGTGGCCTTTCAGCCCATGTCGATACAGTACTCTGTATCACTGTGAACAATGACTATACTCTTACCAGCTTCAGCCAACATCTTCACAAGGTATTTTGCTTTTGTTCTTGGGTTGATATATACATTTTGTACCAAAGCACGCTCATCTCTGGGACACAGAACCCGTCTCCCTCCTGAGTGGCATGATGGCTGGATATTCCCATCTTGTTTGTACTTGCGTATAATTGTTTGTACAGATGAACAAGGCGCCTTCAGGTATCTGGAAATTGTACTTAAGGATTAACCAGACTTGTTCAAGTCCACAATTCTCTTCCTGATATCTTGGCTGATTGCTTTAGACTTTCCCATGATGTTACACAATGAAGCAGACACATTTTCAGGTTTTTTGTATGTGCCATTTTGAGAAATATAACATTTTTATCATTTGGGTTATTCAACTAATTTCTGCGTCTTTTTTCAGTGACATACTGTATAAGGCTTTATTTTTATGTTATTTTTATTTATACATGTGTTAATTGTTTTTCACTTTACAAAGTGCTACTAAAAACATTAAACAATAGTTTTTCCTCTCCATTACAGTAATTTTTATTTTGTGTTGTGTTGTCTGGGGTGGGGCTAGAACAAGTCATAATGGTGTTCCTTCCTTCCTGCAGCGTGTTAAACAGAAAGTTCACAGAGATTTCCTCCGTGGACTTTCTGTTACCATTATATCTATGGGGAAGCCGCCAGTGTTTCCGTAGATATAATTGACATGCTGCAATTTCCAAAACCACGCAGGTTTTGGAAATCACAGCGTGTCCGTGCTGCATTTTTTACCGCAAAGTGGGCATGGGGTTCGCAAAATGCCGCGATTTTTCCTGCAGTGTTTCCACTACAGGAACATCGCGGCATTTCCGACCCATGGGGCCCCAGCCTAAGATTAAGGACATAAAACCTACTTCGCCAGAAGAATTCAAAACTAAAGCATCACCCCGGCAACTATTTCACATTTCTTCTGCATGACGATGCTGTATGTTGTCACTATCACAGCCTTCACTTTGTCACATAAATTTACTATTTAATTTACAGATAGCCAATATGATTTTGGTTTAGAGAAATGGATGAAAGGAAAAAAGCGCTCTAATGAAAGACTGTGACATTCTGCATTACCTTCCATGTCATCAAAGATTGGATTATTCCACACTGTAACAGGATAACCATTATGGATATGGTATGTAAGAACAAAAAGCAAAATATCATTGAAGATAAACTAGTGGGGCAGTTTTCCTAAAACTGTAGCTAAAATAGTTAAGAAAGTGAAAACTAAAGCTGGCCATACACATTAGATTTTAGCTTGTCATTGCTTGTCTGAAATGAAGTGTTATTGTTCTTAGGCCCTTTGCTGGCGACCGTGGTGTGGGTCAGTGTGCTATCTATGTATTTCACGGATAACACGCTGACCCATTCCTTTCTATTTGGCCCGTACACACTGCGATTTTCACGGTTCCTTGTGCGGTCATATTTCTGTCCTATTTTGCGGCCCGAGCTTCCGTGGCTCCTATTTATTTAATGAAAGCAGCTACAGAAGCACGGCCTGTGCAGGAGTGGCACATGGATGGACAACCCCTTGTCCCGTATGTGCAGCCCATGTTTTTAATTCACGGCAGGCCAGTTGCAGGCAACTGATCTAAACACATGAACAACCACGAACCTTCCAACGAACATTCAACTACCTCAGACACTTGAAAAATGAACAGATAAAAGTCTCACCAGATGTATCACAGTGCTAATACTGGATAATAAATCTGGCCTATCTTTAGGCCAGGGCTCCACACCGTGGTTTGCCCACAGCGGAATTGCCATAGAAAAAAACACATTTCACAGTATTTCTAACAGATCCAATATCCACTTTGTGGAAAATACGCGCAGTGGGCACACAGAGATTTTCAAAACCAAAATTTTTTAATGACTTTTCATTGGTTTTTGCTGTCTTCAATGATAAGATATTACACTGCAGCAGTTTAATCCATTGCAGAAGTTTGGAACTCTGTCAAATCTGTATATAAGGTATAATATATATAATATATATATATATATATATATATATATATATATATATATATATATATATATATATATAGTCAGGGTCTGGGGTTGCTAGGTAGGGTGGCATAGACACAAAAGTCCAGATTCTTTTGTCCAAAACAAGGGTAGAGTTTATTTTCACTCAAAAAGGTAGTGCAGCAACAAAGGAAACAATACAGAAATAAATACCTGCCCGGCTAGGCTCTAACTAAACATAGAATAGGTTACCTCACCTAGAATAACAGAAATCCAAAGCCAGTAGAATCATTCAGGACACAGCTCCAAAAATATGACCTCTCTCTTTGGCTCTCCAGTCAAGCTCTGCCCAAAAGTGTTGCTGCTGGAGCTGGCTTCTTAAGCTCCATTGATGAGCAGACTCTCTGCAGCTGAGTCGCTGCCAGAACATCCCCAAAGTGTGGACTGGAGCGGGGTGGAATGACAGGTCCCACTACCAACCTACTTGTCATTCCTAAAAATCCAGCCCAATACTGAGCAGATACCAAAATGCTCAGCAGATGAAAGTTGTCTGCTGAGAACAAACATTCCTTCTGGAGTTCTCTCATCTCACCCACCTTAGTAGTCTGGGTGAGATGTACACCCCTCCATTACCTGACCAGCCATCGGCTAAAAAAAAAAAAAAAAAAAAAAAAAAAAATGTAAAAATATATATATATGTACAGTCCTATGAAAAAGTTTGGGCACCCCTATTAATCTTAATCATTTTTTGTTCTAAATATTTTGGTGTTTGCAACAGCCATTTCAGTTTGATATATCTAATAACTGATGGACACAGTAATATTTCAGGATTGAAATGAGGTTTATTGTACTAACAGAAAATGTGGAATATGCATTAAACCAAAATTTGACCGGTGCAAAAGTATGGGCACCCTTATCATTTTATTGATTTGAATTCCCCTAACTACTTTTTACTGACTTACTGAAGCACAAAATTGGTTTTGTAACCTCAGTGAGCTTTGAACTTCATAGCCAGATGTATCCAATCATAAGAAAAGGTATTTAAGGTGGCCAATTGCAAGTTGATCTCCTATTTGAATCTCCTCTGAAGAGTGGCATCATGGGCTACTCAAAACAACTCTCAAATGATCTGAAAACAAAGATTGTTCAACATAATTGTTCAGGGGAAGGATACAAAAAGTTGTCTCAGAGGAACATAGTAAGGAAATGGAAGACCACAGGGACAGTTCTTGTTAAGCCCAGAAGTGGCAGGCCAAGAAAAATATCAGAAAGGCAGAGAAGAAGAATGGTGAGAACAGTCAAGGACAATCCACAGACCACCTCCAAAGAGCTGCAGCATCATCTTGCTGCAGATGGTGTCACTGTGCATCGGTCAACTATACAGCGCACTTTGCACAAATAGAAGCTGTATGGGAGAGTGATGAGAAAGAAGCCGTTTCTGCACGTACGCCACAAATAGAGTTGCCTGAGGTATGAAAAAGCACATTTGGACAAGGCAGCTTCATTTTGGAAACAAAAATTGAGTTGTTTGGTTATAAAAAAAGGCGTTATGCATGGCGTCCAAAAAGAAACAGCATTCCAAGAAAAACACATGCTACCCACTGTAAAATTTGGTGGAGGTTCCATCATGCTTTGGGGCTGTGTGGCCAATGCCGGCATCGGGAATCTTGTTAAAGTTGAGAGTCGCATGGATTCCACTCAGTATCAGCTGATTCTTGAGAATAATGTTCAAGAATCAGTGACGAAGTTGAAGTTACGCCGGGGATGGATATTTCAGCAAGACAATGATCCAAAACACCGCTCCAAATCCTCAGGCATTCATGCAGAGGAACAATTACAATGTTCTGGAATGGCCATCCCAGTCCCCAGACCTGAATATCATTGAACATCTGTGGGATGATTTGAAGCGGGCTGTCCATGCTCGGCGACCATCTAACTTAACTGAACTTGAATTGTTTGTTCAAAATACCTTTATCCAGGATCCAGGAACTGATTAAAAGCTACAGGAAGCGACTAGAGGCTGTTATCTTTGCAAAAGGAGGATCTACTAAATATTAATGTCACTTTTCTGTTGAGGTGCCCATACTTTTGCACCGGTCAAATTTTGGTTTAATGCATATTGTACATTTTCTGTTAGTACAATAAACCTCATTTCAATCCTGAAATATTACTGTGTCCATCAGTTATTAGATATATCAAACTGAAATGGCTGTTGCAAACACCAAAATATTTAGAACTAAAAATGATTAAGATTAATAGGGGTGCCCAAACTTTTTCATAGGACTGTATATATATATATATATCGCCTTGCAAATGTGTTCGATCCCTTGAACTTTTCAACCTTTTGCCACATTTCAGGCTTCAAACATATAGATATCAAATTTAAATTTTGGGGGGAGAATCAACAACAAGTGAGACACAATTGTGAAGTGGGACAAAATTAATTGGATATTTTAAACTTTTTTTTAACAAAGAAAAAACTGAAAAGTAATATTATTCAGCCCCTTTACTTTCACTCGGTTCAGGTCAGTGAGGATGATCCAATGTTGTCCTAAATGACTGATGATGATAAATAGAATCCACCTGTGTGTAACCAAGTCTCCGTATAAATGCACCTGCTCTGTGATAGGCTCAGGGTTCTGTTTAAAGCGCAGAGAACATCATGAAGACCAAGGAACACACCAGGCAGGTCCGAGATACTGTTGTGGAGAAGTTTAAAGCCGGATTTGGATCCAAAAAGATTTCCCAAGCTTTAAACATCCCAAGGAGTACTGTGCAAGCACTCATATTGAAATGGAAGGAGTATCTGACCACTGCAAATCTACCAAGACCCAGACGTCCCTCTAAACTTTAATCTCAAACAAGGAGAAGACTGATCAGAGATGCAACCAAGAGGCCCATGGTCACTCTGAATGAACTGCAGAGATCTACAGCTGAGGTGGGAGAGTCTGTCCATAGGACAACCATCAGTCGTACACTGCACAAATCTGGTCTTTATGGAAGAGTGGCAAGAAGAAGGCCATTTCTCAAAGATATCCATAAAAAGTCTTGTTTAAAGTTTGCCACAAGCCACCTGGGAGACACCAAACATGTGGAAGAAGGTGCTCTGGTCAGATGAAACCAAAATCCAACTTTTTGACTACAATGCAAAACGATATGTTTGGCGTAAAAGCAACACAGCTCATCACCCTAAACACACCATCCCCACTGTCAAACATGGTGGTGGCAGCCTCATGGTTTGGGCCTGCTTTTCTTCAGCAGAGATTAGGGAAGATGGTTAAAATTGATGGGAAGATGGATGGAGCCAAATACAGGACCATTCTGGAAGAAAACCTGTTGGAGTCTGCAAAAGACCTGAGACTGGGACGGAGATTTATTTTCCAACAAGACAATGATCCAAAACATAAAGCAAAATCTACAATGGAATGGTTCACAGATAAAACGTATCCAGGTGTTAGAATGGCCAAGTCAAAGTCCAGACCTGAATCCAATCGAGAATCTGTGGAAAAAGCTGAAAGCTGCTGTCCACAAACGCTCTCCATCCAACCTCACTGAGCTCCAGCTGTTTTGCAAGGAAGAATGGGCAAGAACTTCAGTCTCTCGATGTGCAAAACTGATAAAGACATACCCCAAGCGACTTGCAGCTGTAATCGCAGCAAAAGGTAGCACTACAAAGTATTAACACAAGGGGGACGAATAATTTTGCACACTCAATTTTTCAGTTTTTTCTTTGTTAAAAAAAGTTTCAAATATCCAATAAATTTTGTTGCACTTCACAATTGTGTCCCACTTGTGGTTGATTCTTCCCCCCAAAAATGGAAATTTTATATCTTTATATTTGAAGCCTGAAATGTGGCAAAAGGTTAAAAAGTTCAAGGAGGTGAAATACTTTCACAAGGCACTATATATATATATATATATATATATATATATATATATATATACACACAGTATATGCATTTTAACAGATCAGAACATCAAAATTCCTGTCCTTTCACACCTGTTTAAAAACAAAAATAGTTGTACCTTAACTAATGGTTTCCCCTTGATAAAGCCTTTTTTATTGTGTTTGTTACTATTCTTAGTACGCCAGTCGCAGTAACTGTTTTGCTTTTTATAACATTATAACTGAATGCACAGATATCCAGAGACAATGCTGTCTGGCTCACAAACTAAAACCAGGATTGCGTTTATCAAAGGGCATGTAAAACATGAAAACAATACTATTATACAACAAAAGGAAGACAATGAACCAATTGCTTTCACATTCTTCAGCAGCAAACACACTTAATATTGAGATAGCTCCATTCTTCGCTTTTCTGAACTAATGGATTCAACTGCCTGGCAATTTCGAAAACTAACACGGAATAAAAAGCACACGGAGTGAGACAATTATTTCCATAGTTCTAAACTCCTACACCATATATTACCCTGACTGTGTGAACTCCCGCTAAAGAGAATTGCCGCACTTTGCATCAAATGAAGCCATTGAGATGCTTAGAAACAAGATCATTCAAGATGTATGTTTTACGGTTTTACTATGCTTGATCGAAAGTAATATTGTGTAGATTTACATAGAGGATAATAAATAAAGACATAATATGGAAAATTATACTGGGGCAATACCTGTTCTAGTCTAGACAACACTGTAGAAAGCGAGCTGATCTAGGTGTTGGAGTATCCAATGATCAGCTTTTTTTATACGTTTATGCAGAATCAGAATTTTAGCCAAACATAGGAGCGGATATTAAAGGGTGGAGATGTCGCAGTCTTTCAGTCTTTTACAATTTTACTTTGTTTGTGTACAGCGCTACAAGATGCACCAAACATTCTACGACAATCTTTCTAAACCAAATTGCACTTTTACAAGTTACACATTTTTTAAGAATTGTTTCCTATATTTTTTAATTTTCCATGTCACTATGAACAATATCCTGCAATTTTCACTCTGTCCACTAAAGCCTAATAGCAAGCCCTAGGCTTGGTTCACATCTGCATTCGGCATTCCGTTCGGGGAATTCACATGGGGACGGACGCATTGACAAGTAGTTCATGAACTAACTGAGTCATACATGATGTTAAGGGGGCTGCCCTCTAGAGGGCAGCATACAGAGGCACTGTTCTCCTAATTACATCCTGGAGAATAGATTTGCATATTTTTTACCCAGAATCCCTGACGGAGAAGGAATGACTTGTAAGTCTCCGAACGCCTATGTAGGCACATACTTTCTTCTTTGCATGACTCATGCGGGCAGTGCACGGAAAACACACAGACTCCATTATAGTCTATGGGGTCCGTGTGCTTTCATGAGCTCACGGCTTGTCAATGCGTTCAGTATTCCATTCGGGGAGTCCCCAAGCGAACTCCCCAAACAGAATACCGAACACAGATGTGAACCAGGACTCATACTTGCTAATTATGTAGGGGTTTTCATTGAAACAATAACCTCATTTACATCACAAAGAAGACAGATAGTGTCACAATAGAAGTTCACACCTCTATAGTTAACTCCCATAGTGACACATCACTGCAACCATTACTGATGTAAGATGATGTCACAGCTTATCTACTCCCCCTCCCTACAGAGAGCATGTCTAGAGAACTCTCCCGTGAATCTCAATGAGTCTATGGCCTGTGGCCACGACTGTGTTGTAAAGCATATCAGTAAATGCTGTTAACACAGCAAAGGAGAAGCTCATACAAGATAGCAGTCCCCATAACCATGTTCAGAAAATAGAATAAAAAAAAAAAACACAATAGAAAAAAGTGGTAGATTTCACTATCTGCTGTTAACGCAGAAAATTAAAAAAAAAAATGGCAATACATTCCTTTTAGACTAAAAGCACACAACAGTAAAAAAACACAGACATTAGAAAAGGATTAAACTGTCAGTGTTTAACATTCATTTTCCATCAGTGTGACAATTACGGTACTTCTCATCATTTTCCTGCTGTCTGGACCCTTGTAATATCTACTTTACATCAGATAACTGTCCTTTGTTAACTGTCAGTTAAAAAAATTCTTTAGTCTATATTTTTAACCTAAACTACCGCAAACCCATTTTGACGGACATTAAAAACACACCCTTTAACTTGTGCCAGGCCATCTGTACATGAAAACATACAATAATAAGACGTCATATTTTTAACAGTCCGATAACAAGGAACATTAAAAATGTGTATGCTTCCGTTAGGAAGGGCCGGACATGTGGAATAAATGTTTTTTCAACATAGCTTGCCAACTACATACAGTAGGTTATAAGTGCTTTGTATGCCACAAACAGACAGTGGTTGGATGCAAATAATGATATTAATAATGAAAAATAAAAAAAATTATAGTAAATCATTTTATTTGTTGCAGAAATTTTAGTGACTGTTTCATCCATAAGAATGGGGCTAAAAGAACTCTTTGGGGGGGAGGGATTTACTAACTTTTCATGCAATTTTCTGGCTCAAAAGTAGTGCATTTTTTTGGCACATAGCTTTTTGACCATAAAATGTGGCACTTTCTGTAATGCCTCCATTTTCTGCCATGCCGGCCAATTTTTAGTGAAAAGTTGCTACAGTGGGATGAGTATCAAGATTCAAGGTGTGCTGGGGGGATCAGAAACCTGGTGTGAGTTATAGATGAAATCTACACTAGTCCCGGCCCCTGGCTTGTCAAGATTTAAATTCTGGTGCATGGGACCTCCTAAGTGGTGGCAGATTCATTAGGAGTTCAGAGCGTTCACAATATTAAAACTGACGTATGATCTCCTATATCTATAAACAAGAGTTTGTCTGTCTGTCTGTTCTCTATGCACACCCAAACGATGTTACCAAACCTCACCGAATTTGGCACACAGGTACATCAAAGTGTGTGTGAATGTTTTAGACTGGGTCTCAGCTCTCTGGGACGTACCATTCCTGAAATACAGTATTACCAAAAAAATGACCTGTATTACTCAATACAAGCCTGGAAGTCTTTCCTCATATTCCAACTGCCAGACACACGGTCACATGTCCCTTATCAGCCAATTGAAGCTTGCAGGCGCTTAGTCTCCAAATGCACACAGCTTTACTCCAGGTTTCCATAACAATCCAGCTATTTTTCTTTGCAGCTGTAGGTCAGCTTTAAAGGGGCAGGGCGCTGTGGATGACACTATTGCACAAGGTCACATACACACAGTTTTACTCCAGGTTTCCATAACAACCGATCACAGGTTTTTCATTGATATCCAAACTGAGATACACATGATCACATGATGCTTATGGACCAATGTAAACTCGCATGTTCTTCAGTCTTCACATACACACAGCTTTACACCAGGTAATAACGCGGCGTATACGATCCTAACTCCCATTGAAATGAATGGGAGCATTTACGGCGCGCAAACTCTCACACGCCGTATACGTGCCAGATCACACGGCACGTTACATCGTGTGAATGCGCCCTTAGGCAGTTTTTTTCAGCCAAACACAGCAGTGGATATATAAAAGAGTGAAGTCATGTTAGTATTTACTTTATAGTTTATCAATTTTTCTAAGTGTAAAATATTGCACAAAAACTTCACGTATGATTCTAGCCTAAACGTCCTGAGACATATTTTGGATCTCACTAACCATGTCTGTTATTGTATTTTGGTAATACTCCCATAGAGGGAACCAGGTGGAACTTGATCCTCTGTATGTCCTCCCCGTAGTGTATGAGATCATGGTATTGGGGCTCTTCAAGGAATACTAAACAGTTATTATTTGTGTTTATTTTCAACTATATTATTACCGAATTGGAACAAGGCACAAAACACACTCTATGTTGGAGTCTATTACTACTATGTTATACTTTGATTTTCTAGACTAATTTCTTTTATTGTTTTAATTTTCTGTATTTTTCTACAAATATTTGAAATGCTTGAAATAAGTTATGAATCACACGGAGCAGATCTCCAGTGTACTGAAGATAACAGGGAAACACACAACGGCTGAACACTCTGATCTTAATGAAGCGGCACTGGCAAATCTATTCATATTTAGGATTGATTTAAATGTTATTATACTTCTATCATGCTCGCATAATGCCGCACTGCTGTGTATCCTGAACTTAAATTACCTTAATTATGCTATTTTACAATACTTGATTGAAATGAGATCTTCTAAAAGGAAAGCAGCCAGGTCCCTTTTTATTGTCTCGGCTTTGTGCTCAACCTGTTTTTTTGGAAATTGATCTGTAATTACTGTCTTTTAGATTTGCACCTAGATGCATTCTGTTCTGGTCTCTTTTTCCAATGAAAAAAAAGTACAGATCTGAAAACAAGGATTCACACAGCCCCAACTTCAAATATCCATACACAACACATAAAACATCTCTTCCTCTAATTAAAATATTTTCTGTCAACACCGTCCGGGCAGAACGGTTAATAAGGAGTATTATGGAGGAGTGTAAATCTTTTGTGAATTATTTCCCCTTGCTTTTATTAGCAGAATATGTATAATTCAGTAATAATTAGCCCGCACCAATGGAGTGCAGTACATTAATTAACCCGGTTCACATCACATTGCTTCCTATGCCACGTGATATATGGACATGTGAATTAGGCCTCACTGTCTATTGCATGGCAGGGAGCGAGAACCTGATCAGCTCAGATAACTGCTAAGATTCCTCAAGCAATAGTGACTATGACATATACAGAAGGGCCTCACAGAATGCCCTGGTTTTATGCCAGATAGGGACCTGACAAAGTCCGAATGTGACAAACTGCATATGGACCCATTAAAAAAATCAATTGGGTCATACACACTGGACTTCCGTTTCAGAACGTGCACTTTTCTGGTCCATTTTCCTGGATCAGAACAGCACATTTACATTTGCATTCTGAGTGTACACTGAAGCTTCTTTGCTCTGTATAGTTTGTATTACTCTCCATTGTTCTGAAATGCACCATGCAGGATAAAAAAAATTGTCTAAATGCAGCCAAATATATTGCCTGTGTCAGTTTTACAAAGGATAATGTAAGTGATCAAAGGATTGCAGATCCTAGTACTGAGGAGAAGGGGCAAAAAAGTTACAATAAGTTCAATAAAATGGAATTTATAAAAACTACTTATAGAAAGACAACAAATTATTTAAATGGTTTTACAGCACTATAATAATAATAATAATAATCCAATAATAGTCCAAAATAATGGGAGCTGAGTGCAGTGAGAAACAGCTGATCTGAAGGGTCCTAACAGTCTAAAAGATTTAAGAAATCGGTGGAGATCTAATACCCAGGGACCCTACTGATCAACTGTTTGAAGGAACTGTGGTGTTTTTGCCAGCGCCGTGACCTCTTCACTATTTACATTGCACAAGATCTGTGAAATGTAATTACAGACTGTAATAATATCACATGTCTGCTATAAAACAGATGGGGGACCAGGGTGGGCCCAGTTGCGGTCGCCTCCCCTCCGACCACGATCGTTATGTCCCTACTCACAAGTTCTGTAGCCACTTACCTGTACTGATGATGTGTTCCTAAGCACGTGATAAAGCAGCATCTCAGTCCCATCCAATTGATAGGGCTGAGCTGCAAATCTAAGCAATGCCCTAGCCCAATATACGGTGCTGTGCTTGGTATTCAGTGAACTGAGGGGGTCCCAGGTGCCAGACCTCCACCAATCACATATTAATGACCTATCTGAAGGATAGTGACAACACAATGCTGAGGTGCTCAGGGTCCATTTCCATTTGTACCTGATAATTTGTAGGTGTTTTTAGGACACATCAACTTGTTAAAGATTTTTTTAGTCCAAGAACAGTAACCCACAGTGACCTTATATTATGTGTATACACAGGGATATTTTTCTGAGTTTACAGTAAGTACACTGAGCACATAAACTTTCATTAGCCTGGCTAAAACGGATATTCACATCTAAAAGATTTTTCACAAACATACCTGCACCTCACAGCCATTGTAAATAGAGAAGTGACCAAATATGAGCAGCTCCTTCCATTTACAACTATTGGAATTCCAAAAGTAGACGAACATTTAGTTTCCTTTTAGTATGTGTATGTATAATCTTTGCTTCAACTATATCGAAAAATTCAGCCGACTGTTCTTTATATACAAATCTATTAAAAAAACCAAAAAAACCACATACCATATGTTATTTTTACCTATAATTTAATGATCCATTCCTGAGCTTGAGAGCATCTGCTAGGCATGGGATGTAAAGGTATTCTCCTCTCCTTATTCTTCGCTGCATCACCAGCAGCACTCCTCAGTACAGCAAGTCCCACTCATGCGCTGTACTCTAAGCCCAAGTACCTGAAGCGAAGACTAAGAAGAAGAGGATTCCTTCACATGAAATGGTGTGTAATATTAGGAGGAGGCGGAGTACTGGGGATGACGGCGCTGTGCTTGGAGCACAAGGGGAATGCCTCCTGTACTCAGAATTTGTATATAACAATAAAGTTTTTTATTCAAAAACAGTGTTGATGAATTTTGGCTAAATCTAATGATAGACTCCTTTAAATTATTATTATTATTGTTTATATATAGCACCATTAAGTCCATGGGTCTGTACATTATTATATTAATCCTAACAATGACCGACTGGCACAGTGGTAAAGAGGGCCCTTCCCGCAAAGGCTTACAATCTATTAGGGAAGAGGGATAGCAACAGAAGGTGATGAAAACTCTTAATTTCAAAAATCCTCCCAAACCAATAACTATACAATGTAGGGGGCTTTAATATATGTAGAAACATAGCTTTGTGGCCACAAACCGATGAATCATTGCAGATATCATAATTCTTTTTATGGATATGCAAATCAGCCTGCAGGTGCAGCGGAGGCGGGGAATGCTTTGCTATACTTGCCTACCAGATGGTTGCAAATGCCCTGGCTCTTTTTTGGAATCAGTGCCCAATGTCTCCTGTTTAGCCATGATTAAGATTTTCAGGCTTTGCCTGCATCACAGCTGCCAAAATCAGTCCTTGGACTTACAGGCTGATTTGCATATTCATAAAATAAGATGATGATCTATGCATTGCTTCATCAGTTTGTGGCCACAATGGTATGTTTATGCTCCTATTAAATCCCCCTATGGGGCACTATTATTTGTGTGGGAGCCATTTTGGACCTGTCAGACTCCATTTATATCTATTGCAGCCTTCCTGAGGCGTGTTTGCCTGCATTGGTTTAGCTTTGAATGTCATTAAGTTATTGTTTTCTTCCTTTTGCGTTGTTATTTAATGCTGTGCATCTAGCCAGCATGTTATGGGTTACATGGGAAGAAAATAAGAGCTTTGTTCATTCTTGGTGACATCATTTCAGTACTGCTGATGGCTTCCTTTTAATTTTGCTACATTACAGAAAACAACAAGAAATAAAAAGTTTGTGCAATTATGGAATTTTTATCTAAGAGCATTAAAATCATTCTCACCAGATACGGAAACTTCATACAGATATCTGGATTATTTACTAGAGGATTTTTTTTTTTTAGAAATAATAATATCAGAAGGTATTATAAGGTCATCCATTACTTTTAAGCATCTATCAACATGGTTGTACATCCTGGATGGTGCACTTTAGCCCAGTATATAGCTAAATGCATGAACAGCCCCGTGTTATTATACTATAAGTAGCAGAAATGCATTCTGTATTATGAGAACGACCGTACTTGTTAGGAACCAAATACAGTATGGAACGGACAATTAGTCACGGGCAACCAGATTCCTATGCACACTGAGACAAAACAGAACTGAGCATCCAATGTTCTCCAAACTGGAGCAGAACCAGGCCCCAGAGGTCTTCTGCAGAGCTCCTGATGGTGGAGATGGACTGGGTAAATTCTGGGACCCAGAAACGCAGCTGTCCAGAGGGCGTCACACGCACAGCGTACCCCAAGTCATAGCAGGACCCAGAAACCCAAAAAACAACTCACCTAGGTGGGTGTAGAAACAGATGAAGCTGGTCAGTGGAGTTGAGTGCAGTAATTGGAGTTCACCAGGAGATGGCGGAAGCACAGCAGAGTAGTCGTACTAGCCGGGTCAGTAATCAGGAGGTCATGCAGTTTCCATGGATGAGACAAGACGTAGTCAAACAAGCCGGGTCATACACTGGAGGTCACATTGTACAGAGTCACAGGTCAAGGAAAGGTGGTCTTCAGGCAAGCAGGGTCATACAAAGGAGGTAAACAGCAAATATACAGTAGGAGGGCAGGAAACAAGGTCAGGGGCAACAGGAACGCAGAGTGGAGCTCATACGAGGGAATCTGAATAACCAGCGGCGAGCTGGAGCCAAAGTCAGACTTAAATAGCCTCCAGTTTGCCGCCTGACCACGGAAGTCCAGGTTCCGGTGCCAGGAGGAGACCGGCAACCCCTGAAGAATATTGCGGAGGTTCTGGTCCTCCCCCTGAAGGATCCGAAAGCATCAGACCCGGCGCAAACAGAGGAGCGGGCCAGCAGCCTCGTACTGTAGCGGAGGCTCCGGTCCGGCTCCTAACACTACAGCTTCTACAATTCTAAATGTCTTCCTATCCAATTGAAAATCTGCATGAATTGGGCAAATTGGGGTCAGATGGGGCACATTTTAGTTCTGTTGTGTCTTCTTTTTGCTAAATATCTTGTATTAATTGTTCAGAGCTGTTAAAAGCAGTGAAACCCAGTCGTATGCATATATATGCCTAGAAAGTTACAAAAAAAAAGCGTATTATGTTTGTATATACTTTATCATACATTTTATTAATTATTTTGAATTATGTTATACATTTATTGATGTAGTGTAATTAATTAGATGCAAAAATGTATGTTTAATTTCATAGGAAGTCAATCACTAACTTTATCATGAATTAGAGGAGATTTGTTCTGTTTGTCTGACCATGGCTGGCAGCTGCTTATGAAGGAATCAGAGTCGGTGCTTTGATCTACAGACTCCACAGCCTCCATGCAACCAGTTTTCTAGTGTAAAATTGTCAAAAATCAGCCACTTGCCACTAAAACCAGTTATGCCAGAAAACTGGTGTAAAACATGGCAAGAGGCTGGAGTAGATTTCCTCCTAGGTCCAAAGATGCCGGGAAGATGCCATCACCATCATGCAAAGGACATTAAAGGGGTTGTCCCATAAAAAGCATCCTATCTATACTGCTAGTTTATGTGGATTTAAGACTTTTCCTAAATACATTGCTTTATCAAAACTGCTTTGTTTGGCCGCTATCTTAATTTATTCACTTCATTGCTGACACTGCGTTTCTATGGCCACTGGGCTTATCTGCTCATTTCCCAAGTGACATAGCTGCCTGCTCTCAGAGGGGGGGGGGGGGGCGACAAGCAACGGAGCTCCTCAGATAGGGGAGGGGGGAGGTGAGAGCTCCGGGATTACTGTGCTGTCTATCTTCAGCTTTTCCACTTATCAGCCGGTTTAACTGAATTTGGCAGATAAGGGCTGAGATAAGGAGTCCGTTACCACTGTATGTAATGCAAGCTGACTCAAATCCAGCTCTGCTACATCAGTTTCCACATCAGCTTCATACTGTGGTAATGCACTTACAACCAATCCCTCATTACTGACTGCAAACATAGCAGATATCAGAGCACGTGAAACCCTGCTCACCAATGTGCCGAGAAATCCAGGAAGTGAAGAGAGCACAGAGCCCTGCAGGCTGCAGAACAACAGTTATGGGAATACCCCTTTAAGACCAGAATATCATACGCAGGTCTTGACAAAACCCCCCCCCCCCCCATTAACATTATTGAATTGATAGTAACAACAAAAGAAAACAGTGTTAGTATTGCATGTCAGTAAGGTCAAAAACAGATGCTTCCCCCTCCCCCCAGAGTTTTTCACTAACCTTTTGTCTCTGTTTTTTTGTTTCCCTATTCAATATTTTGGGAAAACGTTTGCAATTCCGCAGCTAAAAGTTTGTCACTGGCCCTGCACAATGAACACTGTAGAAACAAACCCCATAAGAAGATTATGAAAAGTAGGTCCACCCCAGTTTCAGCTGATTTGCGTTGGGTGTATGTTATTCCTATATTTGATATTATATTTGAGCTGGAACAATGGAAGATAGTGGAAGCATGATGTTCTTGTTTCGGCAGTGAAACTGTGATATCGGACAATCTTTGTTTTAAGGCACTTTTTAACATTCTTTTATCATTTTCTTACTTTTTCGTATTTATTGTTCTCTTGTCTGGTCAATATGTTTTCCACACATGTTGGGTCACACTTGTCATATTATGTACTTGTATCAGGCCACTGTCTGTCTTATATTTATTAGTGTTCTCTGCTGCCATCTAGTGTACTGTATCTAGTACTACAGCTT
Source organism: Leptodactylus fuscus (assembly GCF_031893055.1). Classification (NCBI taxonomy): domain Eukaryota; kingdom Metazoa; phylum Chordata; class Amphibia; order Anura; family Leptodactylidae; genus Leptodactylus; species Leptodactylus fuscus. The sequence continues at coordinate 226,897,694 of NC_134266.1, forward strand.
ATATGTGCTGGACTTCCTGCATTGCAGTATCAGAAAATTTGTGATAAGGGGGGCACAGAATATTTCACATTACGGTTAGCTTCAGGTTCTTAGCACTGAAATTGTTAGTATTGGTATTTTTAGTACTCGCATTGCTTTAGAGCAGTGGTCAGTAACAGGTTACCAATGAGTCTGTCTGTTCCTTAAAATATCAGAAGCCTTTTAAAGAGGACCTTTCATGGATTTGGGCACATGTGGTGTTAAGATAAGATAATCCTTTAATATTCCCACAATGGGGAAATTTCAGTGATACAGTTTCATAGATGGTACAGTAGTATATAACAAGATAGAAAACACATACAAGCTCATGGCAGAGGAAATCCTAGGAATCATAGCAACTAAAAAGGAAAGAAACACAGACAAACTGCAGGATCATTTAGTTCTCTGTGTGAAGTGATGTTAATAATACAGCCGAATGTGGTTGGAGGACATGAGGAGGGGGGGGGGTCACAGCATGTAGATATAACAGGCCAAAAAGGTTTTTTTTTGCAGAGGTGGGGGACATATGCAGCTATCATGGTAACATGTGGCAGTTCCTTTGGTAGGTAGTGAGATCTCAAGTTCGGTATCTTGCACCAGCATTATTGTCTATTAACAACAACAAAAAAAATGCCCCAAATGTCCTTCATCACAAGCCCTCCTCCTTTCTTCTTACCACTGTGTTCTACTGCCCAGAGAATTCTGAAGCCATCCAGGTAGACAGGGTGCTGCTCTCTTGCCAAGCTTCCATAAACACATGGGTAGGTGGGTGATGGTAGGTTCCCAGGCTGTAACAGAGTCCCACGTGTCCACAGTAATAGAAAGAAATACCAGTCAGCTGTAGGCATCTTCACACATCAGCAACAGACTCCAAAAATCATCTCCTTATATACCGCTGGAAAGTCGACAGTGCGCTGCTGTGAAGAAGGACGTTCCTGACTGACTGACTACGGTACCAGCACCGATAGCTCATTACCGAGGGTACAGATCAGGAAAGACAACAGTCTGCTGAATTCAGCGCACTGTCGGCTTTCCAGCGGTATATAACAGCGTATGTGCCAAACCCATGAAAGGTCCTCTTTAATTTTATCTGCAAACCCAGAATGTAGATAAAGTTAAAAGGAAGTCAAAATACACCCTAAACCAATAACCGTGCTGTGCACAGGTCTTCTATGTGTCCAGAAACATATTTTGTGGCCACAAACCAATGCATAGATTATCTTTATAAGTACCTAGGGTGGGGGTGAGCCCGATATGTGAAACCTGCCTACAGTTGCAAGTACTCTGGTCTCCTCTAGATCGTCACCTCCTTAGCTTACCCACTAATTCAAATAAATTACCTTTTGATAATGTAGTTTGTCATTTAGATTTTTTAACCCCTTTATTTTTAAACGCTTTAGCAGCCTGTAATAGAAGTATAGGGATTTTACAATGCATTGTATTAGTGATCAGCCACCCTGGGGGTTTTGATGACCCATCTGGGATCTAAAAGTGAACAATCTTGCAGACATTGTTTTTACGACATTCATTGCGCAGCCAAAAGGACATACCACCTATACTCTATAGGTCAGTACGATTCTGGTCATACCAAATTTGTAGGGGTTTTTTGTTGTTGTTTTTAACCAAAATCCAAAACTTAGGAAAAAAAAAAAAAAAAAACTTTTATTGGGTGCCGCCATATTCTAACACCCGTAACTTTTTTTTAATTATACCAACTTGCGGAATGTCTGTTGCTTTGATCACTTTGTATCCAAATTTTTATGTGAGGTGAAATGGTGAAAAAACAGCAGTTCAGCTCCTATTATATTTTCCCACTATAGCGTTCACTGTATGGAAATTTTTTTTTTTTTTTTAAGTTTGCAGAACGGTCATTTTTCTACACAGATCCCTAATGTGTATCCGTTTCACTTTACTTTTGTACTTTTATACGTGTTTTAGGGAAAAGGGGTTTGAATTTTTCTTTTTAATATTTTTTTCCCTACATTCGTTATCTGATCACTGATACTTTGCATTGTAAAATAACAGCACTTGTATTACAGGCTGCTAAGAGCAGTCTATAATAGAGGTGTATGCCAAACAAGCCTCTGAGGCTTCAAGAGGCTCTCGGGGCAACAAATCACCGCACACGGATCTCTTTTCCTGAGGCTGGCAATGCACCCCAAAATGACAGCGACCATGCACCACTTAGAAAATGGCAATTCGGTCAGCTCTGAGTTTCCAGGGGAAGGTTAATGCCCACAATCAAGTCTCAGCTGCATAATGCCACCATATTAACATACCAGACATCTGCTGTACGATTATGGCAGATGTAAAAAAAAAAGAAGGGGTAACGCCTTGCTGTGAATGGAGTGACAGTATGCTTGCATCAGTCATAAGCTCCATTCACTGGTACAGGGCTATTCAACACCCACAGCCCTATTAAAGTGAATGGAGTGTCAGTCGTGCAAGAACATTAGTTTACCATTCACAAGGATGCCAAAGGCTGAGTTCACACAGAGTTTTTTGGTCAGGAATCCGCCTGAAAATCAGCTTCCAACAAGAGCCTCCCAATAGAACTGTGGACACCATGGAAAGCTCAAGCAGGACGCTTCTTTTTTCCTCATCCTGCTACAATCTCTGCCTCCCATTGAAAACAATGGAAGGTGGATTCCGGGAGGAATCTGTTCCAGATTTGGGGGCGAAATCCACCCCTAAACCCACAGCAAATTCCTCCATCTGAACTGACCCTTAGGGGGACTTCCCTGTTCTCTTGATTGCTAAGGAAGCTGGTGGTCAAGCCCCGAGTAATTGGACACTTATTCCCCGTCTTATAGGATAGGGGATGTGTCCTTATCAGCACAACCCCTTTCACCCACACCTTTATAGTAATGGATAAGAGAATTCAAAACTTTAATGTTAAATTTTTATTGCAAATAATCAACCATTATAATATATTGTTTATATATATATATATATATACACACACACACTTTACATTATGAACATGTGATTTTTTTTAAAGTTATTTTGCAGATTAGGGCTTGTTCACATCTGTGCCCGGTCTCCGTTTCTTGCACATAACAGAGGCAGGAGATGGAAACCTGCAGGACTCTTTCATACCCATTCATTTGAATGGGTTTGAAAGATGTCCGGCCGTGAGCGCCGGTGAGCGTTTTATGCTCTCCACCACAAAACTGTTTTTTTTTAAATCGGACACAGAGTCGGACATGCAGTACTCTGTGTCTGATTTTAAAAAGACAGTTTTGCGGCGGAGAGCATAAAACGCTCACCACCACACCTGATCTGACAGGTTTCTGTCTTCTGCATGCAGAAGACGGAAACCACAGAACGGAGACCCGAACGCAGGTGTGAGCCTAGCGTTACGGATACGAACATGACCATTATGCCCAGGACTGTGGAATCAGTAGGTCAAGTTAAAGGGGTTATTCCATCTCTTGTTTCAGCAGCTTTGTCTGCTGTCTCTTCTTCTATCTCCCCCCCCCCCCCAGTTTGCTAAAGAGTTACATATAGTTGATGAGGTTGGGTGAAGACATCAGTCCATCAAGTCCAACCTATAACCCTACAATCCCTACAGTGTTGATCCAGGGGAAGGCAAAAAAACCCCATGAGGCTCATGCCAATACAAGGGAAAAAATTCCTTGCCAACTAAAGAGGACACTATGAATTATCACAATACTTATGGTTACTAGAAATCTAATATAAATGCATATCAGATAATATGCACATGCTTGTAGAGAAGGGACTCAGTGTTATCTGTGTGTTTACATAGACAGATAACATACCTGGCTTTATAAGCAAACTGCAATTAGCTGAATGGATTGTCCTGAAGAGCTGTAGATAATAGTGAGTGACCTTACTTATCCTTATCACACAGGTCCGGCATTATGGAAACACTGTGTATACAATGGGAGGAATAAATTCACATTGCAGGCAAAAAAAAAAAAAAGAAAAAAAAAAAGCAGCATTTCTAAAGCAATATATTTAGGAAAAAAATTCAATTTACATAAGCTACCAGTATAGATAGGATCCTTGAGATGGGACAACCCCTTTAACTCCAGCTTTTTTCACATGACCCAGAGTTCAGTTTTGTTCAGCGTAGGACTTATTCAGCTCCATCAGAACGGGCGTAGTGACCCAAAGACAGTAAGCGTAACTCTGGCAGCTCACTCACATGTGTGAATGAAGCCTTACACCCACTCCTTCATAAATGACAGAAGCAGTAAAGCTCCGCTAATTCACAAATATAGCTAGTGACTGAATTCCCATGAAAGGAACGATGTAACAAACAATACACCTAATTATAGAATATTGATAATTGTATAATGGATAATCATTTAATGTTGGAGTCAGTACAGCATACAGTCCAAAGTAAACAATGTCACTCCTCCACCCTTCAGCCAAGTCACCTCCCTGTAAATATTTTCTCTCTACATTCAGCCCATTCCAACATGCAGTCCTATGGAAACATCACACCTCTCTATTCAATGTACAGTCCTGTGAAGATGGCAGCCATTTATGAAGGGGTTGGAGGTTTGGTCTAACTCTACAGCTCTGGTGAGGACATCCTCCCTCTTCATTCAGCCTCATCCAATACACAGACCCAGGGAAACAATGACAAACATTTCTAATGCTCTTTTTTCAAAACGCATGGGCAATAGTGGATTAATGGCGTAAGTGGCTGCCATACGGATTCTCATCCCCAGTACCCCACAAGGGTTAGATGTACAGGAAAGGGAGAAACTGGAGCACCCGGAGGAAACTCACACACAGGGAGAACATACACGGTCCATGCAGATGCTGCTCTTGGTCAGATTGGAACCAGGATCACAATGCTGCAAGTATCAGCTTTAACTACTGAGACACAAAACCACTTCTCTTAGGGAGCGTTCACACTGCCGTCGGTGTCCGACAGGTAATGTCCGTTCAAAATCTTGACATTAGCAGCGGACACTAGCTGTGTCCGTGACATTTTTCATTCATTTAAATGGCGAACGGGTGCGTTGTTTTACACTCTGTGCCTGTCCTTAAGTGTCCATTCCCAAAGATGTCTGACTTTTCAAGTGGACAGAAAAACCCAACATGTAGATTTTTCTGTCTGCTTGAAAATTCGGACATCTTTAGGAACGGACAGTTAAGGACACCCACGGACAGTAAAAGAACACACCCGATCTCCATTTAAATGAATGAAAAATGTCACGGACACAGCTAGTGTCCGCTGCTAATGTCAGTGCAAGATTTTGAACGGACATTAGCAGCGGACACTGACGGTAGTGTGAACGCTCCCTTAGCCTCATCTAACAGGCAATGCAGAGTAACTATCATCACCTACAGCTCCCTACAACGTGCAGTCCTATGTAAAATATCATTATTACTTCCTCATAGGACCCCCTTTAAGCTAAGCCCCATATAAACAAAATCACTCTCCTTTCAGCCCACCCCAATACACAGCTCCAAAAAACCCAATATCTCCCATGTGATACTAGCACTCTTTTCCCTAGAAGCTTTGTAAACGTTATATTGTGCCATCATTATGAGTTAGCCATTATATAAGGTATCGCCTACTAAAGACTTGCAAGTTTTTTGTTTTTTAGCTTTTCCCTTCAGCATGCAGTCTAATGTAAACACCCCCTCCCCTCAGTCTCCATAACATAAGCAATACCCCCCTCTCCATTCATCCCCTACGCAAGCAGTCCCAAGTAAATATCCCCTCCTATCTTCCAGCCCCCCCATACATTCCCATGTAGCGCCCCCTTCCTCCATCCAGCCCAATGCCCCCAGACCCCGCCGCTCCCCGTGCTCTCCTCTCCGCTCCCCGTCCTCTCCGCTCCAGCTCCACGTGCACTACTCCCTCTTCCTGTACTGAGCACAGAGCCGTACTCCACGAGACCCCGCCCCTCCCCGGAGAGGCCCCGCCCCTTCCCGTGACATCATACCTACCAGGAGCAACTCCATTCTAGACACGACCAGGCCGGATCAGCCGAGCTGCCTTTGTGTTGTCAGGCCGGTGAGGCACCGAGGAGTCTCCGGTAAGATTCTCCGGTCATTCGCCTACAGCTTGTGCCCGCTCCATAGTAAACCCAGGAGCCTGTGGTGTGAGAGTGGCCGGGACTGCCACACAGAAGGGCACTGTGCCCGGGCTATAGGTGTACATTTACGTCCAGAGTCCTAGGACTAGCCCAAGCCTGTGTCTGTGGGCCTGAGGTGTGGACTGTCAGCTGCTGGTGAACTACAAGCCCCAGCATGCCTAGCTCAGAGGGACTGCTGCGCCTTGTAGTACTATGATGAGAACTTCATGTAGTTTGCTGCTGCTCCATGTATTACTGAGCTCCATAGACTTCATGTGGACAATATAGGTCTTACTCAGGATTTTTGAGGGCTGAAAAAGTCCAAAGCGCGACTTCTGTGCACGGATTTACTGAGACGTTATGTAAACTACTTGAAAACACGTAAAAAGTTGCGTCTGTGAAATCTGGCATAGTTCTGTGTGGTACAATAAGCGGACCCCAGCTAAAATCCCAAAAACTTGTATAAATAATGTCATAAGAATGGCGGCTGTCTGACCGCGGCGTTGGGACGCGTTTCCATCCTTTTGGCTGTGTATAGCACAGCATACGGCATTGGCCTTGCTGTCAGACTGACGGACACCTCCATGAATCTGTCCGGTCAGTTCTGTACAGTAGGTGACATTATGGGTTAGGTTTTGTTTTTTTCCAAAGTAGCGCCAGATCCATCACATGACAGATATAGATGGCGCCATTGACTATAATGGAGTCAGTCAAGCTTCTGTTGTGGTGTTTGTCATATTGTGGAACAAAATAGCCCATCTTGCAATAGTCTTTGACGCTGATGTCAACTCGGGCGGTATTCACACAACTGAGCCCACTCTGGAAACCGCAGGCTTTGGGCTGTATATCAGGGACTGGACTTGGCTGTGTGACTATAACTTGTGGTCTTAGTGAGATATGATGTAGCCACCCCCAATGGGTCCCATCTGTACAGTACGGATCTGCCATACCGCTGGGATCCAGCCGTTCAGAGCTCACTACATTATTATTAGGGTCACAAAAACCTGCGGATGGGTTAGTGTCCCAAATGACCTGATGTGACTAAGGTGGGAAGAATAGTTATATCAGCATCACAGGATACCAAAATATAGAAAGAGGGGGTGCAGTGTCTTAAGCTCACTTTCCAATGGCTCCTTAAGAAGATGTTAATGGGGTTGCCTGACACTAGCCATACACATGGGATATTTATCTGCAGACGAGAGCGATCCAGCCAAATAGAGTAAAATCTGCTGAGAATCTTTGGTGATCATACACGTAAGATTTACGGCAGATGTTATTAAAATAAGATGAATATGCCAGTGATCTGCAGATAAATATCTCATGTCTATGGCCAGGCTTGGAGTCTGAGAAAATTGACTTGTGATTCTTGGGGTTCTGTCTGTAGAAATAGAAAATGCGACATGGTGTTATTTGTGAGAGGATGTCATCAACCCTGCGACGTGATAGAAGTTTCTCAATGGGTGTAAATAGTCTTGAAATAATAATTTCCTTAATTCATGAGAGATATTTCGTATTGCTACAGATGGGAGAGAATTCTTGTTGTGTGGGGTTTTTTTTTTTTTTTTTTTTTCTGTGTGAATGAAATTTCATAAAAATTGTTTGTATTGTGTTTGGGCCTTCAATCAGAGATAAGAAACATATATATAATCTCTTATCATTTACTAAGGTTACATGTGTCATTTGCAAAGTTTTGGCTCCAAGTAGTGTAAACAGATTCATTTAAGGGGGTTTCTGTTTCTTTTTAAAACTTTTACATACTGCAGAAAGGGGCAGTAAAATAAAAATGACTTCTCTCTGGTCTTCTTGCTCCGACATCAGCGGCTCCAGTTTTTTGCTTCCAGATAACGTCAGTAGTGGTGTCCCTTTTGTGTCAGGTGACCACTGCAGCCAATCATAGTGACTGAGTGACCCAAGCAATGATGTGACATTTGTGAAGAGGTCACCGCTGACGCCCATGATTGGCTGCAGCAGACAGAAAACGGAAAGTCATCGGCAGTGGGGCTTGTAATCAGAGAACTGGAGCATCTGACACTGAAAACAGGATCGTGGAGAGTTTTTATATTTTATGTCATAGCTATTTTCTGCAGCCCACTTAAAGGGGGTCTCCAGGGAGTCTGTGAAAACTTCCCACAGGGTCTTTAAGCGTGATAACTAGGGGTTCAGGCCTATCTGAGCTATCACCCACCCTGAGCGTTGCTTCACTTCCTCCCTCCTCTGTCATGTACGTGTGTAATTTACCTCTGCTACGCAAGCTGGAAGACTATAGAAAAGTCAGCCCTTGGGGCAACACGGTGGCTCAGTGGTTAGCACTGCAGCGCTGGAGTCCTGGGTTCAAATCCCGTCAGGAACAACATCTTTCAAGGAGTTTGTATGTTCTCCCCGTGCTTGTGTGAATTTCCTCCCATTCTACAAAGACATGCTGATAGGAGAAAAAAAAAAAAGTCAGCCTCTTTCCCTCCCCCCATAGCACAGGTAATTATTTGTGAAAATGGAAATAGAGGGAAGAGGTGGAGCAATTTGGGGGCTCAGAGCTGGTTCTGATCATGTGACCCGTGTTCAGAAACAGCCTGGAATTCCTAGGTATGGCGCCTAAGGGCTAGTTCACACGTTGTTAGGTGGTCGAGGAATTTGGTCAGGAAAAAAATCAGGAATTAGGGTGCATGCACACTACTGATACGCTGCCTGATTCTGAACGTTAAAACACGTTCAGAATCAGCGCGTATAAAGCAGGTCCCATTCATTTCAATGGGAGCCGGCATACGAGCGCTCCCCATTGAAATGAATGGGCTGCTTTTTTCACTACCAGCACTCCCATTGAAGTGAATGGGGAGTGCTGGCGTGTACGGTTAGCTCTGCTAGATTCCTCTTCATTTTCTGCCACCACCATTTTCACTTGCGGTCAGCCACTACCGGATGCCTGTGCAGGGCATGAGCATTTCATCATGGCTTTTCGCTATCGATTAGACCCAGAAGAATGGGCCTATTCAGCAGGGAGCCACAGACTCTATTGCTGGATCACCCACAGAATCCGTGGCAAGTTCAAGCAGAATCCCCCCCCCCCCTTTCCCTCCTCCTGCTGCTATCTCATTCCGGGCTCTATCTGTCCTGGATTCAGGGGCGAAATCTGCTCCCAAATCTGCAGCAAATTCGGACGTGTGTACATACCCTTAATGATTAATGCATGAAAATGCAGCAGGCTCTGATCATGGGCATTGCTGCTGGGTGTCTGCTGTATAACACAGCGGAGACCCAGTAGGTATTGTAGCCCCTGACATCCACTGTAATAGTACAGCAGATCTCAGGGAAGGGTAAAGCAGTTGTTTCTGCAAATTAATGGTACTGTTTGCATAATGAAAAGTGATACATTTTTCCTATATACATTCTAGAAATTCTTTGTTTTCCAGATCTCTGCTTGCTGGGATTCATTGTTTAATTCCAGTGGATAAAAATCCATCCATGGTCATGAGATGTACGCACAGGTGCACGGCTCGGTGCAGTCGCAGCTCAGTAATCAGACATCTCTCTCGGAATGGACTGATTGTTATCCACTGAATGGAAATAATTGATAACAGCAATTCTTGATCCGGAAAACCACTAGAAAGTGAAACAGAAATTATATTGGAAAATTATATAACTTTATTTTACAAACTATATTTTTATTGAAACTGGGACACCCCTTTGATGTTGAATCTATGTAAAGCGATGGTAATCACTTTCCCCATTTTTTGGCATCAGTTTTTTTTAATATCTGTTAGAGCTCATTCACATAAGTGTTTACCGTGTATTCCATTGTGAAAAAGTACTTTCTACATAGCCAAGTCTACACCCAATGGTAATTTCACGGATCCCTCATACACATGAGCCTATTGAGGCATCCGAGAAATATTCTGTTTCTATCTCGGAGCGGTCACACGGACCCTTAAAACAATGGTTGTGTGAATAGAGCCATTAAAATCTATGGGGCTGATGAAACCTGTTGTGTAATTGAGCAATACGGAGATGTTTACATTGCTGTTTTGAATGTCCATTTCTCTCATTCATCATAGGATGACAGCAACGGACATTTAATGGTGGTAGAGTGATGGACAGATGCAGCCTCTTCCATCTGTGTCCATTCCCATTTACTGTAATGTAAATTAGCTTTCGTCCTGTTTGTGTTCTTTTGTAACAGAAAAAAATCCTTCGTGCATAACCTTTTAAGTCAGAAAAGTTTGAAAAAAAAAAACACGACGCAAAAAAGCTTCTGTCATGTTTGCATGTTTGACTGAGACCGGATGGATTGGGCTCAGTTTGCATCAGCCACTTAATGTCCACTGTTCTCCTTGTATGACTGATGAAAACTGATCAGTTAGGCCGGGTTCACACGGGGTTTTTTGGTCTGGAACATGAGGTGCCTCAGGTTCCGGACCAAAATCCGGGTAGCTGCGACTGGATGGCGGTGCAGTACACCGGCATCCAGTCGCGTACTGTGCTCTGGATTAGGCCCAAATGAATTGACTCAGCCTGAAGAATGAGCATGTCCGTTCTTTTTTTCCAGGAGCCGGAACAAACATCTCCCGGAAAAAAGAAATGACCGGCTCCCATTGATTTCAATGGGAGCCATCTTTTTGGTCAGGATTTTGAGGCAGATACAGCCTCAAAATCCTGACCAAAATACTCCGGGTGAACTCAACCTTAATGGGTTTCTCATCTCAAGGATCATATGCAGACTTGTAGCTTAAGCTAACTGAAGTGTTTTACCCTATACATTGCTTTATCTATCGTTCCATTTGTCAGATACAGTTAAACTTTCCTCCTCAGTGTTTACAGGTCGTTGCCTATGTTACAGACCTGTTGGACAGGTCCTTATGATGACTCCGTCCCTGCTCTGGGCCCTCTATTATATTCTCTCCATGTCTCTTCATACTGATTTCAGTTCTGAGTCCTGGTAAGGGATAAAGAAGTTTCTGTGCTAGAATGAGCTGAAAACCAGGAAGTGGAGGGGAGAGGAGGGCGGCTGAGAAGAGAAACCCCTGAACATTGATGATCTGATGTGAATGGCCCCTTAGTCTACTAAGAGCTGGCTTAGGCAAGAGATTACTGTATTTTGATGCATTGAAACCGTCCTGTATTGTCAGACCCAACAACATTATGTGTGGCCTTTATAGTTTAACAAAACAAGGGCGCAGAAGGTCAGGTAAGTATAACACTCAAATGGAAAAAATCCAAAGACACATCATTGAAATGGGAAAATACAAAATCATTTTATTTGAAAAACACTAATGAAAATGAAAAACATCAAGCCACAATGAGGACAATAAACACAACCATATGAAAGACTTGTAGTATCACAGCCAGCATTCAGAGGTCATCCCTGGAAAATTGATGATAGTGCAACACATAATGTGGCAAAAAATGGGAAGAACACTATATTGCACTAGCAAAGTGCTGATAGCGTGACGAAACATATATGCAGTCAAAATGACACAAACATGGATGCCAAAATGCATGCACGACCCACACAGCAAAAATGGTAATAAAAATAGCAGTATTTCATGTACTCTGTATTAAAACAGTCATGCAAATCTATATAGTAGCAGGCAGTATACTGCAGGACTGAAAGTGATGAACAGAGCAATGTAGGGTCGGATTCTAACAATGCCAGCATGAGAGTAAATGCGGCATACAGACCAAGCTGTTATCCTATGTGTGCAACTACTGAAGCAAACTAGCTAACAGATCAAAGTGAATAGGAATTAGCATGAGGGCTTACCCATGAGATGACAAGTGAAAGAGTTCACGGTGGTCTAGTGAACGCAGGTCAGACCCGACGCGCGTTTCGGCACGTGAATGCCTTCGTCAGGGGCCTTCATAGTTGGTTCACTTTGCAGCTCAGTGACTTGACATAAATACATTTTCCCATCTCAGGATTTCCTCAGTCCTCCTGTCTCTTCTCCCCTCTAGTTCCTGGTTTTCAGCTGTGTCCAGCAGGGGGCTCATGTCTGTTGTAAACTGCAGATTTCTCTAGATTTACATGCAAAAATAACAGACGCATGGATCAAGAAAGTTCTCTAGCACTTATCAGGGCTCATCCACTGAAGGTATTATGTAAGCAGAGGGAGAGAAGAGAATATAGAGAGCGGGGGCAGAAACGGAGTCATCTGTCTGACCAGGGAGGTGGTCTGTAACCTAGACCACCAGCTGTAAACATGATGAGGAATATTTAGCTTTGAAGGGAATCTGTTAGCGGGGAAATCAGTATTAAACTAATGACAGTACCTTGTAGGGCGGCTTCTACACGTTCCAAGCATTTTCATTCTGCATTGCAGTTCCATTGTTATAAAAAAAAAAAACCGGAGTTAGAACTTACCGGTAACTCTATTTCCATGTAATCCACCATGACGGCTACACATGGAGGTTGACCTCTGACCCGCTGTAGGGACAGGAACTGAGAGACTCGTTAAATACACCACTCCCACCACCATTCACTGGTGTTTACCAAATTACAAATGAAAGGTGCGAAATATAAACTACAGTATACTGTCTTACATAAAGATATTAACTAGGGAGGGTAATTAGACGCCGTCATGGTGGATTACATGGAAATAGTTACCGGTAAGTTCTAACTCCGGTTTTCCATTACATCCACCATGACGGCTACACAAGGAGATATACCAGATTACAACTCCTAGGGCGGGATTACCTGCCGAAAAGACCTTCTGTCCAAAGACTAAATCACTTACCGAACCTAACCTGTAGTGTATAGCAAAGGTCAGCGAACTAGCCCAAGTGGGAGTCCTGCATATCTGCTCTAGGGAAGCTCCTCATCTCTCCGCCCAAGAGGAGGAAGCTGCCCCAGTGGAATGAGCTTTGATGTTCCCTGGCTCTGGTAGAGTCTTTGACAGGAAAGCCTGCAGGATTGTCACATTAATCCCCCTGCAATGGTAGTTTTGGAAGCCTTCTGACCTTTATTTTTGTACCTACACATTTAATTAATAAATTGACATCCTTTCTCCAGGAGGAGGTAGTTTCCGCGTAGGTGACCACTGCCCTTCTGACGTCCATGGCCTGCTACTCCCTCTCATTTGAAGAAGAGGGATTTGAGCGAAAGGAGGTAGTACTCTAACCTGCTCCCTGAGGAACTCTGACACTGTTTCCGGCATAAAATTTTGGATCCAGCCTTAAAGAATCCTGTCACTTTGATTCTAAGATGAGGTTCCCTAATAGATAGGGCCTGAATCTCCGCTAAGTGCCTCGCAGTGGAGAGCGCAAATAACCTACCTCTTCAATGTTCATGGCTTCACCTAATGGCATTGAATCCTTCATCCCTGTCCTCAGGAGTGGAATTTCTTTTTTGAAACTGATAGGATAAGGATCATAGATATAATCATTTGCTCAGAATCCCGGAAGGATAGAATGAGAACCTTCTTTTCCCTCGAAAGATCTGGACACCGACCCCGCTGAAGAACAGGCAGCACAGAAGACTGTAGCGGTTTGCACTTTTGTCAGAAAGGGGTTTTATTCTCCAATCACCAGATATCTGACCTGATGTAAGCAGAAACCTGTAATGAATATTATGACCTTGCGCAATAGGCATATACCATTCGACAATGGTGTCAAGCCTACTCTACATCTTCACACACTGATCAATATGTACCATTCCACAATGGCGTTATGCGTGCCATATACATAAGTGTGTATATATATATATATATATATATATATATATATATATATATATATATACATACATACACAGACATAACTGCATATATCTCCATCACCATATACTATTCAACGATGGTGTTAAGCATGCTATATCTCTATCTATATATGTTGTTCATTATTGGTGTACTGTATCTCTTATAGCATTCACCAATGGTGTTATGCCTGTTATCTACATCATTATGCATGCTATATCATTATATACCACTCCACAATGGTGTTAAGCATGTTATAACTCTATGCATATATACCATTCCATACTGGCGTAATGAAACCATTATATACCATTCAACAATGGTGTTATGTAAGCTATATACACATATGCACATATCTTTACATATATACATATGCATAATTATATATCATTCAGTAATGGCTATATCATTATGTACCATTCAAAGATGGTATTGAGCATGCTATAACTTTCCGTATATATCATTGAATACTGGTGTATTGCATCCATTGTATTCTATTCAACAATGGTGTTATGTAAGCTATATGCCCATACACCATTATATATCCTTTAGTAATGGTGTTTTGCATGCTATATCTTATACTGTTCAAAAAATGGTATTGAGCATGCTATATCTTTCCATATATATAGCATTCCATACTGGTGTATTGCATCCGTTATATACACCATTCAACAATGGTGTACTGCATGCTATATATACACCCCTATCTGTAGCCAACATTATATACCATTTCACAATGGTGTTATGTATGCCAAATGTGCCCTGCACATATATTTATCATTATATATTATTTAATAATGGAGTTACGTAAGTCTCATGAGTTCATCCGTATATACTGTTCAGTAATGGTGATAGACATGCTATACCTCTCTCCAACATGGAGATCAGTACTTTGTCCATATATACCCTTCAGCAAAGGGTTTATATATGTCGGTAACCGCTTTCAGCCCTGCAGCTATACCTTTTAGCTATGAAGCTACATAGGTTAGTAAATACTTTTTTGCCATAAAGCTATACAGGTCAGTAAATGTCTTTTAGCCCTGAAGTTATACAGGTTAGTATGAAGCTATACAGGTTAGTAAATGCCTTTTAGCCATACAGGTTAGTAAAAGCTTTTCAGCTATGCAGCCATACAAGTCAGTAAATGTCTTTCGGCTATCCAGCCATACAAGTCAATAAATGGCTTATATTCATCCAATTAATTTTTTGCCTTTGTTCACACAGTGTTCATATGTCAAAGAGCATATAACAAGCACAGCCAGGGTCTCTGTAAGATCTCATTCCAAAATGGCACACCCTGGCCTACCACCTTCAGTACATATTGTTCCAAAAGGAACCACCTACACTCACCGGCCACTTTATTAGGTACACCATGCTAGTAACGAGTTGGACCCCCTTTTGCCTTCAGAACTGCCTCAATTCTTCGTGGCATAGATTCAACAAGGTGCTGGAAGCATTCCTCAGAGATTTTGGTCCATATTGACATGATGGCATCACACAGTTGCCGCAGATTTGTCGGCTGCACATCCATGATGCGAATCTCCCGTTCCACCACATCCCAAAGATGCTCTATTGGATTGAGATCTGGTGACTGTGGAGGCCATTGGAGTACAGTGAACTCATTGTCATGTTCAAGAAACCAGTCTGAGATGATTCCAGCTTTATGACATGGCGCATTATCCTGCTGAAAGTAGCCATCAGATGTTGGGTACATTGTGGTCATAAAGGGATGGACATGGTCAGCAACAATACTCAGGTAGGCTTTGGCGTTGCAACGATGCTCAATTGGTACCAAGGGGCCCAAAGAGTGCCAAGAAAATATTCCCCACACCATGACACCACCACCACCAGCCTGAACCGTTGATACAAGGCAGGATGGATCCATGCTTTCATGTTGTTGACGCCAAATTCTGACCCTACCATCCGAATGTCGCAGCAGAAATCGAGACTCATCAGACCAGGCAACGTTTTTCCAATCTTCAATTGTCCAATTTCGATGATCTTGTGCAAATTGTAGCCTCAGTTTCCTGTTCTTAGCTGAAAGGAGTGGCACCCGGTGTGGTCTTCTGCTGCTGTAGCCCATCTGCCTCAAAGTTCGACGTACTGTGTGTTCAGAGATGCTCTTCTGGCTACCTTGGTTGTAACGGGTGGCTATTTGAGTCACTGTTGCCTTTCTATCAGCTGGAACCAGTCTGGCCATTCTCCTCTGACCTCTGGCATCAACAACGCATTTCCGCCCACAGAACTGCCGCTCACTGGATGTTTTTTCTTTTTCGGACCATTCTCTGTAAACCCTAGAGATGATTGTGCGTGAAAATCCCAGTAGATCAGCAGTTTCTGAAATACTCAGACCAGCCCTTCTGGCACCAACAACCATGCCACGTTCAAAGGCACTCAAATCACCTTTCTTCCCCATACTGATGCTCGGTTTGAACTGCAGGAGATTGTCTTGACCATGTCTACATGCCTAAATGCACTGAGTTGCCGCCATGTGATTGGCTGATTAGAAATTAAGTGTTAACGAGCAGTTGGACAGGTGTACCTAATAAAGTGGCCGGTGAGTGTATATCGACCAGCAATGGTGTTATGCGTGCTATCAGTACATATGACTCCACCATGGGGTTACCCCACGCCGCAAAGCGTTATGCCTGCCATATCTATATACACACACACACATATATATATATATATCTGAGTACACTATACCTACATATACACATACCCTCATACATCAATGAGCATTGGCATTATCCATATAGATCATAAGGCAATGGTATCATCAGTATCTACCATTAACAATGGTGTTATGCCTGCTATATATCACTTAGTATATATGGTCCAGCACTGACATAATGCCTTCATTATATATCATTCACTCTTGGTGTCTCTGTCTTTAACATAGCAGAACAGTCGGTTTTGATCAGGCCTCAGCCCTGACTTTACTCACCCCACCTTTTTAGGTTGTGGCAGGTGGTGATCAGACCAGGCCAAACTTTAACTGAGGCTCCGCCAGACAATGTTGCACCTGTGCAAACCATTTTGTCAGAATCCCCGCCAACAAGGTTTCACCTGAGCCTTTCACCTTGGGCGTTTCCCCCAACAGGATCTGCGGGATAATCAACAAACTGCTACCAAGGTTAGCTCCATCTACTAGCAACTGTTATACACTAGGCCTCCTGGGAATTTGCCTTCGCCATAGAACTTTACCCTCTATGCTTTCCCTGGCTAAGCTTTGTCTCTAACAGACTCCTATAAGCCATAAGGTCCTACGTCTTCTAAGGCTTTCCTCTGTCATCTATACAAGGCTAGAACTGGAGGACTGGACTTTTTTTTTATACTGAAAGGCCTAAGCCCTCCCAAATCGGCTTACCCCCTTAAGGGCCTTGGCCGTACTTCCTGAGCATAGGGCTTCTAGAACAGGAATGCCAACTCCTTCCCACAAAGTGGTCATTCCCTGGGAGTTTTTAATACACCCTTTCTCCTATGGAAACCTTCCGTCTCTGCTTACAATTGGAGAATGGAAGCCCAAATTACACTCTGCCCCATTAAAAGGGCCACACACACACAAAAAAAAAAATTTCAGGTACAGAGCAGCTGTTCCAAGTACTCACAACACCAAGGGAGCTGGAACAGCCAGGGGATCTGTGATTAACAGCTGTGCCTCAGAGAGCAACATGCTGGAATATCCAGTGGTACATCACATACCTTGCAGGAATGCTCAACGCTCGGCATTCATCCCTTGTGTAGCCAGAAATTCCTTGATCCTGCCTCCTCAACCTCCCAGGAAGCTGGGACGCAGGCCACTGTGCCCGGCTAGGTCACATCCTGGAACGCCAATACGCCTAGGTTGGCTGTTCCTCCCCTGTGGGCATTCACTCTTCCCCCTGTATTAGCCATAACGGACCGCTGGAAGGGGGCAGTTTTCCAACCAGGGGCAGGCCGGAGCGATACCCCCGTGTCCTTAATGGCCCAGGGAGGCAGGCGCCTTTGACCACGACCGAGGGCCGGACAGTGGTAATACCTATCCCCCAGACGGAGGAGAGCCTCTCATCTCGACCCTGTGTAAGGACAGGAAACTCTGGTGAATGGTGGTGGGAGTGGTGTATTTAACGAGTCTCTCAGTTCCTGTCCCTACAGAGGGTCAGAGGTCAACCTCCTTGTGTAGCCGTCATGGTGGATGTAATTTGTTTGTGGATGTAATGTGATTTTTTTTTTTTTTTTGCTGACAGACTCCCTCTAAATTTGTGTACACGTCAGAGCTGAGGTTATTATTGTTTTTATTATTATTATTATTATTATTATTATTATTATTTCATTCTTAATTGTTATAATTATTGTTAATGTTCAGCAAAATTTCAATTTCAGTCAGTCAACCCCTTCAATATCCAAATAATATGATACAGGAATACAAAATCCTTTTGTTGGATTTTCATGTATTAAGTGGGATTGTTTAGAGTTTGTAGATGTCAAAACAAAAGCAAACTCTAGAAATAAGTGCAAAATGCAAAAGTAAATAGGAATGTTACATTGAAGAGTTCACGGCTTGCTGACTATGGAGGCAGTGTTTGTCTTTAATACATACAACATCATGGAATATAGTTAAATAAATTTTTATCTATCCTTTTCTTTGTGTGTATTAGGACTTTGCAAGGAATGTGATAGAATAAAAAAAAATAACCAATACTCGCCTGTTAAAGCATACCAATGGAGACCAGCGCAGGAGCGGATGTGGAGCGACGCCGCATTTAAGAAAGTGAGTATTGGTTATTTTTTTTAATTATTATTAGAGATGAGCGAGCAGTATTCAATCGAATACTACGGTATTCGAAATATTCGTACTCGATTGAATACTACTAGCTATTCGCAGTAAATATTCGATTCAGAGCCAGCGTTGATTGGCCAAATGCTATACAGTGTATAGCATTCGGCAGGCTCATTCTTGCTAGTCAGGAGAGCAGGCAGCTTGCTGTTACGAGGGAGCTGACTCTCATAGGAGTGAATTGACCAGCGTTGATTGGCCAGTGTACAGCATTCAGCCAATCAACACTGGTCCTGCCGGAGGCTCGTCTGTGAGGTAGGCGGAGTCTAAGATCGGATCACAATGGAGACTGCTGTGCTCTGATCTTAGACTCCGCCTCCTCACAGATGAGCCTCCGGCAGAACCAGCGTTGATTGGCTGAATGCTGTACACTGGCCAATCAACACTGGTCTATTCATTGCTATGAGAAAAAGTCAGCTCCCTCGTAACAGCAAGATGCCAGCTCTCCCGACTAGCAAGGACGAGTCTGCGCCAAATCAACGCTGGTTCTGCAGCAGGCTTGTCCATGCTAGTCAGGAGAGCTGGCAACTTGCTGTTACGAGGGAGCTGACTTTTTATCAGCGCAACTGCAAGCGCTGTGCAGTTAAAGTGCACGGACCCCATAGACTATAATGAGGTCTGTGCGCTTTAACTGCACAGCGCTCCTCCTAAACACTCTGCTCCTGCTACTCATGGACTTGGTGACCCACCTGAGTCGAACAAGCATTTTTCCCATAGATTATAATGGGATTCGATATTCGATCGAGTAGTCGAATTTTGAGACTCTACTCGAAACGAATATCGAATCTCGAATATTTCACTGTTCACTCATCTCTAATTATTATCCTTGTTAGACAATTTTAATTTTAGATTCTGGGTAGCACCTTTTATTTCTTGGTTTTTAGAATATTATTTACAACTGTAACACTTATGTAATGCCATGGGGGAAGCTATCAAGCTTTGATTCCCTGGAGTGGGGATGTGCCTAATCCTTTTAAAAGGGTTGTCCAGGAATGTATTTTTTGTGGCACAAATATAAGATTTGCTGGTGAAATTTTTGGAGGCAACCTTTCAAAAAGAAAGTTTAGTATAAGCAAGAAAGAGTCCATGTCAGGCCTGTTCACATCTGCGTTCGGGTTTCCATTCGGGGAGTCTGCTTGGGGACCCCTGAATGGAAACCCAAGCCGCATAAAAAAAAAAACCAGTTACCTAAGGAAACCCTTGGACCCCATAGACTATAATGGGGTCTGCGTGGCTTCTGCTCGGTTTCCACATGAAATTGCAGAGAAAAATGTGCTGCTTGCCGGACTTTTGTCTGCCCATTTTTCATGTGGAGAGGGGAATGGAATGGCCCAATCCCAGATGTGAACCGGGCCTAAGGAAGGTCCAGTGATATCCAGTCGGGGATAGAAGATCATGAATTCCTTTCAACCGCCATATGAGCCCCAGTTATAGTAGAAATTGCAGAAAAATGTACTACCATACAGTAATTTTTAATGGATGTTCGTACTCTACCACTGAAATTGTACATGGTACCATCATTTTTATGGTTCTGTATGGCATTTCGTATTACAAATGAATTATAAAGGAAGAGATCATCGTAAAGCATATTAAGCTATATTACAGCAGCGAGGAGTTAAATATTATTAAATAGAAAATAAATTATCCCTAGAAGCAAAATGACAATAAGTTCAGTCGTTACGTTATGAAGTAAAATGCTCATGAGAGCGGCCATCTTGTGATTGGCAGCTCAGCATGATGTTTACTACGGAGTTCTAGCAGCAGAGCCAAAACTCTATTGCGTTTCTCCTTCATCAGTGTATCCGAACCCATAAGAATTCAGATTTAGATACATTAGATATATTGCAGTATGTGTTATTTTTTTGTTATCAAGCCAGGAGGGGAATTTGTCATACACTAGCTTTATCATGGCCATATTTGCTCCAAAAACTGTCTTTCCCTGGCTTTTATTAAAACTGGTTGGGTTATGGGCAGAGAGGGGGACCTGAAAAATATAACAGTAGTTATCTCAAAAGACTTGCACCAGTAATGGCTGAAATCTACGCCTTTTCCTATCTTCTGATAATTTCGGCAAATTTCACTCATGGTTAATGAAATGCAGCAAATTTACTGGCCCTGATTTACACCTAAGGTGCACCATGTTTTTTCTGTCAGATCATCACTTTTTAAACCAGTAAGCAGCAGGCAGGAATCTAGGTGAGGCGGGGATGCTGCAGCCTGTCATATATACTGTAACCATAGAACTGGTTTGAGTTATACCTGACATTTATGCCTGTCTCTGGTGTAGCTTTTAAAGTAAGACTAGGTTCACATCTGCGTTTGGGTTTCCATTCAGGGGGTCTGCTTGGGGACCCTTCGAATGGAATCCTAATTCGCATTAAAAAACGTGGTTACCTTAGGAAACACCCCCCCTCCCCGAACTATAATGAAGAACTATAATGTGTTCTGTGTGGTTTCCACCTGAAAAGGGCAAAAAATGCGGAGAAAAAAGCGCTGCTTGCAGCACTTTTCTCTCCACATTTTTCATGCGGAGAGAGGAATGGAATGGGGAATGGAAACGTAATACAACTGCTGGTGTGAACCCAGCATAAGTCACACAGGACCGTCCCAGATTCTCCAGATTTTTTAATAGGCTGAAGAACTTAATAATTTTGGCTCCTCTCACGACACCAGTGGAATGAGTTAAAATTGGTGCAGGAAATGTCAGTCTTAATACAATTCCTCCATGGGAAGAATATGCAAATCTGTCTTCCATGATGTAATTAGGAAGTCAGCTGCTGCCTCAGTGTTGCAAACCAATAGAGGGCGCTCACTGGAATGTGCAAGCCTGTCTTCCCTGATATAGTTAGGAAGACAGAATTTCAGTGAAATAACCCAATAAAGGTTTGCTCCCTTTAGCATCATGCTCAACCTTCCAAGAGGCCTTTGTTTTGCAATGACGCTGGGATTATTACCCAGGACTCCAGGGCTGCAAGGCTGCCGTGCTAAGCACTGAGCCACTGTGCTGCTTGAATAAGCTTGTACCCATTGGTTGCCTTCCCAATGTTTCTACCCTGAGCTGAGGTGCTCGCTCGGAGTGCTGTATTTTATGTTGCTGCTGATGTTATTTCTGTACCCTCTAACAACTACATGCCAAGATAGTGATATAACGCGGCGGTGTATGTCGGCCGCGTCTAGTCTGGCGACTCTTTTGAGGGAGGTTGTATTTTGCAGGGTGTAGGGTAACAGCACGTATCATGTTGGTTATTTTCAATGATTTGTATTTTTAATGTTATTATATTTTCAACTTTTATTTAAGCCTAAACATTTGGTTTTCTTTAGACTGTTCACATGATAAGGGTCTGTCAAAAAATAGGGCATGTATTTATTTCAGGCCATTTTTCATAAAGTCTGAGGAGCTGAGAAAAAACAGATGCTCCAAACCTGTATGAAAAATGAAGAGTTTTGTCTGTTTTTCATGGCTATGTTATACAGCAGTTGTGTGAATAAAGCCATAATCCTGAACTGATCTGCAGTCTGGGCACGTCCTAGACGCTGCAATAAAAGCTTTTCTTCTAGGAAAGATTTTTCTAATTATACATGATGCAGTCCACATGGAGTTGTATTACGAATGGCTGAATGTATTCTAAAACTGATCTTGGTATGGTAAGGGCAAGCAAAATATTAACGTGTCACAGAATCGCTGAGATGGTGACATAAGTAATTCGATGTTACAGTGTGTATGTGTGTGTAACAGCAATGACTGCAGTCTGTGAAGTTTGGGCACTGAGTGCTTAGAATCTCGTACTTACTTGTAGGCTACATACACATGATAGTGAACATGTGCCCGATCCATGGTAAAATGGCACATAAACATCTAGAAAGCCAGGGTCACATAGCGGACAGGTATCACGTATAGGGCCTGTCCTGAACTTCGCCCTGGGCCCGCTGCTGGTTACACAGGCCTGTGATAATACATGAAGAACATGGCTAGCACATAGTTGTGTGCATAGAGCCTAACTCTTCTAAAAGTAATGTCAGCCAGTGGCTTCAGTAGCTGCCAGACTCCATTCGATATCTGATGTTCTCACACAATGCTTTTCTTATTGTATCCCTACCTCTTTTAGTCTACAATCTGTTGTAAATGCTGCCTTCGGGCAGTCCATGGTCTGGGGTAAATGCTGCCTTCGGGCAGTCCATGGTCTGGGGTAAATGCTGCCCTCGGGCAGTCCATGGTCTGGGGTAAATGCCGCCCTCAGGCAGTCCACAGTTTGGGGTAAATGCCGCCCTCAGGCAGTCCACGGTCTGGGGTAAATACCGCCCTCAGGCAGTCCATGGTCTGGGGTAAATGCCGCCCTCAGGCAGTCCACAGTTTGGGGTAAATGCCGCCCTCAGGCAGTCCACGGTCTGGGGTAAATGCTGCTCTCAGGCAGTCCATGGTCTGGGGTAAATGCTGCTCTCAGGCAGTCCATGGTCTGGGGTAAATGCTGCTCTCAGGCAGTCCATGGTCTGGGGTAAATGCCGCCCTCAGGCAGTCCATGTCTGGGGTAAATGCTGCTCTCAGGCAGTCCATGGTCTGGGGTAAATGCTGCTCTCAGGTAGTCCATGGTCTGGGGTAAATGCCGCCCTCAGGCAGTCCATGTCTGGGGTAAATGCTGCTCTCAGGCAGTCCATGGTCTGGGGTAAATGCTGCTCTCAGGCAGTCCATGGTCTGGGGTAAATGCTGCCCTCCGGCAGTCCATGGTCTGGGGTAAATGCCGCCCTCAGGCAGTCCATGTCTGGGGTAAATGCTGCTCTCAGGCAGTCCATGGTCTGGGGTAAATGCTGCTCTCAGGCAGTCCATGGTCTGGGGTAAATGCTGCTCTCAGGCAGTCCATGGTCTGGGGTAAATGCTGCTCTCAGGCAGTCCATGGTCTGGGGTAAATGCTGCTCTCAGGCAGTCCATGGTCTGGGGTAAATGCCGCCCTCAGGCAGTCCATGTCTGGGGTAAATGCCGCTCTCAGGCAGTCCATGGTCTGGGGTAAATGCTGCTCTCAGGCAGTCCATGGTCTGGGGTAAATGCCGCCCTCAGGCAGTCCATGTCTGGGGTAAATGCTGCTCTCAGGCAGTCCATGGTCTGGGGTAAATGCTGCTCTCAGGCAGTCCATGGTCTGGGGTAAATGCTGCCCTCCGGCAGTCCATGGTCTGGGGTAAATGCCGCCCTCAGGCAGTCCATGTCTGGGGTAAATGCTGCTCTCAGGCAGTCCATGGTCTGGGGTAAATGCTGCTCTCAGGCAGTCCATGGTCTGGGGTAAATGCTGCCCTCCGGCAGTCCATGGTCTGGGGTAAATGCCGCCCTCAGGCAGTCCATGTCTGGGGTAAATGCTGCTCTCAGGCAGTCCATGGTCTGGGGTAAATGCTGCTCTCAGGCAGTCCATGGTCTGGGGTAAATGCTGCTCTCAGGCAGTCCATGGTCTGGGGTAAATGCTGCTCTCAGGCAGTCCATGGTCTGGGGTAAATGCTGCTCTCAGGCAGTCCATGGTCTGGGGTAAATGCCGCCCTCAGGCAGTCCATGTCTGGGGTAAATGCCGCTCTCAGGCAGTCCATGGTCTGGGGTAAATGCCGCTCTCAGGCAGTCCCCAGTCTGGCCATTGCTTTTCCTCTATATCATGGACACAGTGAGAGCATGGCATCGTTTACAGAAGTCACATTAAATGTTTTCCAGCCTATGTACTATTAATAGTATTTATACATGACCCACATAATATTTCTAAATCTAGCAACAGAGTGCTGTAAATCCATGAAGCCTGGCTCTGTATACAAGTATAATGCCTCAGTCTTCAGTTTCTCCCATAACTCTACCAGGTAGCCTCTGTGCCTATATTTAGTACCTGCTTTCATTGCTTATATAATATTTATACATAACTATATCTTTAAATTTATAAATAAATATGAATTACTTGTCAGTTGTTTTATCGTCTGTTTTTAGGTTCACTTTAGACTTTTTTTTTTTTTTAGATTAGGGAATTACCGTATATACTCGAGTATAAGCCGACCTGAATATAAGCCGACCCCCCTAATTTTACTGCAAAAAACTGGGAAAACTTATTGACTCGAGTATAAGCCAAGGGGGGGGGGGGGGGGGGGGGAATGCAGCAGCTACTGGAAAATTTCAAAAATTAAAATGATCGGAGTTTTTGGGTGCAGTAGATGCTGGGGAAGGGGAGGGGGTGTTTTGGTTGTCTCTCTGTCCCTTCCCTGAGTTTGAGGACTGGGTTTTTTCTCCCCCCACTTGGAATTCAGCCTGGCTGAATATAGGGTATCTTCAGTGCTCCTATTAACCCCTTCCCAACAAAACAAGAGCACTGCAGATCCCCTATATTCAGTAGACCGGGCACTTTCAGACACAGGGATACCTAATGTGACAGCCATTTTCTACTTTTGTAAGTATTCTAGGGAAAGGAGGGATTTAGAACTTTTTTTTTTTTTTTTTGCACTATTTTATGGGAGATTCTATACAATAATATTGTGGCTGTCTTTGTTTTTTTTCTTTGTTTTCTGTTTTTTTTTTTTCGTTTTACGTATTATATAATGTAGTCTACTACCCAACAAATTATATGCACTAGGGACAACACAGTGGCTCAGTGCTAGAGTCCTGGGTTCGAATCCTGCCAGTAACAACATCTGCAAGGAGTTTGTATGTTCTCCCCGTGTTTGTGTGGATTTCCTCCCATTCTACAAAGACATACTGATAGGAGAAAAATGAACATTGTGATCCCTATATGGGGCTCACAATCTACCTGAAAAAAAAAAAAAAATAGAAAAATTCTATGCACTGTAGCACAAGTACGAGTCATTAGGGAAGTGGATTCGTACCGTATGTATGTCATGTCATGTCACTCATGTTATGGGTAAATTCTCACACTTTTTCTTTGTTTTTTCTAGGTACATTGTCACTGCTTATTACAAAGGGGATGAGGTACCGCTCCATATGTGGAAGACGTAACCAGATTAAAGGGCCAGGTGTGAAACCTTTGCACACAGCATACATCCTGACTCTAGCATCTAAAGATGGGTATGCGAATCAAACTCAACAGCAGGGACCACCCCAGCAACCTGCTACGTGAGCTGAATAAATCTCGCTTGTCAGGAACACTTTGTGATGTTACTATTGTTGTTGGAAACCGGTCTTTCGCTGCCCATAAGGCCGTGCTTGGGTCCGCCGCGTCCTATTTTCAAAAACTGTTCTCAAGCACTGAGTTAGATGTTGCTCGGACTTATGTGGTGGACTTCATCACAGCAACCAACTTTGAGAAAGTGCTAAACTTTATCTACACCTCTGAGCTTTTTACTGATCTTATTAATGTGGGAGTTATATATGAAGTTGCCGAGAAGCTTGGCATGGAGGACTTGATAAACGCATGTCACGCGACGTTTCCTGATCTTGAAGGTTCCTCGGGTCAGAAATACCAGTGCTCTGTTTCCTCTAGCGAGGGACGTTCCAGCATATCAGCTGAACCTAATCCAGGAGAATCTAGGGGCAATGGGCTGGATAACCATATCCCCCCTATAGACAAAACTTTTAGCACACCAGGAGATGGGACTTGCACATTCAAAGGTGAAGACCAAGAGGCCAATGTGAATCAAGTCGCACATTTTCCACTGCAAGCAAAAACAGAAGAACAGAGCACTTCAGCAAGGTTCCAGTCCTCACATTGCTCCGTGAACACCGGATTTGTTCCAACGAGTACTTGCCCTTCTTTTAAAACGCAACAGAATGGCGATTTTAACAAAACTGGTTACTTTCCCGGGGACTCGTCTGTCAGCGGAAATTCTAAGGAATCTGCTGGAGGATTTGAAGCAATGGGCGACCTTCACCTAGATGAAATAGAAGAGGAAGAGTTGCAGTTTGATGAAGCAGGCGATGAAGACTCCGGGCCATCTGGGGAGATTATTGAGTTGAGCGATGGTAGTGAAGATGAGCTGTTATTATTTGGCCAAGGAGAAGGTCGAAGCGGTAAAGCCATGCCGTGCCAAGTGTGCAAGAAAGTGTTGGAACCTAATCTGCAGCATATCCGCCAACATGCCCGCGAACATATAGAGCTGCGAAATGGAAGTTGCAAAGTCTGTCAGGCCCGTTTCCATGACCGGGGTGCTATGATCACTCATGTTTTATCGCACATTGGCATATTTCTTTTTTCTTGTGATATGTGCGAAGACAAATTCTTCAGCCAGTGGCAACTCACTCTTCACAGAGGACAAGAAGGGGTTACATCAGAACATAATATAATAGTTCATCCAGGTCAACCTCTCCCAGGGGAGGTGAATACATTTGTAGGAGCAATGGGTACAGAACTGCCATGTGGTGCATGTCATAGGACCATGTTACGTGATTTTCATTCTGTACGGTCTCACGCCCTGGAGCACCTTAACACCAAGAACTTGTCCTGTGGACTTTGTGAGCAGCGACACTTAACGCTTTGTGGTCTTATGTGGCATGTCTTATCTCACATGTCTGTGTCTGTTTTCTCGTGTTCTGTGTGCGCCAGTAGCTTCCTCGATCGGCACTTACTGGAGAAGCATATGACAGTCCACCAGAGTTTGGATGACGCATTATTTCGCTGTCATCTTTGTTCGCAAGGTTTTAAGTCTGAAATAATTTATCGACAGCACTTGAATCAGCATCGTTGCGGTAGTATTCCTGGAGATCGTCCTGGATTTTCCGAATTTTCCCAAATGCAAGCTCCAGCGTCGAAAAGAAAAGTTCCAGAGGATTTTTCAGTAGACGATCACTCGGTTACTGGACAACCTGTCCATAGCAAATATACTTGTAAGGTTTGTGGGAAGTGCTTTTCTCATACTAGTGAATTTAATTACCATCGGCGCATTCATACCGGGGAAAAGCCGTATCAGTGCAAAGTGTGTCACAAGTTCTTCCGGGGCCGTTCTACCATCAAATGCCACTTGAAGACACATGCGGGGGCGCTAATGTACCGATGTACTGTGTGTGGGCACTACAGTTCCACCTTAAACCTCATGGGGGAGCACATCGCAGTGCACCGTGGCAACCTGCCTTCAGACTTTACCATTGACCAAACTTTTATGTATACTATTCACTCCAAAGAAACAGACAAGAGTGCCGATAGCTGATGCGTTTTGTAGAGGAACCTCCCATAGGGCTGTCGGTTTGTTTTCAGTCAATCCCGCCTCATTGCTGAGCTTCTTTGTTAAAATGTTTGCTACTAAAACATTGGGTTTTTTGTGTGTTTGTGAGTGTTTTTTTTTTTTTTTGTATTAACTTTTTAATTTATCCTTTCAGCCATAGAGCCCCAACAATAACTTTTCTCTTAGTTTCCACCTTGGACGGATAATAACACAGATAAAATCATTGTATCGGTCAGAATGTAACAAGGTATACAGCCAAGCAAAAAGTTTGTATGGAAAGCATTGTATATTTTGTCATTTGTCTTGTGTTGAGTCTGCTGTACACAGCGAGAGCCTTTTTTTTATAGTATAGTATTTTTTTAAGGAGAACTTCAGTCAAAATGACTATTTGGCTATCACATAGTGTTTGTACATATTTTGTATACCTTTTACATTGGGCTCCCTATATACTACATTGTTTGTTTCTTCTCCACTGTTGTGGCCTATGTCCGGTGCATACAGTGGGAGGCACGGACATGCTGCATATGTCTACCATCAGGTCTCATTTTAAAGGAACACTAAACCTAGAAAATAAATTGGCACGGTCATTAAAACAAACTTTTCACAAAGGAATAGCACAGGCGATTGAAAGAAAATTTGTAATATATCATATCGGAGAAAATTACTTCTTTCTGCTCTTCTGAGGTTGCCCCTGACTTTCACTAAATCACTTTTGTTTGTCTCAGATCACTGGTCTCTACAAAAGTCTATAGAGGGGAGGGAGGGAGCAGGAAGAGAGGGAGATAAGATTAGGAAGGCAAAGGGTGGTACCGAAGCAAAGTTCCCTATAGAGAATGGGATTTATCCACTACCGTTTCAGCTTGACCTTGGAACTTTCTATCACAGCTGACGTACTTAACTCATATTAGTACAGACAGTACTTCTCTGTATATGTCCTGCACAATCATCTAGCGTTTCTAAGTGAGATCGCTATAGAGAAGGCTCCACATATACTTTGTGTGGAATTTATGGCAACTACTCTTCATCCATCAGCTCAGAGAGGAATGCAAACTAGAGATGTAGCATGGAGAGGGGAACAGTTTATAAAACAGCAGAATCTAAGTCATAAAATGGCCAGTTATAGCGTTGCTTTTCATGTACATGCAGCAGCTTATTCTGAAAAGTCAAATGAAAATGATAAAAGCAAACCTGAAATAAAAGTGTCCTCACTACCATCCTCAACTGGTGGCCAGCAAGATGTGACCGGGCTTGGCAACAATCTTGTGTCCTACTGCAGACAGGGCAGAGGAGGGAGATGCTGCTTCAGCTAATTCTCTTCCAGCCTGCTACAAGATGGTGCTCATGACTGAGGCTAAGTTCACATCGGCGTTGGCCTGTCCATTGTCCTGGTTCTGGATGGAGGACCAGAACAACGGACAGGCGGGCCACTAAATACATATGGTTACATAATGAGTCCAATAGACTCTATTGACTACAAGTGGTGGATGAAAGTCCTGCACACACAACCTTTTTGATTCCAGGTGAGCACTCTATTAGAAGTCAATACAAGATTGAAGGGGATGAAAGGTGAAAATATGATTGTGTGTGTGTGTATATATATATATATATACAATCTCCTGTTATTTTTAGTGTTCCTTTAAGAAACTACAGACCTAACATAAGGCTTTGTGTGCCTTTAGTGTATACATGGTAAGATTCCCCTAGTAAAAGTGCACCAGATATTCCAGGACATGTCCACCATGTGTTACAAGCCCTCCCAATGAAGGGTTCAGATGGCAAACAATCATGTGACAGCCAAGTTCTTCCTCGGGTGGAAAGGGAATTAGAATCTGCTATTGGCACTAATACACCATGTTAATAACCTATAAGGGGTAGTCCTAGATCACATCTACACTTTTACTGTCCCTTGCATCACAAATAGGCTGTTTGTGATATAAAATGACTTCATCAGTTTATTTATTCCCTATGTTCATCCACTTTTTAGCACATTCTTAGTCTATTTGCCTATAGTACTACACTATATCTCTTCTATGTATGTGGAGTCATTGTGAAATCCTTGAATCTGCTCATAAGGTACATTATAAAGAAATACCTCAGACCTTGTAGACCTCAAAAGCACAATACGCAAACTCCTAAATGTAACCTTCACAGATCCTGCCAGTCTTGGGGCTGGTGGATATCATTTGGCTACGAGCTCTTCTTTTTATTAGTGTCTGTCTTTTACAGCCCCGTTCGTCCACATGTAGGGGAGTCCAAAGCTAAAATAAAGCGTTGCTTGCAGACTTTTCTTTTGATCGGTCACTGTTGGTTTCAGTGTTACTTCTGTATTTGTGTATGTTAGATGTGTCTTTTCTTCATCCTCTCTATAGGCTGGTCTATTTTTTACACTGGGAGGGTTGTGTGTAAAGGTTTGTAGTGAAATAAAATATTCTTAGTACAATGATCTGAACCATGTTTTGTTATGGCCCAAATAAGATACCTGCCGCCCATGGTATGACTGCCTTGTCCAATTCTTCCCTAGAAGATACATTGAAGGTTAGATATAGAATCCAGATGGTTTCATGTCTACATAACCATAGGACTGGGTCCAGAGGCCACAGAATGGCTGTGGATTTGTGGTGTGAATCCTGCACGGCTTAAACCTACAGTACAATACATTGTACATGGCAGAAATAACCTGCAATATGATCTCGCTGCAGACTCCAGATTTACAGCAGACCTATTATATTGTGGAAAAGCCAATGATTGGAAATGCCCTATTCTGCAATGCACAGGCTGAAATCTGCAAACAATTGTACATGTCTGGACCCAGCCTATGTGTCCCTTGTACATGAACAATATGAACTTTGCTTACTTGCCTACCACTGTTTTGCATGCAGTGTTCGTTTAAGGGGTTTTCTTTATAATATTGTTATTTTTCATAATGGGCAAAAAGGCTTTTCAGTTGCATGCTTAAATAAAAGTTGCATCGTCCTAAAATTTCAGTATGTCAAGATGGCCACAGCAAGGGAACATTTGTGTACAATATGTCAGGGTCCCATACATTGATTAGACAGTGAGGGGAGGGGTAGGCCTAGTGCACTGCTGCAGGGTTTAGTGGGCGCAATTTGGGAAAAAAAATATTGAAAACTCTCATTCTTCTTGACTAAATCAGTAGGGAAAAAAAACGAAAGCCCCTTCAGTCACCAGTATGATGGGACTACTTGGTAAACCAGAGGACACTCGCCATCCTTCTTGAGTGTTTTCTCCTCCACTTTTTCTTCTTGAAGATGATTTGTTCTGAAAAAAGTCATACTGGTAGGATCAGCTGAGGTTCCTCATGTCATGGGAGTTTCTCAAGATGCCGTGAAGGAGATTAAAGGGAACCCGTCATGTGGTTCTTTTCCATCAAAAACTGGCCCCATCATGTGCAAGATGAAGTACTTCCCTTTCCATTGTTACCCCTGTGTAATATTTCTTCTGCAACAAAGTGACGTTATAAATGTTTGAAAGCAAAGAGTCCTATCAAATTAGCCCTAGTTAGTAGTCACAGGGTTCGGGGGTCAGTGGGGTCAGCCTAGTCACTCTGTGCACTGACTAATCAATTGGCAGCTCCGTCACAGTCCTCTCACTGACTTCATGAGGGACATATCAATGACGTCCAGGAGGTATTATTGGCAAGGGAATGGCGGGACTAGGATGAAACTACTCCCCATCCTTCGTCCAGCACATGATGGGGTCAGCTTATGGTTTCCTTTAATTTTCTGATGTTTCATCCTTTAGTTCCCATGTTAGATTAGTCACTGGCAGAGGTTTTTCTAGCTTCATTTCCTCTCCTCCTTTGACAATAACATGCACCCTCAGCAGAGTTATACATACATGTCTGTGGCAGAGTTGGAAGATTTTTGTTGGCTGATCCACCCATTTCTCATAATGGGCAACATGTTCTCTGTATTCCCTTTCTCTGTTGCCATGTTTAAGTCTGTGGAACCAAATTCTTTAACTACAGTGCAGATGGATGTTACAAGGATGGAGGACATGAGTAGAAAACATTACAAAACGTCTAGTGCCAGTACGAAGGCTTCGGTGCTTCGGCTTCCCGACTCCTCACTTTTTTTTTTTTTTTGCTCAGAGTTGACTTCATGTCTGCAATATAAAACTAAAGCTGTGACACCCCCCCCCCCCCTCCTTTTGCTTTGTATTATTTCATTATTAGGACTCTGTGTTACTATAATCCCAGATACCGGCCAGCAATGACTTTTTAAAGACCACCCAATAGTTGCATCGAGATACTACATGGACACATGTAAAATTGAGGATGGATGCTTTGGATGTTTGCTAGGAGTCCCTATCGATACGTTGTATTACTTGTGGTTTATTTTGTTGCCCTACTGTGCGTTCCTATATATTTTTAGCATTTGGCGCCTTTTTTTCTTTCTTTTTTAAGACCTACTTTTGTATAACCTGATACTAGTAATATACTACTAGACATCATGTATTGGATAAGTAATCCTTTTTTCTCCTGGTTCTTTAAAGTTTAGAAACTCTGGCAGAAGTGTTAGAAGCCGGTGAAACATCTCGGTGTCAGTAAGAAGATTTACGTGTATTGGCTTTGGGAACCATCAGAGACCTTTAAAAAAAAAAAAATAGTGGCCATTTTTGGATGCATTGGGTACTTGGCAGGTTAGATTGGTAGATGTGATTTGCACATAGACGTGAATCTGCTATGAAATGGTTTCAAATGTAATAAAAATTCACCTCTGCACCATTTCTGTGCTGTTACCTGAGGTCACACATTATGTAGGAGGCACTTGTAATGTAACTTTTTTTTTAATGGAAACCTACGATGGTTATAAACCTATTCATAGGGAGCACATTCATTTTATAGCCAAATATACAGGGGCTTGGAAAGATCTTACTGGATCTTGCACATACTGCTGGTGCTGGCTGGCTTACAGGCCTTGAAACATGACTTTTTCTCTGGTTTGGCTGAGATTCTCATCTGTTAGACTGATATCCCCAAGTCATGTGTGAGTGCTGTATATTCAGTCTTATGTGGTGGCCCTAGAGATAAAGTTTTATGACTGGTGAATACAGGTGAGGTGAGATACAGTTGAGATGAGATACAGGTGAGGTGAGATACAGGTGAGGTGAGATACAGTTTATGGAATGGTGAAGGGCTGATGTGTAGAGAAGGAAATGTTTTATGTATTTACTTACTTGGCAGACACTCATTTTCCTATTGCTTTGAGTATGTAGTATCTACTTTGCCAGACAGGGTGGCATGCTTTATTCTTCTTATGGTATAACCAATGTGAAGGAATATTTTATTTGCAGAAATGTACTTTTTCTTTCTATCACAAAACACTATTCTGCCCCAATAAGACACACAAAATGCACATTGATCTACTAATTCATAATGGTAGAATAGTTGGCCAAGGCTGGGATGTTGAGCTTGACTTCCTATTCTCAGGCCTGGGACATCACGTTCACTGGTCACATGGCTCAGTCTTATTTAAATAGATGGGGCTGAGCTGCAATACCAAGCACAGCCACTGTATGTTGGATGGTGCTGTTCTTAGTATGTATTGAAGAGGCCATAGCAATCAATATCATAGTCTTGGACAAACCCTTTAACCAAGCAGCGCACAGATATTTTTATATTTCTTAACATTATTGATACAGTTGGACAACGGTACGTAGGTGCTTGTCTTTTGGGCACCTTATACCTTGCGTCCTTATGCATGTACTCAGAAGTGGGTGCTGTACTCAGGCTTACTGAAATGCAGTTATGGGCGCTTTATTCACATGAAGCGGGACAAGCGATGTGTTTGGAGATTTTGGCACCCTCTGTTGTGATAGTAGTGGTATGCATAATAGTGAAGCAATCAGTCAGATGATCCATAGTAATGGCCACCTACTCTGAAAATGTAATGTTGCTGTGGGGGTGAGAACAGAGCCTTATAATGCTTGGTCAGCCACAGCCAATACAAAGAGCCAGCCGGGGAAACAACTCTACACCAGCAGAAAAAAAATCCTCTATTTTTAACTTTTAGGTATTATAGGAGTTTTGTGGCCCCAAATGGACTTCTCATACTTATAACTGATCCACAGGATAGGTAATCAATATGTGATTTGGGGATCCGACACCCATACTTTGCACAGATCGGCTGTTCCATCTTCCAGTGTTGGAAGATGCTGTAGTGGATTGTGAGCACATTCAGGGTGTTCCTATTCAAGTAATAGGAGCCCCGCTACAGCCCTGTCCACTGTATTGTGGCTTCCAGGGAATTGCACTACCGCTCCATTTAACTTGAATAAGAGCAGTTTGCACACACGTCCCATCCACTACAGCAGAATTTGGTGTTTACCAGAACTGATTTGTGCCAATTCCCTAATAGGTCACATACTGAAGACTTATCCTGTGGATAGGTTATCCGTATCTAAAACCCCTTTGAGTAGGGGCCACACGGTGGCTCAGTGGTTAGCACTGCAGTCTTGTAGCGCTGGAGTCCTGGTGTCAAAATCCCGCCAAGGGCATAAAACCATCTGCAAGGAATTTGTATGTTCTCCCTGTGTTTGCATGGATTTCCATCCCATATTCCAAAGACATACTGATAGGGAAAAATGTACATTGTGAGCTCTATGTGAGGCTCACAATCTACATAAAAATAACAAAAAACCCTTTGATTATGAGGCACCACAATGCGGAAACGCAGCTTTTTTGTTGCAGATTTTGCTTTCAGCCTAATAATGGAAAAATATTAATAATGTGAACTGTGAGATGTGATTGAGTTGGCACATATATACAGTAAATTATTTATATTTTAGAATTCTAATTACAGACCAAAAATGTAGAGGATTTTTTTTTTTGGTTCTGATCTCTCTGCCAGCATCGTTCTTTAATGCAGAAGCTGAAAATGCCATTGGGGGGCAGTGTTCCCTCTTACATTTAGGCAACATTTATATATGTGATCCTATGGTTGTTTTTTTTGTTTTTTTTCTTGACCAGTAGTATACTGTAGCAAGCGTTTACTTTATGGTGTTGTCCAGTTTCAGGAAATACAGGTTATGGTTTGTATAATGAAAATCTCCTATCAATTCCTCATGGGCTTTCTAGATCTCTGCTTGCTGTCTTTCATTGTTTACTTCCAGTGGAGAAAAAAAAATCAGTCCACGGTGATGTGATGGACACACAGCAGCACGGCCCGTCACAGCGCAGTAACCGGACATCTGTAAATGGTAACAGTAAATGTAAAACTGTATAACTTTTTAGTAATCAAACAATATTTATTTATTTCCTGAAACTGGACAACTCCTTTAAATCTGATAACGCTGGGTTCACATCAGCGTCCGGTCTCTGTTCTCAGTTTTCCGTCTTTTGCCGACACAAGATGGAATCCTGTCAGGCCGTGTCCAGCTGTGAGCGTTTTGTGCTCTCCACGGCGAAACTGTCCTGCATGTCCGACTTTGTGTCCGGTTAAAAAAAAAAAAAAAAAAAAAAAAAGGTTTTGCCACGGGGAGCATAAAACGCTCACCGGCGCTCATGGTCGGATGCTTTTCAAACCCATTCATTTGAATGGGTTTGGAAAATGCCTGCAGGTTTCCATCTCCTGTCCAGTTTCGGGCAAGAAACGGAAACCTGAAAGCAGAGACCGGGGCGCAGATGAGAACGAGCCCTAACTTGGTGCGACATGTTATCATACATGTAATTGAAAAAGTCAAATAAAAGTTTCTCGCATCTATGTCAGATAAACCTTGTTACATCTATACAGTCAAAGGAAAAACGATTAAAAAATGTCTGTGTGGCATATTATTACAATACCGGTGCCAGAGGAAGGATGAGTGAGTATAAAGCTTAAAACAATGAAAACAATACACTTTATTACTCTTCTCTTCTATTTTTATGTTTACTGCATTTTTTTCCCATTTCCATAAATGTATTATGCTTTTTTTTTTTTTTTTTTTCATTCAGACTTGTGTATATTTATAGTTTAGGTTTTTAACACTAAATGTCCAATGCTCTAAAGTATTTGTTAAAATGTAAACGTTTTACTGGGGTTATATAGACAACACCTTGAATATAAATGTCCCATTGCACAGACAAGGGCCCCTTAGGGTACTCTTCTGAAAAACATTGGGGAGGAATTTATTAAGATGGGTACAATTTCCTGACTAGCACAAGATGCACCTGAATTGTTAGGCTGAGACCCCAACATTGCGGAAACGCAGCTTTTTTTTGCTGCAGTTTTTTGAGCCAAACCCAGGAGTGACCACAAAAGGAATGGGAAATATATAGCAAGTACTTAGACCTCAGCAAAATCTGCAACAAAAACAGCTGCATTTCTGCAATGTGGAACCTCAGCCTGAAGAGCGTTTGACCACTCCCATGTGTCCCACACTCATGTATATTTCAGGTATAACTCGTGATCATTTTCTTAGGTATAACTTCACCTACTTCTGTATACAGAGGCAAGCAAGGCACAGAATCAACAGCGTTGGGCATCTCTGGTGCAAAAATGGGCCGTGTGCCAAAGATAATCTACACTTGCACCCACCTGAAAGCTGGCTTGTTAGAGTAATAAATTCCCCCACCTAGTACGAGGCCTATGGGGTCATGTCTCTGGTGATCTGTGAATATATGGGCCCTGCACTAGGCATTTCCAGGAGCGCATGGCCCTTTATCTTCGGCCAGGTCTAAGTGTTTGTTGCTTCTATTGAAAGCTCATGTGACTTGTGTGTCTTGTATCTTGTTACATTTTGCCCTTGGCTGGGCCCAATTGACCATACATTGGCTTCTGATTGTTTTTTATCTTTCTTTACTGTGTGGATTCTTATTTAATATGACTAGAACGTCACGGTCTTTGAATGCGAAAAGGAGCAAAGCCTTGCCTGAGGAAGGATCTGTGGTCTGTGTATGTGGTGGGAATCTCTTACTGTGCGACCCCCACTCTACAGAACATTTTGGCCGATTTATTCCCTACTCCATTATATTTTGCGACCCCTTTTATATAGTCTACCTCCTGTTTTTTCTTCATTATTTGCACATTTACCTCAGTCTATTTGTTCCTATTTTATAATGTTCCTCTCACGTTTCGTCAGTGATGGATTTTTTACCATCCTACTACCTTTCTGAGTAGGTTAGTATGACTGCTAGAAGAATGATCCTTCAACCTGGGAATGACTTGTATTCATGTAAATGTAGCGGAGCGGTCACTTTGTCTTCTTATGGTGCTCTTACCCTATTGTGCTGACGCGTGAGCAGCGATAGTCATGGCGTTCTTAGGATTTGAAGGATTAGATACAAAACCGTCATTTTTAGATGATTCACAATAGTGCTACTTCGGGGACAACCATCATAACAGGGTGTGTGCCTTATACTGTTCCAAATGCCCACGGAGAGTGTTTGATGGCCACAAATAATGCCTATTAAATATATTTGTGGTTACATATGAGCTTTGGTATCCTAAGCGCTGCAAACTCATCAGGAATTGAGTAGACAGATGTGGCTACTAGGGTTGAGCCGATCTTGAGATTTCAGGATCGTTTTTAAAATCCGATTTTCGATCATTTTCCAGCCGATCCCGATCGTGTAATTTGCTTGATCGCCGATCGGGATCCGATCTTTCCCGATTGCTCAACCCTAGTGGTAACGCCTAAAACAGTGCCAGGTCTGAATGTTACATTTATATGATACAAATGCTAATGCCTCTTACAGCCTGTAGAGGGCATAGTTGTAACATGACTAGCAGTGCACCTCATGTAGATGTTAATTTGCACAATCTTTTCTTTCGTTTTGTTGCCCCCTCTGCTCCCCCCGTAACCAAGTATTCAATAAGATCATAAAATTATTAGAATTGTGTGTCCAACTTATTGTATGCAGTGAAAATAATGCTATTTTAGGGAAATTAGATTACCTCTAAACTTGTTTTTTTTAATGGTTACTGTAGACATTAACTTGTTAATATTAAACATTTATTGATCACTGTAAAGTTTTGTATATTTTGTAAACATTTTTAGATTGTGATTTTCTTTTTGTATAACACCATGTGAGTTTAATTTAGAATAAAAAAGATTGGAAATATGTACTTTGTGATTTTTCTTTCTCCGTTTTGGACCAAATCCTAAATCTGAACATCAAAGGGTTACATGAAGTAAAAGCAACACAGCTACCTAATGGTATCGGGCACCGTACCATGGACCTCATGCTAGCCACTTCACCTCTGTGACCATAAGGGTGAAAAATAGACCTTTTGGTTGAAGTACAGATGTAGCAGAGTTAGGGTGGGTTCACATCTGCGCCCGTGCGTGCTTTAGCCAATCCATCTGGGTTTTCGTATTCTGCCCCGAGAAACTGGACAGGGGACGGAAAGTCAAGTGAATGGGTTTGAAAAGTGAGTGCCGGGGAACGTTTTGTACCTGTCCGCGGTGAAACCGGTTTTTTTTAACTGGACACAAAGTCCTGCATGTCTGACTTTGTGTCTGGTTAAAAAAAAAAAAAAAACTTTCACCATGGAGAGGTACAAAACGCTCACAGACTTTCAAACCCATTCACTTGACTTTCCATCCCCTGTCCAGTTTCTGGGGGAAGAAGACGGAAACCCAGCTGGATTGGCTAAAGGGCACACGGGCGCAGATATGAACCCACCCTTAACTGAATCATTGAGGAATGTTTTTCCAATGACTTTTCATTGGTTTGTTGTTTTCTATGATCAGGTATCTGGCTGCAGCAGTATAACGAATTACTTTCTACAGTCTCGGACATTTCCGAAACATGGCCATGATTTCTGTATTGTGGCTGGGTTATCTTCTCATATATGTAGTGCCTTTGCCTGATAACCTGGCCACCATAAGGAAATCATTGCTGGGTTTCTGACAAGTTCCTGCATTCATGGTTGTGTCACTTTACAGCTGATGAAGACGCCATTAGGATGTCTGGAAAAAATCTTTGCAACTCTGCACAATTTTTAATTATTTCTATTTATGCAATATTTATGTTCATAGGAAAACCCCTTTAGAAAGAGGCTCCACGTTGCAAAACGTAGGGGTTTTTTTTATGTGTTGCGGATTTGGCTGTGTTTGGGGTTTTTTTTTTTTTGTTTTGTTTTTTAATGGAAAGCCAAGAGTGGCTACATAAGGAATGGGAAATACATAGGAAGCTTCTTTATATTTCTACCTTCTGTTCTATCTGCTACTGGCTTTGGCTCTAAAAAATGCAACAAAAAAAGCTGCATTTCTACAACTTGGGGCCTCAACTTCAATGTTGTAAGTTCTGCTGATTGCTGGTGTCCCACAAATTTGCTGTATATGTGTATGTGAGAGGTAAGAAGAGCGATAAAACCACAAACATTCAGAGAGTGATTTTAGTTCAACGATTGCTTTGGGGTGCACCCTTCTCGGTGTTTAAGGGCTAGTTCACATGGGGCAAAATGGTTAGGATTTTGACACAGAATCCATGTCAAAATCCTGCCGTCTACCATTGAAATCAATGGGAGCCGATCATTTCCTTTTTCCGCGAGTGGTTTGTTCCTGCTCGCATAAAAAAGAAGCGAGCTGCCCTTTCTTCAGGCTGATTCAGCCACAGCGTCGCCTCGCGACACCACCCTCTGAATTAGGCGCATTCATTAGGGCCTAATCCGGAGCTGAAAGCCGTAACGGAATGTGTTCACGCGGAGATCCGTGAAGAAGCCATCGGCTCGGTGTGGGGATAAAATTTTGCTATGCCCAAAATAGGGCAGCACAAGGGAGCTGGAGGAATAAGCAGAACTTTACACTAATCTCTCAGCCACATGAGTCTTTCACCCTCATTTAGTTTTTCTGTGCGGTCGCTTTTTCTAAAGACTTGCTTGCACTCAGTCCATTCCAGTGATGTTGGTAGAAATTACAGGTAGAGCCAAGTAAGTAGTCTGTATACTGGTCTAATACATCACTTTGTTATTCACATACATACATACATACATACATACATTGTTCTGTATCCTGTTTGTCAGGGCAAGGCTGTCCCCTATAGCAGCCATAGATGGCTTTCACAGAGCCCTGTCCAGTGAATTGAATTAGTTACAGAAATAGCCGCATATCTATAATGGACCCAAACTTAGAGAAAATGCATTGGCCCAAAGAATGGATGATAGATACACAGACTACTGCCGTTAGGTGACAAATGATCACAGCTTTATTTAACCAGGCAGGAACAGGTCGAGTCTCCGCGTGTCAGGGGCAGCCAGAGACCCCGGGGAGAAGACTCTGTTACCACTTCTGTCTTCTCCTTTGCACACTGCATAGCACTGAATGAGAGCTATGTAATGAACAGAGGAAAGCCCTTGTCAACAAGATGTCACCGTAACCGCCTCTTATTCAAGACCCTCAAAGCGGCAAATCCCCAACTCCTGAAAAGTCATCCTTCTGTGCTCAAGAAAGGAAACCATAGTGGAAAAATTGATGCCCTCCCTTGAGACTGTTGCCAGAGCCCTGTCCTGCGGATAGACAGGTAGGGTCACCTGAATCAAACCGTGTGTACTCCTTGTGACTCTGTGCCTCCGAGATATCACTATTTTTGTCAATATGCAAATAAGCAGTTCAGAGCAATGAGGGGGTTGCTGGCTTACCTCTGGAGTAACAGCAGGGCCCTCATTGCTTCATAGACTTCATTTACATACAGACAAAAACCTCCAGCTCAGCAACAGAGACAACAATTCACAAGGGGGAAAACATGGTCTGATTCAGGTGACAATGACCTAGCTTTCTGCAGGGTTGGGATCATCTGCTGGCTTCTGGTAACTTCTAAATTACATCTTGGCTTTAACTCTTTCAGGGTTTGGATGTTTTTCCAGATTTATAGTGAACGACAACAATAGACTGTGGGTATGGAAGAGATCTGGCTTCCATATGTCACTCTGTTATATAGGCAGATGTATCTGAGATGCAGGTCCATAATATGTATGATGTAAAGGAATGGTCACAAGTCTTCTCTCCTCCACAACACCGCACACTTACAAGTTTGCCCATGTCCTATCAAAGGAAAGCTGCTTTCCACTGTGGCTAAAAGAAGGGAAACCATTGCTGGATTTTCTTATTGTGGCCACAAGAAGATAAGATAATGTGGCCGCAATAAGGAAATCATTATTGGGTTTCTGACAAGTGGCAGACCATAGAAAGATCCGATAGTCATGGTTATCAATTATCCATTGGCAGCTGATCAAGACAACAGGCATCAGAATATAGTTGTTTGTGGGAAACCCCTTTAATGCAGTGGTTTGTATTCCTTGTCTTATGTAGTTCTCAATATAACGTGGTAGCGGTAATATTCTTCATCCGTGTGATAAGTGTAACTGCACTGGCCCCAACCTGCTGGAGCTATTCTGAGGCTTTGGCATACTCGACATAATTGCTCTGCCAGATTCTGGCAGGGTTTCAGAGCTGAACAGAAAATGTTATGTATGTCAGTGGGAGCCAAACAATACATGGGAAGCTTGTTCTCACAGCATGTCCCTGCAACACAACAGGGTCAGATAGAGGCACAGGGACAGAGGTCAAATAATGTGGTGAAATGAATGGACTAAGAGTGAAATGGAACTGATAGCTGAAATCATCACAAGGTGTCATCAGATCAGATCACTTCATTTAACACAGTTATCATATATCAAGATTAGGAGCTAGTGACGCACAATATGGTACATATGGAATATGTTTTAGTTCTGGTTAGGGATATGTCATTGTTCCTAATACAGATATCGGCCCTGTGTCACATGATTGCAGCTATCCCATATATTTTATATAAGGATTATCAGGACTTAAACTATGTCCCATTGAAAATTTGGTCCAATTTATAGGCCGTTTGTTATACAGCAGGAGCCGCTGGGCAGGATGATATATAGGTTTATGGGAAAATATCATCTAAACCTCTGTTCATCTTGGGCTTAAGAGTCCAGTGGGCGGTTCTACTCGGTGACACACTTTCCTTGAAGAAATGTTTATCAGCCATTGATTAGGACCACCCACTTGACTCTTAAGCCCAGAATGAGCAGATGTTTAGAAGCTACATGCAGAATAGACTGAATTTCCAATGTTCCAGGTTCCATTTAACTCAGTGACTAAGTCTGTTAGCACATGACCCAATAATGTTGTATAATTAAAATCCCCATGTGCCACACTGAAACTCTAAAAAGATAGCTTATTGGTTTCAATCTCTAGTAACTGAGCTGGTTCACCCCGCACCTAAATCCAGCACCTACCACAGTTTGTCTTCTAGTGGTACAAACTGCTTTATACAGATACATTGATAGTACATTAATATAAACCTGATAAGGCATTATTTACATTGAGCAGTGTTAATCTAGAGTTAGGAGAAAATAAATAAAAAATAGTCGAAATCGTTGTTGGTTGTCGGGACAATGCAGTTCAGCAAGTATGCATTTTAACTTGAATAATCAATGGGGGTCTGAGAATGAGGGGTCTCAGCCCCTTGATTGTTTTATCCCAGCACAACAATGCTCCCAGCCACTGACTGTGCAGGTAATTGCAGTGCAGCCCCATTGTCTTACATGGAATTGTGTTACGTGCTGTGCAGGTAAAGATTATGAAGGAGTTGTAGAGTTTAATTTCAAGGAGCAGTGGGGGGTCCTAGAGGTTTAACCCTACCAACAACAAACTCATGACATGTCTACTGATTTACCATTACTGTATAAGAAACGCAACCATGATGAAGGGAACATTCACACAACCAAGTTTCAGCCTTGAAACTCATTCGGTGTGTTGGCTGGATTTACTGGCCTGCATGGTATGCCAGGAGAGTGATTCTT
Organism: Leptodactylus fuscus; assembly: GCF_031893055.1. NCBI lineage: Eukaryota > Metazoa > Chordata > Amphibia > Anura > Leptodactylidae > Leptodactylus > Leptodactylus fuscus. The sequence goes on from NC_134266.1 coordinate 226,940,175, forward strand.
AGCGGTATAGTTATATACACTGCTAGAAGTCTCCTTCTCCCTGCTATATATTATCCTGTACCATAATCTAATACATTTAGAAAAAGATGAAGCATGGCTTGGTTGGCAGGAGAAAGACTCTTCTTTCTTAAAAGAACATGGCAGCACAGCTTAAGTTTGCAAAGTTGCACCTGAACAAACCACAAGACTCACGTAACAATGACCTGAGACTTCAATGGAGAGAGTGACCATAATGTACAGTGAAATCCAAACACAATATCAGCACAAAGCCCTCATTCCACTGTCAAGCATGGTGGTGAAGGGATCATGATTTGGCTTTTTTGCAGCCACAGGCCCATAGCAAGCTAAAGCCATTGAGTTGATCATGAACTCCTCTGTTTACCAAAGAATTATAGAGTCAAATTTTAGGCTATTTATCAAACAGCTAGAGCTTGGCCAAAACTAGGTCATGTGGCTGGACACTGACCTTTAAGCACACCAGCAAATCTACAACAGAATAAGTGAAAGAAAAAAAATCAAGATGTTGCAATGGCCCAGTCAAAGTCCAGACCTCAACCAAATTGAAATTGTGTGGTGGAACCTTAAGAGGTGTACATAATCCTCCTCCTCTTCCTGGCGCCCTTAGTGGCTGCCTCGATACAGGGCTCCAAGCTGGGAGCAACCTTATCTTTCCTTTCTCACTCTTTTTCTCTGCATCTTCAAAATCCTGTAACCAAGTAAACTAGCACTATGAATTAGCAACTATAAATCGAATGGAAGACCCTGTGGAGTTTTTGTTTCTATTGTAAAGCATGGACAATGACAAGACCTGGTTTAGCTGGTTTCCTGTTTCTACACATGTGCCTATTACCATCCCCCCCAGGACACCATGCGGCATGGAGGAAAACCTACATGGAAGTGTGGACTTCTTCGTTCAAGGAGATGATTTTTGGCGTCTATTGCTGATGTGTGAGGATGCTACAGCTGACTGGTATTTCTTTCTATTACTGTGTACACGTGGGACTCTGCTACAGCCTGGGAACCTACCATCACCCACCCACCCCAGGAGTTATGGAAGCTTGGCAAGAGAACAGCACCATGTATACCTGGATGGCTTCAGACTTCTTTGGGGAAGTAGAACACAGTGGTAAGAAGAAAGGAGGAGGAGGGCTTGTGATGAAGGACAGTTGGGGCATTTTTTTTTGTGGTTAATGGACAATAGTGCTGATGCTGATACCGAACTATCAGCTGTGAGTAGAAGATCTCACCACCTACCAAAGGAACTGCCACATGTTATCATGATAGCTGCATATGTCCCCCACCTCTGCAAAAATGTTCTTCTGCCTGTTATATCCACATGCTGTGACCCCTCCTCGTGTCCTACAACCACAGTCGGCTGTATTATTATTATTAACATCACTCCGCACAGAGAACTAAATGATCCTACAGTGTGTCTGTGTTTCTTTCTTTTTAGTTGCTATGATTCCTAGGATTTCTCTATCTGCCATGAGCTTGTATGTGTTTCTCTCTTGTTATATACTAATGTACCATCTATGAAATTGTATCACTGAAATTTCCCCATTGTGGGACTATTAAAGGAATATCTTATCTTATCTTATAAATGAAAACCCACAAACCTCAATGAACTGAAGCAATGAGTCGACCAAAACACCAGAACAATATGCGAAACTCATAAAGTCATGCAGAAGACCATTATTTAAAGTTATTGCTGCCAAAGGTGACTCTAAAAGCTTTTAATCCATGGGATGTACTTAGTTTTTCACACATGGCTTTCGCCTGACATCCATTTGGCCATAATTTTTGTTAAATAGTGAAATGGTCGAATGTTTAAATTTTAAGACCTTTTAAGGGACGTTCACTCTACCGTTACTATTGTCTATTGCTGTCTTCCATCATAGGATGACAGCAACGGACATTAAATTGTCACACACTGATTCTGTGTCTGTTCTTATTGACACTAATGCTTCCACCATGTTTCCTTATGTAACTGAAGATAAAGTCGTGTATACAAGACTTTATCTTCCATTACCAAAGAAAATAAACCTGATAAAAGCATTAGTGTCAATGGGAACGGACACAGAATCAGTCTGTGACAGTTTAATATCCGTTGCTGTCATCTTATGACAGAAGATAGCAACAGACATTAACAACAGTAGTGTGAACTCCCCCTAAGGAGCAGATGTTTTTGTTTTTCTTTATATTACTTCCTGATCCATAATTCAAAGACAATGTACTTTTCTTTTACTTATAAGTGTAAACAAGTTGTCTACCATAGATATTCATTGTCTGTCTCCCAAGTAGACCTCCTAGAATGCAAAGTATCAGGCTAGTAAATCCATTTAAGATCCTTCCGCTAAAATATTCCTGCAAGGAGATTCATATTCCCACTAAATGGAAGGAAACATTGTACAATCTTAAAAGGTTACTGTAATTTCATAGAACTTTTTATTTTTTATGTGTTCTTTGTAAATTTACACATTTATGAGAGTTTTGACCGGTCTGTGACTTCTGTATATGATGTTGCAGCACTAAAGACTACAGAATTGCTATAAGCAGTAATTACATTAAGGAAGGATGTTGGCTTTTAAGTGGTTGGCTGAGGTTTCGGAGGTTCCTTGGGCAGTCACAGCAGCTTCTATAAACAACATCATGATTAAAGTACCCTTAGCATTAAAGGCATATCTATCACTACCCTCCATTTCTGCTGTTCTTCAACAAATTCAATGAGAATACTTTCAATGTTTGCAGAGTTCTAAAGAATATAATATTAATATATTATATTAATGCCTGAAACTTGTGTATACACGCCTGGATTTGTTAGTGTAAACTTAGGCAGGCAGCCTGCACCAGATCTTTTACAGTGACTGCTACCGGATGATAAATCTAAGCTCACAGTATCGATGGTTTGTAGGCAAAGAAATTATTTGAAACTTTTTTAACCATAAAAATAATAAAAACTAAACACATGGACGTCCACTACACAAACTGGAGTGGGATCAATAAATCTTAGGGACTTAACAGAAAGTACTCAAACACAATTTTTCCTCATAATGTCAACAATATTGGCTTAAATATACAGCTCAGCATACAACACGGAAAAAGCATAAGCCAATAAATTAAGTCACAATCACAACATATCTATAAAAAGTATCAAAATATTTTATTGTAGGGGTCACACAGTGGCTCAGTGGTTAGCACTGCAGCCCTGCAGCGCTGGAGTCCTGGTGTTCAAATCCCGCCAAGGGCATAAAACCATCTGCAAGGAGTTTGTATGTTCTCCCCGTGTTTGCATGGATTTCCATCCCATATTCCAAAAAAGACATACTGATAAGGAAGAATGTACATTGTGAGCTCTATGTGGGCTCACAATCTACATTAAAAAAAAATATATATAGATATTTTATTGTAGCAGGTAAACAAATACCATAAAAACAAATAGTACAGCAGGGCAGATGAATATAGCCAAAAAACGACACAAATAATGACACAAAAGACTAGAAAATATACGACATATAGCTAGATAGTCAAAAAGTCATATTAATAATATTGACAACTACAGGTAACTGACATATCACGTATCACATATCATGGCTAAGTACTCCTAGTAACAAATGAAAAAAGTGCCGTGCTACAACATATAGCATGCATCTATAGATTATATAAAGTGACTTTAAATGAAAAACCCACAAATGTGAGCTGGTAATTGTGAGCTGGTAATTATGCTGTAATAGCAATAATCTAAAACACAATAGGGACTACATCAAAAGATGACAATAATGTAGGAAATAGAAAAGGACCATGGACATAAATCCCAATTTGATAGTACAATAAATGAATCACAGGGTAACCATGATACCACACAGAGCCAACTAATTACATCAGTGTTATAAATTACCTGTAGTCATAGTGACAAATGGATAAAGAGACCATCAGCCGAATGCCCAAGGGATCACTGACAAGTAGGACCACCCCTACGCGTTTCGCCAAACCACTGGCTTCCTCAGGAGGAAGAAAGTAGGAGTAGAGAATCAGATATAATTTTACCCCACTACCAATATATAAGGGGTATATGAAAGACCATAAGATTGAAGAAACTCCACCCTACAATATGGTACTTGTGTCTAAGTTACTATGCTAACTTAAAAGGTCCCAGCGGTTTCTTAATCGACCCCAAAGAATCCAAGGACACATGACATGGCGTATTAAAGGGGTATTCCCAACTCGCCCATTCACCAATTTGCAGGCTGTATGCTCTGTTCACTTCCTGGGTTTCTCGGTAAATTGGTGGGCCGGGTTTCACTTGCTGTCTCCCAGACAAAGCCAGCTCTGCTATCTCTCTTCATAGCAGTACATGTTTGCAGTCAGTAATGAGGATGGTTGTAAATAAATTAGCACAGTATCACTGGAAGATGCACAATATGAAGCTGATGTAGCAGAGCTGGATTTGATAGGTGATGAGAATCCCAAACTTACATGCTACAGGACCAAGAGTCAGCTTGCAATAAACTCAGTTTTAGGTCTGTGTTACATACAGAGGTAACAGACTCCCTGTTTCAGCCCTTATCAGCAAAATTTCAATTAGCAGACCTGATAACTGGAAGAGGGAGATAAACTGCTCAGAAATACAAGCTCCGAGCACTCAGCTCCCTCTCCCCTCCCTGAGATCAGGGACCTACGTTACTTGTCCTGGGCGGAGGGATAAGATCATCCCCAGGTCCATGGTTATGGAAACAGTGTAAACAATGAAGTGAATAATCTCAGATAACAGCCAAACACAGCAGTTTTGTTGAAGCAATGTATTTAGGAAAAGTCTTAAATTTACATAAGCTAGCAGTATAGATAGGATCCTTGAGATGGGACAACGCCTTTAACAAATCAGTTCCTATTGATAGGGAGAATACTACTGCCCCCAGTGAAAGTATATTATACTTCAGTTCACTAAAATATGTAGCGGATAATAGCCCTATACAAATCCCATGGGCCACCCGGCCACACTACACTGAATATAATAAAATGTGTGTTGGGCTACAGAATGTGGAGATAAACCTAATATCCTCCTGTAAAGTACAGCAGAATATACACAGAATATAACAGCCCTGTACTGTCAGAGGAGGTTCCCTTACTGCCCTGCGATGACACTGAGGTGTGAAAACGTCCTCCCAGTACAAGTCTATGGACGAGTACTGTCAGGGAGGAGCGTTTCTTACAGGCCAGCAATGACGCTGAGCTATGAGGAACTCCCTTCTGGGGAGATATTGGTGCTGAAACAGAATAATTAAAAAATAAAAAAAATGGCCTGGACAAAAATAATGTCTCCCTGCTTACAGGGCTTTTCTCTCTGCATTTTTTAAGTGAGTTCAGGGAAGGAAGCCCCAAGCATATAGCGAGTGTGCTAATGTGAGCCTAGCCTGAACTTAATATTTTTTTTTGCACAACTTTTTGAGGCAGTCACTGCAGTGAATTCTGTAACTGTCAATGAGACTTCTGCACCTTTCCAAAGGAATTTTAGTCCACTCCTCGTGAGCAAACTTCTCCAGCTGTCTCAGGTTTGAAGGGTGCCTTTTCCAGATGGCATGTTTCAGCTCAACCACAGATGTTCAGTAGGATCAGAGCTCATAGAAGGCCACTTCAGAATAGTCCAATACTTTGCTCTTAGCCACGCTTTGGTATGTTTGGCTGTGGGTTTTGTAAAGCTGAGACAGCTTTGTGACACTGGGCTGCGTATTTTGCTCCAGAATGCGAACTTCTCATCTCGCCTCATGGCAAATGTCTGTAGCAATGAATCCAGGTTCCTTTTGGGATCTGATGACGGTCAGATTTGAGTAGGGAGGCCTCATGGTGAATGCTTCAAACCTACGCCAACTATAGCTGGTATAATCTGGGAGACATCACATATGACAGTAGTGATACGAGGGACAGTAACAGCTTAGTGACATGTGTAAGACATTCTGCAGCCACGTGTTGCCTTCTGACTGGCATGTTTCAGCAGGATATTGCTTGCTCAAACACAGCAAGGGTTTCCAAGGAATGTCTCTACCAAATTGCATAAGTTCCTTGGCCTGCCCTGTTGCCGGATTTATCAGCAAATGAGAGTTTATGGGACCATCTGGAATGCCAGTTTCAGAAACCTCCAAGTATGCAGAATCTACAGGGTCATCTGCAACATCTGTGGGCAAATGTGCTTCAGGATACCGTACAGACCCTGTACACCGCTGTGCCCAACCATATCTGTCTTAGCCAGACTAGAGGCAGCACACCAGTGCATTAAAGTCTTCTTTCAATTTTACAGTTCTCCCCAATAAACTTATCCTTTCACTCTAATATTGCAAACACATACATATCATTGTAGCAGAGCTAACCCAAACTTACTGCAAATGTAAACTATTGCAGAGTGATATCTTCTCACAGAAGACAACAGAAACCAATGCAAAATCATAAAAATAAAAAAAAACTTTCAATGCCTTTTCTTTTGATTCTGTTGCCTTCTGTGACATGATATCACTCTGCAGTAGTTTACAATTACAGACGTTCAGGTAAACGGTGCTATATCTATATATTATATCCACACACAGAAAGTTTCCTTTGATTACAGTACAATAACTCCCTCTTGTGCGTTTTTTTTTTTTTTTTGGCAACGAGTGTAAGACAATGGAAGGAATTTATCATGACCGAAAGTCTGCGTTTCTAAGGTCTGCACCAAATTAATATTCCAAGATATAAAGACTAAATGCAAAAAATGATTTTCCACATTTTTAATGAAAATACAGTTTTACATATATGATACAGTTATTTGATACAAAATGTTCAGTATTTACAAATGATTTCTTAGATCTCTGCGATGTTCTTGGAGTTCTTCTAAGTTAATGAGTTGATAAATATGTCTAAATACAACTAAGGTGATATTTACATTTGAAGAGGTTATCCCATGAAAAAAAAGCAGTTATCCACCCCGGGGCGGCCATACCATTGTTTCAACCTGTGCAGCTGTACATGGGTCCAGTAGGTCATGGGTGCTACCACCTTAACCTGTATTACCCCTCGTTCACATCTGTGTTTGTATTCCATTCGGGGGAGTCCACATGGGGCTCCCCCGAACGGAATTCCAAAGGCATTAGCAAGCGGTGTGCAGTGAAAGCACATGGATCCCCATAGACTATAATGGGGTCCGTGTGTTGGGGGCTCCAGTATTGATACATTGATTGATATTTTGTAGAAAGATAAGTTTTTGGTTTTTTTTTTTTATGGGATAACCCTCTATTACTATTAAATTCTTTTATTCAGTCAGAGGGTAAACTGAAACTTAGTCAAATGCAAGTTGATGTATGTATGGGTTATCTGATCTATTAGGGAATATGTATGCCATTTAAGATATGGGGCTTGCATGTAGGAACTCCCTACATGAGCCAAAGTAGAGAGTCACTAATAAAGACTGACTTCTGCTGTGGAACACCCAGTCGGTATAACATGTCTGCCAACCATAAACCATAAAATGATCTATGGACCAGTTTGAAAGGGTTCTCAAGAGAAAACAACCCCTGTAAGCATCACATGTCCCAAAATAAAATAATGCTAATAATTCTATTTCAGAAATGTAAATATCAGACTTGTTTGCCCAAACGTCAATCTGATAGATCATTCCAACTTTATAATCGAGAGTTCTTGTGCCAAGGAACAGATTGGACAAATAGTCTTAGATTACAGAGGAGAAAGACCTATTAACAAGTATGCATATGGTATAGAGGAAGAAAACTGACTGTTATACAACTCTACCTCTTCTTACATAGGAAAAGCTTATTACATGACTTTATTTTCTGAGACATGGACAACATTTGTCAAAACAGCAGGCTCAGTTATTACGACAGAATGATCCGTGACAGATGTAGATGGTTCATTTGGATTGGCATTACCTTTATTTTCCTTCGGAATATATTTAACCACTGCATTAATAAATCTGCCTCTGAAGTCCTTACTGAAAACATTATAAAGGATTGGATTAGCCATGCAATGGAACAGCGACAAACAGTCAATGATATCGTAAAGGAAATAAAGGACAGCGGTTGCATGGCAGTTCATATAGATGTAGCTTCCATGAAGAACTAGCGTGATCTGAGTAGAGTGGTAGGGAAGCCAGCTGAGTAGGAACGTCAATATATAGGCATAGATAAGCCGGCAGTGTCTACTGCTTTCTGGTCTTCCGGATTTCCTGATGTGACAGGCGGTCATCACATTGAAGATAAGGATTATGAAGAAAGGAATCAAGAATCCAAGAATAGTTGTCATTAGGGTAACAGCCAGTGCCCATTCATCATATGTCTCAAATGGTGCCATGAACATACACTCAGGGTCCACGATATCCACCAATTGCATATGGATGACTTCTGGTATAGGGAATATGGCTGATATCACCCAAATACCAATACACAGAGCCTTACGGATTTTTTGCTGGTTTTGTTGCCAGAAAACAGATGAAGAAGTTAAAGTCAAGTATCGGTCCACACTCAGAGCCGTAAGAAAGTAAATACTACTGAACATGTTTGCAAAATAGAAGTAATGGGTAAATTTACACAGGAATTTACCCCACAACCAAGTGTAATCCAGCATAGCTTCTAACATCCAAAAAGGTAAGGAAAAAACCACCCCAAGGTCCGCCACTGCCATATTGAGGATGTAGAGATTAATAGAGCTTTTTCTTCTTCGGGATTGCCAGTTGACCCATACCACAAGCAAATTTCCAGCCAGTCCAAGAACAAATGTTACGAGATAGAGAATGAAGAGGAAGACCTTCTTTACATCTTCATCCAACTCAACAGCACATAGAGTGAATGAACTGTTGAGATAGTCCAGAAGCTCTGTAAGGTTGTGAATGGTATCTTCAGCCATTGGAAGTTAAGGCAGTATTGCCTGAAACAAAAAGCACATTGCTTAGGAACCTGCCGTAAAGGTTATAACCATTATTCACAATCATTTCCTTCTGAAAATGTTACTTATTTCCTATTGGTTATATGGCACAAAACATCTTTACCATCTAACTTCTCATACACACACCTGGAGAAGTTTTATAAGAAGCCAATTAAAGGGGTTTCCATGAACAAACCCATATTTAAATTTATAGACCATTAAAAGTTAAAAATATATGTACAAATATAAGTTACTGACATTTTGTAGAGATTTAAAGATTTTCTCTAACTATCTTAGTGGTGACAGTCTTTCATCTTGATAGGCTGCCAATGGATACGACTGAACGCAGGGACTTTCTATGGTCTGAAACCCATCTGTGATTTCCTTACTATGGCCAGGTTTTCTTCTCATGTATGCACTGTCCTTGCCTAATAACCTGTTCACAATAAGGAAATTATGGCTGTGCCAGGCCCATGTGTGGGAAAGTTAGCTCGGTAGAAGCAGTGGTGCAGACCCAAAGAGTCAAGACAGGGACATGGGACATAAACTGTGAAGCAAACTGGTTTATTTAGAAAAGACACAGGAAAATAAATAAACCTTGACTTCAGGCACAAAATAAACAATACAAAATACAGCCTTAACTTCAGGCAAAAAGAAAATAAAATCCTGCTTGTCTGAGCGACTAACTAAACAGAAATGATAACCTAAATATACGTGTGACTTACTATCAGTCGCACAAACGAAACAGGTGCAAAATTGTCTCACCGGACTCAGGGTTACAGGACAGAACCATACACCTGCTTTCATCCCATGGAACTTCACTGAACTGCAGGATCTGCAGCCTTTTTTTGGCCCAGTAATGAGCCAAGGATCTACACCTTGGCTGAGGTCTACTCCAGATCTGCACTGGACCACACATATGTCAGAAACTTGGGGCTGATATATCTGGACTCCAGCACTCTGCATGTCACCTTCTCACACAGGAATGCAGTGGGCACAGCTGGTACCCCATGCACACACATGTATATTGAATTAGATTTTTTGTTCCTACAGGATAATACAAACCACCGTCTGCCTGTTAACAAAATATTCTACATTTATTTCTGTAAGGAGAACCCCATTAACCTTGCCCACAACTGTGTGATTACACAAATTGCAAACATCCATTGGTGGTGACTACATCATAGAAAAAAATACGTATTATTTTTTGTGTCTGTCTCTGACCGAGAAGCATTATATGCATGAGGCAGGAGCCTAGATGATATCATTAGTGTATATTACATTCAGGATCCGGAGGACAAGTCAATATCATCAGACTAGTGACCTTGATGCCTGAAAGCTGGCCCAATGTTATCTGGACAACATAAAATAGTGTTTAGGCAGTCAAGTTTTTTTTTTTTTTTTTTTTTTTTATGTAGATTGTGAGCCCCACATAGAGTTCACAATGTACATTTTTCCCTATCAGTATGTCTTTGGAGTATGGGATGGAAATCCATGCAAACACGGGGAGAACATACAAACTCCTTACAGATGGTTTTCTGCCCTTGGTGGGATTTGAACACCAGGACTCCAGCGCTGCAAGGCTGCAGTGCTAACCACTGAGCCACCATGTGGCCCCAGGCAGTCAAGTTTTAGCGTGCATTACTATCCAGACAAAGAGTTAAACATTTTAACTGTACCACAATATAATGCAAAATTAGCACATTATTAATATTTATGTAAGTGGTAAATACATGAAATGATAAATACAGAGCTGTGGAATATGTTGGTGTTATATATATAACAGGGGTTACATTATAATTATGGATAAATTAGAATACATTGACATTTATACACTGGTGTACACTGTATAATTCATCTATATGTTTTCACATGTATTATAATACAAAACACCTTGATGTTGATGTGGATTATGCTGCAGATATTACACATTCAGTACTAATGGGGAAATGCTTATGTTTTCCAAGCAGATATAACAGCACAGACTTCATAGGAAGATGGGATTAATCTTCTTTATGGGGAAGAGAGGTTGTGCCGCGGCAATAATAACCTTCTACTCTGTTATGGTGATATGTCCATAATATACACAACTGCCAAATGCAAAAGTCTCAACTACTATCTTGACATATCATTTTCACTGCTTACGTTAAACTTTACATTGTAGTCAAGAGGAGCCTAAAAATGACAAAATCACCCATTATACATGTCATGCTGTATTATGGTGGTAGAAATATTAGAACCATATTTATACCTTTATAGGGTTATGCCATGAAAATTATTCCATAGGTTAGAGGAGAAGTTGGTGATTGGTTGGGGTTCGACTGCTCCACAGACCTCCACTGAAAAGGGTTTTCTACTCCCTTTCAGTATGTGCACCCCTGATCCATTAGTTTCATTGAGAGTGCTGGAAATAGTTGAATGTTATATTTCGTCTATTTCCATGTATAGAGAAGGGGAACACATCCTGAATTCATCGCTACATGTTGAATTGAGGTAGAACACCCCTGTTCTTGTAATCGGTGGGGGTCTCAGTGGTTGGCAATTTATCCTCTATCCATGGATAAAGGATAACTCATTCTTGTTGTATAACTTCTTTATGGGATTGTCTAGTTTACTCATAAATTAGCCAGGACAGAGCATCTGCTAAGAGGGAGGACCTGTCACATTGTAGGGACCCCCCCTTTGATTTCAATGGGCACCATATAATGATTCATATCCCTGTGGTGTCACTGCGGGTTGATGTGAACATGTGCTGCCAGGTCCTTCAAATACTGGGGGTGCCTCATGACCAACAAGAAGGAATTGTCCAAAGTGGATAACCCCCTTAAGGATAATTTGAGTTAATACAACAAAGTAAATGGGATCTATTGGGATATATTTCTGATTAATATGAAATGTTAAATGATCCTTCTGTTTTTGCTTTACTTCTTTCCACTATACAGCTCTAGCAATGTTTAACCTGACTTTCTGCAGCGGGAAATCTTATCACAACTAAGGCCATTGAAAGAGATGAGCTAACACACCGGGTCACAGTGTTGTTGATGTGTTAAGTGTTTTCTTAAACTTTGCTACATCTGTAGATCTGGCTCACTTCAATGATATATGAAATGGACAGATATGGGGATGTATGTTCTCTATATATCAATGCCATTGTAGTATAAACATCAGCACCGTCCCTTGGAATAACATATTCCATAGATAAAGAAAAATCCCCAAAATTTCAAAAGGAAGATAAAAATGTTTGATGTTGATGGATATCTGTTAGGTGCATGGAGAGTTATTTTCACAAAGCATTCCACATTGAGAGGTCAGGCCCTCTGTCCTAGCTTTACGGAGAGCTGGGGAAATGTGTGGAAATATTTAACTGCTGAGAGAATGGTGGACCCGCAGAACAAAAGACAGAAATGTGTAGGTTACACGTGTTCCAAATATCATGATGTACCTATAGCAACCCTATAGCAAGGCTAGAGCTGTGATACATTACATATTAAATAGAGATACATATAGTCTCTGGAGTTAACTTGTAGCTCAATATGTTGGTGATATACAAATAATCTGCAATTTTAGTGGTTTTATAGTAATAAAAATGTTAATTCTACTTCCGACTAAAATATTGGCAATACTATTTATTAGCTCCTATGTTGTGAGCTCAAGAAAATTCCCCTTTTCCATAGAAATTACAGTATTAACTTATATTAATGATATACATTAAAATTGTTATTGCAGAATACGCCAAATTGTGTGATCTAGAGCAGCGGAAGTTAATATAGGGCTCTCTAGCTATTCCAAGCCTGTGGCTGTCAGGAGATGATGGGAGTTGTAGTTTTGTAACAGCTACCGAGCCGCAGGTTCAAGACCAGTGGTATGGAGTTAAAAAATAAGCAAGAAAATAAAGAGTAATGTAGACCTTGTGTATGTTACTATGGGTAATATACAATGCAAATACAATAGTAACACATCCATACATCATGCATATAAGTGTGGACTTGATCATGCACTCAAGAAAAAAATAGTTAAAGTTTTTGCATGGATTTCTAATGAAAGTCTAAGCATTTGATGTTTTGCAAGACCCATAAAGTCACAATCTTCATGACCTATTTGCAAATATTATCCTTACATCTGTAAAATTCATCATGAATCCTAAAAGACGTAATGATCATACTAGCTACGTCATACAGGCAAGCTTAAGAATCCGTAGCTGCTTCCACTACTATATTTACTTAATAATTTAGAAGGAGTTCATACCTGAGAAGACGCTGGCCAAGTTTCTTACAATTTAGTTCAGCCTTAGTCCCAGCTCTTTCGTCCTCTCCTTCTCCGCAGCAAGTGACAGGGGCTATTTTACACTTGTTAGCAGCCCTCACTTTCAGGAAATGATCCTATATATCCTGAAGCTGCAATCACTGCTGTGGCTCTTGTAGCCCAGGATATCCTCTTATGCAAAGGCAAACACCTTCTAAGATTCTCCAAGCCATAAATTGGATCGATCCCTTTGTCCTGTTGCAAAGAATGCGACTAAAAAGAATTTCTAAACAAATAAGTCTTTCCTTTCTCCCATGGAGCACATAAAGAGATTGGCTTATTTATTTTTCATTCTTTCTATAGCCTACGTGTGCGATTAACACTTTGGCTTGAGTTTTCATGCTGTGATAATTTCCCCATTCTACAGTGCAAATATTTTACTAGATATTTCAAAGGACTCCATAAAACGAAGCTTCGCAAATCTGCGCAGATGACAGGAGCTCTGTAGTGGAGATATGTTATTGCTTTATATGACATAATTTATAAAGTGATTGTAACGTTACCCGGAACCATTTTATGTTTAGATTAGAAAAATGATTAACTAGGAGTCACTTAATATATTATTATTACATCTACATTCTCTTTTATCATAACTGCTCCCATAACAGACAGCGCCAACACTTTGGGGGATGTCACCTTCAATGCATAGGTGATTTACACAGTCTTTAATCCGGATACTTAACCCCTTCCCATTCCATGGCAAATATATTTGTCACGGGCAAGTGGCAGTTGATGCTCCATGACAAATATATTCATCATGGCGATTGTACTGGCACTGCCATTATACCCATGCGATCACTGGCAACAGTCAGGCTGACACACACAGCTGGGTGGTAAAAGGGTAAATTCACACGGCAAAAAGTGAAGAGGATCACTTTGTGCTGCCGGCTTTTTCGTGTGGCTAGGCATCACGGGATACTGATGTAGTGCATCGACATTCCGTTCCGGCATCCGCTCCCGATTAGACCCGGATGAATGGGCCTAAGCAGGAGGGTATCTTCAGCCGACTCAGCCTCGGAATCTGCGTGAAGAGAGGGTGTAACCATTTTTTTTTCCCTGCTAGCTGAAAAAAATCACTAGCGAAAAAACTGCAAGTGACTCCCATTGAAATGAATGGGAGGCGTTTTTTGCAGGTGGATTTTGAAGTAGATTCCGTGTCAAAATCCGCCTGCAAAAAAATCCATGTGAACATATTCTAAATCTCAATAGCGACCACGACATGTTAAAAGGTTAAACAGAGGGAAGGCTGGGTCTAATAGGCTGAATGTCATAGTAGCACTGATATGTACAATAAACTGCAATACAAAAGTATTGCAGAGTATTGTACAATCAAGTGATTGTTGGATCAAGTCCCCTAGTGGGACAAAAAAAAGTTAAATAAAATGAAATAATTACATAAAAACTGTAATTTTCCATAATACATATGTTTATTAATAATAATAATAATAATAATAATAATAATAATAATAAAATAATAAACCACTATTAAATGATATCGCCATGTCCATAACAACCCGTACTAAAATGCTAAAATGTTATTTAACACAGTGAACATCGTAACAAAAATAAATAAAAAATACTGAAATATATATTTTTATTGATCTCACCTCCCAAAAAATGGAATAAAAAGTGATAGAAAAAAGTTGAATGCCTTCCCAAAAGAGTACAGATGAAACTACAGCTGTTCTCAAAAAAATATGCCCTGAAGTCTATGGGACTGCGCAAGCACAGTCGGCTCTACCATGTGGGGTTCAGAAAGGGCCGACTGCACATGCTCCGTCGGCCATTCTGCGGTGGTCTGTTACACGATTTCAACTGCATATAGCGCAGCATTGGATGCCTATGCTAGGCTGAAGACGAAAAGATGGAGGGGGAGTGAACAGGAGTCACTAAGGGGTGGCGAGCAGTTGATGGTGCTGGTGTGCTCAGAGCACAGGGGGAACACTTCCTGAACAAGGATGTAAATGAACAAAATACAAGTTATACTGAATATTTTCCTACAATACTGCATATCTGTCTGTTCAGCTTCTCTAACTGCTGCATGCACATAGGACATAGCATGTACAACATGACAGGTTCCCTTTAAATGTCCTAATAACCATCACATCCTAGTACGGCTGGTCGCACGCCAGGAATGTCAAAAAAAGAGCAGCAGGGGAGAACCAGAGTGTCAGCTCTTGGAGCAGTTCTTGTCAATTTTATTATATTTTCTGCTGCTTGTTTCTCATAAACAGCTCCTATAATATTGAGTCCTGATGGTATTCCACTGAGTTTTCTAGATATAGTTGACTTTATTAAAGGGTTACTAACATCACAAAATGTAAAAATTAACTCAACAGATTGAAAAGAGTAGAGATTTGGGACAAACTAGGTCAGATGGTCGGCTGCCAACAAAATACCTGAACTCTACAGATTTTATCAATGCTACTTTTCTTCTTGTGCTAAATCCTATTCTGCAGCTCAGTTTGGTCCAAAGAAAAGCAAAGACCCAGCGATTCATGATGTAAGTGGCACAAAGGGCTATTACTTTCTGTTCATCAGGTCCCAGATATTGAAGTGGCAGCAGCTCTACATGTCATTGAATTACATCTCATGTGTTCACAGCAGTACGGGGCTTAGGAGCATACATCAGTCATTCTCAATAGTGTTTAGACCAGTAGAGAGGTTGTGGTGACCGGGGCCGCTTTAGTCATAGGGCCAACAGTGCATCTGCACCAGAACCCTATGTTTGCAGGGGCCCCTCAGCTGCCCTGGATTGAGGAGGACACTCCCATATTTCAGGTGACGTTCTGGGTGGAAGCGAGTGATTTGAATTCTATTTGTGTCCTTAAATTATGTGGGCGGGGAGGGCGAGTTCATTTATAAAAAGTTTTTTTTTATTTTTATGTAGAGTCCCATTTAGGGATCACAATGTACATTATTTTCTCCTCTATCGGTATGTCTTTGTAGAATGGGAGGAAATCCAAGCAAACACGAGGAGAACATAATAACTCCTGCAGATGTTGTTCCTGGTGGGATTCGAACTCCAGGACTCCAGCACTGCAAGGCTACAGTGCTAACCACTGAGCCACTGTGTTGCCCCCATTTATAAAAAGTTTGAACAGGGCCACACTGTATTAAAATGGCCCTGGTGGTGACGAGTGAGTTGTTCCCTGGCATATTTGTATCTCTTTCATTGGAAAGTATTCCAGGTACAGAGTAGGCGCAGTTATGTAACATCATGCTATCTGTGCAGTGTACTTGGGCTATGTTCACACTTGCATTATTGACGCTAGGTTCACACTAGCGTACGGCGTTCCGTTTTCTAATTCTGCTTGGGAACCAGAAAAATGGAGAGCTAACCCGCTTAAAAAGTGGTTACCTGCTAGACTATAATGGGGTCGGTTTTCTGCCTGAAAAATGTGGAAAGAAATTCCTGCTTTCAGGGCTTTTCTCTTAGAATTTTCAAGCGGGTTTGGGGACGGAAACCCAAAATGTAATTCAGACACAGCTGCGGACTTAGCTTTAGTCCGTTGTTCTGATTCATCATAGAATCAGAACAATATTCTGAAAATTTGACAGAATGAATAATGCAGACAGAGCACCCTCCTTTTGCGTCTTTGATATCTTTAACCCAATGCCTGTGGAGAACGGATAGTATGTTTTTGTGTGTCTTCTTTGTGAGAATCTGTTAAAAAAAAGTCATTCTGTTTAGGATGCCACATCACAAAGATATTCCCCCCGAAGAAGTATAGGTGATAATTTTTGATGTCTGGTGGTCCCACCCCTGCCAGTTACCAGAATATGGCTCCTTAGTTTCCAGTTTCTCATCTTGGTTGTAACCTTTCTCTATTGTTCTTATATTGTCTGAATGGAGTGAAGAAGGGGCCCCCAGGGCTAATAGCCTGGGGGACAGATGGTGTCACGGCCCACTACATAATAATAATAAATTTTGAGGTACTTTATATGTTTTTTGGCCATTTTTCTGCGCCTTTTCTCTCCCTTTTTTTTCCTCCTCAGGTTTCTGTTGGTACTTATCAATGAATTCCCCTTGTGCACTTGGTTGCCATTGGTTTCATCCTGGTTCCAGAAGCTTCTATCGCTGGCCAGATTTCTCTCAGGGCAATAGCTGATGGATGGAGCGGATCCAGCGGCGGGAAACTTCAAGTTTAAAGGAGGAGATTCCCGCTGTGGTCAAGCAGTTCTGTCAGAGAAGAGCTATATACCTGTTATTCAGTTGGAATTGGTCACAAAGCTAATTCTGGTTGGGCTAGGTGTTTATAGATTCTGGAAGTTATTGGTTGAAGTCATATTTGATTTATTTATTTATTTATTCACTCATTCATTTAATTTATTAATTATTTATGTAACCCTTAATAAACATCGTTGCCTTATTTAATCCACAATGAAGAAGTTGTGTTTTTATTTTAGTTTTATTAAGTAGGTAGTTATTGATAAGGAGTTGGGCCTGTGACACCATGGCAGTGGGCCCGTTCAGCTACTGCTCCATTCAGAATCCACCTGACCATGGTTGTATAGTTTGAAGTAGAAGTACAGGGGAATCGACATCCCTAGCTTTCCACTAATAACAGAATTTAGAGAAGAACTGGATTCGGACATATCTGAAGCTATCTTTAACAAGTTCCACGCTTATCTGCTAAATTTACTTGAAAGCTTCAATACCGTATATACTCGAGTATAAGCCGACCCAAATATAAGCTGAGGTCCCTAATTTTACCACAAAAAACTGGGAAAACTTATTGACTCGAGTATAAGCCGAGGGGGGGAAATGCAGCAGCTACTGGAAAATTTCAAAAATGAAAATGGTTGGAGTTTTTTTGGGTGCAGTAGTTGGTGGGTGCTGGGGAAGGGGAGGGGGTGTTTTGGTTGTCTGTCTGCCCCTTCCCTGAGTTTGAGGACTGAGTTTTTTTTCCCCCACTTGGAATTCAGCCTGGCTGAATATAGGGTATCTGCAGTGCCCCTATTAACCCCTTCCCGACGGAACAGGAGCACTGCAGATCCCCTATATTCAGTAGACCGGGCACTTTCAGACACAGGATACCTAATGTGTTTGTGTTTCACAGTCATTTCTACTTTTATATGTATTCTAGGGAAAGGAGGGATTTAGAACTTTTATTTACTTTATTTTTTTATTATATTTTTTTATAGCTTCTTTTTTTTATTAACTATTTTATGGAAGATTCTATACATTACTATTGCAGCTGCTCATAGACCCCCTCTCCCCTCCCCCCCCCCCAAAAAAAAAATACATATTTTTTGCTTGACTTGAGTATAAGCAGAGGGGGGCTTTTTCAGCACAAAAACTGTGCTGAAAAGTTCGGCTTATACTCGAGTATATACGGTAATTATTTTCCTGAGGAACTCTATGAGAATATTAAAGAAAACTTCTGGGTTGTAAATCCATACTCTGCTATGTTGAAAAAACCAGCTTGCTTAACATCTCAAAAGTATGAGTGCCTGATAGATTTGACATCGGATTCTGCGATAAAAGGACATTTTAAAAGTAAATCACTAGTAGATTTTTGGTGGCAACTCAAAGACGAATTTAAAATTTTGTCAGATAAAGCAAAAATTATTCTTCTTCCTTTTGCAACAACATACTTATGTGAAGCAGCATTCTCCGCCTATGTGGCCACTAAAACAAAATATAGAGCTTGACTGAATGCAGAACCTGACATTCGATTGCAGTTATCCCAAATTCAACCAGATATTGCTAAACTGTGCAGATCAAAGCAGCCTCATTTTTTACATTAAAATGAAGACATTAAGTTTTTTTAAGATTTAAAGGGACTCTATCAGCAAAATCATGCTGATAGAGCCCCACATATGCATGAATAGCCTTTAAAAAGGCTATTCAGGCACAGGTAAAGTTATATTAAACTACCCCCCAGTTTTAAAATAAAACCCTAAAAAAGAATGTGATCTACTTACGGATCGTGCACGCTGGGCGGGGATTCAGGGTGCGCCTTCTTCATCCATGCCTCTTCTTCCAATGATGTCCTCCGGTCCCGTCCTCCTCCGGCGCTCGTGAACTGACACTGATAAAAAAAAATGGCCTGGGCGCCTGCGCAGTAGCCGTAGTAGAAGCCGCATGCTACTGCGCATGCGCCCAGGCCATTTTTTTGCTGATAGAGCCCCTTTAAAAAATAGCATCTGTGTTTTCAGGATTTTTGTTTTTCGTTATTTGTAGTTAAGGGCGGTTCACACCTGTGCCCAGTCTACGCTTTTAGGTTTTCGTCTTCTGCCCGAGAAACTGGAGAGGAGACGGAAACCAGAAGTCAGTTTTCAAACCCATTCATTTGAATGAGTATGCAAAGTGTCCGCCCGTGAGCGTCTTCTGGTCTCCTCGGTGAAACCGCTTTTTTTTAACCGGACACAAATTCAGACATGTAGGACCTTGTGTCCGGTTAAAAAAAATGCTTTCGCTGCAGAGGCCAGAAGACGCTCACAGGCGGACACTGACTGCCAGGATTCCATCTCCTGTCCAGGTTCTCAGGCAGAAGACGGAAACCCACAAAGTGGAGATCGGGCGCAGGTGTGAACCCGCCCTAAGTTCCTTATTTTTTAACTGTGACTGAAAAAGAAAAAAATTTGAATAAAGTTAGAAAATGTAATATCTAATATCAATTCGTTAGTCATTCCCCTCCCCCCATAGTTCATATCGCTCTTTATCTTTGGCACCTATGTAGGTTTTAGGTAAAATATGTTAAGTGATCCCTACATAATTTCTGTCCGGAACACTACTCTTCAACAGAAAAAGTTTGGAAAATTCTGGATTAAAATAATGCAAATGTGAATATAATATGCTTTATGAAACTTTGAAGATCTAGTGATATCTATGCCTAGTGTGTATAAGCCTATAACAGGTAGCAAGCACTATACAGCTTCCTGTAGTTACATTAACACAAGTGGTAAATGGCCAAGGACTGAAAATCAAAGCAAAACCGGCTTAGATGCCCATAGATACCAATCACAACACAGCTTTCATTTTTCAAGAGCCAAATGTAAAATGTGCATGCTTAGTGCGGAATACGTTGGCGACATTGAAGCAAGAAGAAGCTTTTTGAGTGATGGAATTTGCAAAAACGGGTATGTTGTAAGAGTACAGGGAAACTTTCTGAAAACATTTAGTAAATGGGCTCCATATAGGAACTACATTTTATATTGGGTGAAGAAATTTGAACCCACTGTGTGTTTATGTCATGGGACACCCAAAAACTTCGAAAGAGACAGTGAACAGGATTTGAACATGTGTGAATAAAGTCCTAGAAAGTCGACCAGACAGACTAGTATAGAACTTGCCTCCATGATCGCCAGACTTAACACCCTGCAACTTCTGTGAGGCTACATCGAGGACTACAGGGTATCTGTATACATATAACCACAGAATCTGAACGAATTGAGATGCCACATCTCTGAAACGGTAGAGTCCATTTCCAAGGGTACGGTGGCATGTGTCTGGACAGAAATGGACTACTGTCTATAGATCTAGAGGGTCACCAGTGAAAATCACATATTACCTTTGTAGACATAAAACTTGGATAAATAGTGGGTCCTTTCATGCTAATAAATGTGTGTTATATTCTCTCATGTAACTATACTGTGGCTAGAAATTTGCACTATTCATTTAGAATCACCCTGTATTATATTTTGTATTGTATTGTATTATAGGCCCATACCATTTTTACATGTACCTACCTCCAAGTGATCAGTTTCTAATTAAAGGGGATGTCGCTTGAATGGATACTGAGCTGCAGTAACCTATTATGGCCACTACACAATTTACATAGTTGTTGCCTCTGTACATGGCACAGATATCATGCTCATGGGGTGTCTGGTGTCAGATTCCCCATTGATCTCCTACTGATGACATATCCTGTATAGTTCTCCACAACCCTTTAAATACCAACCCTTGGTATAAAACCAATGCTGTTAATGCCTCCACTTCCCCAATATCTACATATAGATGAATGCAGGTAATCTAGAATTTATTCTAACCATTTCACAAGAAACAACACTTTTGGTAATCCATATTTCTTATATGATCTCCGGTAAGCTTTGATTCATTTTATCATTTGGTCAAGAATTCTTCTTAAGAATAAAATAATTCTTGTTCACATCATGGGCCGTCTCCTCAAACAAGATGGTCAATATGGCTAATATATGGTGAAAATGAAAATCTGCCACAGGAAATCTGATGTGTATGAGGGGCAGGTCTTCTCAAAGATTTGGATTTTAGGAAGGTTTACTTGGGAGGAGAAGGTCTGTACTGCTTTAACACATGCCATAGAAGCATGTACCCAAGACCCAATTCTCACTAAGACCTCCTATGTGATACTACTTGCAGTTCATTCCTTGGATTCACGCTGAGCAGTACTTGAGGACCAAAAGAAACAGTAGAACTTAATGATACAACATATAAGGAGGAGAACACTCATACTGTATGTATAACATGTATACTTTACTATGATATAGGAGGTCGGGAATGGGGTAAGTATGGAATACTCCTCAGCAAACTGGAATCAAAAGAGGTCAGGGGGCAGGGGGACAACTGTGAGTGTAGCAAACAATTCCTGGAAGTTTTACTTTTAAGAAATTGATGGGAAGGAGGGAGACAGGAAGAAGAAATATCAATGATGCAAGGAAGCAGCCAGCAAAGATACAATACTTCCGGAAAGGATACCATTCAGCACTGACCCCAAAAACACAAATGTGCTGAGTAAGGCAGATGATAGATGTGCTAAGTTCATGTAACTAAGTAGCAAGAACACACTGAGAACACTACAAACAGCTTCTCATAAGGAAAACTTATTGAGAGGGATTGTTTCAAGAAATCCTAATTATAATTTGGAATGATGGTCGTGAAAGATCAAAGACCTATTATGGTGACGTGTTGAATTGTTGTTATTTATATTAGTCATATAAGACACTGAATGTATAGTTGTGTGTGAAATAGTGACATTGAGGCCACAGGCTGTTGTGATATTATTCGAAATATTTGAGATTTGCATGAAAAGTATAGTGTGCCCACCTTTATCTTAGCTCACAATTGGTTAAAGGGGTTTCCAGGACTTATATATTTCTGATCTATTCTTAGGATAGGTCATCAATTGAAAATCAGTGGGGGTATCTTCCACTGCACAGGCTATGTGACGTCAAGTTTATTAAACAGCCGTTCAAGTCAATGGGCTAAGGTGTGATAGCAAATACAGCTGCAGTACAAATATATGGCACTGTGTTTGGTATATCCCAGTGTCAAACATTAGGGGGCAGTCAGGTCAATGAAGTCGCGAGGAATAAAAGAGTCCACCCAAAAATTAGGGTTGCCATAGGTAATAACGTCACAATGCCAGAGTACCATTAGTTTAACACACTTCCATATTCTTATTCTAATTGGTTCCATTTCAGTACACACTTTACATGTCTCATAATGGCTTAACAACTATCCACATGAGCTCTGCTTATCTTATTCTACCTCTAGGCTTCTAACTTCATATTGGCAAGTGTCTATTGCCATCTCATCGTGGTTTATGCATCTTCAGACTTCAGACTGCATCTTCAGACTAGTTATTGTGCACTTATACATTTCAAACAAAATATTAATTCTTATTTATTAATCCTGCAACTCAGTCAATACCCAAAGGGGTTTCCTCCATACTTGGTAAGTACTGAAGTGGCTGCAGTGCTCACAAATTGCTGCATTTTTTTTTTTTTGTCAAACCTAGAATTGGCTACAAAAGGAATGGGAAATATATAGGAAGCTTTAAATCTACTCCTGGCTTTGGCTCAAAAAACTGCAGCAAAATCTTCAAAAAAACAAACAACTTTTATGGATCGTGGGACCTCCAACTATTAAGGGCCTCTTCACATGGAGTAAACGCGCGTATATTTTGGCAAAATACACGTGTAAATATACACGTGTAAAAATAAGACTCCCATTGACTTCAATGGCATTTTTTTTTACACGTGTAAAAAAACACGTCAAAATACACCTCAAAATACACATCAAAATACACGTGTAAAATATCATTGAAGTCAATGGGAGTCTTATTTTTACACGTGTATTTTTGCATGTGTATTTTGCCAAAATACACGCGAGTTTACTCCGTGTGAAGGGGTCCTAAAATGCAGCATTTTGGTCGGGGTGGAAACTGCAACAAAAAACATTGCGTTTTACAGTACCTGCAAAGTGAATAGGATTCTGGCTAATCTCATCTACACATTGCAGAAAAAAAAGCGGGGCCTTATCCTTAAGCAGTTTCTCCCCTTTAAATACAGTACTGCAACAGGGTACCACAGGTAATACAGACAGGGCAAGACGCACATGGTGACTTTTGGAGATGGGTAAATAGGACAGGTATACATAGCATGTTGTTTAGGCCACAGCTGGTGTTTTGATGTCACTGTGCCCCCACAACAGTGTCATCCACATTGTTTCCTTAATAGTGAAAGTGACTATACCCCCACAGTGTTCCCAAGTATGAGACCTTGACGGCACTTGTTAGCACTGTTTCACCCCAAGTGTGAGAAGGAGCGCTATTGTAAGTCCTTCCTCCCAGACTACATAATCTACATCAGACCAAGCGAAGATCACTCCGCACAGAGAACTAAGTGACCCTGAAGTCTTCCTTCCTTCTTTCTTCTCTTCCTTAGCTGCTATGGACTCCTAGTATATCTTCTCTTCTCAGCATATGTGTGTCTACTTCTGTAATATATTACTGTGTATTATCCTGTATCTGTATTACTATGCTGCTGTAACATACTGAAATTTCCCCACTGTGGGACTATTAAAAGATTATCTTATCTTAACACTACCAGCCACATTAGAAGACCCCTTCTTGTCTATCCTTACTACCTCCATAGGAAAAATGGAAATACAAAGTAACACTTGGTTCAGCCATTTATTTAGTAAAAGTTCAATACCATGTTCAGTGAGGTCAAGTGACATCATATAGCCTTCGGCACAGAGTTTAGCACAGAGTATGGGGGTATTTGATGGATTCCATAGACACATTCTGAAATCACCATCTGCCTTTCTGTTTATAGACTTATTCTATGTCACCTGTCTGATCTGAGCATTATAACTGAGACTTTACCATGACCTATACGTCTATTGCTCTGCCATTCTCAGTGCCCTGTGGACCGCTGGATCCCTTTGTGACTATTACCTCTGCACACCTAAACCAATGGATATTTTCCTTTGTTTTCACCCACATAACAGTATTTTATGCTGTTGGCATACAAATGGCTGCCGTTTACCCAGTGGTGGCAAACACCAGTGAAAGAGAATATGCGATTTATGTTTCTCAGTAAATTTTAATGTCGTCTTACCTAAAATAGATGTTCTGAGATTGCAGGAAACTGAAAAGATGAGTGGACAGAAAACACAAGCCATACCCAAAGAAAAATATTTATCCAAGTACATTAGGACATCACTTTCAAGTTGTCTGGTCAGTGACACCTTTTCCTTTCACTTTAAGGAATGTCTCACATAACATTTTGCTTTGACATATGAAGAGTTCACTTTCCTGTCTTTCAGCTTCATTTGTGCTTTATCATATTGTTTATACAGCTAGTAACAGGCCGGGGAATAAGGACAGAAAGTGACGGCGTGACTTCACTACATTCGCCATCTCTGCTTGTGAACTTTGCTCACTCATGTTTTTTAATCTCCAGTAAAGTTTTAACTGTGGTCATATATTTAACCCATTCTAGATCACATCATGTTTGCATATTTTATTTATCCCTATATACATTGTATTAATATATGTATTATTATAAACAACATAAATTGACTCTCACGTGAGCATTTCCAAATAAAGCATATTCCTGTAAAGTAACAGGGCAGTACCTTTTTTGTTAGAAGAGTCCTCTTAGGCCCGGTTCACATCTGTCTTCAGCATTCCGTTCAGGGAGTCTGGAATACTGAACGCATTGAAAAGTGGTGAGCAATGAAAGCACACGGACCCCATAGATTATAATGGGGTCTGTGTGTTTTCTGTGCGGTGTCTGCATGAGTCATGTGGAGAGATAAGTAGTTCATGAAGCACTTTTCTCTCTGCATGTTCCGTGCGGACACCGCGCAAAAAACACACGGACCTCATTATAGTCTATGGGGTCCATGTGCTTTCATAAGCTCACCACTTTTCAATACGTTCAGTATTCCGTTCGGAGGGTCCCCAAGTGGACTCCCCGAGCGGAATACCAAACGCAGATGTAAACCAGGCCTTAGAGTTACATTGCTGGAGCCCCCACTTCATGACCTTACACGGTCTTTCAATAGTTTGATGAGGAACTGTATAGAGTAAATCATTGTATCATTGTATTTCAATAGATAAAGTTCTATAGCAAATTTTGTACAACTATGTTCTGCCAATCCTCAGTTATTTCTACAAGACATTTATTAATAAATTGACATGTGGGTGTTACCAATGGGGGCGTGCCCGATACACTCTGACACTATCCAATCAGACAATACAGAGACACACCCAGTAGACAAAGGGAATTGTAACACCTTGCAGTTAATGTATTTATAACATACAAAGGAGCAGCACAGCACAGAGTTATGAACACCTGAAATCAATATGTATATTTATGGACGTTATGATTTTAGGTCTAAAATTTCATGTAGATGCATTTTTGGAAATATCATTATATGAGTTAAAATCCCCTGTTTAACTTTAGGACATAACTTGCACCTGGCCAAGGAGTCTTAGGAGACCCAGAAGGGTGTCTCTTCCCAATCTGAAGAGACCAGTATTGTAAACCATACATTATAGTGTGTGTATGTGATGGGGAGTTGGGGGGAGATGACACAAATTTTGCATTGGGGCCTAGGAGACTCATGTTCCGATACTGGCCATAAGACAATTCTGAACGTCAGCAGCCATGAATAAGGAGGTTTTAAGGGCTTGATGCATGTGCTTTCAAGCCTCACTTCTTACTGATATCTAGACCTGCGATTCTCATTTTAATCAAGTGAATTACCCCTTAGTGAGCAAAAGTCCCAACCGCAAACCTCCAAAGTAGTGATCATTTATAAATGTTAACAAAGTAAGGCTTTGTTTGGAGCTTCAATCAACACTTATGTAATAATCTTATCAGTGTCCCGACATGTAGTATAAAGGTGCTCTACACTCCATAGAATGGCCCAGTGCTGCATGTATAACATAATGGCCTCCAAGTGTAGTATAACGGCCCCATCAGTGCCCCCACATGTGATATAGTGGAACTCACTGTGCCCCCACACTCAATGCAATGACTGCACAATGCCTACATACCCAGTGAAGTTTAATGAGCTGGTGATTCACTGCATTCATTACTCACCTCTTTGCTTTCTCTCTGTTCTGGGGCCTGAGATAATGTCAGCAATCGGTGCCCGGAGCGGAGTAGTGAGTAATGAATGCAGCTCATCACTCACTTCTCAATGAGTACCTCCACACACTTATAAAGTAAGGATGGCACCCACAGCCATGTGTCCATCCTAGGTGGTGATAGTGGTCCTCAGCCTGACGAGTGTATCTCATCTGGTATGTATCTCATCTGGTATGTATACCACAGGTTGAGAACCACTGAGCTAGAGAGTGCAACTTAGAAGAACATTCTGGAAATGTTTCAGATTCATCGCCATGGCTCAGGTTGACTACTTGTCATACAGCCACGTTGTCTCCACTAGTTGGCATAGCTTGTGACTAAATTTTAGGTTTACATTTTGGTGCAAAATATTACTTTTCAAACCACATCTTTTTCTGCTAAGCCAAGTCGCCATTTTTCAAGCTAGTCAGGAGAAATGATCTAAAACTAGATGTATTTTAGCCACATTCTGGATTTAAACACTTTAGTAAATCTACCCCAGAATGATCTAAAGGAATTGTATAAATCTGAGAATTTTTTACATGAAAGATGATGTTTACAATCGGGATTCTACTTTAAGCTCCTTAAACTGTAGTCACTGACCCATAGTGCTATAAACTAGCAGGCAGCCTATATAGAGGTTTACATACAGAGAAAAATAGTATTAGTATAAGTATTAGCCCAAAAATATTTTTTTTCCAAGGAAGTCACAATTTTACTATTGTACGCAGGATTTTGCAGTTGGCCAACATGATAAAGTCGTCAGGTCGATTACACGCTTGGTGAGACGCCAGGATACGATCATGTGATTTATGGCGGTTAATCATTTGCAGATTGCAGGTGAGACAAGAAGGAGACATATAAAATCCTTTCCAAATATTTTTGACATAGAGCTGGCATCAGTAGACAATAAGTAAGGTGAGATTGATCCAATTCTATATAATGTATGCTAGACAATAAATTCTACTAGTCCTAGATGGGTGGGTGGCGTATCTGTTATCATATTTTAGACAAATATCAAGTAGCATTGTATTATGGGCGCCCTAGTAGATTCACTAGCCCAGAATTGCTGCTTTGTGTATTGGGAAGAAAGGATTTTATAGCTGTAATTTACTTATGCAGAAAGTTCTACCATTTCCACTCAATTTCAGCAGATTTTATCTGTTCCATCATATGTGTCATTTGTTATATTTATTGCTTGCCCTGATATCTATGTTAGTGTTATATCTACTAATAAAATTATTTCATATAAAGGGTACATAATGCAGGTATGTTCATATGGCAATTTTTCAAGAGTATTTTAGTGCAGAAAATACTCATATTTTACCAAAATCCACATCAAATCAAACAGTATTACAACCACAAATCTTGTACTGACCATGAACGATCTGCAAGATTTTAGGATTTTTTTTTAATATAGATATTGACATATAAAATTTTAAAGATAATTTACTGATAGTGCATTCATTTTATTAAAGGGATATTGCCATCTTGTATACTGATTGGATATCACTAGGATTACCATTACTTTATGATCATGGGATCTCATTGATCCTGAGATACTGTACACTTACTCCAGCTCTGCAGCTTCATCACTGTTAGAGATGAGCGAACAGTGTTCTATCGAACACATGTTCGATCGGATATCAGGGTGTTCGCCATGTTCGAATCGAATCGAACACCACGTGGTAAAGTGCGCCAAAATTCGATTCCCCTCCCACCTTCCCTGGCGCCTTTTTTGCACCAATAACAGCGCAGGGGAGGTGGGACAGGAACTACGACACCGGGGGCATTGAAAAAAATTGGAAAAAGTCATTGGCTGCCGAAATCTGGTGACCTCCATTTTAGACGAATAGTGGATTTCAAATCCGGGTCATATGAGAATGTGAACTTTGTGACTATGAGACAGGGATAGCTGTACAGGCAGGGATAGCTAGGGATAACCTTTATTTAGGGGGGAATGTTATTAAAAATAACTTTTTGGGGCTCTATCGGGTGTGTAATTGTGATTTTTGTGAGATAAACTTTTTCCCATAGGGATGCATTGGCCAGCGCTGATTGGCCGAATTCCGTACTCTGGCCAATCAGCGCTGGCCAATGCATTCTATTAGCTTGATGAAGCAGAGTGTGCACAAGGGTTCAAGCGCACCCTCGGCTCTGATGTAGCAGAGCCGAGGCTGCACAAGGGTTCAAGCGCACCCTCGGCTCTGATGTAGGAGAGCCGAGGGTGCACTTGAACCCTTGTGCACCCTCAGCTCTGCTACATCAGAGCCGAGGGTGCGCTTGAACCCTTGTGCACAGTCTGCTTCATCAAGCTAATAGAATGCATTGGCCAGCGCTGATTGGCCAATGTATTCTATTAGCCTGATGAAGTAGAGCTGAATGTGTGTGCTAAGCACACACATTCAGCTCTACTTCATCGGGCTAATAGAATGCATTGGCCAGCGCTGATTGGCCAGAGTACGGAACTCGACCAATCAGCGCTGGCTCTGCTGGAGGAGGCGGAGTCTAAGATCGCTCCACACCAGTCTCCATTCAGGTCCGACCTTCGACTCCGCCTCCTCCGGCAGAGCCAGCGCTGATTGGCCGAAGGCTGGCCAATGCATTCCTATGCGAATGCAGAGACTTAGCAGTGCTGAGTCAGTTTTGCTCAACTACACATCTGATGCACACTCGGCACTGCTACATCAGATGTAGCAATCTGATGTAGCAGAGCCGAGGGTGCACTAGAACCCCTGTGCAAACTCAGTTCACGCTAATAGAATGCATTGGCCAGCGCTGATTGGCCAATGCATTCTATTAGCCCGATGAAGTAGAGCTGAATGTGTGTGCTAAGCACACACATTCAGCACTGCTTCATCACGCCAATACAATGCATTAGCCAGTGCTGATTGGCCAGAGTACGGAATTCGGCCAATCAGCGCTGGCTCTGCTGGAGGAGGCGGAGTCTAAGGTCGGACCTGAATGGAGACTGGTGTGGAGCGATCTTAGACTCCGCCTCCTCCAGCAGAGCCAGCGCTGATTGGTCGAGTTCCGTACTCTGGCCAATCAGCGCTGGCCAATGCATTCTATTAGCCCGATGAAGTAGAGCTGAATGTGTGTGCTTAGCACACACGTTCAGCTCTACTTCATCAGGCTAATAGAATACATTGGCCAATCAGCGCTGGCCAATGCATTCTATTAGCTTGATGAAGCAGAGTGTGCACAAGGGTTCAAGCGCACCCTCGGCTCTGATGTAGCAGAGCTGAGGGTGCACAAGGGTTCAAGTGCACCCTCGGCTCTCCTACATCAGAGCCGAGGGTGCGCTTGAACCCTTGTGCACACTCTGCTTCATCAAGCTAATAGAATGCATTGGCCAGCACTGATTGGCCAGAGTACGGAATTCGGCCAATCAGCGCTGGCCAATGCATTCTATTAGCCCAATGAAGTAGAGCTGAATGTGTGTGCTAAGCACACACATTCAGCACTGCTTCATCACGCCAATACAATGCATTAGCCAGTGCTGATTGGCCAGAGTACGGAATTCGGCCAATCAGCGCTGGCTCTGCTGGAGGAGGCGGAGTCTAAGATCGCTCCACACCAGTCTCCATTCAGGTCCGACCTTAGACTCCGCCTCCTCCAGCAGAGCCAGCGCTGATTGGCCGAATTCCGTACTCTGGCCAATCAGCACTGGTTAATGCATTGTATTGGCGTGATGAAGCAGTGCTGAATGAGTGTGCTTAGCACACACATTCAGCTCTACTTCATCGGGCTAATAGAATGCATTGGCCAATCAGCGCTGGCCAATGCATTCTATTAGTGTGAACTGAGTTTGCACAGGGGTTCTAGTGCACCCTCGGCTCTGCTACATCAGATTGCTACATCTGATGTAGCAGTGCCGAGTGTGCATCAGATGTGTAGTTGAGCAAAACTGACTCAGCACTGCTAAGTCTGCATTCGCATAGGAATACATTGGCCAGCCTTCGGCCAATCAGCGCTGGCTCTGCTGGAGGAGGCGGAGTCTAAGGTCGGACCTGAATGGAGACTGGTGTGGAGTGATCTTAGACTCCGCCTCCTCCAGCAGAGCCAGCACTGATTGGCCGAATTCCGTACTCTGGCCAATCAGCACTGGCTAATGCATTGTATTGGCGTGATGAAGCAGTGCTGAATGTGTGTGCTTAGCACACACATTCAGCTCTACTTCATCGGGCTAATAGAATGCATTGGCCAGCGCTGATTGGCCAGAGTACGGAATTCGGCCAATCAGCGCTGGCTCTGCTGGAGGAGGCGGAGTCTAAGATCGCTCCACACCAGTCTCCATTCAGGTCCGACCTTAGACTCCGCCTCCTCCAGCAGAGCCAGCGCTGATTGGCCGAATTCCGTACTCTGGCCAATCAGCACTGGCTAATGCATTGTATTGGCGTGATGAAGCAGTGCTGAATGTGTGTGCTTAGCACACACATTCAGCTCTACTTCATCGGGCTAATAGAATGCATTGGCCAGCGCTGATTGGCCGAATTCCGTACTCTGGCCAATCAGCACTGGCTAATGCATTGTATTGGCGTGATGAAGCAGTGCTGAATGTGTGTGCTTAGCACACACATTCAGCTCTACTTCATCGGGCTAATAGAATGCATTGGCCAATCAGCGCTGGCCAATGCATTCTATTAGCGTGAACTGAGTTTGCACAGGGGTTCTAGTGCACCCTCGGCTCTGCTACATCAGATTGCTACATCTGATGTAGCAGTGCCGAGTGTGCATCAGATGTGTAGTTGAGCAAAACTGACTCAGCACTGCTAAGTCTGCATTCGCATAGGAATGCATTGGCCAGCCTTCGGCCAATCAGCGCTGGCTCTGGCGGAGGAGGCGGAGTCTAAGGTCGGACCTGAATGGAGACTGGTGTGGAGCGATCTTAGACTCCGCCTCCTCCAGCAGAGCCAGCGCTGATTGGTCAAGTTCCGTACTCTGGCCAATCAGCACTGGCCAATGCATTTCTATGGGGAAAAGTTAGCTTGCGAAAATCGCAAACTGACAGGGATTTCCATGAAATAAAGTGACTTTTATGCCCCCAGACATGCTTCCCCTGCTGTCCCAGTGTCATTCCAGGGTGTTGGTATCATTTCCTGGGGTGTCATAGTGGACTTGGTGACCCTCCAGACACGAATTTGGGTTTCCCCCTTAACGAGTTTATGTTCCCCATAGACTATAATGGGGTTCGAAACCCATTCGAACACTCGAACAGTGAGCGGCTGTTCGAATCGAATTTCGAACCTCGAACATTTTAGTGTTCGCTCATCTCTAATCACTGTATTTTCCTGTACACAGTACTCCCTGGCCATGCAGGGCTCTACACATGGTCCCTTTTACTTGAATGGCGTGTTGCGGCTGTTTCTCAGCACAGTGGGTGGCTGAGGCGGTGCACCGTGACCCCCTACATTCCCCCTGTTCATAAAATGATGGCATATCTAAGCAATTTGCCATAAGTTTTTGAGATGACAGCAACCCTTTAAGAAACGTCCCACAGTCTCTTTTCCTATAATGCATTCCTGTATGTGTCATGTTTTCTGATCTGAACACAATTGATTCTTTATTATTTGATCATCCAGATCCTAATTTTCACTCATTTCCCATTTCAGTCTTTAGCCTCCATCATGTGGCTCCATCTACTGGCACTGCTGGTTTTTGTGTTCCTGTACAGATGGTACAGGTACAGCCTGACACTAGAAAATCTATCAGATAAATATGTGCTGATAACAGGGTGTGACTCAGGATTTGGGAACCAGCTGGCTAAGAAACTTGATAAACGTGGACTGAGGGTGCTGGCGACTTGTCTGACAGAGCAGGGGGCAGAGAACCTGAAGAAGGAGACCTCCAGCAGACTGCAGACCATAATCCTTGACATTGCAAATACTAATAGTGTCCAGTCTGCTGCTAAATGGGTCTCTGCTGTTGTTGGTGACAAAGGTGAGATTTCCATCAAGTTGATTTTAATTCTATAATATAAAGAAATGCCTAATGTATGTAATATTGTTAGTGATAGCACAAATGGTCTGCTATCAATGTCATCAGGTTGTCAAAGGAAGGCTCATCCTTAGGCGGCACTATTGCTATTAACCATAACATCTATGGGGCTAAAAAGTATGGTGTAAGCACAGCTCATGAGCCCCCAGCATCAAAGCATCAATCTACTGTACAAGAACTACACATGAGGTATTTCTTTCTTGTACAAGTACACCATGATGATACTATTTCTTCTTAAAATTACTCATTTATAATCCATTATTCATGTAAATACTGTAGCTACATTTTCAGCAGCCAATAAAGAGGTATTTGATTGAAGACTCATCTTTAGGATAGGACATCAATTGAAAATCTCTGGGGTTTTGATATCTGGGACCCTTGTGGATAAGCTAAAGCAGTAGCAACAATATCAAGGACAGCTACTGTATAAGTGTATGGTGCTGTGCTTAGTAAGTACTGAAGGGACTGCAGCCTCTTCAAACAGCTGATCTACCAGGGGGCCAGGCGTCAGATTCCTGATGATATTTAATTGATGTTCTATTCTAAGGATTGATCATCAATTAAGTTGCAGAGAACCCCTATAAGGCTAAAGCCCCACATAACAAACACCAGCACTTGGATTCCGTTCAAGGATCACATCCCCGAATCTGCTTGAAAGATTTTTTTTGGCAGAAACCCGACGGACCCCATTATAGTTTATCGTTTCTGTGGGTAACTGCTTTTTAAGTGGATTAGGTTTCCATTCTTCAGGTCCTCAAATGGAACCCAAGAATGGAAACCCAAGTGCAGGTGTGAACCTAGTGTTCCTGGGTTTTTGTTGTGTTTCTCTTTCCATTATTTCTTCCTTTATTAAATACATAGGGAAAAATCTTGGAATTAGCACCTAAAATGAACATACTGCATTTTCCACAGTTTTGTTGGTATTGTAAAATACACCGATTTTTTTAACTCTGCATTTTTAACAGCAACCAAAACCAATGTGTTTACCCAACATCAGGCCTAACTCTGTGTTCTATCAATCCTATTTACTCACTTGCCAAAAGGCACCATCTTTTTACCACATGGTAAAGTACTGTATGACAAAAACCTGTACATTTTACAGTCGATTGCTATGGTTGGGACACACTGGCAAGGAACTGAAGAATACTTCCAATATGAAGACATCACAAAAAGGAATACTGTCTTTAAAGGGTGTCTACCACCTCCTCTAAGCATATCCAAGTGTTACAGAGAATATTACACTGGTAAACATCATACCTCTGTTATGTACGTCACCATTGTAGATTTGTAGAAAAACAACTTTGAAGTCTTATGTAAATGAGGCAGTGGGGGCACTGGGAGCGGACCTACAGCTCCCTGGAGAAGTGTTCATGCCACTCAGACCCCTACCATCCCTGTCTTTGCCATCCCATGCAATGAGAGTTGACCCTCCTACTATTATAATATTACACCTTGCATTTGAGCAGTAAGAGCATTGCTCCAGGACTTAGACCGGCCCCCAATGCACCAACTGCCTTATTTACATAGCACTTCAAAGTTTATTTTTCCAAATTTACAAAAGTTACATATTTACTATGCATATTTTTATCCCTTAAAAGAAAAAATTGCAATTTGGCAATTATGTCCAAAAAATTATTTGGTAAGGTGTGGGGAGAAAAGAATATACTAACCAGTGTCATCAATGAGAAAAGCTACAGAAGTGATGTTCATATTAATGTATTATTATTATTATTATTATTTATTTATAATGTATGAGTTACAATTTCTAATTCATTGTCACAGTTCTTGATAATTTATAGAACAGGATAATGTCAGACTACATCATTAAAGGGGTTGTCCCATGAAGACAATCTGTATGCCTTATTAGCATATATGGATGTTATTAGACTGGGTTCATCCATGGTTTTTGGTTTGGAACCTGAGGCGGCTCTGGTCCAAAAACCAGGTAGCCACAACTGAAAGCCGATGTACTGCACCGACATCCACTCACATACTCTTCTTCGGACTAGGCCCAATGAATGGGCCTAGTCGGCAGGGAGTGTCTTCAGGCCAAATCGTGAGGAGACTCCGCCTGAAGAATGCGCATCTCGCTTTTTTTTCTGGCTCCCGGAAAAAAAGAACTGACCGGCTCCCATTGATTTCAATGGGAGCCATCTTTTTGGTCAGGATTTGGAGGCGGATACAGCCTCAAAATCCTGACCAAAAATCCCTGTGTGAACTTACCCTTAAAGGGCATCTCGTGCTCAATGTGTTAGAATGGTCAGCCAGTCTCAGGACATCCTATATACCATGGATGGTAATTCACGTAAATGTCTACTATGTAATCCTACATTTCCTGTTTGCAGGTGTGAACCATACTGATTCCAAAGTCTAATATATGTATAACAAGTATATGTACACTACGTACAGTATATAAATGCTACTTGTCTATACTTTTTCTTCCATATTTTATTTTATTTTAGGACTATGGGGCTTGGTAAATAATGCTGGGACTGGGATGCCTGGAGCACCTAATGAATGGCTATCAAGAGAGGATTTTTCAAGAGTCTTGAATGTGAATCTACTTGGTCCTATCGATGTGACTCTCAGACTTTTGCCATTAATTCGGAAATCGAAAGGCCGCATAGTTAATGTGTCAAGTATCGTAGGAAGAGTGACTATTTGTGGTGGAGGATATTGTGTTTCTAAATTTGGAGTTGAGGCATTTTCGGACAGCGTGAGGTAAGCAGTGTGAATAATACAAGTTTACAATAGCCTAGAAGAAATAGAGAATTGTAATACAATGTGCTATTACTCCAGCAGGTAACGGCCTAGTAAAAATAAACAGACATCAGGGCCCATCGGGGGCCCCTTAATATCCCGGGCCCTGTGGCAGTCACTACTGCAGCTACCCTGGTATTTACGCCTCTGCTGACATATCCCCAGAAATGTTTGTTACAAAAAATGTATTTGAGATAATTACCTAAAAAATAATCTCCCAGCCATATGGTCATCTCAAATAGACAACAAATGTACATAGTGTAAGTTACAATATAACAGCAGTGGTTCTTTGGAGACACTTTACAAATTCACAATATCACAAGGCCCCCACCACCTACCAAGACCATATAAACTATTGGTGTCTTTCTATTATCTGCCACCTTTGTACTCCCTATAGCTATACCTTTCAATAAGAACCCACTAGTACTGACACTTGGATAAAATATGTATGTCCCATTCATTGTAAATAAAAGTGAAATCACTGAAAATTTAATATATTCTTCTAGACGTGAACTGAAACCCTTTGGAGTACAAGTCTCTATTATAGAACCTGGATACTTTAATACGGGGTTGAATAATATGCAATTTATGAAGGATACTTTAAATACAATATGGAGGAATGTCCACCCAGAAATCCGCTATAGCTATGGAGAAAAGTATTTTCAAGACTGTAAGTGACAATATCTTGTACAACGCTAACTGACACTCAAGCATTTTATATAGAATAAATGTCCCTGATAGAAGATATTCCCCACGTCAGCAGATGATGGCGTATCACTAGGTTACCCCATGACAAGCTAACTGCTGGGGTCAGATCATTAGGCTAAGGCCCCATGGGACGATCCGCAGGGTTAGAGCGCTGCGGGAAAAACCGCGGTGGAAACGCACCGCAGTTCTTCCCGCAGCACTTTAAACAGAAAGTTCACTGAGTTTTCCTCTGCAGAGTTTCTGTTTCATTATCTACATTATCTACTACGCTGGTTTTGGAAATTGCAGCGTGTCCGTGCTGCGGTTTTTACCACAAAGTAGGTATGGGATTCGCATAAATCCCATCCACTTTGCAATTACTGTAAAATGCCACAATTTTTCCTGCGGAGTTTCCGACCCGTGGGGCCCCGGCCTTAAAACTGACTCTCCAGTTGTGTCTATTACTACTTTTATACCATTTAGCTTCTTTGTCTTCTTTTTGCTATAATCCCAGCAGCAGAAATCACAGCAATCTCATGTTTACAGTATTGTGCAAAAGTTTTAGGCTGGTGTGAGAAATATTTGCTGTAAAATAAGAATGCATTCACGAATAGAAGTGTTAATAGTTTATTTTTGTCGAACAAATGCAAAGTATATGAATCAAATATAAATCTATATTCAATCAATATTTGGTGTGTCCACCTTTACATTAATTAATTAATTAATTAATTAATTAATTAATTAATTAATTCTTGATACACTTGCAGCCAAGTTTTCAAAGAATTTAGCAGGGAGGTTATTCCAAACATCTTGGAGAACTAAGCGCAAATCTTCTGTGGACATAGACTTGTCCAAATCCTTCTCTCTTTTCATGTAATCCAAGACTGGATGATGATGAGATCAGGGACATCCCAAGTAGGCAATACCTTCCCCTACTATCTTATCAATGTGCCATAATGGTGAGGAAAGGACAACCTATTTAGCATCAACGCCTAAAAAATGCACTAAATTTTTTTTTTTTTGCTTTTATTTACAGATGTGTATGACTTGGAAAGAACTTTTACCTCTCTTAGTAATGCAGACCTCACACCTGTCACAGACTGCATGGAGCACGCACTCACTGCCGTGTACCCCAAAACACGCTACTCAGCAGGATGGGATGCCAAGCTTTTCTTTATTCCGCTTTCTTATGTGCCAACTGTGCTGGCCGACTACCTACTTACCTGGACTGCCCCAACTCCCGCTCATTGACTCTAATAGATGGTATGGAGCTGATGATGCTGCCTGTTGTTCACTACAGACATGGAGATTAATAAGGAAAAGCAGATTTGGATGGGATTATGTATGCTAATACTATAGCCTGAGGCCCTGAACCATTGTTATACTGCATTTTCTACATAGCAATGC
This sequence comes from Leptodactylus fuscus, assembly GCF_031893055.1. Lineage (NCBI taxonomy): Eukaryota > Metazoa > Chordata > Amphibia > Anura > Leptodactylidae > Leptodactylus > Leptodactylus fuscus. The sequence goes on from NC_134266.1 coordinate 226,977,582, forward strand.
CCTGCTGCTTCTCTGGCTGTTCTTGTCAGCAGTGACTACAGTCCACCCTGCTGGGGTTTGCCGGACCACCACAAAAATGTATTAATTCCTCTAAGCATTTATTGTGACACTCCCAAAATTGTGGACACTGTATCTAATAATAATAGAGATAGTAAATCAGGATAACGCTATTTATGAACTCATTGACTCACAAGGGGGGTTTAGAAAATATGAATGTTTTTATGGGCAATACAGTGGCTCAGTGGTTTGCAATGCATCCTTGCAGTGTCCTGGGTTCGAATCCTGCCAAGGACAACATTTGCAAGGAGTTTGTATGTTGTCCTTGTGTTTGCCTGGATTGCCTCCCATACTCCAAAGACATACTGATATGGAAAAATGATACATTGTGAGCCCTATATGGGGCTCACAATAAAAAAAAAATAAAAAAAAAAATATATATATATATATATATATATATATATATATATATATATATATATATGTTTATGACACTGGTCTTAAAATCCCCTGAGCTGGTGGAGGATGCACATGTTTGACAAGGTATACACCTGTTCAGGTGTCTAGTGTGAATTCTGCCAAAAACAGGTGAAATTGATGATAGATTTGTTGAGACCAATGGCTCTGCCTCCTTTTCTGAAAGTGGTGAAAACACAATTTTTGCCACAAGTGGTGTTTTTATAACGTTGCAAATTCCCAGTATTAACTGAAAACCAGCATAGGGAGCCTTCACACGGAGTATACGCTCTGCTCATTCTGAACGTAAAAGTCGTTCAGAATGAGCGTGTAAAAACCAGCTCCCATTGACTTGAATGGGTGCCGGCTTACGCGCATATCACATTGAAAGCAATAGGGAAAAAAGCCTCCCATTGATTTCAATGGGGAGTGCTCGTATGCCGGCACCCATTCAAGTCAATGGGAGCTGGTTTTTACACGCTCATTCTGAACAACTTTTACGTTCAGAATGAGCGGAGCGTATACTCTGTGCGAATGCTCCCTTAGGCTGAGGACACATGGTTTTGATTATTGCAGAAACACAGTGCAAAAATACAGCATTTTACCATCCCAGTAAAGTGAATGAGATTTCATTTAATTTCATCCAAATGTGCTGCAGAAACTCTGTATTTTCAAAAACTCCTGCCAAAAAAATGCCATGTAAATTTTACTTACGGGAACACTGCATTTCCCCATAGACTTATACAGGGTGGGAAGGCAAAAATTAAGGGTCCATTCACACGAAGGAAAATGGCACTTTATTTGGCGCTGAATTTTCAATGCTGAAAAAAAAAGCTTCCCATTGACTTCAATGGGTGCCTCTAGCTTTTTTTTCCCACTAGCGGAATTTTCAGCGCCAAATTAAGCACCATTTTCCTCCGTGTGAATGGACCCTTACAATGCAATGGAAAGGCAGTAAGACATGCAAGCTTTTTTAGGCTGAGGTCCCACGTTGCAGATTTTGTTGCGGTTTTTTGAGCCAAATCCAAGATTAGGCAATGGATTGAGCAAAAGTTAAAAGTAGAATTCCTTCCTATATATCTCCCATATAATTTTGTAGCCATCCTTGGCTTTGGCTCAAAAAGCTTCAATAAAATGTGCAGCAAAAAAAAAGCTGCGTTTTCGCACCATTGGGCCTTAGCTTAAGGCTGAGGCCCTACATTGCAGAAATGCAGCTTTTTCTGTTGCAGATTTTGCTGAGTTTTTTGAGTCAAAGCCAAGAATGGCTACAAAAGGAATGGGAAATATATAGGAAGTTCTTATACTTCTCCCTTCTGCTCAATCCACTCCTGGTTATGGCTCAAATAACTGCAACAAAATCTGCAATATGGGGCCTCAGCCTAGACTAGACAATCTGAAGATTTTAGCCACATTTAGCCTAAGGCCCCACATTGTGTTTTATTTTTTATTTTTATTGTTTGTTTGCCATCATATTTTGCTGCAGTTTTTATTCCCTTATTAAATCAGTCAGATTTTCATTGCTGATTTTGTCCATGGTCATGTGAATGTAGGCTTATGCTTTTACTTAACAATAGCCAAGAAGAAAAAAAAAAGACATGGACCGTATATCCCAATCTTATACATTGATCTTATGTATCCTAGCAAATTCTACAATGCTGAACATGAGGTTCTTAGTATACATATTGATCAAGGTGTATAAGCCCACTAGCCACTTCATAGTGACCTCTTTATAGTGGTCCCTACTCTACTGGGTACGACACTGAGCAGTGACCGCCGCAAGTGCAATATACCTTGGTCAATATGTATACTAGAAGCTCATGTTCAGTATTGTAAAATTTGGCGAGAAGCACACGATCAATATATAAGATTGGGATGTGTGAGTCTTTTTCTTCTTGGATATTTTGTGCATTGCATTTCTGTCCTCTCCACTTTTTCTGTTTCGCCTTGGTACCAGCACTCCTCCCATTTGGCCCAGGTGTTTTTAAATTAAGGGAGCCTTTGACTGAGACCATATAGCAAGTTGAAGTCTTTGAGAGCTGTTCACTTGTTGTAGTCCTTTGACTAACACCATCTGGTAAGGGGAACTTCTTTTTGTGATTTGTTCACATGGTGGTGTTTGGTGGCTATGAGGTGATGTGGCTCAGAGATTGGAGGCTTAGCCTGGCGGAAGGGGTGTTGCTCGGTAGCTTTACCTGTGGGCACTGTGTCAGTCGCTGCTCAGTGCCACACCCAGTAGAGTAAGGACCACTATAAAGAGGTTGCCGTGAAATGGCTAGTGGGCTTCTACACCTCAATCAGTATGTATACCAAGAACCTCATGTTTGATATTGTAGAACTTGCTGGCAATCACAAGATCATTGTATATGATTTGGATTTGCGGCCCATGTCTGTCTTTTTCAATATTTTATACTTTTTAAATTGAGACAGTTATCAGGATCATTTATAGCAGGGGTCCTCAAACTTTTTAAACAGTGGGCTGGAGGCAGAGCAGGTTGCATAGACATCGGGAGCGGTGTCCTCCAATAGGTAAAGTGAAGTGCTCTCACTGGCCTGGCCCGAGCTCCCAGGAGCTTCATTATAAATGCACGCCTGCCAGCGTTGTCGGTGGGGCCAGACAGAAGTGCTTGGCGGGCCGCAGTTTGAGGACCCCTGATTTATAGGAACACTTGTTGCGGTAAATTGCGTGATGTAATTGTGCTGCGGGTCCGCTGCCAAGCGATGTGTATATTATCAGCCTGGGCCACAATGTTGGGCAGTGATTTACTACCCTAGGATAGTCTGAGTTACTTTATCTGTGACAGGAAAAGACAATTAAAAAAAAATAAAAAAATAGGGCACTTATTAAGACTGACATTTTGTACGCTACTCCCGATTTATCAAGAGGCAAAAAAAGACTTCATACTAACCTATCCATAAAACAATCAGTATGTGATTTGTGGCAGTCTGCCAAACCGGAGCAGCGCTGCCATTTTCTGGGACCACCGCTATACAGTGGACAGAACTGTGGTACAGTTCCTTTTACTTTAATAGAATCAAATTATACATGCTCCTGGTCCACTGCAGTGGTTTCTGGAGGCTGCCTGAACTGCTGATCTGTGTGGGGTCTGTCAGACACCCTTGTATCCTGTGGTGAGGTCATCAATATGAAGACTGTAGTTGGTGCTGCAGAAACTTTTTAAGACTAAGGTGCCAAGTAGCAAACTGGCGCTAAAACACATTTTCTGTAGAATTTTTCTAAATGTCTTTGCTATTTTGTTGTTCTGCTTTTTTTTTTTTTTTTTTTTTTTTCTTTTTTTTTAAAATCTACAGGGAAACCACTCGCAGTTTTGCTTTGAAAATTAACATACTAGCGTTTCCATAAAGCAGATATATAATCATATTTTATATTACATATTGATCTATATGTTGAATGGCCACTTTATTATAGATTTCTGTGCTTTTATAATAGGAGCTTCCTCGCGTTGAGATTCTACCCATAACCGCAAAGTGAAGGATAAAATGTGAGAAAGTTTTCAATGGTTCAGGTTTTGTGTGAATTTACATTACCTCGATGAGAAAATGCAGCAATCTGAGCAAATTTGAATGAGGCCTGGTCATTGGGGCCAGATGTAGATGGGGTCAGTATTCCAAAAGCTGCAACCTCATGGGGTTTCATTGTATAACAGCGTCAAGAAATATGCAAAACATGGTGAGAATGAGGAAAAGCATCCAGCCAATCCTGTGGATGTAAACAACTAAAAGACAAAAGGGGTCAGAGGATGATGTCAAGAATCATTCAGATGAACAGGTGGAGCACAGCCAAGTAAACTTCAGCCAAATATAGAGCTGGTACTGGCACCTGTTCACATGAATCCAGATTTTTTTTCCTCTGTGCTGATGGGAAAGACAGAATTTGGCGCAAGCTACACAAATGTATGAACACATCCTGTCATGTCTAAAGCATTCAGGCTGGAGGACCACACAGCTGCTAAGGGGTCCATGGGGGAAGGGGTCCAGTTGTGGAATTGCTTCTGCTTCCTGACATTGGTCCACTGTAATTTCCTGCCGCCACCACGATGGGGAGCCTGGCGTAGGGAGATCTGTGCGGCTTCCATTAACTTCTGTGTTAGCTGTATTAATTCCTATGCACTTTTTATACCTCAGAGCTGGATTTATTAAGGTATCTTACCAGTTGTAAATACATTGAAAAATTTGTTCCAAATGAGCACCATATTAATTCTCCTCTGCAATGGCTGCTCAAGGTCTCTGCCCATTCTAGCCTCAGTCCGCATCATGGTTGTCTGTAGGAAAATCTAGCAAATCAGGTCCACCTCCAATGCACTTCCAGGATGATTTGCACATCTATTTTTTTAAGTGCAAATTTCATCTATTTCAAATGAGAAGGGTAAAATCAGAAAAATCCACAATACTTTTCAAAATCCACACACAGATGTCATGGGTTTTGATGTGGGTAACCCGCAACAAACAAAAAAGTAGCCTTACACTAGGGTCACACTAGCGCTTGTCTCACTATGAGACTTTATCTCCCATCCCACTTAAAAGATGTGGAGAGGAAAGTCCTGCAAGGAGGACTTTTCTTTTTGGTGTTTTAGGCAGAAATCTGGTATAAACCTGCCAGACCGCACTTTTAACTACTTTTAGGCGGATAGGCACTGAAACCGTACAATGTAAAGGTAGGAATGTAAATAAAGTCTTTAATTTATTTCCCCACAAAGCTGACACTTCACTACTTTTTCATGTCAATGAATTAATACTGACATCTAGTGGCCAATGGCAAAACTACAATCATTCGGTTTTATGAGGAAAGTTGAGAAAAATATGAAAATCCCTGCATATGTCACAAACAGAGAACAAATGAGAACTTTTTTTTTTTTTTGCTTTTTGTGAGTTATATGGTAGTAATATATTGACTGGCCCCCAGGGGCGTAACTACCGTGGTAGCAGCAGTAGCAGCTGCCACAGGGCCCGGGCCATTAGGGGGCCCAGTGACAGCCGCTACCGCTGCGTTTTTTTTTTTTTAAAAGTCCGTTACGGGCCCTATTCACTTGCCGATCCTGGCTGGGCCGGGATCGGCAAGTGACACCGCGGGGCCCACAGAGGCTATCATTATACTCGTTGGTCTTTGCAGACCCCTGAGTATAATGATCGGCGGACCGGAGAGGTAAGGTAACATAAAAAACAGTGTTACTTACCTCTCCACGATCCTGCCAGGCCTCCGTCATTCGTGTCTGACGTCTCTGACGTCACATGACCCAGGCCAGCTTCCCGGGTCATGTGACGTCTGACGTCATTAAAGCTGGACAAGAGCGGACAGGACAGCCGACAGGAACAGGTAAGCAACTGTCTCTGTTCTTTTAATGGTTTTAATCCCCCGGGTCTCCGATTATTATACTCTGGGGTCTTTTCAGACCCCAGAGTATAATAAATGTTTATAGGTGTCCACAGTGGGACATATGGGGACACTATGGGGGATAATACTGTGTGCGCAGGGCCACTATAGGGGTTAATACTGTGTGTGCAGGGGACACTATAGGGGTTAATACTGTGTGTGCAGGGGACACTATAGGGGTTAATACTGTGTGTGCATTGGACACTATAGGGGTTAATACTGTGTGTGCATTGGACACTATAGGGGTTAATACTGTGTGCATTGGACACTATAGGGGTTAATACTGTGTGTGCATTGGATACTATAGGGGTTAATACTGTGTGTGCATTGGACACTATAGGGGTTAATACTGTGTGTGCAGGGGACACTATAGGGGTTAATACTGTGTGTGCAGGGGACACTATAGGGGTTAATACTGTGTGTGCAGGGGACACTATAGGGGTTAATACTGTGTGTGCAGGGGACACTATAGGGGTTAATACTGTGTGTGCAGGGGACACTATAGGGGTTAATACTGTGTGTGCAGGGGACACTATAGGGGTTAATACTGTGTGTGCATTGGACACTATAGGGGTTAATACTGTGTGTGCATTGGATACTATAGGGGTTAATACTGTGTGTGCATTGGATACTATAGGGGTTAATACTGTGTGTGCAGGGGACACTATAGGGGTTAATACTGTGTGTGCAGGGGACACTATAGGGGTTAATACTGTGTGTGCAGGGGACACTAGGGGTTAATACTGTGTGTGCAGGGGACACTATAGGGGTTAATACTGTGTGTGCAGGGGACACTATAGGGGTTAATACTGTGTGTGCAGGGGACACTATAGGGGTTAATACTGTGTGTGCAGGGGACACTATAGGGGTTAATACTGTGTGTGCAGGGGACACTATAGGGGTTAATACTGTGTGTGCAGGGGACACTATAGGGGTTAATACTGTGTGTGCAGGGGACACTATAGGGGTTAATACTGTGTGTGCAGGGGACACTATAGGGGTTAATACTGTGTGTGCAGGGGACACTATTGGGGATAATACTGTGTGCAGGGCTTACTAAGGGACATAATAGAGTGCGGAGGAGGGGGTCAGTCGAGGTCTTCGGCATCAGTTTGGGGAGGGGGGGCCCCATGTCAAAAGTTCGCCACGGGGCCCCGCCATTCCTAGTTACGCCACTGCTGGCCCCCATACATCAGGAGCAATGCCTGACAGGTCATGGTGCTAAAATAAAGAGGTTGGAAGCCAAAGAAGACATTTTAAGTTGCATTGCCTAGGCTATGAGAATAGTTCAAACTATAACATCTGAAGTTGCTTGGGTATGGTCTTGGCATGCATAAGTAAAAAGAATTTGAGCAAGATGACAGCAACAAAGGAGCTGGGCGTTATTCCTGTCAGGTGAATTCTTAGAAGCCAGTTGTGGTAGAGGTGTCATGTCTAATAACTTTAAGGGTAAATTCACATGGGTTTTTTGGTCAGAATTTTGAGGCCGTATTTGCCTCCAAAATCCTGACCATAAAGACTGCTCCCAACTCCTGGAAAAAGTGACATGCTCATTCTTTCAGGTGGATTCGGCTCAAGACACTCCCTCCCTACTAGGCCCATTCATTTGGGCCTAGTCCGGAGCAGAGTGCGTGACTAGATGCCAGTATAATGCAGCAGCATCAAGTAAGTTATCCGTATTTTGGTCTGGAACCTGAGGTGGCCTACGCCTCGGGTTCCAGACCAAAAAAAACCCTATGTGAACTTACCCTAATGGTGCACATATACCCTCAATTTGTGTGCAGATTAGACCATCGTCATTTACATAACACAGAAGTAACATGAAGTTCCTTGGCCCCAATGCATAATCTGTCATGAGGCCCCGAGCTAGAGTTTGTCACTTAGAATAGTGGTACATTTTATGTAGCAGGGAGACGTTTGGTAGCGACTGTTACCACCGCACCGTAACGGGCTCTGACTACGGGTATTAAACCCTTACATTGTGAGCCCCAAAGTAAAACAAGTCCTACAGTCACTTTCCCTGCCGGCCTGGCGATGTCTAATGCTCCTGCACAACTCCGGTCATCATGGTAGCCTATGGCTTTATGAAGGCTCCCAGGCCTGTATCTACTAAATTTCTTTTGAGGTAATTTTTACTGTGGCAGGCCTCAATATAGAATATAGCAATTTACTCAGACTGCAATACAATAGCATTGTAGTGTATGAGACAAGCAATCTGAAAATTTTACAAATTTTTGTATCTCTGGAATTGTACCAACCTATTGAATACAGGTGAATTGTCACTTTCACTGCCGTGACCAGTGCCATAAAAGTGAAGCCTGGAGGGATGCCGCACAAATGCAGTTTTTTTTTGCCACTTCAGCCCATTTCTACTAATATATAATTTTTTTTTTTTTTCTCCCAGTACCACGCACAGAATAATAAATGATGCCATTACAAAGTAAAATTTGTCCACAAAGATTAACCCCTTATGTGGCTCTGTGAATGGGGAAAAAAAATAAAATGTAGGGGTGAAAAGTGGGGAGTAAAAATTGAAAAAAGGTTTAACTGTGCCAGAATCAGTGGGGCTGAGCCTAGTGATGGATGCAGAGTTGGAGTTCGTTGAGGTTTTTACAATTGTTTTTGATCTGTTTTTCTTGCATATTTTTGTATGTAAATCATGATATATCATGTCAGTTATTTGTATACACAAACATGTAAGGAAAAAACAGATTTTGTAAGATCATGTGTGTATGAAATATATATATAATCACTCCCAGCTTTCCTGACCATGCTCATAGATGGTTCTTTTCCTGTGGCATGCCTGCATGGTAGATGCTAGACTGGAATGGGTACTTGCCCTATACTTGCAGTTAAGTGTTCCTGGATCTCCTATGTTTTTGCTCTTATACAGTTACTCCTGGTAGAATTGCATGTAAACAACCAAACTGGTTATAATGGGTAGGGGATTGGCAGACTTCTCCTTTTGTACAAACCCACACCCTCTGACAAATGCAATATGTGTTTCAGCTACAATTTAAGAGTATCAGAAAAACTGATAGGACACAGTGTTTGAAGGTTTAGACAGTCATAGAACAGACTGCCCAACAAGATCCTGCACATACTTGAACTTATGAAAACTCAGGTACCCTTTAAGTCTTGTCCTCTGGCCTGCTGCAAATGAGACAAACTCACAACTTTGGGTGGGGTTTGCATATGTTACACCCATCCTGGGCAGAGTTTACTGATGACAAGTTGAATTTGTTGAGATTGTTTCTAAAAATTCATGACAGTAGGCAAGTATTCACCAAACAAGACACACAAATGGGCTACAGGGATATTAGTCTGGTGATTCACAAGGATTAGATGGGAAGGGGTTAAGGAAGGAAAAGGAAAATATCCAAAACATTCAGGCTATTCCATCTGCATATGCTGTATAAAGCATTAGGTCTTCTGGTTTCACCCAATCATTGTTCTGAGCAGAACAAGAACTTGTGAACTCCCTGCGAGTATTGTCATCTACCACCCCTGTTAGAGAGGCATTCCGTGAATACAACACCCTTTTCGGGAAGAAGTACTTCCTTATGTTTCCCTTGTGTAAGGTTAACAAACCCTATCAAAGCATGACCTCCTGTTTAGCATTTCCCCTCTAAAACACATTTCCTTTCATTGCTACACTATTCAATATATGCAATTTTCCATCTCTTCTGTAACCTCTATATGTACAGTTACATAGGAAAGCTTTGACTGTGGAATAGACCATCTCTGTACAACGTACAGAACTTACATTCTTCGGAGTACAGAAACTGAGACTGAACATAGGAAGAATATTGTATTTCTCCAAAGGTATGCTCTCTTGCTACAACATGGGAGACTTGGTTTGGGGTTTTCAGCATATTCAGATTCTGAACTGAAGCGTGACCATACAAACAGCAAAATAAAGGTACTATACTACTACCATACCACTAGTATACCGTATATGAGCCCTTTCCTTTTGATCCTAGTTTTTCTTTGCTGTATTGATCATGTGCTGTATCAAAGAATATATGAAATCTAACTCTAGCATCTTAAAAAGGAATAATACACTATGGAGTTTGAGCCATATTGTCAGTGCCTATAGGATAAGACCTTATGCCTGATAGGTCCTAAAGGGCATGGAAATGGATGCAAACAGATGGCCACGGAGATCATTCAAAGCTAATCTGTTTTTAGAATTTTTTTTTTTTTTGACTGTGTATAATACTTGTGTTGTCAGTAAAGACAAAAACAGATCAGATCTTTATATTTTGTACATTGATCTCGATGTAAAGAGTAGCCATTAATTTGCACCATTTTTTGCATCCATTAAATGGATGTTAAAAATATAAAAAAATAAAAAAAAAGAATTTTAGAAAACCATGGTGCGAATAGAGTCGAATACTGTATTTGTCCAGATTCATATCCCATGGCAAGCCTTGTTCTGTGTTACTCGTATATGACACAATAAGATATAATACACTTCTCTTATGCTGACATACAGCAAGGGGAGAAAATATCGCTTTTCCCACACTTTGTGGTTTTTGAGGACTTTTAATCCCTAAATTAGAAAACCTAAAATATGACAATCATACAGTAAATAAATCCGATAGACTATTATATATATTTCAGTCTACAGCATTGACTTGATCTCGCTCCTCTTTATAGCATTAATCCTAAATTACGTTGGCATTTTGGCCCAGGGTTTACGCGTTTCCCATTCAAAGGCATTTCCTGCTTACACAAAAGATCTTTGTCTTCTTATAAGCAGTTATGTACCTTTGCCAACCACTCTGTGATGAGAATTACAATCCTATTTATCCTTGACATCCAAGACACATCTGGAAGCTCCAGGCCCAGACTGTCTCATAGCAGTACAGTACATCCCAGGTCAGGAATGGGAGGCCTCATGTATGTGCTCCGAGTATTAGAGTCCAGTCAGATGTTGCAGCCGGTACAGCTTACTATAGACAGGTAAGTGGAAGACAACAGGAGACTGAAAAGTCCTTACAGATAGTCAATGCTATATCTGTATAGGAATATCTCTGGGACTTTGGCATTAATTCACATGTAACATTCTCTCTTGCTGTGATCAAGCTAATGCTGAATGGTCAGTGTGTTCTTCTTGGCATAATATATCCCTAAACCTATGTAGTTATACCGTTATCCTCTGCTTTGGCCATATACTTGTGACATCACTGTTTATCTTTCTACTGAATTATGCAGCTTTTATTTTCTAAAGTGTTTTTTTTTTCAGAAATGTGATTGGTTCTTCTAGGCATTTCTTTTAGACGGGTTATCTTTGTACTATGGCATCACAATGTTTGCTATCCCTGTACTGTTATGTCACTGTTAATCAGTATGTTATCACACCACTCATTATCTGTGTACATTAGTCAGACCAAAATAACCACAGGGTTTCCATTTTCTGAACCTGGTTATGGCAGAGTAGGGCCACATTCCAAGTTTTAATATGGGATCCCATGGTTTCTTATGACTTGTGTTTGGATAGATATGGCTCTGTGGATCAGGATCCGTGGTTTTTCATAACTTGGGATTAGTGGGTTTTCATGATTTAGTAATTTTAGTGACTTTGTAATTGTGACATTTTGAGCTCTTAATCTTGTCACTCTGGAAATAAATCATGGCAAATGACGGTTTCATGCTTCTAATAAAATCCAGTTTTAGGGGTAACAGTGGCTCAGTGGTTAGCTTTGCAGCACTGGAGTCCTGGGTTTGAATCCACCAGGAACAACATCTGCAAGGAGTTTGTATGTTCTCCCCATATTTGCGTGGATTTCCTCCCATTCTTCAAAGACATACTGATAGGAAGAATAAAAGTACATTGTGATCCCTATATGAGGCTCACAATCTACATTAAAGAATAAAAGTAAAATCCAGTTTTGCAAACAGCCTTTAGTGGCATATTTGGCATTTTAGGGGACTTTTTACTTCTGCCAAAATACTGTAATGAGAGGTTAGGTAAAAGCTTCTATTGAGTCATAAGTATAAAGGGGACACACACATACATTTAACTAGTGACTAAGTTTTAGACAGTGCAAATTTAGACTAGACATTACTAACCTGCAGCAGATTTATCAGTGTCTGATGCTATCTGATACATCTGTCTTATTGTTACACTGTCTAGTCTAACATTACACTACTTATTGGTTGGCTTGGTGCATTGTTGACGCACCTTAGGCCACGTCCCATTCCACAAGGGTGCTCTGTGTTCTCAAAGTTGGAAAAATATCCAACACAAAAATCCGAAAACTTGATAATTTTGACAGCATGGTGTTGTTGGTTGGTTTTTTTTTTTTTTTGAGGCTTTTGTAGTGTTTTTGAAGTAAATGATGGTTTTTAGCAAACTGCAGCAAGCTCTAGGTATGGTACTTATTCATGAGACTGTGCAGTGCAACTATGAAGCGGCAGCAAATATACTTTTACGAAGTTATACTAAATCCTGAATGCTGCTAAAACCACAAGTCCAATGTGAAGCAGGCCAGAAATCATATGTGTGCACTCTAATGTAATGTGCTTGTTGATCTAGTCAGCTCTATAAGCTTATCACACGGCTCACTGAACCTTATCCTGCTTCTCTGTATCACTCACACACTATGGATGTGAATGTGCAGGGCATGTTCCTTTATTACAGTCTCGCTAGTTTGGCACTCATAACAATGAACTTGATTCATAAGGTTTTGATTCTCTTATGTGGATCATGTGGAAACAATAGTTCCTTTTTCTCTGCTCGTGACTGTTGGTCTTTATTGTATTTACTGGAATTGCACATTTTTTATTTATATTTTTTTAAATTGCCCTAAATATTTTCCCTTACAGTAAAGTCATGTAACTTATTTTATGGGGTCTTGGAATCTGAATAGTTAATTCTGTAGGAGCAGCTACAAATATCCATAAATATTCAATTATCAGTTGAGAACAGAGATTTTGTTACAATTTCTCTGTTACATACTTCCAACTTGTCTCTTGAGTTGTTACAAAACTACAAATTCCAGCAGGAAACGAGTGCTGGAGCGAGCTAACATGGTGTCATAATAAAAATAACCAGAAGATGGTGATAAAGGTGTAACGCCAGAGGAAAATGCTTAATAGATTTAAGTCTCTATACAGTACACAAGACTGGAGAGTGCTGTATGTAGTTCTTCAAAAAGTAGTGCATGCTGTACTTCGTTTGATCTCCTATTGCAGACCCGGTCTTTCCTATTGAATGTCTGGATGCCACACAGATCACAGTTGTGTGAATATAGCATAGTCCTCAAAATCATTAGACATGCAGTTATTAAAGGGGTTGTGTCGCAAAGACACTCTCTGAACAGCATCTGCTTTCCTAACAAAGTGAGAACCAGTACTATACACCGATTAATATGGTTAAGACAGTGCCGTGTGTCCGACACCCCTGGGGCACACCAACTCTAACCCTACAATGGTTTTCACCACATCCTCAGATGGTGGGGATGGACTTGGCTGCACTACTGGGCAGAGCGGTACGGGTTAGGGAACTCCAAACACAGCGCACCACAAATCACAGTAGAACCAGACACTGAGATCTTACCAGCAGATGTTTCAGGTTGAAATGTTGGTCCAAGGATCCAGAAGGCTGTGGCAGGTGGCAGCAGAGGGTAAATCGTAGTTTTATGGTCTGGGTTGTTGGCAAGAGGGGAAACGCAATACAGTGGGTAATTGAAATGAAGTGTCAAAGGCAGAGTCAGTAACAGGAGCGGTAGCAAAGTACAAAAGAGTTCAGGGAGCAGAGGTGTAGAGGCAAGCCGAGGTCATGAACAGGAAGAGTACGGAATTGGGAAGTAAAACCAAGGTCAAGGCAAAGGGTCAAAAACACAGGCAATCAGGACAAGAGAACGCTTACTACCAGGACATGGAGTTCAACTAAATGGCCAGCAGTGGTCTGGAGCCAGAGCCCTTTTTAAATGGGCTCCGGCCTACCACTAGGCTGAAACCGGAAGGCCCCCCTCCAGCTCAGGAGTAGACGGCACCCCCCAAATCGCCATGGAGGTCCTGGCATGCCTCCCAAGACCTCAAAAAAGGGGACTTGGGAGCACAGTGAGGATAGGGCTGGCTGTGGAAGCTCTGGTCCTCCCTGTAACACACTTATCTCTAATCCACAGAATGTCGTCTGATCTTTGTCATTACCAGAGATGTGAATAGACTGGTCACACAAGCACAATAGCACTAAATTCATATAGAATGTACCTGAACACTAAATCTTTGGTCGTTCTTATGATCGCTGGGGATCTCATGGGTCAGACCACCTGCGACTTGACACTTATCTCCTATCCTGTAAGAAATAAGTGTCTTTACTGGAACAACCCCTTTAAACTTAATCTGTTGCAGAAGGAAAGGTTACAAATTACAGCGAATTGAGTTGTCTGTAAATAGATCAGTTTCTCTACTGTATTATAACACATTAATAACCTCTTATTGCAGCTTTAGTTCTCCATCCTCTATAAATGTGGATCCTCGTGCCGGCATTATTGGGTCTCATTCCCTTGTACAGATGGTACAGGCAGTGTTGGATACTAAGGAATCTCACAGATAAATACGTCTTCATTACTGGATGTGACACTGGATTTGGAAACCTGCTGGCCAAGCAATTGGACAAACGTGGAATGAAGGTTCTGGCTGCTTGTTTGACACAGGCAGGAGCTGAAAATCTGAAGAATGAGGCATCAAGTAGACTGCAAACCATCATCTTAGATGTCACTGATAGTCAGGGTGTGAGATCTGCCATTGACTGGATTGAGCAGCATGTTAAAGGAGAAGGTAAAGATTACACAATCCCTTATATTCATTTATAACCATTGATAAGATGCTAGTTATACGTGCAACATGAGATCTTGATATTGGAGTATTACGTTGTGTTGGAGCGCTGACAATCCAATAGGTCAGAACTGTTCTATACAGCAGGACCCATTTAAAGGCAGCCTGTTATCATATCAGCCCAGTCCTGCAGGTAGACAGTTTCAGGTGGCCCTAACTTGTCTTCCCCTTATGAATTGCTGAGATTTCTGTTTTTTTTTTTTTTTAATCAATATGCAAATGCCACCTATAGGGATCAGTAAGATCTATCTGCTAAAGCTTTCAGACAGATGTTTATACCATTAGGTTTGCTGTGACTTAAAAGGGTTTTCTGGGCCAAATCTTTAAAAAAAAAAAAAAAAAAGCCTGTTAGTGGTTAGTAAGTGCACCCAAATACCTTTAGCAGTGATTTCTGGGTTTCTATGGGTGAGCCTGGCATCTTCTGCATTTGTTTACAAGGTGTAGCTTTCTGCGGCCTTAGCTAATGCAATGCATTCTGGTAGTTGTAGGTTCTAGAGATGAGCGAACACTAAAATGTTCGAGGTTCGAAATTCGATTCGAACAGCCGCTCACTGTTCGAGTGTTCGAATGGGTTTCGAACCCCATTATAGTCTATGGGGAACATAAACTCGTTAAGGGGGAAACCCAAATTCGTGTCTGGAGGGTCACCAAGTCCACTATGACACCCCAGGAAATGATACCAACACCCTGGAATGACACTGGGACAGCAGGGGAAGCATGTCTGGGGACATAAAAGTCACTTTATTTCATGGAAATCCCTGTCAGTTTGCGATTTTCGCAAGCTAACTTTTCCCCATAGAAATGCATTGGCCAGTGCTGATTGGCCAGAGTACGGAACTTGACCAATCAGCGCTGGCTCTGCTGGAGGAGGCGGAGTCTAAGATCGCTCCACACCAGTCTCCATTCAGGTCCGACCTTAGACTCCGCCTCCTCCGGCAGAGCCAGCGCTGATTGGCCGAAGGCTGGCCAATGCATTCCTATGCGAATGCAGAGACTTAGCAGTGCTGAGTCAGTTTTGCTCAACTACACATCTGATGCACACTCGGCACTGCTACATCAGATGTAGCAATCTGATGTAGCAGAGCCGAGGGTGCACTAGAACCCCTGTGCAAACTCAGTTCACGCTAATAGAATGCATTGGCCAGCGCTGATTGGCCAATGCATTCTATTAGCCCGATGAAGTAGAGCTGAATGTGTGTGCTAAGCACACACATTCAGCACTGCTTCATCACGCCAATACAATGCATTAGCCAGTGCTGATTGGCCAGAGTACGGAATTCGGCCAATCAGCGCTGGCTCTGCTGGAGGAGGCGGAGTCTAAGGTCGGACATGAATGGAGACTGGTGTGGAGCGATCTTAGACTCCGCCTCCTCCAGCAGAGCCAGCGCTGATTGGTCGAGTTCCGTACTCTGGCCAATCAGCGCTGGCCAATGCATCCCTATGGGAAAAAGTTTATCTCACAAAAATCACAATTACACACCCGATAGAGCCCCAAAAAGTTATTTTTAATAACATTCCCCCCTAAATAAAGGTTATCCCTAGCTATCCCTGCCTGTACAGCTATCCCTGTCTCATAGTCACAAAGTTCACATTCTCATATGACCCGGATTTGAAATCCACTATTCGTCTAAAATGGAGGTCACCTGATTTCGGCAGCCAATGACTTTTTCCAATTTTTTTCAATGCCCCCGGTGTCGTAGTTCCTGTCCCACCTCCCCTGCGCTGTTATTGGTGCAAAAAAGGCGCCAGGGAAGGTGGGAGGGGAATCGAATTTTGGCGCACTTTACCACGCGGTGTTCGATTCGAACATGGCGAACACCCTGATATCCGATCGAACATGTGTTCGATAGAACACTGTTCGCTCATCTCTAGTAGGTTCACACCATCTCCCTCTAACACCCCTCCCTGTCTCCCTAGCTATCCTGTCCACTACTAGCCCTTCCCAATTAACTCTGCACCCCACCCCATTATACATGACTCCCAACTTTTGAAAAGTAGAAAGAGGGACAAAATGTGTGGCGCACGCAGTGTACTGTGGCAAATTTGACTCCGCCCATTCTCATTCATTTTTCACTTGCTCCCACACTGCATAATTTTCCTACAGTCACCCATAAATTATATGTCCCCCCCCCTCTCTCCCCCAGTTTCATATACCCCCTTCATCTCTGCCCACAGTGTCATGACGTTTCCCCCCCCCCTGTTCATCTGCCCCCAGTTTTCATGTTCCACCTCAATGTGTACATACATTAAACTCTCCTTTTCCTCGCTCCTCCGCCGCTCTCTCCGCACTGTCGCTAATATTGTTGCAGGCGCGATGTGACATCATCACATTGTGTCTACACAGCCACTAGCCGGAGTGCAGTGGCAAAGCAAGGAGCTGAGCTGTGACAGCTCCTTGCTTTAGTCGCGTATGTATTCAACTTCCTTCTGCAGAGTGACTCCTCCTCTTCTCTGATTATGCCTGTGCAGCACTTTTGGCACACTGCTGTAGCCTTCACTCAATCCGTACTGCACATATGGGTGACGTGGGCAGAGGTCACAGAAGGAGGAAGAGACTTTCCTTGCAAGGGGGAGTCTAGAAGGAAGAAGTGTGATGGTGAAGGGGATTAGTAGTGACTTTCTATCCTGGACAACACCTTTAAAGGGATTCTATCATTATCAGAGAGGCTATTCTTCCCCCTACTTTTAGAAGTCTTCAAGGCTGCCGCTATTTCGTAGATATCCCGGTTTTCATCAATATGCAAATGAGTTTTCTTGCAGCTCTGGGGGCTGTCCCCCCAATGCTGCAAGAGAACTCCAGCAACAGCCTCTTATTCCTCTGGAACACCCTCTCTGTGACATGTTCTTCTGATGGTGGCTTCTGGCTTTAAATAAGATGCATGCACAGTATGCTCGTGTAAGCAGCCACAAGAAAATGGCTGCAGGCACACGCAGTCACTCTGCCTGATGGCAGAGGTGACAGCGCATGCATCCCATTTAAAGACAGAAGAAGCCATCCGAAGAACACAGAGGACACCCCCAGTGCTGCAAGAGAACTAGTTTGCATAAAAATTAAAACCAGGATATCTACAGAACGACAGTGCGGAGAAGACTTCTAAAGGTAGGTAAAGATTAGGGGGGGAAACAATTTTAATGATAGAATCACTTTAAGCAGAATTAAGAGACTTCCTTCCCCTATCCCATACACGTGACCCCATGAACCTGGGGGCTTGGCTGGGGTGGTGTGGATACTTTCTTATATTACTGAAGTTGATATCTGGGATGTTCATGTTCTGACAGAAAGCTGGTGTAAGTTATAGTGAATATATCTTGCTGAGGTGCCCCCCGCCATAGCCCACCGTGCTACCCACTCATTTGTACAGTGTGGCGAGCAACGGCTCACATTTGGCACAAGAAACAGCCTGGTGTTAAATGTGTCACAATATTGCCCATCTGTGCCAGAAATCTGATACATTGTGGAATTTCTTGCCACAAAAAAAGAGAAATTTTAAATATTTTTACAAAAATTCATAATTGTTCTTATGCCAGATTTTATGCTATCCCTTGCCACTTTTTTCAAAAAATTCCTTAAGGAGAATATTTCTCTCAAGCTGTTAAGGATACAGCCTGGTTTGATGCTTAAGGATGTGGGAACTTGCTGACTACGAAGATTGAGCTTGTCCATTGTCATGTATTTCAAGATCGGAAAGTGAAAGCCTTACAATATAAAACTTTGGCAATAAGAAGTTTTTATAAAGGCTTGTGAAGATGACACAGGGAGCCTTCAGTAAACTTTACAGGTTCCCGGTTACTGGTCAGTGGTTACAGGAGAATGTCAGCTGTGTTGGTTATTCAGCTTTGGAGCCCCATTTCCATTAGATTTCCTTTGCCAGTGTCCATTTCACTGCAGCACACTCCTATCATGTATATGTAGATGACTGAATCCACCAGCTACAATGGGTGACTTCACGGCTTATATCCTTCCCTCTTTGCACAGGTCACAGAGACTATGAAGGAAACTCTCCAGTCTATACAGTCTTCTCCAGACCATTATGTCCATGGTCCACCTCTAGAGAACAGGAAGTGACAGACTATTTTTAGATTTAATTGCCAACAGTTGTAACTTATAGGGGTTGTCCAGGACATGGGATAAATATCCGAACATATGGGGCTTGATCACCAGAACCCTCAGTGATCAGGAGAATCGAGGACTGAAAATAGTAGCCGTGCACTTCTGTAACTGACACTCCATCCACTTCTATGGGGCTGCAGGTACTGCCGGACATTAGTCCTGGCAGCGCAATAGAAATAAATGCAGCGCCGGTCATGCAAGTACAATTGTGTTCCATTCACAAGGAAGCTTTAGGGGGACAACCCCTTCAATGACTGAGGAATTCAAGTATATTTCCTACATTGGGTATTAGAAGTGTATGGCTATAGAGATTTTCACGACCTACATGCAGAATAGCTACAATCGTGTTAATTGTAGTTGGTAATTATATTGGATTTAACCTTTTTAATACTGTCTTTTAGGTTTGTGGGGGCTTGTGAACAATGCTGGTATTTCTATACCTATGGCCCCAAATGGGTGGCTTAGCAAAAATGACTTTGTCAAAGTGCTGAATGTGAATTTACTTGGGACGGTTGATGTGACACTGCAATTACTTCCTCTCATCATAAGAGCCAAAGGACGGATTATTAACTTATCCAGCGTGATGGGCAGGCTAGCAATTGTAGGAGGAGGATACTGCATTTCCAGATTTGGAGTAGAAGCTTTCTCCGACTCAATAAGGTACAAATTGTACTAGATTTTAGTTTCCATTGTAATAACCACTTTATAGATGTCCTTCAGGAATATATTTGTGACGCATGAACTGCATCCTATTACTCCAGGCAGGGATTATACAACCAGGCTAATTGAGTAAAAGTCTCGGGCCAGAAATCTTTAGGCATATTGGTGTGGCACTTCCATTTCAGTTATGCATGAATGGGACATCTAATAGAACATAATTATACAAGTAGCTACTAGTAGTAGTATCAAGTAATGCTAAAGTTTGTTTTCCTAACGTATATTCTCGTATCAATTCATAAAACGATGAATCCATACAGGGTATTTCCAGAGTGCACTTTGCTAGCTAATTACCATATCAATAAAAGCAGGCTAATTCAAAAACTACTGGGAGGACTAACAAATTAAAGGAATGTCTGTAATAGCCTTTCTAAAGGCTATGCAAATATATGTTTAGTTAAAAATGCGTTTTCCCGATGATAGAATCCCTTTAAGATAGGCCTTTTAGTTCTAAATTGGTGGAGGTCTGACTGTTCAAACTCCTTTAAGGCACCTCTTTTTAGCTGACCATGACACCTGACATTGTTTACATGCTGAAAGCCATGGTCACATAAATACAGCTGATCTGTAGAAGTCATGAAACTTGGTAGCTCATATGCAACGTACTATATGTTTTGCCACCTTTGCATTGTATTGCCAGGCTGGTAAGTCATCACTCTCACATGCATCAATAAGCCTACAGTATAACACAGATGATCCGGCCGCTGTTTAAGTTGTATTATTGTGGATTACTTTTGGTAGGTACGAACTACTTTGTAAGGCCAATTTTTCTGCTTTCAAAATATCAAGTTTAACCCCTTCCTGGCATCTGGT
Source organism: Leptodactylus fuscus (assembly GCF_031893055.1). Taxonomy (NCBI): domain Eukaryota; kingdom Metazoa; phylum Chordata; class Amphibia; order Anura; family Leptodactylidae; genus Leptodactylus; species Leptodactylus fuscus. The sequence goes on from NC_134266.1 coordinate 226,997,915, forward strand.
GTTCAGCAGATGAAGGACTTTAAACAGGAACTGAGAGGGGGCAATAGGTGCCAGGTTTCAGCTGTTTTACAGATGGAAGACCTTATGGCAATGTCCACAATCAAAGTCCTCCAGTTTTCAAATGCCAAGATTCCAGGGCGGTGATCTTGTGTCATGACAGTAGGCAGCCTATTGATTACAATATACTGCAATACACTTGGGCTCCACAGTAGTGTCTGGTCGTCTTTCCCAGGCGTATTTGGCATGTTCCATCTCTCGATCCTAGGTCAACATTGAAGCCCAATTATATGGGGTGCAACTTTTGATTAATTTGGCACAAATTCTAGTGCAGTCTTGCACAGTCTATAAAACTAATGAAGTCATTTTACATGTATTTCACTAAACCTCTTAAAAGCTTGCGTAGATGTATAGAAGAAAAATCTATGTATAGTTATTGCATGAATACTAACATGTCTGTTTTTATTAGGCGTGAACTTAAAACTTTTGGGGTTAAAGTTTCTATCATTGAACCAAGATCATATAAAACACCGGCTACAGATGTGGAGAACACGCTACAAAGCCTCCAAACTGCCTGGTCCGAGGCTCCACAATGGGCAAAGGAAACCTATGGCCAGCAGTACTTTGACGCCTGTGAGTAATGTTTTACGTTTTACTTCAGGAGACTGGATTCTGAAACTGAGTTCCTATATTACTATACCTGGTGCTTTATTTTTGGTTTGGTAAATATATTTTGACATGTTTTTCTATTCCAGATTGCCAATTCATCCAGTATAGATTATCTAAGTGTAGCCCTCACATAAAGCAGGTGACTGACTGCATGGAACATGCGCTGACTGCTGTATATCCTTGGACACGATATTCTGCAGGATGGAATACCAAACTCTTCTTCCTTCCAGTCTCTTATCTTCCAACTTTTATGTCAGATTATCTACTGGCACATCCTTTGCCAAAGCCATCATATTTACAGTGACAAAACATTTTTTTTTTTTTTTCATGTTTGAGGTAGAATATTAAATTTGTATTGCTCTATTTTTATTTAACTTCAAATGACCATGTGACCACCTGTGTGTCCTGACCTTAAATACAATGACGACTCCTGCCCCTCTCTCTCTGGAGAAAGCTGTAGAATGAACTAAACCAAAGTTTTCTATGTAAATTTTAGGCCTATTTTGAGCCTTCTAATTAAAGACTAGCATTTCAAAATTGATTGATTGGTCATTTGTCACTTTTATGTTTTCTTGGCTTCCTCCTCACAAAGGGGGTAAATAATATATAGTATATTGCCATGTGCTAAGCAGTTGCTTCTGTCCCTCGCTTACTGTGTAAGCGGCCATTTTTCTTGTGGCTGTGGGCATGTGCAGTCTGCTCTGCTTGAGGCCTAGAAGTTTGACTGCACGCACCTGAAGAAGATGGAGGCGGCACTGGAGAGTTCTCACTGCATTGTGGACGCCCCCAGCACTGTTTGAGCGCTGGGGCCTTCCCCTAGTACTGCAAGAGAAATCATTTGCATACCGATGAAAGCCGGGGTTTGTACCGAACAGCGGTAGGAGAAGAATAGCCTTTCTTAAGGCTATTCCTACATGTCAATGAGGAAAAAAATAGATTTTTAATGGTAGAATCCCTTTTAAATAAATATCTTCATTATATAGGTCCTTTATTAGTACCCCCATATGTCTCACATGTTAACACTTATGTGAAGCGCACTGGGGTTAATGTAAGGGACATGATGGGGTTAATTGCAATTAATGTGAGGCACATGGAGTTACTAAAACTAAATTAATAAGCCCAAATGCCTGACACTATTAAGAATAGTTACTAACTAGAGTTGAGCGAACAGTGACATGTTAAAAATTTGATTCGAGTAGCCGCTCAATACTCGACTGTTTGATCGAACCCCATTATAGTCTATGGGAGAAAAAATACTCGTTAAGGGGGAAACCACTATTCGACTCAGGAGGGTCACCAAGTCCATTATGACACTTCAGCAAATGATGACAACACCTCTGCAATGCAACTGGGACAGCAGGGGAAGCATGTCTGGGGGCATCTAACAAGCTCAAGTTAGTTTTACACAACTATCACAGACCATCAACTACACACTTTCCACATTCCATACAACCTCTATGGAAACTGGGAAAACACCTGGAAACGTTCTTTCCTCCCCAATTGTATGGACAGAAACCCAAATTTTAAGCTAAAGAGAGATTAGCATGCGCTCCCCACAATTCCTAATATGACATGTGTTAAGCAGGGTACAATGCAGACCAGGCACTAGCACCAGGAACCTGTGTTACAATAGCTAGTGGATAATGCTTACAGCTCCTTATCCACCAGCCAGTCAGCCACTACCTCAAGTCCTCTTCCTTGCCAAGAGTCTGCTGGAACAAGAGAAGAAGAAAAATACGGCACCGAGCCGACCCTAGTGTAGTAAATTCAGCACAAGTATGAGTAAAGGTAAGCAAATGGAAAGCCGCACACCTTAGGGGGTTGTGTAGGACACAACAACCCCAGCAATTAAAAAGATATTAGAAACAGAGAGGGAAGCAGCTGGAAGAAACGTCACTGGGACGTAGAGGCATCAACAGACTTGGACCAAAATCTTCAGAAGGTTTGGCAAGGAGAAGCGCTCACCCAGTTGGATAACGATATGTTTATTAACCCCTTCCTGCCGATGGCATTTTTTTTTTTTTCGTTTTTGACTCCCCTCCTTCTAAACCCCATAACTTTTTTTTTTTTTTTTTTTTTTTTTTTTTTTATTTCTCCGCTCCCAGAGCCATGTGAGGTCTTAATTTTTGCGGGACAAATTTTTCTTCATGATGCTACCATTAATTATTCTATATAATGTACTGGGAAGCAGGAAAAAAATTCAGAATGGGGTGGATTTGAAGGAAAAAAATGCATTTCTGCGACTTTCTTACGGGCTTTGGTTTTACGGCGTTTACTGTGCAGCCAAAATGACATGTCCCCTATATTCTGTGTTTCGGTACGGTTCCAGGGATACCAAATTTATATGGTTTTATTTACATTTTGACCCCTAAAAAAATTTCCAAAACAGTGTTAAAATTTTTTTTTTCTAAAAGTCTCCATATTCCGACGGCCGTAACTTTTTTTATACATAGGTGTACGGGGATGCATAGGGCGTCTTTTTTTGCGGGGCCGGGTGTACTTTTTAGTTCTACCATTTTTGGGAAATGCTATTGCTTTGATCACTTTTTATTCAAATTTTTATCAGAATCAAAACAGTGAAAAAATGGCACTTTTGACTATTTTTCCTGCTACGGCGTTTACCGAACAGGAAAAATATTTTTATAGATTTGTAGAGCGGGCGATTTCGGTCGCGGGGATACCTAACATGTATATGTTTCACAGTTTTTAACTACTTTTATATGTGTTCTAGGGAAAGGGGGAGATTTGAACTTTTAATACTTTTTATTTTTTTTTATATTTATTTATTTTTTTTGCATTTATTAGACCCCCTAGGGGTGTTGAACCCCAGGGGGGTCTGATCACTAATGCAATGCATTACAATGCTAATGCATTGCAAAAAAATCATCATCTCTTTTGCAGGCTGCATACACCATGTCGGGAAGGGGTTAAGGCACAATGCGTTTCAGGCACTTAGGCCCTTTATCAAGTGCAATAAATCACCTTAAAAATAAGTACAACATACAGACAAAAGGAACATCATCTAAAATTTAAATAGTAGACAACAATTAAGCTGGTCAACAATGTAAAATCAGTTTTTTTCACAAAAAACATTTTGCATATATCTTATAAAAACCCTAAATCACAATATAAAATTATAAAACTATAATATGTTGCCATATGAATAAAAAGACCCTGCATGGCCGTAATAACAATGCTAAAATAATAAATCACTAGGAGGTAATCCCCACAAGTTCCTATAGGACGTGAAGGTCCACAGGTATAAAGTAGCCCATCTTGTTACCCAATTATTCCCGAGCACAGGCATACCCCATTTGTCGTCAAAAAACGCTATTTGGGCACAGAGGAGGGTTCAGAGACAAAGGAGTGTTATTTCTTTTGGAGCTCTGATTTTACACAAATGATTTATAGTTGTGTTTGCAGATCCCTAGAGGTACCACAACAGTGGGAAATTCCCAGAATGACCCCATTTTGGAAACTAGACCCCTTATGTTTGTATAAGGATTTAGTGACACTACTTGCTTTTCTAACCCCTTAGAGACACAGCCCAAAAGTGACTTAAGGACCAGGCCTCTTTTTTCAAATCTGACATGTGTCACTTTAAATGGCGATAACTTTGAGACGCTTTAACTTACACAAGTGATTCTGAGATTGTTTTTTCGTAACACATTGTACTTCATGTCAGTAGTAAATTTTCGTCTATGTTTTGTCTTTAATTATGAAAAAATAGGAAATTTGGTGGAAATTTTGAAAAAAATGCAGTTTTCAAACTTTGAAATTGCAAGCCTTTCAAATAGAAAGTCATACTACCCAAATTTTTTCATAAATATAATTAACCATGTCTCTGATTTATGTAGCAATCAAATTTTAATCACCCTTTCATTTTTTTTCAGATATTATAAGGCTTACAAGTCAAGCAGTAATTTTCCAAATTTTCCAGAAAATTTCCAAAACACATTTTTCAAGGGACCAGTTCAGTTCTGAAGGGAACTTGAAAGGCCTCTCTAATAACCCCCCCCCCCCAAAAGTCACCCCATTCTAAAAACTGCACTCCTGAAAAAATCTAAAACAGCAGGTAGAAAGTTTCTTAACCCTTTCAGCATTTCACAACAGTTAACACAAAATGGAGGTCAAATTTACATTTTTCAATTTCTGTTACTAATATATTCATTTAGCCCTAGAATTTACACATTTACTAAGGGTTAAAGGAGAAACTGCACCCCACATTTTGTTACACAATTTCTCCCGAACACATTACCCCATATGTGCTGGTACCCTAATGTATGGGCACACGGTCGCTCTCAGAACAGATGAAGCGCTAATTGGATTTTGTAGGCCAGATTTTGCTAGAATATTTTTCAGGCGCCATGCCCCGATTGCAAAGCCCCCAAGGTGCCAAAACAGTGGAAAACCCCAAAATGTCACCCCATTTTGGAAACTAGACCCCTCAAGGAATTTATCAAGGGGTATAGTGAGCACTTGGACCCTACAGGTGTTTCACAGATTTTTTTTTTACCATTGAGATGTGAAAATGAAAAATTACTTTTTTTTTATAATAAAATGTCACTGTAGCCCCAAATTTTTCATCTTCACAAAGGGTTAAAGGAGAAACTGCACCCCACATTTTGCTACACAATTTCTCCTGAACACGACAATACCCCATATGTGCTGGTACCCTAATGTACGGGCACACGGTCGCTCTCAGAACGGATAGAGCGCTAATTGGATTTTGTAGGCCAGATTTTGCTAGAATACTTTTCAGGCACCATGTCCCTTTTGCAGAGCCCCCAATGTGCCAAAACAGTGGAAACCCCCAAAATGTGACCCCATTTTGGAAACTCTACCCCTCAAGGAATTTAACAAGGGGTTTAGTGAGCCCTTTGACCCTACAGGAGTGTAACAGAATTGGCCCAACAAAAGGAAAAGTGACATTTTTTTGCTATAAAATGTAGCTTTAACCCCAAATTATGCATTTCCGCAAGGGGTCAAAAGAGAAAATGCACCCCACAAATTGTCAAGCACTTTGCCCCAACTACAGAAATGCCCCACATGTGGATGTAAAGTGATGTATGGGCACACTGTAAAGTCCAGAGCTGAAGGATCGCTATTGGGATTTTGGAGGGCAAATTTAGCTGAAATCTGTTTCAGGCACCATGTTGCATTTGGAGAGCCCCTGAAGTGCTAGAACAGTGGAACCCCCCCCCCCCCCCCCAAACGACCCCATTTTGAAAACTAGACCCCTCAAGGAATTTATTAAGGGGTTTAGTGAGCACTTGGACCCTATAGGTGTTTCACAGCTTTTTTTTACCATTGAGATGTGAAAATGAAAAATTACTTTTTTTCCAATAAATCGTCCATTTGGCGCCATATTTTTAATTTTTGCAAGTAGTTAGAGAATTAAGAGTCCCCCACAGTTTGTTACACAATTTCCCCTGAACACGGCAATACCCCATATGGGATCATAATCTGCTGTATGGGTACATGTTGGGGCTCAGAATGGAAAGAGCGCTATTTGGATTATGGAGGACATATATTGCTGGAATAGTTTTGAGGTGCCATGTCGCATTTGCTGAGCCCCTAAAGTATCAATACAATAGAAACCCCTCAAAAGTGACCCCATTTTAGAAACTACACCTGTCAAGGAATGTATCATGGGGTATTATGATTTTGAGACTAAAAATGCTTCCCAAAAATTGAAATTTTTAAAGAAATCTGCCATTTTGGTGTCCAATACATTGCACCCACTTTGTGTTGTCAGAGACCTGCACTTCTAAAACTATTAAGTGGGCCATCCAGGGGGTCAAAAAATTATATATGTGGGTATAAACTGCTGCTTGGGCACACAGCAGGGCTCAGAAGGGAAGGAGCACTGCGCTTTTTAGCTTTTGGGGTACAGATTTAGAGGGACTTTCTGGGTGCCATGTTGTTTTTGCAGAGCCCTGGAGGTGCCAGTAAACTGGAATTCCCCAAGAAGTGACCCCATTTTGTAGGGGAAATTTTAGAGTCTCTGCAAAAGTGCCATGGCATCCAAAAACCAAACCGTCTAAGTCTGTGCTCCAAAAACCAAATAACCTTCTTCCCTTCTGTGTCCGGCTGGGCCCTAATATCAGTTTATACTCACATGACATTACCCCGGTTACACCAGTATCATACATGTGGCATAAACTGCAGTTTGGGCGCACAGCAGAGGGCAGAAGGGAAGGAGCGCGATGCGGCTTTTGGAGCACAGATTCTGAGGTTTGGTATCTAGACGCCATGTCATGTTTGTAGAGCCTGTAAGGTACCAGAAAAGTGGATTCCCCAAAGGAGTGACCGCAGTTTGAAAACTGCACCCCTCAAAGAATTTATCAGGGGGTGTAGTGAGTATTAGTATCTCAGACGTGACTGCACAGCGGATGGCGAAGAGGGAATGTGTGAACTTTGCGGAGTACATTGCAAACTCCAGATTCCCTACTATGTCCCAGTAGCTCCTATGATTGGGGGAGTCACACTGGGGTCACTTCTGGTATATTTTCCCTCGTAAGCTCTAAATCTGGGGTGTCCCCTGATATTCGCTCGCACAGCTTATATATTCCCTTCCTGCGGCAGCCAGTTGTGTTCTAATAATTTGGCGATTTTGCGGGATTTTGTCTTCACATTGGTAGAGGCTATATTTTCTTTATTTTTCTGCTGACGCGCCCATATAAGGGCTTGTTTGCGGGATGCGATGTATTTTGTAATGACACCATCTTGGGTGCCTACAACTTACTGATTACATTTTATTAACACTTTTTTTGCTGGATTTAAAAGAGAAAAAAATCAATTCTGGTATTGAGTTTTACCTTTTACATTTTTCACCATGCAGTGTACAGTATAAGTAACATGTAGCCTTTATTCTGTGGGTCGGTACGGTTACGGCGATACCTCATTTATGTTATTTTTTTATGCGATACTAAGTCTGCAGAACAAAAACACATTTGGGGACATAAATCAGTGATTTTTGCATCACCATCTTCTGAGAGGCGTAACATTTTTATTTTTCGCTTGACAGTGTTGGTTGAGGGCTTATTTTTTGCAGGACAACCTGTGCATTTTATTAGTACTATTTTGGGGTGCATATGACTTTTTGATCACTTTTTATAGCACATTTTGTAAGGTGAGATGGCGAAAAATCACTACTTCCGGCGGGTTTTTTCCGTTATTTTTTCCCGCCGTTCACTGTGTACATTAAATATTGTCTCAGTTTTGTTGTACAGGTTGTTACGGACACGATAATACCAAATATGTATTGTTTTTATTAATTTTTTTGTGTTTTTTTACATAATTCATTTTTTATAGAAAAAAGGGATTTTTGGGACTTTATAACTTTATTAATTGTTTTCAAATACTTTATTTTTTACTAGAGATGAGCGAACACTAAAATGTTCGAGGTTCGAAATTCGATTCGAACAGCCGCTCAATGTTCGTGTGTTCGAACGGGTTTCGAACCCCATTATAGTCTATGGGGAACATATACCCGTTAAGGGGGAAACCCAAATCCGTGTCTGGAGGGTCACCAAGTCCACTATGACACCCCAGGAAATGATGCCAACACCTCTGGAATGACACTGGGACAGCAGGGGAAGCATGTCTGGGGGCATCTAACACACCAAAGACCCTCTATTACCCCAACATCACAGCCTAACAACTACACACTTTACACACTCAATACCACCTCTCTGACAGTAGGAAAACACCTTGAAACATGTGTATTTGGCACTTGCAGTGAGGAGAGCTTGTCACCAGCAGTGAATTTGGCCCTTGTAGTAAGTTGAGGTTGGCACCAACATTTTCTTCACAGGGGTATAGTACAACCACTATTTCAGTATTGTCACAGCCTGGCTGACTGGTCTAAAGATTAATGTATTTCACTAAAATATATAACTTTTATTATTTGCCACTTAGGCTAAAAACGTCTAAACACATTACAACATAAACACCCTTATAGGTTAAAGTTGCACAGCTAAATATGCTGACGTGCCCTCCCTTAGGACAATTCACAATATTTGCACTATGTGGGTGATAAGGTGCCGTTCACACATAGATGTTAAGTTGCACAGCTAAATATGTTAACATATTTAATCTTTAGACCAGTCAGCCAGGCTGTGATGGCACCAACATTTGTTTTGAAAATCAGGGTGGATTGAGCCTCTAACCAGCAGAGTTTGGGCAAATTCATGGTGGAGGGAGCCTCTAAAAACCCCAGTTTGGACCAATTCATGGTGGAGGGAGCCTCTAAACAGCCCAGTTTGGGCAAATTCATGGTGGAGGGAGCCTCTAAACAGCCCAGTTTGGACCAATTCATGGTGGAGGGAGCCTCTAAACAGCTCAGTTTGGGCAAATTCATGGTGGAGGGAGCCTCTAAAAACCCCAGTTTGGACCAATTCATGGTGGAGGGAGCCTCTAAAAACCCCAGTTTGGACCAATTCATGGTGGAGGGAGCCTCTAAACAGCCCAGTTTGGACCAATTCATGGTGGAGGGAGCCTCTAAAAACCCCAGTTTGGACCAATTCATGGTGGAGGGAGCCTATAAACAGCCCAGTTTGGACCAATTCATGGTGGAGGGAGCCTCTAAAAACCCCAGTTTGGACCAATTCATGGTGGAGGGAGCCTCTAAAAACCCCAGTTTGGACCAATTCATGATGGAGGGAGCCTCTAAACAGCCCAGTTTGGGCAAATTCATGGTGGAGGGAGCCTCTAAAAACCCCCAGTTTGGACCAATTCATGGTGGAGGGAGCCTCTAAAAACCCCAGTTTGGACCAATTCATGGTGGAGGGAGCCTCTAAACAGCCCAGTTTGGGCAAATTCATGGTGGAGGGAGCCTCTAAAAACCCCAGTTTGGACCAATTCATGGTGGAGGGAGCCTCTAAAAACCCCAGTTTGGACCAATTCATGGTGGAGGGAGCCTCTAAAAACCCCAGTTTGGGCAAATTCATGGTGGAGGGAGCCTCTAACCAGCCCAGTTTGGACCAATTCATGGTGGAGGGAGCCTCTAAAAACCCCAGTTTGGACCAATTCATGGTGGAGGGAGCCTCTAAACAGCCCAGTTTGGACCAATTCATGGTGGAGGGAGCCTCTAAAAACCCCAGTTTGGACCAATTCATGGTGGAGGGAGCCTCTAAAAACCCCAGTTTGGACCAATTCATGGTGGAGGGAGCCTCTAAAAACCCCAGTTTGGGCAAATTCATGGTGGAGGGAGCCTCTAACCAGCAGAGTTGGTGGAAATCAGGGTGGAGGGAGCCTCTAAACAGCCCAGTTTGGACCAATTCATGGTGGAGGGAGCCTCTAAACAGCCCAGTTTGGACCAATTCATGGTGGAGGGAGCCTCTAAAAACCCCAGTTTGGACCAATTCATGGTGGAGGGAGCCTCTAAACAGCCCAGTTTGGACCAATTCATGGTGGAGGGAGCCTCTAACCAGCAGAGTTGGTGGAAATCAGGGTGGAGGGAGCCTCTAACCAGCAGAGTTGTGGGAAAGCAGGGTGGAGGGAGCCTCTAACCAGCAGAGTTGTGGGAAAGCAGGGTGGAGGGAGCCTCTAACCAGCAGAGTTGTGGGAAAGCAGGGTGGAGGGTGTTAGGAGTATTTAGGTTCTTTAATTTCTATTTTTCTTACCTGGGGAGTTTTTGGCTGCGCAGTGTCTGGGGTGGCATCCTGGCGCTGCGGGGTTGTCCTGTCGTGGGTATTGGTGCACACCTTCTGACTTGCATGCGCGCACTGCTGGTAGGCAGCTTTATCTCCTGGTTGATTAGTCTGTCCTCCCATTTGCACCTGGGAGGAGTGGTCTCTACTCTGTATTTAAACCCATGCCTCCCATGGTTCTGTGCTGAGTGTCGCTTTTACAGAGCTAGGCCTTAGCAGGAGGAGTAGGTGGTGTTCTGGGATAGAGGAAGTTCCGTGGTTGATTTTTGGGAGGTTTGGGTGAACGAGTTGGTTTGTGTGTTTTCCCTTCTGTGTTCACCAATCCTCCCTCTGTGTATAATTGACTGTGTGAGTGAATTGCCTTATCCTTTGATTTCTACTCAGTTTCCCTGTGTTTGTTTCCTAGTGTATGGTTCCTTCCCATATTGGTTTGGGGGAATCCTTTCCCACATTTTTCCTGTGTGCTGCTTGTGTTGTTAGTCAGCGCACACCCTTGTCAGTCCCTGTCAGTAGCAGCTTCACTTGTTCGTTAGGGGTGACCCCCTTTAGTCTCCAGTCCCTAGAGGTCTTATAGGGCATTCCTTCTCCCACTTCCCTCTAGGCCTACGGAATCAGTGAGAGAGGAGCTGTCGGGGTCAGGCTTAGCCTGAGTACAGCCGACCCACACCCGTGAGGCAGGGACCGGGATAGCTAGTGGGAGTAGTGCAGGGCGAGATTCCCTACTGCTATCCCTTAGCCCCTTTGCAGCTACCTGGACTGACATAACAGAGGGAGCCTCTAACCAGCAGAGTTGGTGGAAATCAGGGTGGAGGGAGCCTCTAACCAGCAGAGTTGGGGGAAATCAGGGTGGAGGGAGCCTAGTATTAGCAGAATTGTGCAACGCTTATGGTGGATGAGTATGAGGATGCGGAGGAATTGGAGAGGTTGAGTACAGACATGGAGTTTCATGTTGGGGTGCTTTACACAGGTGGGCACAAAAATGAAGGCTCTATCCAGTGGTGGTTCATTTTTATCAAAGTGAGCCGGTCGGCACTCTCAGCTGACAGACGGGTGCGCTTGTCAGTGATGATGCCACCGGCTGCACTGAACACCCTCTCAGATAGGACGCTGGCGGCAGGACAGGACAGCACCTCCAAGGCATATAGGGCAAGTTCAAGCCACAGGTCCAACTTTGACACCCAATACGTGTAGGGCGCAGAGGGGTCGGAGAGGACAGGGCTGTGGTCGGAAAGGTATTCCCGCAACATGCGCCTATACTTCTCACGCCTGGTGACACTAGGACCCTCCGTGGCGGCACTTTGGCGAGGGGGTACCATCAAGGTGTCCCAGACCTTAGACAGTGTGCCCCTCGTTTGTGTGGACCGGTGAGAACTTGGTTGCCTACTGGAGGAACTGCCCTCCCTGCCGCCAACGTCACATGCTGGAAACATCTCCATCATATTCTGCACCAATTGCCTGTGGCAAGCATTGATGCGATTGGCCCTCCCCTCTACCGGAATAAAAGACGAGATGTTGTTTTTATACCGGGGGTCAAGGATAGCAAAGATCCAGTACTGGTTGTCCTCCATGATTTTGACAATACGCTTGTCGGTTGTAAAGCACCCCAACATGAACTCAGCCATGTCTGCCACAGTGTTAGTTGGCATGACTTCTCTGGCCCCACCGGAAAGTTCAATCTCCATTTCCTCCTCATCCTCCATGTCTACCCATCCGCGCTGCAACAATGGGACGATTCGAAGTTGCCCGGAAGCCTCCTGTATCACCATCACATCATCGGACAACTCTTCTTCCTCCTCCTCCTCCTCCTCCATTAAACGCAGTGAAGCGGACAGATGTGTGGACCTACTCTCCAGCTGTGACGGATCGGATGCTATCCCTAACTCCTATGTGTGATCTGAGTTATCCCTGATGTCAATCAGGGATTCACTCAGAACACACAAGAGCGGGATTGTAAGGCTCACCATCGCATCCTCAGAGCTCACCCTCCTTGTGGACTCCTCAAAGACCCGTAGGATGTCACAAAGGTCTCTCATCCATGGCCACTCATGGATGTGAAACTGAGGCAGCTGACTTTGTGGCACCCTAGGGTTTTGTAGCTGGTATTCCATCAAAGGTCTCTGCTGCTCAACCACTCTATTCAACATCTGAAACGTTGAGTTCCAGCGTGTGGGGACGTCGCACAAAAGCCGGTGTTGTGGCACATGCAGGCGTTGCTGGAGAGATTTTAAGCTAGCAGCGGCTACTGTCGACTTGCGAAAGTGGGCGCACATGCGCCGCACTTTCACCAGTAGCTCTGGAACATTGGGGTAGCTCTTTAGGAAACGTTGCACCACTAGGTTGAAGACGTGGGCCAGGCATGGAACATGTTGGAGTCCGGCAAGCTCCAGAGCTGCTACCAGGTTCCGGCTGTTATCACAAACGACCATGCCTGGGCCCAGGTGCAGCGGCTCAAACCATATTGCCGTCTCATCGAGGAGGGCATCCCTCACCTCGGAGGCAGTGTGCTGTCTGTCCCCCAAGCTGATCAGCTTCAGCACAGCCTGCTGACGTCTACCAACGCCAGTGCTGCAACGTTTCCAACTCGTAGCTGGGGTCAATCTAACAGCGGAGGAGGAGGCGGTGGCGGAGGAGGAGGCGGTGGCGGAGGAGGAGGCGGTGGCGGAGGAGGAGGCGGTGGCGGAGGAGGAGGAGGGGGGTGTTCTTCTCGTGTCCCTGCCAGGAATGTTAGGCGGGGAGACGAGGTACACCGGGCCAGTTTGGGAAGCAGTCCCAGCCTCAACTACATTCACCCAGTGTGCCGTCAGTGAAATGTAGCGTCCCTGTCCGCATGCACTTGTCCACGCGTCGGTGGTCAAGTGGACCTTTGTGCAAAGCGCGGAACTAAGGGCCCGCCTGATGTTGAGTGACACGTGCTGGTGCAAGGCGGGGACGGCACACCGGGAGAAGTAGTGACGGCTAGGGACGGCATAGCGAGGTGCCGCAGTTGCCATCAGGTCCAGGAAGGCGGGAGTTTCAACAAGCCGGAACGCCAACATCTCCTGGGCCAGCAGTTTAGCAATGTTGGCGTTCAAGGCTTGCGCGTGTGGGTGGTTAGCAGTGTATTTCTGCCGCCGCTCCAATGTCTGAGAGATGGTGGGTTGTTGTAAAGAAGCGCCTGATGGTGCCTTTGATGGTGCAGGAGAAGGAGATAAGACAGGAACAGGGGAGGATGAGGGAGAAGTCAACAAAGTGGCGGAGGCAGATGAAGTGGTGTCCTGGCTCGTCCTCTGGAGTGCATCGCCAGCACAGTCAGCAGTGGCAGTGGCAGAGGCAGTGGCGTGAACGGCAGGCGGCCTTTGTCCTGCCGTTGCTGCCTGCCACTGATTCCAGTGCTTGGATTCCAAATGACGGCGCATTGAAGTGGTGGACAGGTTGCTCTTCTCAGAGCCCCTAATCAATTTCGAGAGGCAAATTGTGCAGACAACACTATATCTATCCTCGGCGCATTCCTTGAAAAAACTCCACACCTTCGAGAAACGTGCCCTCGAGGTGGGAGTTTTTCGGGGCTGGGTACGAACTGGAACATCTTGGGAGATTCCGGGTGTGGCCTGGCTTCGCCTAAGCTGCTGACCTCTGCCTCTGCCTCTAGCTACCCTTTTTGGTGCTGCACCTGCCTCAACATCCACACTACTTTCCCCGCTTGACATCCCCCCTGTCCAGGTCGGGTCAGTGTCCTCATCATCCACCACTTCCTCTTCCAACTCCTGTCTCATCTCCTCCTCCCGCACAATGCGCCGGTCAACTGGATGCCCTGACGGCAACTGCGTCACATCATCGTCGATGAGGGTGGGTTGCTGGTCATCCACCACCAAATCGAACGGAGATGGAGGAGACTCTAGTGTTTGAGCATCTGGACACAGATGCTCCTCTGTTAGGTTCGTGGAATCGTGACGTGGAGAGGCAGGTTGAGGGACAATGAAAGGAGCGGAGAACAGCTCTGGGGAGCAGGGACAGTTGGGGTTATTGTTCTGTGAAGCTTGGGAATTTTGGGAGGAAGGAGGACAAGACTGTTGGGTAATAGGAGGAGAGGAGGCAGAGTCTGACTGGCTGCTGGACAATGTGCTGTAAGCGTTCTCTGACAGCCATTGCAAGACCTGTTCCTGGTTCTCGGGCCAACTAAGGTTTGTACCCTGCAGTTTAGTTAGTGGCAAGCAACCCTGGCACTGTGGAGTGGCGCAATGCTTGCTGCCCCACAGGAGTAGGCACGGGACGCCCTGTGGCTTCACTGCTACCTTGCTCCCCAGAACCATTCCCCCGACCTCGCCCACGGCCTCGTCCACGTCCCTTTCCGGGAGCCTTGCGCATTTTGAATTCCCAGTTAGAAATTGGCACTATATACCAGTAGCAAAAATTGTGGGTGCACGTAACCCCAATATATTCTTTGAATTACCAGTCAGAAACTGGCACTATATGGCAGTAGCAAGAAATGAGGGTATTTGTAACCCCAATATATTCTTTGAATTCCCAGTCAGACAATGGCACTATATACCAGTAGCAAGAAATGAGGGTATTTATAACCCCAATATATTCTTTGAATTCCCAGTCAGACAATGGCACTATATACCAGTAGCAAACAATGAGGGTATTTATAACCCCAATATATTCTTTGAATTACCAGTCAGAAACTGGCACTATATGGCAGTAGCAAGAAATGAGGGTATTTGTAACCCCAATATATTCTTTGAATTCCCAGTCAGACAATGGCACTATATACCAGTAGCAAGAAATGAGGGTATTTGTAACCCCAATATATTCTTTGAATTCCCAGTCAGACAATGGCACTATATACCAGTAGCAAGAAATGAGGGTATTTGTAACCCCAATATATTCTTTGAATTCCCAGTCAGACAATGGCACTATATACCAGTAGCAAGAAATGAGGGTATTTGTAACCCCAATATATTCTTTGAATTCCCAGTGAGACAATGGCACTATATACCAGTAGCAAAAATTGTGGGTGCACGTAACCCCAATATATTCTTTGAATTACCAGTCAGAAACTGGCACTATATGGCAGTAGCAAGAAATGAGGGTATTTGTAACCCCAATATATTCTTTGAATTCCCAGTCAGACAATGGCACTATATACCCGTAGCAAGAAATGAGGGTATTTATAACCCCAATATATTCTTTGAATTCCCAGTCAGACAATGGCACTATATACCAGTAGCAAGAAATGAGGGTATTTATAACCCCAATATATTCTTTGAATTACCAGTCAGAAACTGGCACTATATGGCAGTAGCAAGAAATGAGGGTATTTATAACCCCAATATATTCTTTGAATTCCCAGTCAGACAATGGCACTGTATACCAGTAGTAAAAATTGTGGGTGCACGTAACCCCAATATATTCTTTGAATTACCAGTCAGAAACTGGCACTATATGGCAGTAGCAAGAAATGAGGGTATTTGTAACCCCAATATATTCTTTGAATTCCCAGTCAGACAATGGCACTATATACCAGTAGCAAAAATTGTGGGTGCACGTAACCCCAATATATTCTTTGAATTCCCAGTGAGACAATGGCACTATATACCAGTAGCAAAAATTGTGGGTGCACGTAACCCCAATATATTCTTTGAATTCCCAGTCAGACAATGGCACTATATGGCAGTAGCAAAAATAGTGGGTGTATAGAGCCCCAATTCTATTGCTAGGGGACTTGCAGGGTATTTCTGGGGTGAAGGTGGGGGGGCACACCGCTGGAACGGGTATCGGGGTATATATCGGGTATACGGGAATACACTGACAGTGTATTCCATTCAGGATCCTGGGAAAGCTGGGTTGCGGCGATTGAGCCCGTCAGTGCCACGTTACACTGACAAGCTTCTCCCTGGAATTTAGCTCTTATAAGAGCTGTTGGTTGTCTTCTCCTTCCTATCCTAGCCTGTCCCTGCCTACCCAGAATCTAACCCCTAGCTAACTGGACGGAAACCTCCGTCCTCGGTGAATTGCAAGCTCAGAATGACGCGAAGCTGGGCGTCGCTGTTCTTTTAAATTAGAGGTCACATGTTTTCGGCAGCCAATGGGTTTTGCCTACTTTTTTCAACGTCACCGGTGTCGTAGTTCCTGTCCCACCTACCCTGCGCTGTTATTGGAGCAAAAAAGGCGCCAGGGAAGGTGGGAGGGGAATCGAGTAATGGCGCACTTTACCACGCGGTGTTCGATTCGATTCGAACATGCCGAACAGCCTAATATCCGATCGAACATGAGTTCGATAGAACACTGTTCGCTCATCTCTATTTTTTACACTTTTTTTTTTTTTTTACTTGTTCTTGTGTCTCTATGGGACACTTGGATCAGTGATGATTGCATCACTAATCCTCTACTATAGACTGAGACACAGGCTGCAGTGACAGCCTGCACGTGTCTCACTCTAGAAACAGGAAGTGAGCTGTGCGGACGGCACAGACTCACTTCCAGAAGACGCCGGGAGCATCACCAGGTAAGTGGGGGCTCAGGGCTGCCTGGGGTCACTAACCAGACCCCAGACTACATATTACAGATACTGGCACCCCCCGATCTCGCCGCGGGGGTGCCAGCGGGGGGGGGGGGGGGGGGGGTTTGGGAGAGATCGCGGCACCCTTTGTTTGCGGTGGTCATGTTTGACCATCGCAATCAAAGGGTTAAAACCTCCGATCGGTAAAAGTACCGACCGGAGGTTATGGAAAAGGGTAATAGCTGTCAGTAACAGCTATCACCCAGTTCCGATTCCGCCCGCGCAGCTAGTGAGCGGGCGGAATCACCATGACGTACTATTACTTCATGGTGCGCGAAGTACCTCGCGTCCATGACGTAATAGTACGTCAAAGGTTGCTAAGGAGCTAAATGATATGTCACAGCAGATGATGCAGAATGAGAATTGCAATTTTCCAATCATATATGCCATTTCAGTGCCAGATATATTGTGCCCAGCACATGCCACAGGAGACACTGACCCCCTAAAGGGGTCTCTTAGACTCTAAACAGACATCCTTATGAAGCTTATAACAGAAAATGCTTACAAAATGGCTGACAGAATACAAGATGGAAGATGTGATCCTAACATCCTGAAGCCCTACAGCGCCATGCGCAAATCAAGGGTGTGGTATAAAAAACTGGCTGTGCACATCGTACAGATGGCAATGTACAATGTGTACATGTTAGTTCGATGTACAGGCCAGAGGGGAACTTTCCAGGATTTTTCAAGAAGTTGTTAACAAGAACCTCCTGTTTAGAGACCAGGAAGGGAGAAAACCCAGTACATCTGGAAGCGAGGCCCCACGCATAGTTCCAGGACAACACTTTCCAGGAGAAGTTCCTCAAACTTCCAAGAAAAGAAAGAATCAAAAGAGGTGCCGAGTCTGCGCAAAGAGCGGGATAAGGAAGTACACTATATACCAGTGTGATACGTGTCCTGAAAAACCAGGGCTCTGTATGAAAGAATGTTTTCACATTTATCATACATCCCTTGATATTTAATTTTACCCTAATGCACTCCATATTGCTTATCCCCTTGCCGCATGCTGCCTCTTTCCCTTCTCTTTCCCCTGTGTGCCCAGGTTTCACATAGCAGCCATGGGGGATTGCCATTTCCAGGAGAACCTATGGAAATAAATGCTGGGCACAATATATCGGGCACTGAAATGGCATATAGGATTTGAAAATTGCAATTCTCACTGTGTACCAGTTGCTGCACAATACCTTTTGAAAATACCTGTGGGGTATACCCATAGATGAATAAGTGAAGTTTTAAAATGGGGATAAGGCGTGTGGAATGTTAATGGTTGAGTTATAACTCCTTATCTATTTGTGGTCATCTTTGAGGGTGGGTGTAGAAACCGGTTCAAATAACCTGTTTGGTCGTTAGCCCCAAGGCCGGAGCGGACCAGCATGTGATCATTATCTCTCTGGCTGTGATATACATCTAGAATTAGTGTAAGATGTTGGTTTACACATAAATATCTTAAATTCTTCTTCATGACAGGAGAAAGGTCATCCCAGGTTGGAGTGTAATAAGGAGATGCAGACCTTATCCAATAGTCATGTGCCACAGCTTGCTTATGTCATAACCAATCATGTCAAGTCCAACCTGCTTTTGTCTGTATAAATATTGACTCCCTGTAACAATAAATCAGAACTCTTGATACACAGCCATCTTGTGTCATTAATCAGTTCTCCAGGCTTAAAAGAAGATGGCTGCAGTCCATCTAGGCCTGTTAATTAATTATTTAATTTGGAGCTCTGCAACATACTATGAGGACTCTTTAATGTCCACAACAAGGACTTGATCTGACAAGTCCACCCCTCCCATGTACCTATTGTAGTCCAGGATGCAGTCTGGTTTGGGGGTCTCTGTACTGGTACCTCTTACTGGTACATGGGTGCTGGTGTGGCCATGTATTGTTGTCAATACAAGAACTTCTCTCTTGTCCTTGTACTTGACACACAATACATTGCTGGTACATTGAGCCCTGCCCTCACCCCTTCTGAGTGTTTTCCCAAGCAGGATCAGGCCTCTCTGATTTTTTTCGGACGGTGCCGCATGCTGCAGTATTTCTGGAGGCAAGGCTACTGAAGAGTGCCATGCTGGTATAAAAATTATCCAGGTAGAGGTGGTAATTATCCAGGTAGTGGGTGTACCAAATCCCACACAATTTTGGCAGTAACTCTAGGGAGGGGAGGGGGGGGGGGGTTCTGTACCAGCGATTCATCTATAGAAATACACTTCTCGGGGAGGGGAGGGGCGGTGGGGTATGCTTGGACACTACGGTTTACTAGGGGACTCAATTTATATAAGCAATCAAAACTGGTGTCATCTCAGGGTGGGCACTGTTCATTGTCTGCATAGTGTAGGAATCAAAGTATGGCCTCATAGCGCATCCTGGACATTTTAGTTCGATATAATGGGGTGTAGTATTATGTCCATGCTCCAGTAGTCTCTAAGGGATTTTTTTTTTTTTTTACAAGCTCCATGTTTAACAGGAGTTCCCAGAATATGTACATTTCTTTTACTGTTACAGGGGTCCACCAGTGGGGTTGAGAAAGAAATGCACCAAGGTCTTTGGTTTTGTACTGTTGGGCGTACAAATTAGCCTGCACCACCATGAGCTCAATGAGGTCCTCAGTAAAAAAAAAAAAAATTAAGAAATTAAATTCTCTGAGCCCTGCCGTGTCAAATTTAATCCCTGGGGTGCCTGTGTACTCGTGGATCGGGTGAACATAGTTCTCAGGAACCGAAGTTCAAATGGGGCCACTTTGCACTGGGCTTTCTACAGTGCTGTCACTCCTTTCTGGGGTCTCAAGTGCAGTTGGCCTTGGGGGTCCCTTATCATCATGACTTGACTATTTGCTTTCAGAGGCAAGAAATGCATATGCTTCTTCAGTGGTAAAGGAGTGCTGGGACATTTGGTATGAAATGTAGGTGTGTTCACATTAAACTTTATACACAGTAAAAACTGTATAAAGAAAAAAAAAATACCCCCTAAAATCAGGTATATAAATGAAAAGTTTAGACTTCCCTACACTACACTAAGGACTCCTTAAACTACACTACACTAATTTTATGTAAACTTCCCTGATGCTAAACCTAACTAACCTAACAAAATTTTAGTAAATTTCCTGATATTAACACTAACTAATTACTAACACTGACTGAACCCCCCCCCCCCCCCACAAATAAGACAGACAAGACGCAAGTAATACAACAAAGATGGTAGAGAGAGAGGACACACCTAATTAACAGTGAACTACACTAAACTAGTCCCTATTACTAAAATTAAGGTGACTGTTTCCTGACACTAAATACTATAATATACACACACACACACACAACAAAAAAGGACAGACAAGACGCAGGCAATACAACAAAGATGGTACACAGGTACAATAAGCAGGTAGACAGACTGGGGAATTAAGTGTTGCGCAGTGTAGTCGCAGAAGACAGCTTCAGAGTAGATTATATGGGTTAATCTTCAGTTTACTTCTCAGAACATGAGGTAACATCATCAACATGTCAATACAGCAATACACAAGGAACACACTGGAAAGAACTAACCATAGATAGATGCAGCATGGTGAGATACAGACAAGTCTCCATAGCATACAATTATACTGTATTCCACATTTAACAATAAGAACATCGCCATCTAATGTCCAGAAGCTGTAAGTTCCTCCAACACAGTATAACACAATAAGTCTATATCTGTTGCATATATGTATATACCAACATTCAGGTGGTGAAATAAGGAGATGGGCAGAGGGGGAAATTCAGTTGGTACACAGAAGTGGGCACAGACACACAGGAACAGAGTTTTGGATGTATGGCAAAATACAGCACAGCAACCACTAGCAACCTCTCTCAACTATTCACTAAACCCAACAGAGAAGTTGAGGGCAGTTACAAGGAGTAGCAGCAGTTCTGTGACATCACTGATCGCTCCTATTGGTCAGTAGTCTGTGACTAACCAATAGTGGTGATCAGGAGGCAGGACTAATACTACAGTAGCCTATCACAGCAAATGGCACCAATCCCACATCTGGATAGATGGAGAAATGCAAATAGCAGCATATCGCTCACATATGCAATGGCGTTCTTCACTCACTTACTTCACTTACTGGGGCCTCCTGTTACTTACAGCAGCCATCTCAGCAGCGATTGCATATTGGTGATCACTGCCATTGCAGACATTGTTCACATGTTGCACACACTTGTTGCACACATCTTGGAAGAACCAACCACAGATCCATTGTAATATAGGCTTGTCAAATCCTTCCTGTAATCCCAGACAGGCTGGACACTGTTGGGGGCTCAGGGCTCTGTGGGTGTCATTTTATGACTACCAGGACTCCTCCCCCAAAAGGTGCTCACACGACATATTGATTTGATGTAGAACATTTCTTTTTTTTTTCGTTCTATCACTTGAGGGGAACCCGTCAGGCGTTGTTCTCCCCAGCATCTAATAATGGCCATTCCTAAAGTGGCCCTCACTAGGATTCTTGTTCCTGAAAAGTAAATTCTAAGTTTTTAAAAACACAGCTTGACATATGAAAATTTACCTTGTAGTCATTGTAACAGTCCTGTGGTCCTTATAAAACTAACTCCTTATATAAAGAGGTAGAATTTTTTTTTAAAAAAAGTCTGCAGTGGAAGATCAACAACAAATCCTTTTCGTATACCGTAGTGTGTGAACCTAACCTAACAGCACCTTCACTTCCTTCCCCTGTGTCCTATTGTTTTATGCCGTGTATGAAGGTCACCGAAGACAAATGGAAAAAAAAAGTTTTAGACTCCTGACATAAACAGAGTGTTGAAATAAGATCTAAATATATCTCCCCTTTGTGCTACTAAAATGTGCCAAGGGACTGGAATTGTACAGAACGTCTCTGTCTAATAAATCACAACAATGGCTGTCAATTATTGTCCTCTATTGGAGTTTATGACATGTCGAGAGGGAGTGGAGGTTTTGTTTTCAGTTATTATAAAAATATGATCTGAATGTTCTTGGTTTTTATAGATTGATACCACCGATCCTTCCGGTTAGGGTAATGTGACTTGGAGCAATATGTCATAACCACTTATGTCAAGATGGTTAATGCCAATTGCCAAAACCTGTTTCTTGCGTATGATTTACAAGTCTCATCAGTCAACAGAAAATATCTATATCACGATATCCTAGGTGTGATATATGATAATGCGGTATTGCACACTAAATGAGGATCATTTTCGATGTTTGGTTTTTATGGAGAGAGAAAGAGAAAAAAAAAATCTGAAAATCATAACCTTCATACATCGGCAGTGGCAAATAAACCCTTCATAGTGAAGTTTAAAGAGTTATCACAGACTTTACTAACTTACAGCAATTAGGTGGCCAAATATTACAGTGTAAATGCAGTAATACATGGCGGCCATTCAACCGTCCACTTATCAAGGATTGACTGTGTCCATCAGAACAGCTTCACCATCCATTGAGTTCACCATTCTGGCTTACGCTAGGTTCATACTAGCATTCCGCGTTCTGTTCTGGAAAACTAACCCGCTTAAAAAGTGGTTACCTGCAGACCCCATAGACTATAATGGGGTCTGCCCGATTTCCACCCAAAAAATGCAGAGGGAAAGTGCTGCTTGCAGGACTTTTCTCTCCACATTTTTTAAAGCAGGTTCAGGGATGGAAACCCTGAATGCATAGTGAGCGCTAGAGTGAACCTAGCCTTAATGAAGCAGCTTTAAAAAGCAATAAAGCCAGAATACCATTTTCAAGCCTTTCCCAACATCTGACATACTATATAATGATGGATTGTGCGAATGGAGATGGCTCAGGAGGTAGGTGAGGCCCAGCTATACTATACATCATACAAACAATACTGGGTTAGTACATAATAATACCATCAATGGCGAACGTCTGGACTACTTAATAATTTTATTTATATAGCACTGAAATATTCCGCAACATTTTACAAATCAGAGGTTACATGAACAGACAATATGAGACATTACAATAGAACAAAGAATTTAAATATCAAACAATAGAAGTGAGGGCTCTGCTGATGATCTATAAAGAAATAGGAAAACACAAGAGGTAGGAGGGTTTACAATCCTAGTACAATCCAGCCATCTTTTAATAAATAAGGTCTTAGAACTGAAGCTGTATGAGCCCGTCACCAACCAGTATCTGTGAATATACAGATGTTAACCTTCTCAGCAAAAAACTAATTGTAACCCCTGTGTGCAGTTCAAGGCAACAAGGGGTTAACAGTTTGCAGACATTGTGAATGGGGTTTGAAAGCAACTGTATTTGTTTATCAAATCCTTGGAGATGGGAGGGCTGCTTTACAACCAAGACTATGTGTTCAGGAAGTCTGCAAGATAGAGGGATCACAGGTGGATGCAACAGGACGATCTCCTGATCTCCCAGGGGCTGAAAGTAAAAAGAAAGAGTATTTCATGCTTTCAGAGAAAAGGTTACTGGCTCTGCAAGAGATTCTGCTGAAGAGACTGGGTGTTGATACCTTCCACAAAGGACGGAGGCGCCTCCCAGCTACACCTGAACATTTTTCCAGACTTAAAGGGGTTGTCCCATCACAAGCATCCTATCTATACTGCTAGTTTATGTGGATTTAAGACTTTTCCTAAATACATTGCTTTATCAAAACTGCTTTGTTTGGCCGCTATCTTAATTTCTTCACTTTATTATTTACACTCCATTTCTATGGCCCTTGGGATTATCTGCTCATTTGTCAAGTGATGTAGCTGCCTGCTCTTAAGGGGGAGGGAGGGAGGGGCTGGGAGCAGCTCTGAGCTGTTTGTGTCTTTTAAGTAGCGGAGCTTCTCGGATAGAGCTCCGGGATTTCTGAGCTCTTATCAGTCGGTTTAATTGAATTTGGCTGAGATAGGGAAACAGGCCTTGTATTAAGACTGAGTTTTTGTGATTGCTATGCATTGTCCTAGGGCTTTGCCATTTAGACCTGCCATTTTCTAGATAGGTTTATCACTTAAAGTACAACCTCTTACTGATGCTGTGAATGTTCTTGCATATGTTCTTCACCATTTCTTGCAATAAGTTCTCTATAAAAGCTTCTTTGTTTATACCACAATCCTCTCTGGTGTGTTGGTGTGGGCGTGGGTTTCCCTTGTCAAGCCTTGGGCAGAGATCTGAAGAAAGGCACTGGCAACCCGGAAACACCAGAATATAACCATCAAATTTAATATGAAAAAAAACACACCAGACTTGGCACTTACCACACCAGGGCCAAAAGTTAACCGCAGTCAGCAGCATTGTATTTCCACAGGCGGTCTAGCCACAGGTGATTTATCCATCCTGCTGCTTTATACAAGTAGTGGGATAGGTAGACCATGTGTGGAAATACAATACCACATGAGTTTTTGAAAAAGCAGCTTTTTCACAAAATGTGGATGAGATTATGCAGCAGCCAAGAACACTGTATTTCTGCAGAATGGGACCTGAGCCTAATAAAGGTTTTATTGCGGATTTATTATATAACATGTGTATATATATAAAATATTACATAACAGGTACTCTTTAATACATGCTAATAATCCTACGCTAGTTAATTTTTTATGACATTGAACTGCAAAGAAGACTTTCTCTTATCCCAGTGGGATCTCTCTGAATTTGTATTCAGTGTTCCCCTTTACCGGTGGCTGTAGATTTATTACATTTCGGTGTGCTGGCTTTGCGGATGACATCAGGGATTCAGTACTTCATAAGAGGAAAATTAATCTTTTAGGCCTCGGGCAATACAGTGTTGGCCAAAAGTATTGGCAACCCTGCAATTCTGTCAGATAATTCTCAGTTTCTTCCAGAAAATGATTGCAAGCACAAACTCTTTGGTATTAATATCTTCATTTATTTTGCTCGCAATGAAAAAACACAAAAGAGAATGAAAAAAAAGTCAAATCATTGATCATTTTACACAAAACTCCAAAAATGGACCAGACAAAAGTATTGGCACCCCTTTCACTACTTGGGGCATATGCGGTTTTATATACCGCTAGAAAGTAGACAGTGCGCTGAATTCAGTACCCCTGGTGAAGAGCTATCGGTGCCGGTACCGTAGCTCTTCACCGTCAGAAGGGCGTTTCTGACAGTCAGTCAGGAACGCCCTTCCTCATAGTAGCGCCTATAGCGCTATGGACGAGCACTATGAGGAGGGGAGAGGGCGTGACTCACTGCTCACACAGTACAGCGCTATAGGCTACCGTGAGGAAGGGCGTTCCTGACTGACTGTCAGAAACGCCCTTCTGATGGTGAAGAGCTACGGTACCGGCACCGATAGCTCTTCACCTGGGGCACAGAACATGAAAGCCGATGAAGGGCTATTGGTGTTGGTACCGTAGCTCTTCACTGTCAGAAGGGCATTTCTGACAGTCAATCAGGAAAGCCCTTCCTCACGGTAGCCTATAGTGCTGTACTGTGTGAGCAGTGAGTCACGCCCTCTCCCCTCCTCATAGTGCTCGTCTCGGCGTCTATAGAAAGTGGCATTGCTTACTGTACTGTGAGAGTGGCGTTGCTCACCGCCCAACGATGACGCTGAGCAGTGAGGAACGTCCCCCAGTACTCGTCTGTGGACAAGTACTATCAGGAGGGGAGAGGGCGTTCCTCACCTCTCTCACAGTACAGCGCTATAAACACTACTGGGAGTTCCTGACTGACTGTAGGAGACTGGAGCTCTTCACCAGGGGCACAGAACGTGAAGGCCGATAGTGAACTGAATTCAGCGCACTGTCTGCTTTCTAGCGGTATATAAAACTGCATGTGCCCAAGTGGTGAAAGGTCCTTATTAATGGCCCATTCATGTAGCACTGAGTCTTCTAGAAGTAAACAATTTGTCCTGATAGTGGACTTTATTTATGATGCCATATGGCTATATTTAAAGGAAGAAGTGAATCTTTCCTATTACTCGTTTTTTGGCTTATTGCTCAATAGGTCCGTCCTCTTTAGAGCTCTTACCTTATCTTAATCCTGTTCTATTAAAAGTCATGGGTAGCCTCTGGATCGACAACCCCCCCCCCCCCCCCTCCCCCCGTCCGCCTAAATTATTAAATGTTCCTGTTTCTTAAGCCTGGCTAGAGCTTCTTGTTCCTCTACAGTCATTCGTCTTTTCGTTGTTATATATTAGGGTCTGCATGTTCCTAGTTACCTGCTTATGGAACATATCCAACCTCCCACCTGGTTGCAAAGGGGGATCAAAGGTTAAAAAATTTCCAAAGTGGGTTCCAAGTCAATCTCGCACTATGGGATTCCTACCATGTTCAGCATACACATCTGATCATTGCTATCATAAGCAGGCATGTCAAACTCAGGGTATCCCGAGGGCCACATGAGTAACAAGAGGTTGTTGCGAGGGCCGCACACAGCAGCTAATGGCTAGGGCCTACGGGACTGATCACTAATACCATGCATCGCAAAAATCCGGCATTTCTATTACAAGGTGGGTGGGGAAAAAAACAGTCCTCAAGCCTAAGGAAGGGCCAGACAGACAACAAAAAGCCCCCCTCTCCCAGCACCCCCTCCCCCAGCACCCCACCCCTTCCCTAGCACTCCAACCCCCCCATCATCATAAATCTAGTATTTATAAATACTTGAAAAATCACAATTTCTTCTGCAGAAGCTTACCTGCCTCTGCTCTTCAGCCTGCGCAGCGGTCTTGTGAGACCGCGTAGGACGCAGGCACACGTCGGGTGCGGGCCTGATTACGTGGCCACGTCACCCGGCATGTGGGGAGGAGGGGGCGGAGCTGAGCAGGCAGAGACTTTTGTGCGGGCCGCAGATATGCCTGTAAAGGGCCGCATGTTTGACATGCCTGATCATAAGTATCGCTCAGAAAAAATCCCAAAGGATCTATGTTACAGGGTTGTATAGAGGGATGCAGTTTAGGGATTCTGGTGTACTGACGTAGGGTCCCAACCCGTAGTGATCATGCAGAAAGGAACGTCACACTTAGGATGTGCTAGTGAACTTTCTTTATCATTCACACTCGTGATAGTAGACTCTACTATCACGAGTGTGAATAATAAAGAAAGTTCACTAGCACATCCTAAGTGTGACGTTCCTTTCTATATGTTACAGGGTATTTCCTCTTCTTTACTCGTATTTTTTAACATGGGATTTTGAGAAAAGTGTTTGAGGAGACCTCAATTTCCTAAAACTCTTAAATAAATTAATTTCAAACTCAATCATAGATTGTAAGCCCTCGCGGGCAGGGCCCTCTACCCCACTGTGCCAGTCGGTCATTGTTAGTATTATATCTACCTGTATATTCTGTGTATCGTATGTAACCTCCAAATTGTATGTAACCCCCAAATGTAAAGCACCATGGAATTAATGGTGCTATATAAATAAATAATAATAATAATCATATCAAAGTCCTCGACAAATTCAAAGTTCAAGTCTCTAGCCAATACCGACAAACACTCACCGTCTAGTGATTGTCTATTCAACTTCACAACTATTGTAGTGTCCGGTCTCTCTATTGCCTCCACAAGACCTCTTTCCTTTTCTAGCCCATTGTTATGTTTCTTTCCCCATAGCAATGGTGTGGGGGGAATGTACAGCTTGGGGATTTGGTACCGGTTCTCTGGCGCTGGCCCTGCACTGCACACATGCCGGCCATCATTGGATGGGTGGAGTGAGAAAGGTCTTTTTATACCAGGCAAGTGCCCTGGGGGGTTTGTATAATTTGGCCAGAGGAAACGTTTGTAGCACGAAACAGCTTTTGCTTAGACAATTGCTTCTCTCTCCTTCTTCTGATGATTTTATGCCTCATACGGAATAAAGGTGAACTTTTATTATATGAAGATATAGTGAGTGCCCCCTTCTTTGTGATTTGGTTATACTCCTACTTTCCTTGTTTCCCATACAGGTTGTGGTTAAAAAAAACCAAAATATTGAAAATATTTGATCATTTTATTCCAAATCCTGTGGACTGTTTTTTAGTGGATTCTGTTTATGGATTGTCTGTTTCAATGAATCAATCTATTTGTATCAACAGCAGGGTATATGTTACATGGTCTTCATGGATGTAATACTTTTAAAGTCACATTAAATAACACATAAATCCTCACAAGTACATGTTATGCATGTTGTGACAAGAATGGAACTTGTATACATTTTTAGCTGTACAGCTCCCATTCCTGCTGCTGCAATGCTGTTTGTAAGAGAACACATCACTCTCTGCTGTCAGTGAGAACTGAGCGTCTGCTGTATGGGATCTCCTACAAGATCGGCATACATACAGGTGAGTTATATACAGTGCTGACTATGGTTTATATTTTGGGCAGCCTTTACTATTATGTTAGAGCACAGGTTTAATCCTTCTTATTTTATTACGGTAATGGGTAGATATAAATGATTTACATGCTTGCAGGGAATGACAAATGTCCCACATTCACCTTGAAAATCTGTCACAGTATCATCGCTACCTTTATAAGTGAAATAGAGACTATAGGGTTACGTGGGGTATTGCCAAAGCTTAGGGGCCAGTTGATGAATAAAACAAAAATGTTATTCTTTTAAATATTTTTCGCCAACCAGTTGGACACTGTGTCCAAGATGCTGATAAAGCTGTATGTGATGGGGTACAATTGGGAAGGGAGCAAACGCCATCATAAGCGGAGATTTCCATGGATAACAAACATCTAGAGACAAGAAAATGATTCAGCAAGAAGAATGATATACCTCTCTATTGGTATACAATAAAATACTGTATATAGTGTGCCCTTAGAGGGTTTTTGCTGGGACTTTTGGATCCAGACCATTGTTTGCCCAGGCACAGTAACATACATACACACATACATACTGTTGTGGCTTGTACTGATGCTCACTTAACCCATACCTAACCTCACAAGAGGACCTGTCACGAGGTATGAAAAGTCCAATGACTTACCTCATCTAGTGGGTGCTATCACCCCAAGCATTTTGGTGTTATATCCAATCATTCCAAAACTATAAGCCCTGTTATTGCTTATACAAATTTGGAACTAAAAGACAAGTGGTTGTAACACTGGTTTCCCTCAGAGAGGTGTGTCTGTGTATTGTATGTCATACAATGTTACTGCCTGTTTGGCTAGTATACCCTAATTTTTATAAACACAAACAGGGCCTATATCTTTGGAATGGCTGAACAGATTTGTGGCTGAACAGATTTGTCTAAACAAAATACTCAGGATCATATTGCCTATCAGTTGATGTATGTCATTGGGTTTTTGAAATCTGGTGATAGGTGTTCTCTAGAGATGAGTGAACACTAAAATGTTCGAGGTTTGAAATTCGATTCGAACAGCCGCTCACTGTTCGAGTGTTCGAATGGGTTTCGAACCCCATTATAGTCTATGGGGAACATATACTCGTTAAGGGGGAAACCCAAATTCGTGTCTGGAGGGTCACCAAGTCCACTATGACACCCCAGGAAATGATACCAACACCCTGGAATGACACTGGGACAGCAGGGGAAGCATGTCTGGGGGCATAAAAGTCACTTTATTTCATGGAAATCCCTGTCAGTTTGCGATTTTCGCAAGCTAACTTTTCCCCATAGAAATGCATTAGCCAGTGCTGATTGGCCAGAGTACGGAACTCGACCAATCAGCGCTGGCTCTGCTGGAGGAGGCGGAGTCTAAGATCGCTCCACACCAGTCTCCATTCAGGTCCGACCTTAGACTCCGCCTCCTCCGGCAGAGCCAGCGCTGATTGGCCGAAGGCTGGCCAATGCATTCCAATGCGAATGCAGAGACTTAGCAGTGCTGAGCCATTTCTGCTCAACTACACATCTGATGCACACTCGGCACTGCTACATCAGATGTAGCAATCTGATGTAGCAGAGCCGAGGGTGCACTAGAACCCCTGTGCAAACTCAGTTCACGCTAATAGAATGCATTGGCCAGCGCTGATTGGCCAATGCATTCTATTAGCCTGATGAAGTAGAGCTGAATGTGTGTGCTAAGCACACACATTCAGCTCTACTTCATCGGGCTAATAGAATGCATTGGCCAGCACTGATTGGCCAGAGTACGGAACTCGACCAATCAGCGCTGGCTCTGCTGGAGGAGGCGGAGTCTAAGATCGCTCCACACCAGTCTCCATTCAGGTCCTCCTCCAGCAGAGCCAGCGCTGATTGGCCGAATTCCATACTCTGGCCAATCAGTGCTGGCCAATGCATTCTATTGGCGTGATGAAGCAGTGCTGAATGTGTGTGTTTAGCTCAACTACACCGGTGGAGTAGTTGAGCTAAGCACACAGATTCAGCTCTGCTTCAATCAGCGCTGGCCAATGCATTCTATTAGCTTGATGAAGCAGAGTGTGCACAAGGGTTCAAGCGCACCCTCGGCTCTGATGTAGCAGAGCCGAGGCTGCACAAGGGTTCAAGCGCACCCTCGGCTCTGATGTAGTAGCTTCATCAAGCTAATAGAATGCATTGGCCAGCACTGATTGAAGCAGAGCTGAATCTGTGTGCTTAGCTCAACTACTCCACCGGTGTAGTTGAGCTAAACACACACATTCAGCACTGCTTCATCACGCCAATAGAATGCATTGGCCAGCACTGATTGGCCAGAGTACGGAATTCGGCCAATCAGCGCTGGCCAATGCATCCCTATGGGAAAAAGTTTATCTCACAAAAATCACAATTACACACCCGATAGAGCCCCAAAAAGTTATTTTTAATAACATTCCCCCCTAAATAAAGGTTATCCCTAGCTATCCCTGCCTGTACAGCTATCCCTGTCTCATAGTCACAAAGTTCACATTCTCATATGACCCGGATTTGAAATCCACTATTCGTCTAAAATGGAGGTCACCTGATTTCGGCAGCCAATGACTTTTTCCAATTTTTTTCAATGCCCCCGGTGTCGTAGTTCCTGTCCCACCTCCCCTGCGCTGTTATTGGTGCAAAAAATGCGCCAGGGAAGGTGGGAGGGGAATCGAATTTTGGCACACTTTACCACGCAGTGTTCGATTCGATTCGAACATGGCGAACACCCTGATATCCGATCGAACATGTGTTCGATAGAACACTGTTCGCTCATCTCTAGTGTTCTCTAAACAAACTTTGCTAAATCAATAGTACAACGTGAGGATATATATTGGATTACACTATTTCTGGATATTTGATATGTATTCTGCTATTTGTAGCAGTTTTACAATCTGTAGGTTCTATCTGAAGTTTGCAGTTTGCCCTGAGATAATGAGTGAAGACTAGCTGTCATACACTGTCCTCAGTAAGTAGAGGATAACCTGATCCATAACCATCTCTTTCCCTGACTAGTAACAGCACCATGACCATGCAGGACATATATAGAAAAGTAGTGATCAGGTGTTACTCCTAGCACAGGCTTCAGGCCTTTATGGTAATGTTCCAGACGTCACGTGGAGTAACATCGGATCCAGGAAAGGTGAGTAACAGTTTTTTATATTTCTTCACCTCCCCTGGGGCTCTGATTATTATATTCGGGGGGTCTGAAAAGAGTATAATAATAATGGTAGTTGTTGGGGTTCATGGGCCCACTCCTGCTCACAGCCACTTCAGCTCCCCTCTTCTTCATCCTATAGCAGAAAGAGAAGCGGGGTGGAGGGGCTGCCATAAGCAGGACCGGGGATAGGTAGGGGAATAGGCTGCTACCTGCTGGGGATACTCTAGCAGGTAGCGGCCTATTAAAAAAAAAAAAAAGGTATCACTCCCCCTATTTGTGATCCCTTGATGGAGAAGGAGCTGCCACTTCCACTTCATTCACCTGGCAATAAGACGTCTGCGTCTCAATGCAGGAGGTGTAATGACGTCTTATCATCACTGCCTGTGCTGAGACTCTTAGCCAGCCCATGATAGGTTCGCTCAGTTTTGTTTTCAGAGCGGCCTCTCTTGGGCTAGTTTAGAGAAAAAAAAAAAAGGAAAAAAAAAATTGTAAAATTGCCGCCCCTCCAAAAGTGCCACCTGAGGCAACCGCCTCACCTCATGAACGGTATACCCCTACCTCTAATATAGACATGGATACCACTAACCTTGATTACCAGCAGTGAAACTCGATCCATGTGTTGTCTGGATTATGTACCAAGTACAGTACAGGACATTATGTCGCTGGGAGGCAGGGAATCCTAGCAGTATAGATAAAACTGTATTGCTAGGAATCTTGCTCTCGGCATAAGGTGCAGGCTGTTAAATCCAGCCAAAACATGAATCAAGTTTGACAGCTGAAACTCAGTCGTGTGAATGTGTCTAAATAGTACTAGACCCAAAATATCAAAAATATACATAAAATACCTTGTATTCAGGACCGTTCAGACAAATGCAACATAGAATAAATCATATCAGTATAATCAAGACTTAAGTCAAGGGCAAAAGACAAGTCAAACACATGAAATAACAAAATGGAATAGTGTGTATACATTGTAGTTCAGCCATTGGGAGGGTGGCCAGAAAAGGCCCTTGCATATCACCAAAAAAAAAAAAAAAAAAAAAACTATAAAAGATTGCTGAATCATTCTGATACAAAGTCATTGGAGCTAAAATATATGATTGTATTGTTTACCCAGGTAACATTGATAAAAATACAACCAAAGGAAGAAATAACAATGGAGTGAATTCACACAACCGAGTGTGAAGCTTGTTCCGTGTATTGTCTGGATTACAGTACAGGACAGTATGTCGCTGGGAGACAGGGAAACCTAGCAGTATAGATAACTGTATTAACTCCCGAACCAGCCAACACATCAAACAAGTTTCACAGCTGAAACTTAGTCGTGTGAATGCGTCTAAATGATACTAAAAGAAAAATATCGAAAATATACATAAAATACCTTGTATGCAGGAGAGTTAAGATAAATGTAACATAGAATAAAGCATATACCAGTTAGTATAATCAAGACTTAACTCAAAGGCAACAGACAAGGCAAACACATGGAATAACAGAATGGAATGGTGTATACATTGTAGTTCAGCCATTGGGAGGGAGGCCAGGAAAGGCCCATGCATATTGCCAAAAAAATAAAATAAAAGACTGCTGAATCATTCTGATGCAAAGTTATTAGAGATAAAAAAAAACGTGATTGTGTTGTTTTCCCAGATAACATTGATATAAATATCACATTCAGTGATGTGGCTCCCCCTGCTGGTGTTGGTGGGTCTTAGTCTCTTGTACAGATGGTACAGACAGAGTCTGATCCTGCAGAATCTCGCAGATAAATATGTTTTTATCACTGGATGTGACAGTGGATTTGGAAACTTGCTGGCAAAGCAACTGGACAAACGTGGAATGAAAGTGCTGGCAGCATGCCTAACAGAGGAAGGAGTTAAAAACCTGAGCAAGGAGACATCAAGTCGCCTACAAACAGTCATTTTAGATGTTACAGACAGTGAAAGTGTGAGCTCAGCTGACAAGTGGATTACGAATATTGTTGGAGATAAAGGTAAGATACAATACAATAAAACATTACTGTATATACATAACTAGATTGTAATAGCTGGAATGTTCTATTGATCCAGAAGGTCTCTTTATTGAGAAAGAAGAACGAAGCTTAGTTTTAGGAGTGGTTACCGAAACACCCAGTTTTTAATATTTTGTTGCCATTTTATTCCTGCCTTAACATTTGTAATAATGAGCATTAACTTTGTAATATTTTGGCTTAAACAGGGCTTATTATTTGCAGGTTTATGTTGTATTTTTAATGGCACCATTTTCTGTATCATATAATGTATTATAGTAGTAAAGACGGACTTCCCACAGACGTGTAGATATAATCCATTTATTAATCACCAATCCGGTGTAATTGCAGATAAATACGGTACATCCAAAAAGCGTTGCTATTCTATTGATCCGCATCTGTAACCATACAGAATTTTCTAGAGGGCCCATTACCAGTGAGACTGAGAGTCTGAAGAAGGTCATTCTGTGACCAAAAAATGTGACCAAATGTTTTGCGCTACTTATAATACAGTAGTCTCTGTAGTGTTTGGGATATACTACAGCAACACTTTGTGGATGTATTTATCTGCAATTGCACCAATTGGTGATTAATAAATGGATTATATCAGCATGTCTGTGTGAAGTCCATCTTTACTACTATAAAATGGGTTGTGACCCTACTTCAAAACGACTCCTGAGTAAGTTACCCGCACCCTATTGATATAATGTATTATGAGACTTAAAGAGGACCTTTCACTTCCTGGGGCACATGCGGTGTTATATACTGCTAGAAAGTCGACAGTGCGCTGAATTCAGCGCATTATCGACTTTCATGTTCTGTGCCCCTGGTGAAGAGCTATCAGTGCTGGTACCGTAGCTCTTCACTGCCATATGGGAGTTTATCAGGAACGCCCTTCCTCACAGCGGCGTCTATAGAGAGTGGCGTCGCTTACTGTACCGTGAGAGTGGCGTTGCTTACCGCCCAATGATGATGCTGAGCAGTGAGGTACGCCCCCCAGTACCGCCCCCCCCCCCCCCTCATTTTTTTCAGTTCCCCGAGTATAATTGAACACTCAGGGGAGGTGAAGAAACATGATAAATTCTTTTACTTACTCACCTCTCCTGGATCCAGTGTTTCTCCTAGCACAGGCTTCAGTCTTCATTGTAATGTCCCAGATGTCACGTGGACTGTCCACATGATGTCTGGGACATTAATATAAATGCCTAAAGCCTGCTAGGAGTAACATTGGATCCAGGAGAGGTGAATAACAGTGTTTTTTACGTTTCTTCACCTCCCCTGGGGCTTCAATTATTATACTCTGGAGTATAATAATAGCGGTAGTTGTTGGGGTTCATGTCCCGCTCCTGCTCACATCTGCTTCTGCTCCCCTCTTCTGTGTCCTGTAGCAGAAGGGGAACTGGGGGGTGGCCATAAGCAGGACTGGGGAAGTAGGGAAATAGACCGTTACCTGCTGGGGATACACCAGCAGGTAGCGGCCTATTAAAATAAAAAGAAGTTATTCTCACCTACCTTGTGATTCCGAGATGGAGCTGCCTCTGCTGCTGTCACCTCTTCTTCCTTCATCCGGCCGCGCATGAGATGTCTGCGTCTCGGTACAGGAGGTGTGATGATGTCTTATCATCGCCGTCTGCACATTGATGTAGAGGTCTAAGCCAGCCCAGAACAGGTCTGCTCAGTTTTGTTTTCAGAATAAGCCAGTCTTTGGCTAGTTTAGAAAAAAAAAAAGTTAAAATTGCCGCCCCTGGAAAGTGCCGCCTGAGGCGGCTGCCTCACCTCGCCTCATTAACGGTGCACCCCTGCTACTGGGGGTCCAGTGGCTGGGACACCCCGTCATACCTTTTACCTAATTGGTTAATGTCAGATGATGTATGTGTTTACAAGTTATGACGTATGTTACGTCAGCATTTGTTAAATTTAATTTTAAAGTAATTAGTAATTAATTAATAAAGCCATGGCTGACCAGCATCCTCCTAAAGGTTAACTCTTGTGTATGAGTGTTTTATAAGAGGGTTTTTTTATGGTGCCTGGGTGGAAACTTTTGTCCCTGCAGTCTTAGCAGAGGGAGAAGTGTAGCCCCGTTCCTGTTGAAGCCACTCTTAGCTTTGGCTCAAAAAATGCAGCAAAATCTACAACAAAAAAGAAGCTATTCTGCAAAATGTGGGGCTTTAGCCTAAATATGATTGTCACTTGGTAGGTAAATGTGTCTCCATGATAGACAACAAAACAAACCTTGTGTAGACTGACCTGCAGCCATACTCCTTCCGTCTCCCACTTCTGATCTATCTACTCTACTGAAAATATGTAGGAACTAGTAGTTGACTGATGACTATGACTGCAGGATAAGACTTCATGAGTTGGACAGTCTTTTATATCTATAAAAAACATCTAAATGCACATTTTTTTTAGTAGCTGTTTGTTTATCACAGTTTTTATTTTCCAGGTTTGTGGGGTCTTGTGAACAATGCTGGTTTTGGAAATTCATTGGCACCTAATGCCTGGCAAACAAAAGCAGATTTTGCTAAGGTTCTCAATATAAATTTACTGGGCCTCTTTGATGTAACCATTCACTTATTGCCTCTCATCATAAAAGCAAGAGGACGAATTGTTAATGTTGCTAGTTGTGCTGGGAGATTGTCCACCGTTGGAGGAGGATATTGTCCTTCCAAGTTTGGAGTTGAGGCATTATCTGACAGTCTTAGGTAAGTTTCTAGTACATTTTGCAATTTTTACATAAAAAAAACATGTACCCCACCTTAAAAGCTTATAGAAAAAAAGTATATAAATGTATAAATATATCAAATGACTAACATGAGAACTCACTTATATTAGTATCTAAGCTGGAATTCCTAATGCAGGTAGAGAAGAAGACTTGGATATGCTTAAAAAGAAGTGTTCAAACTACTGTCATTAAAGTCCATTCATTCTAGGATCAGAGCAACGGATGGAACCACCAACAGAATTAATCCTCTGTCTGCATCCATCTCTAATCACTGAATTGTTATAATCTTAACAACAAGACAGAAGCTTTCTTCTTTGTTAAATGCAAGAAAAAATCCTGCAGGTGCGACTTTCTCTTCTGTATGAAAACTTTTAAGAAGGCTTTAGCCTTGTATTTTACATTGCAGTGGATAGAGAAGGATGCAGAGTAGAACGTGCTCATTTTACATTAGTTATTTTGTTGTTATCGCTGTTCCAATTTCTGATTGGTTGAGCAGCATATTGGCTACTTATCCACCAATCAATGCAGCTCTGTGATCATAAAGTAAAGAAGAGGGAGGTAAAGCCCTCTCTGTCCCTGCTACATGGAAAGACCCTCCACTTCCCTACCCCTACCCTGGATTTGGATGAAATTTGGCACATATATAGTTTGTAACCTGAATTAACATATACGCTACTTTTTTAGTATGACATGGTTTCATGACTGTTATGAATTTATGTTCATATACTATATTAAACAGCTCTTGCCTGCAGGACTATCAGCTAATTGCACTTTGCTTATAAAACCTGGTCTGTTATCTCTCTATGTAAACACTCAGATAACACTGAGTCCATTCTTATTATCTGATCTGCATAATTGTTTTGTACAGCCAGAGGGAAGAGGGGGGAAGGCAAATATACTCCTAGCAGTGTGCTGACACACTGAGATAGAAAAACGACTTTAATCCAAATTGGCAATTTCCCAATTTTAAACATGCCAGGAAAAAGAAAATCTAATTTGTCGCAAAATTCTCAAAACGCTCGAGCAGGCGGATCATTGACACCAACCAAATGCTCATTATATGGCATCCCAGCGAGCTGCTGAGATGCCGAAACAATCACAGTCACGGCATGAGGAACAAAATCAGTGGCAGGCCAGCTTGAGAGCTGGCAAAATGCCAGAGCAGGCGGATCATCGACAACAACAACAAGCTCATTATATGGCGTCCCAGTGAACTGCTGAGATGCCAGAACAATCACAAGCATGGCTCGAGGGACAAGTTCAGGCCAGGCTTGAGAGCTGTTGAAATGCCGGAGCAGACAGACCATCGACGGCAACAATTTTTTGAATATAGGATCATCCATGCCAACAACACGCAGACGAAGTCACGGGCAGAAGCTAGTTGCTTTATAATTATTAGTTACACTTGTCATGCATTTTGGTATGTAACTAAGATGTTTAACTTATTCTGAAATGTTACCTAGAAACTAGAATCTCACAATATTGTGGTCTGGTTAGTCCAAAGTTTGATTTCAGTTGCTTTGCTATACTTATAGATCATCCCAAATAACGAAAGATTATGAAGATAATCTGTTTTCCCTTAGCCCAAACAGCGGCACAACATGGGGTATTCCTGCCCCTGTGTACTGTTTAGGACAGGTGGAATAAGTTTAATCAACTAACAAGTCTGACCTCCCCCTCCCCTATATTAGGTCAGAGAGACCTCTCCCCCCCCTGTGTTAGTCACAAGAATAATCCATCTACCTTACAGACAGTAAATCTGAAAATAAAGGGAGGGAGCCTTGTGCCGCTGTTTGGGCTAAGGGAAAACAGATTATCTTCATAATCTTTCGTTCCCCCTACGCCAAACAGCGGCACAACATGGGGATCTAGCAAGAAGGTACCCCACTAGGGAGGGAGACCCTGGCAGGCCGCAGCTAAGACGGTCTGACCAAAGGCTACTGCATCGGAGGTGTGCCAGCCAAGTCTATAATGCTTAGCGAACGTGAGGTGAGTGCTCCAGGAAGCTGCACTACATATTTGGTCCACTGAGAGGGAATGCCTTTCTGCGCAGGAAGCAGATACGGCCCTGGTAGTATGGGCCCTTAGGCACTCAGGAACAGGCAGGTCCTGAGTTTGTAAGGAGCCAATGATGGCCTCCTTTATCCATCTGGACAGGGTAACCTTGGATGCCTTGTTACCCTTGTTGTGACCAAATATATTTATGAGTAAGTTCTCCGACTTCCGAAAGGGGCTTGTCCGCTCCAAATATATCCGCAAAGCCCTCACCAGGTCCAGGCTATGCAACTTCTCCTCCTGCTCTGAGGTAGGGGAAGGAAAAAAGGAGGGTAGGGATATTACCTGGTTAATGTTATCAGGGGTGGGAACCTTGGGTAGGAACCCGCGGACAAACCGCAATTGAACCCTGTCGGGAAAAAATTGAATATAAGGCTCTGAAGCTGATAGAGCCTGTAGCTCTCCAACCCTTTTGGCGGATGTTATAGCCAATAAAAATGTTACCTTAAGTGTGAGGTATCTTAGGTCCACCTCAGACAAGGGTTCAATGGTGGTTCACAGAGACCCTGAAGCACAGAGGCTAAGTCCCACTGCGGGACCGGCTGTTGCACAGGAGGGTGGAGCCTAGAGGCCCCTTTCAAAAATTGTTTAACCAGAGGATTCTGGGACAACCGCGTCCCTAGATGAGCAGACAGTGCCGACACATGTACCTTCAAAGTGGCCGGGGTTAATCCCTTGTCCAGGCCACCCTGCAGAAATTCCAGAACTGTTTCAATGGACGAATTGTCGGCCTGACTCTCTATGCACCACTCTTGATAAATCCGAGCAATCCTTTGGTAACTGCGGTTGGTAGAGTCTGCTCTTGAGCTGGCCAATGTCCTCAGGACGGCCTGGGATAATCCTCTGTCTCCACATACGGTGCGGTTAACCTCCAGGCAGTGAGGTTGAACCTGTCCAGGTCCTGGCAGAGCTGACCGTTTAGAGTTACCAGGTTGTGGACTTGTGGAAGCCTCCAGTAGGTCCCTCGACTCATTGACATGAGGTGGGTAAACCATGCCCTTTTTGGCCAGAATGGCATGATCACTATTGCTGATGTCTTGTCCTGCCTGAGCTTCGCCAATACCTTCGGAATCATTGGAATTGGAGGAAAAACGTAAGCTAGTTTGAACCTCCACGGTATTGACAGGGCATCTATTGCCAAGGGATTGTCCTCCCGGTAGAGGGAGCAAAATACCCCTACCTTGGCATTGTATTGGGTGGCCATCAGGTCCACCTCGGGGAGACCCCATCTCTCCGTAAGATTATGAAATATACCTGGATCCAGCGACCATTCGCCTCTCGTCGCTAGGCCTCTGCTCAGTTGATCCGCTAGGATGTTGAGCTGCCCTCTGATGTGCACCGCTGACAATTGGGATAAGTTGTCTTCTGCCCAGGTGAAAATGCGGTCTGTCACTTCCAAGAGTGAGGGGGACCTGGTTCCCCCCTGTTTGTTGACATAGTGAACCACCGTCAGGTTGTCTGATCTTACTCTCACCGCCCTTCCCTCTAGGTAAGGGGCAAAGGCTAGGAGGGCGCGGTATATCACCATCAGCTCGCGCCAGTTGGAGGAACGGGTCTTCTCCAGTTGACTCCAGGTACCTTGGGCTAGGGTCTCCCCCAGATGCGCTCCCCAGCCCGAAAGGGAGGCATCCGTGGTCAACAGGGTCCAGGAAGTCTGGGCCGTGGACCTCCCGTCCTTGAGATGAGACCACCAACTCAGTGATCGACGGGCCCTGATGGTTAACTGGATTGGCTTCTGCAGTCCTCTGGGACTGTGGTTCCATTCTCTCAGGATCTCGGCTTGAAGAGGGCGCATGTGCCATAACGCCCAGGGAACTGCCTCGATGGTCGCGGACATTAGCCCTAGGACCTTCATTGCCGTCCTTATCGTAACCTTCCGGGTTCGGGAAAGGTGTCGTGCCACTTGACCAATCTTCTCCTTGCGTGGAGAGGGCAGGGAGATCATCATGCTGAGAGAATCTAGTTTGAATCCCAGGAATTGAATCCGGGTGGAAGGAACCAATACTGACTTCTGCCAGTTTACTAGCCAGCCCAGCTCGGTTAAGAAAGCCACGGTGATACTCAACTGTGTGGTGAGGGTCTCTCTTGACTGGGCTTTCAGGAGCCAGTCGTCCAGATAAGAGACAATAAATATCCCTTGGAGATGCAGGGCGGCTACGACCGGGGCCACCACCTTGGTGAAGGTGTGGGGGGCCGATGATATACCGAATGGGAGAGCTCTGAACTGAAAATGGCAAAGTTTTCCGCCTAAGCGGACAGCAATCCTTAGGTACCTCCTGTGAAGGGCAAATATAGGTACATGGAGATAAGCGTCCCTTAGATCCAGGGTGACGAAAAAATCTCCTGGCTGCAGAAAGGGGAGGACCGACTTGATGGTCTCCATACGGAATCGTACTCTGCAGATATACTGATTGAGGTACCTGAGATCTATGATCATGCGCCAACCTCCGGACGCTTTTGGGACCAGGAACACGGGGGAGTAGACTCCTAGACCCTGTTCCTCTATAGGTACCGGTTCCAATGCAGCCTTGTCCACATACTCCTGTATGGACTCCTCCAAATGAAGTTGTTTGGTGCCCTGAAGAGGGCGGGTCCTGATGTATTTGTCTGGAGGTGGTGTAGCGAAGCTGATCTTGTAGCCGCTGTGAATGATGTCGAGGACCCATGGGTCTTTGATGTGTCGGGACCACTCTGAGGCGAAAGCGGAAAGGCGACCCCCTACAACCGCGGCGCGGTGCATGGAGGCGTGATAGTTATATGCCTCTCTTTGCCTCCTGGGAGGAGCCCCGACCGCCGCCTCTGGATTGACCTCCCGAGCGCCTCTGGAAGCGACCTCTTGCTGTTCCTCTTGAGGGCGGTAGGTCCGAAAGGAGCGCTGGCCTCTTCCGAATGACTGTGGCAGGCATTTGCCTTTAGAATCTGCCAGCCCTTCCATTATTTTATCCAGCTCCTTCCCAAACAATCTTCCGGCCTCAAAGGGGAGACTGCACAAGGTAAACTTAGAGGCGTTGTCCGCCCACCATGGTTTAAGCCATAGAGGCCGCCTTGCGGCCGTAGATAACGCCATGGCTCTAGAGGCCAGTTTAGATTGGTAAAAACCGGCCTCGGCAAGGTAATCCACCATGAGACTAATGTCCGATATGGACTCCAGTAACTCGTCCCTATGGATTCCTGCATCTGTGTCCTTGTGCAGGGTGGCTAGGTCAGACCGAAGCTTGGACACCACCTCCCCTGCAGCAATGCTTACGGAGGCCTGAGCTGAAGAGGCGGCATATATTCTCCTTAGGGATCCCTCCGACCTCCGGTCCATGGGGTCCTGGAGATTGGAACCGTCTTCTGCTGGAAGAACTGTGCGTCTAGACAGTTTAGCGACCGCCATGTCTACTTTCGGCGGTGGTCCCCAGGAGCTCAGCTGGCTTTCGGCAATGGGAAAGAGGGTCTTGAACCTCCTGGACGTATTAAACGCCCTCTCCGGCTTCTTCCACTCCGCCTCCATCCTCTTGATTACCTCAGGGCCTGCTCTGAAGGACCTGAGAGATGCAGACGGGCCCTCACCGGACTCAGCCTCTGGTTTCCTGGCCCTGACAATCTTTAGCAGCCTAGGGATTTTCTCAAGCGGGAAGGAAGCCTTTACCGGTTCTTCCGGTTCCTCCTCAGAGGATACCTGATCAACAATCTGTAGGCCTTCCAAAGACGGGAGGGACAGCTGTGGAGACTCCAGTTGAGGTCTCTTGCCTAACTGGGCAATGGAGGTCTCCAGTTTCCTCATAGAGTCTCCTACGAACTCCTTCACCCATCCCACGACATCACGCAGAGAGGTTTCTTCTGAAGGCGAACCTCTGCACCCACGGCAGCACTGGTAGGCGTACCCATCAGGTAGCGGGATGTTGCACTTTACACATGCCAGGTGCCGGCGCTTAGCGGCGGACTTCCTTGGTGGGATGTCCCGTGTAGAGGAAGAAGACGACATCTGGAAGGCAAGAGACAAGGGTTAACCCTGTATTGGAACCTCACTCCACCTCCCCCTCTGCCAAAGAACTCCTTAACTTTAAGCAAATAGGGAACAGAATCCTAATACCACAAGGATACCAGTGTTCCAGCTTGAGTGCATGCAGTCAAGCACTCAGTAGCCGGAGCAAGGGCCTTATAAAGGCCGGCGGAGGAAAGGAGGAGGAGAGGAGGACGGAGGGAGGAGACAGGGCGGGACTCTACAAGTCCCACCCCCTTCCAAGGAAAAACCCCCCCTAAAAGACCCCCCCCTTTCTCAAAAGGGGGGGCGGGGGGCAGCCTAAGGCGGGAGAGGGGACCCCCGAAAGCCACAGCCAGATAGAGTCTCAATCCGAGCTCTATCGGCTCAAATAGGCCGAGTGCACAGCTAATACCGGCCGCCGGGAACCAAAACCAGGAGGTAGGTTCCCCGGAAACAAGGATCCTATGCGGCTGAAGGCTGCCGTGCTGCTGCAGACACCCAGCGGGACCTGCGGCCGCAGGCACAGGACGGAGGCTCCGAAGATCCCCCAAAGCTAAGTAACTCTAAGGGGGAGGAGAGAGATCTCTCCCCCCCCCCATCCACCTGTCTCTGTCCACAGGACAGAAAAAAACACAGGGGGGGAGAGGTCTCTCTGACCTAATATAGGGGAGGGGGAGGTCAGACTTGTTAGTTGATTAAACTTATTCCACCTGTCCTAAACAGTACACAGGGGCAGGAATACCCCATGTTGTGCCGCTGTTTGGCGTAGGGGGAACTCTAGTTACCTCCATATTCCCGCTATCACTGAAACAAATCCAATATCACACTGCATGGACTTTATAAACTGTTTGAGTAAACTTGAAGATATAACATGAGATAGTTCTCACCTGCTTTGTATCTTCTTTGCAGAAGGGAGCTTCGTGATTTTGGAGTGAAGGTCTCAATAATCGAACCGGGTGCTTTCCAGACACAATTGTGTGTGAAAGGACCTCACGTGAAATATTTAGAACGTGTGTGGTCGACTCTTCCTTCACAAATCAAGGATTACTTTGGTGAACAATACTACCAGCAATGTAAGTCACCCAATTCAGTCTCCCAGTTTTTATCCTACAGTCTATAAAGCGAACTTATCAGTAGCACGTTCTGAGAGAGTGATTCCTGCTTTCCCAGCCCCCACACAGTAACTAACAACCTTACCTTTATATTATTTAAGCTGTCAGCCATTCCACTATGTGGGTGGGATAAGCAGGACTCTCACTATTTCTCCTAGGAGTCCTGTTAGGATTTACTCGGCTTTACTCAGAAATCCTCCTGTCATATAAGTGTATATATAGTATCACAGAGCTTGGAGTCTCCCCAAGCAAAGAATATTTTTTTTTAAAAAAAGTACTATATGTATAAACATAGCATCCATATTACAACTTATAGAAAGGTTCACCATAATCATAAACCAGTTTCTTCCAAGACAGGCTCCAGAAGAATTTGGATTATGGTGAAAGTTATAATATCATATATTTCAGTGTCTCA
Organism: Leptodactylus fuscus; assembly: GCF_031893055.1. Taxonomy (NCBI): domain Eukaryota; kingdom Metazoa; phylum Chordata; class Amphibia; order Anura; family Leptodactylidae; genus Leptodactylus; species Leptodactylus fuscus. Next base: position 227,041,463 of record NC_134266.1, read on the forward strand.
CACCTAATAAACATTGTATAATCAAATGTGTTTCCAGAGTTATAATTCCATATACATTGTATATTTGAACAATAATATGAATATGTTTCAATATTTCAGTGATATCAATGTGTGATTTATTTCTCTCTATGTACACAGATACCCGAAACTTGACTCATCTACTTGACAATGCCAGCCCTAAACTCTACCATGTCACAGACTGTATAGAGCATGCCCTAACTGCCGTACATCCCTGGACAAGATATACTGCTGGACTGGACAGCAAGTTTTATTATATACCTGTGTCTTATCTTCCCACAGTCATAGGTGACTATCTGGTGTGCCGATCATCACCCAAACCAGCGTATCGTATTAAGTAATCATATATACTTCTAAATGGAGATAGACTGTTGCGAAGCCTCATTCAGACATGACATAAATGTCACATTTTTGGGGAGTTCGGTGAAGGGTTGAGTTCATATATATACTGTATATTAAATCAGCCTTAAGATGTCTTCATTGCCAGCATTAGTGGGAGTTTGCTCTGTGATGCTTATAATATATCCACATTAAATGCTACTTATTGGACTGAACTAATTCACTGCTTCAGGATAGAAATATGGTTTCATATAGAGGTAAAATAAAACATCAGTAGAGACCGTGATATGGTTATGAGGGCTTGTGATATTTCTAAGTCCACTGAAGAGTTCACCAAAACCAAAATGCATGTCTGATTTTCCCCAAAAACAGCGCCACTCTTGACAACAACAAATATTAACCATGAAATTTGAGATAAAGGTTTTGAAGAGAAGTCAGCAACTCACTGGTTTTCCTTAAGATATAACTTTTAATCCATCTTGAGTATAAAATACAAACAAAAATTACAGAAAAATATGAAGAAGAAAACAAGAAAGTAGAGTGTGAATCTAAAAAATCTCTGACACGTTTTGAGGCGGAATGCCTCTTAATCATAGCATAGTCGGTCCTCTGAAAGTACCAAAGTTTTTGAAGTTTCTAAATTCTTAGCCACACCTCCTTGCAACAGGTGTACACAATACATAGTTACATAGTAGATGAGGTTGGATAAAGACATTAGTCCATCAAGTCCAACCTATAACCCTACAATCCCTACAGTGTTGATCCAGGGGAAGGCAATAACCCCATGAGGCTCATGCCAATTGCCCTATTTCAGGGGGAAAAATTCCTTCCCGACTCCAAATCTGACAGTCAGTATAAAAACCCTTGATCAACGTGTCCTTATCGTTTAATTAACATGCTACGTAACCACCCAAAGATGTAGTTGGAAAAGCAAACAAATAAAGTTTCAATATTGCCATTCTATTAATGTTGTCTATCGTTAATAATCTTAAAAGATATAAATACACGTATAATGCATGTTTAAACTCAATAAAGTATATTCATAAAACGTGTTCATTGTTATTAATAAAGTTGCTTCGGCTCTATAAGGTATATTTAATAAAAAAGCATTAATTGCATTATACTTGATTCTATGTGTCTCTTGCTTTAATTGCCTATAGAACTATAAACATATGTCTGCTATAGCTCAGATGAAGCTAAACACTCTTCACTTCTTTCTAAATTACATTATATACATCAATGCAGGCTTTTGTCCATTCATGACTGTACATGACTGTACTACATGCTGTGTAGTGATTAAAAAATGAAGCTATATCAGCATGTACTACAGCACGTAGTAGATGCTGATATAGCTTCATTAAGAGATCTGATGAAGGGGTGGCACTCATAGAGTACAAAAAGTACCCCGAAACACGTAATCTTTTACAATAAATCTTCTCTTGTCTACATATCCGTGTATCGATATTTGTCTACACCGTTGGTGCGCGTGTCTGGTTTATATATTGAGGAATTCTTTCCCCATTATATTTTGCATCATATATTCCGTCCCAAGAGTCGTTGCCGGTGGACGCTGCCTATTATACTCAGTTAATATTCTTATTTTGCGCCCTACCAGGCGCAACAAGAGCTTGGCTTGAATTGAAATTTCCTGAGGTTTCAAGATCTCCTAATAAGCGCGGCCATACTTGATCAATTGCGTTATAGGACTGTGATTAATGAAATTAAATAAATCCAACATACAAAGAGATTTTCTAACAAATTTGGGTTCAGCAGAATTTTTCTGGGGTTTGGTCAAACCTGAAATTTGGGGGGTTTGTCACCCACAAACTACAATTATACTTTGGGGTCTCTTCAGACCCTCGGAGTATAATGAGCAGAGGACCTTGGGAGATAAATACACATAACAAACAGTGTTACCTCCCTTGGGCTCCGGCACTGGAAGAGTACGGGGAGCAGCATTGGCGCCTAGGGGAGGTGAGTAACACTGTTATGTTTATTCATCTCCCTGGCGCCTCCACTAATTATACTCTGAAGGTATGGAGAGTCTCCAGAGGAAGCGCTTGTAGCACGAAACAGCTATCGCCTAGACATTCGCTTGTTTCTCTCTCCCTCTGGTGATGATTTTATGCCTCATATGGAATAAAGGTGAACTTTTATTATATGAAGATATAGTGAGTGCCCCCTTCTTTGTGATTTGGTTATACTCCTACTTTCTTTATTTCCCATCCAGGTTGTGTTAAAAAAAATAAAACAAATAAAAGCATAAAGTAGCTATGCAAAAATGTGAACAAAGCCTAATATAGTCTGCAGAGAGGGTGCGTGAGTCACACCAGCCTAATCCACTAAATTAGTATTCGATCATTTTATTCCAAGTCCTGTGGACTATTTTATAGTGGATTCTGCTCATAGGATTGCCTGTTTTAGTGATGTATGAGTTGCATGGTCTCAACATTTTTTTGTACATGTTATGCATGTTGTGACAAGAATGGAACGTGTATACATTTTTAGATGTACAGCTCCCATTCCTGCTGCTGCAATGCATCACTCTCTGCTGTCAGTGAGAACTGAGCGTGTGCTGTATGGGATCTCCTACAAGATCATCATACATACAGTATACAGTGCTGCCTATGGTTTACATTTTGGGCAGCCTATACTATATAGATTTAATTGTTTTATTATGGTAATGGGTAGATGTAAATGATTTACATGTCTGCAGGGAATGACAAATATTCCACATTCACTCTGAAAATTTGTCACAGTATCATCGCTACCTTTATAAGTGAAATAGAGACTATATGGTTACGTGGGGCATCGCCAATGCTTAGGGGCTAGTTGATGAATAAAACAAAAATTTCCTTCTTTTAAATATTTTTAACCAACCAGTTTGACACTGTGTCCAAGATGCTGATAAAGTTGTACGTGATGGGCTACAATTGGGAAGGGAGCAAAGGCCGTCAAAAGCGAAGACTTTGACGGGATAACAGACATCCAGAGACCAGAAAATGAGACGGGATACAGAGATGGGAGATGGATACATAGATATCCTGGAAGAAAACCTCTTCTAGAGTGTTCTGGACCTCAGACTGGTCTGAAGTTCCACCTTCCAACAAGACAATGACCTTAAGCACACAGCTAAAATAACAAAGGAATGGCTTCGGAACAACCCTGTGACCATTCTTGACTGGCCCAACCAGAGCCCTGACCTAAACACAATTGAGCATCTCTGGAGAGACCTGAACATGGCTGTCCATCAATGTTCACCATCCAACCTGACGGAACTAGAGAGGATCTGCAAGGAAGAATGGCAGAGGATTCCCAAATCCAGATGAGCTTTTACTCAATACTGAGCAAAGGGTCTTATGACCATGTGATATTTCAGGGTTTTTTTTAAATAAATTTGCAAAAATACCTACATTTGCGTTTTTTTTTCAGTCAAGATGGGGTGCTGAGTGTACATTAATGAGAAATAAAATGAACTTTTTTGATTTTAGCAAATGGCTGCAATGAAGCAAAGAGTGAAAAATTTAAAGGGGTCTGAATGCTTTCCTTACCCACTGTAGCAGTGAACATTTTCTGGGAAATTGTAGGACCTATACTAAGTTTTGCCCTGGGCTCACAGCCCCTATACAGACCAATGATAATACATGGTCATGTGAATGAGTACAGGACTCTTCTTTATCAAGTGTATCAGTTGGCAGAGGTCATAAAACAGTATTGGCACATCTCAGAGTAAGCTCCAATCACACAGTCCAGTCATATTAATGTGATCACCGCCTACTTTTGACGTCAACATTAAATAACCAATCAAAGAAGGCTCGTGTCATCAGCCATCTGGGTGCACTCATCATTGTGGAAGGCGCGATGGATCAACACAAGTATGCACCTATCCTTGCGGACCATGTTCACCCCTACATGTGAAATGTTTTTCCTCAGGATGATGGCATCTACCAGCAGGACAATGTGACGTGTTATAAAGCTCGCAGTGTACATGCGTGGTTCGAGGAGCAGCAGGATGAGTTTAACATACTCCCTTGGCCAGCGAATTCCCCGGACTTGACCCAATCAAGAATCTATGGGACCACTTTGATCGGGTTGTTGGCGCCATGGATGCTCAACTGCATAACCTAGCACAGCTGGTCACGGCACTGGAGTCGGCATGGCTCAACATCCTAGTGAACATCATCACAATGTCCCCTCTCTTCTTGCACGTCTCGCAGTGGTCCGCTCTGCCAAAGGTGGTTATTCTGGATTTTGACAGGTGGTCACATTACTGTGACTGGACTGTGTATAAACAAGTGAGCACGCGCGATACTCCACGCTGACCCGTGCGGATTGACCAACTCTTCTCTGTCATGAGTGCACAGGTGTGGGCATGGTGAGTCCCACAATTGTGTTCTCTCACCGCTAATGCTGACAGAACTCTGAAGATGTGTTACTGCCTCCTCAACTGTTGACAGCATGGTAAGGATGGGAAACTCTCCCTCTTTTCTTTAGAACCTTTAGAACCCAGAACTTTTAAAAGTAACATTGTATATACTTGTGGCACTAATCTGACCCTTTCTATTTTTAACCTGTCACATATAATAAAATTTGTCCTATATGCCGCCTATTTGTTTTTTTTTATATATTTACCTGATTTTTGGCACGATTTACAAAATGGTGAGACACTCCCCAGAGGTGTGCACTTCTGTTACCATTTCCTATTTAAGGGAGATGTGCCAATACTGTTTTATGACCTCTGCCATACGCTTGGTAATAGGAGTGTCCTGTACACCGAAACGCGTTGTGTTTGTGGTAACCAATAAAGAGTATCATATCAAGAACTTCCTGGGTAAACGTGGATTTAATACTTTATTTCTTAACTGGGTCCTGTTCTTAATCATCTGCCAAACGTTCTTGGACTATTTTAATCCTGCGGCTAGAACAACCCAGCATTTATACTTCTGTCTCTTCGGGAGTTTCGACTCACTCACAATCCCAAAAGGTGAGTAAAACACCTATTGAATCACTTATGCCTATTTTCCCATACGGTATCACTCAAGGCACCGCTCTGTATTCTCTTTTTTATGTTTTCACATATAGAAATTAATTGGTCAACGTATTAGGTGTTAAAAACACAGATAACACACTAAAAAAACACATATTCATGTGTATGGAGCCTTAGGCTGAGTTCACATGTAGTAAAGTGGAGCGTGATCTGACACGTATACGGCGTGTCAGAGTATGCGTACTCAAAAAGATCCCATTGATTTCAATGGGAGTTACGAGCATATACGCAGCGTAATTTTGCGCCCGTAATTTTGCTGGAGAGGGGCTGCCAGCAGTGCCCCTCAACAGTAGCAGCAGGGGATGTGGGCGAGGAAGTGGATATCCAGCTGGGTATCCAGTCCACAGTACAGGTACTGGAGAGGGGCTGCCAGCAGCGCCCCTCGACAGTATAAGCAGGGGACGTGGGCAAGGACGTGGATATCCAGCTGGGTATCCAGTCCACAGTCCAGGTACTGGAGAGGGGCTGCCAGCACCCAATTCACTCATCCTCCTCCTCCTCCTCCTCCATCCCCAGCCCCTTCATCCTAATGTAATTCTGAAAAAACTTTAAAACTTTTTTTTTTTTAAATTTTAATTAATTTTTCACGGATACCCCCAAGGGCCTGCAAATCAATTTTTTAGGGCTCCAGCCCAAGGGCCTGCAAAATAATTTTTTAGGGCTCCCCCCAAGGGCCTGAAAATTAATGTTTTATGGCTCACCCCCAAAGGCTTGAAATCTAATTTTTTTAGGGGTCACCCCAAGGGCCAAAAAATAAAACACTGCTGGTGCATAGCTCAACTCACCTGAAGGTCAAAAAACACTGCTGGTGGAAGGCTGAACTAAGCTAAAGGGTCTAAAACTCTACAGGTAGAAGGCTGAAGTCACCTGAAGAGCCTCAATCTCTGTTGGTAGCTCAGCTTAAGGGCCTGTAACTTAATTTGGAAGGGCTCACGTTAAGGGCCATAAAAGTGAATTTTAGAAGGTCTTACCACATCACACACACACACACACACACACACACACACACACACAATGACAGTTCAGTGTGGGTACTGATGGATTTCCCATTGCCTATTCCATCTGTGGTTGTCATGGACAATGTGACTTAAAGGGGTGCTTGTTAATGTTTCTTTATCTTAAATTGGGGTTTGTGTCCATCCAATTGGGGAGTAAAGAAGGTTTCCAGGTATTTTCCCACTTTGATAGAGGGTTTTTTGAGTGTGGAAAGTGTGTAGTTGTTAGGCTGTGATAGTGGGGTAAAACTGTGAAACGAATATCGAATATTTTACTGTTCGCTCATCTCTAGTAACCAGTCATGGTGTTCCATAAAACTCATAAAGGTAATATAGAATCAATACTACTAACCAAAGGAAGAAATAACAATGGAGTGAGTTCACACAACCGAGTGCGAAGCTTGTTCCGTGTATTGTCTGGATTACGTACCGATTACAGTACAGGACAGTATGTCGCTGGGAGACAGGAAATCCTAGCAGTATAGATAACTGTATTGCTAGGGGTCTTTCTCCCGATATAAGGTACAGGCCGTTAAATCCAGCCAACACATCAAACAAGTTTCACAGCTGAAACTTAGTGATGTGAATGCATATAAATAATACTAAAAGAAAAATATCAAAAATATACATAAAATATCTTGTATGCAGGAGAATTAAGACAAATGTAACATAGAATAAAGCATATACCAGTAAGTATAATCAAGACTGAGCTCAAGGGCAAAACAGAAGGCAAACACATGGAATGGTGTGTATACATTGTAGTTCAACCATTGGGAGGGAGGCCAGGAAAGGCCCATGCATTTTGCCAAAAATAAATAAATAAATAACTAAATAAATAAATAAAAGACTGCGGAATAAATTCTGATGCAAAGTCATTAGACATAAAAAAAATATATGATTGTGTTGTTTTTCTTAGATAACATTGATATAAATATCACATTCAGTGATGTGGCTCCCCCTGCTGGTGTTGGTGGGTCTTAGTCTCTTGTACAGATGGTACAGACAGAGTCTGATCCTGCAGAATCTCTCAGATAAATATGTTTTTATAACTGGATGTGACAGTGGATTTGGAAACTTGCTGGAAAAGCAACTGGACAAACGTGGAATGAAAGTGGTAGGTTTCCGCTTGGGGAGTCCTCATGCAGACTCCACGAACAGAAACCTGAATGCAGATGTGAAACAGGCCTAAACATCACATTATAATATAATACTCTTGAGACAGGGGCAGCCAGGGACAGAAGACCGTGCAGGAGCCACAGACGTTAGGTCAGGAACTGAGGTTATGTGCATCGCGCTACCCAGCGTGGGGGCGGGGCGGAGACGGAAAACAAGGCCAAGTGAGTACTTAGGATAGGGGGCGGGCGTTGGAGCAGCGCTGCTGATGATAGATGACTGGTGAAGCGCCCTGTCTCCATACAGCCGCCCCAAACGCTCTCCTTCCCTGTCTAAAATGCTAAGCTAGTCCAGGACAGGTTGTGCTGAGCTGGTTTTTTTTTTTCAAAGCAGTCTGTCTTGGACTGGCTTAGGTCAGTCAAAATGCCGCCCCTCCTGATCGTGCCGACTCATTAGAGATGCGGCCCTATGATGTGCCATAAATGCTCACATAAGGTTCAAAAGCACCAAATGGATAAAGAAGTTCAATGGGATGTCAAGTGCTAATGTTTTATAAAAAAAAAAGACTCATGTTTTTGCAGAAATGCTTGAGCTTGGATAGTAAAGAATGTGTTATCCGTTTAAATAGATAACACAAAATAATAAAAAGTGAACTTTGTACAAAACTGAACTTGGCAACAATAGAGGACACACATTATGCTTAGTCATAAACAAGGGTATGACTAGGTAAGACGGTCTCATAGAAAGCTTTTGACTGGTGCCTTTCCCACTCCTTACACAATATAAAGCTCTCTTTACTGGCCCCCACATGGTACAATCCCCTTTTACCAATCCCTACACACAGCATATTGCTCCTTTATTGGCCCCCATAAAATATACAATCCCCATTACAGGCCCCCCTACAGCAGATACCCCTGTAGCAGTACTATAATAATAAGAAGATATAAGAATAAGAAAAAGAAAAGAATAAGAAGAGAATAGTCACCATTTGATTTAGTAGGAGATCATCGGAGACTTTTGTAAGGGCCGTTTCAGTAGAGTGCAGAATGCGGAAGCCAGATTGTAAGGGGTCAAGAAGAGAGTTACGCTAGGTTCACACTAATGTTCGGTTCTTCATTCCTTGGGTCCGCCTAGGGACCCAAGAAACGGAAGCCTAATCCACTTAAAAAGTAGTTACCACCGGGTAACCTCTGTGAAACATGAAGGGTGAGTCCATACCCTTCCACATAATCACATCCAATGAGGATGTCCACAGCAAAGATCGTAACCTGGACACATCTCTGATAACATTCATAACCACCCCAAATTACATATTTGTGGAAGGGATTATGATTTTATTTGCATGTTTCATATGACTGGACTGGTAAAAACCCTCTGCAACACTTTCCAGGTAAATAATACCTGTATATAGCCCTATGGATTTGGGGCATTTACCAGTGAAAGGTGAAAGGTTCCAAGAAGAGGGCTGGGCTAAGAGTCCTACAAATGGGCCCGTAGTCTGTTCAACTTCCTACCAAGTTCCACAGCCAGGCTTGTAAATGTTCTTTTTATTTTATCTAATGTTTGCTTTTATTTATCTCTTTTATTATATTTTTCTTTAAGCACTATAATATTTGTGTATATTAAACTCTAAAATGCAAACAAACATTTAACCTTTGCCAGGCTGCATAATTTTACAACGTTAACAGGCTGCATAGGTACAAATGTACCTTCATATATTTTGAATGAAGATAATGCACAGAAAAAATAATATTTTTTTTAATGATAATGCTATTTTATTATTAGAAAGAAGTAAAAAAACCCTGTTCATTTACATTATAAAAGAAAATGTAAGAAACTTTTTTTATTGATTTTCTTCGCAAGTAATGCATGTTGTGTTTGCTACCGAGTGTTCATCGCAAATGGGTTTCACACAAACCACACAAGACTTTCTAGTCTTAGGTTATGTTCACACATCAGTATGCCATCAGTCCGTTTGAGACTTTAAAACGGACTGATGCACATACTGATTGTATACTGACACCTTTTTATGCTGATAGCAAACGCTGTCCATCCCCTAGAGGACAGATAAGGGGATTAAAAGTAGAAAATTGTAAACAAAATAGAGATAAGGAAATTTATTATATGTTCTTATCTCTACTCTGTTTACAATTTATCAGCATAAAAAGGTGTCAGTATACAATCAGTATGTGCATCAGTCTGTTTTTAGTCTCAAACTGAATTCAAACGGACGGATGGCATACTGATGTGTGAACATACCCTAACGTTGTTTTCGCTTCAGGTCTCGGCAGACATAGCAACTACAAAAAATATTCAAGCAATTTACTGAAACTGAACTCCATGCATTTTTGGGCATACTGATTGCTGCTGGTGTGCACAGAGAGAAAAAAAGAGAATCTGGAGGAAATGTGGAATGTTGCTGCTCTGCCTCTTAGACGTGCAGCCATGTCTCATGACCGCTTCAATAAGATACTCAGATTTATTAGATTTGACAATGAAAATACATGTGCAGAACGTGTGCAAACAGATAAAACTGCACCAATACGGGACATTTGGAAAATGCTGAACAGAAATCTGGAGAGTGCCTACAAGCCATATAATTGTATCACCGTCGACGAGCAATTATTTCCATTTAGAGGCCATACTAAATTTACCCAGTATATACCTTCAAAACCAGCTAAATATGGGATAAAGATTTTCTGGGCTTGTGACTCGTCAAACGCCTACCCATTACAAGGTCAGCTCTACACTGGGAAACCAACTGATGGTCCTCGACAAGTAAACATTGGTGAACGAACAGTATTGGACCTAGTGAGCTCGTGTAAAGGCTCTGGAAGAAATGTCACCACCGATAACTTCTTTACAACCATGGAACTAGCTAAGGTATTGAACTCCTGGAACATGACACTAGTTGGTACAGTGAGAAAAAACAAAAGGTTCCTACCTAACAACATGCAGCCTGCCACAGAAAGGCCTGTAAATTCGACAAATTTTGCCTACAATCATGATGCAACAGTCTGTTCATATGAAGAAGAACAAATCAGTTGTGCTTCTATCATCTATGCACATGACGGGAGAAGTTGAAGAGACACTAGCAGCCAAGCCAGAGATAATAAAATACTACAACAAAACAAAAGGCGGAGTTGATGTTATGGATAAAATGTTGGGAGAGTACACTGTGAAATGACGAACATTACGTTAGCCTCTGGCATTTTTCTACAATATGATTGACGTCACTGGGTTAGCATCCTACATCATCTACAGAGAACACAATCCAAGCTTCAGGACAAAGGATCAATGAAGAATGTTCTTGAAAGATCTCGCAAATCAGCTGTGTATGCCTGCAATTGAAGATCGTAGTACAAACCGAATTATGATGAGAAACCATTTTCTTGGAGGTGCAGTAGAAATGGTGCTTGGACGATGCATTCTGGTAGCATCGCAAGCAGCAGCTGGCCCTCAAATACCTCATGGTAGTCGCGGACCCTCCCCTGTTGTTGGTAGTTGCTATGTCTGCCGAGACCTGAAGCGAAAACAACGTAAGACTAGAAAGTCTTGTGTGGTTTGTGTGAAACCCATTTGCGATGAACACAGCAAAGACAACATGCATTACTTGCGAAGAAAATCAATAAAAAAAAGTTTCTTACATTTTCTCTTATAATGTAACTGAACAGTTTTTTTACTTGTTTATAATAATAAAATAGCATTATCATTAAAAATAATATTCTTTTTTCCTTGCATTATCTTCATTCAAAATATATGAAGGTACATTTGTACCTATGCAGCTTGTTATGGATGCAAAAATATCTCGACCCCTTATCTCGGAAGGGGGTGGAGATATTTTATTGAAATTTGGCCAATATATTCTGGACCAAAACTGCAGAGATGTCATGAAATTTCAGCCCTCTACGGCTTTTCGAAAAAAAAGTTATTGCAATTTTAAAACAGAATAGTTACAATTGTACCTAGTCAGCCGGACAAAGATTAAAAAACAGTTACACTTAGCTCGTCCCATTCCCCAGCCTTCAGGGAGCAGCAGATACAATGTAAATGAAGTCACTACTTCTAAGCACAGAGAGGCCAAATGTTGAAGTTGGGAGCAGAATCTGGGACTGTCTCCCTGGACCTGGGATGGTGGGGAGGTATGATATACTACATACTGTACACATCCCATCCAGGGAGCTTCATTTACTGGTAAGATACATGTGTACTATCATTGAGTATGGATTCCCCATCCAGAGCTCATATCCAATAACAATGGTTAGAAATATAACAGCCAACCCCTACTAATTCTCCCTACCTGTACATGCCTATATGTTTCTATGTAAACATTTCATCAGGGCACTAATACAGAGGTTCAGTAGGTTAACGATTCTATGTGTTGTTTTGAAACAGATGATATATTGAGCAATTGTACAGGACCGCAGCATAGCTATATGGTATCAACACTACGGCCCATGCTGCATCTGAATATAGACCGAACCACGTCCTACAAGAAGGTACATCAAAACCAAAAGATCAATCAGTCTCAAGCTGACACATCCTCACTACAACCTACCCTCTGTAGTCCCCGACTGGCAAAACAGACCAGAGGCTGTCACTTGCAGCTGACATCATCACATCCGGCCTCCGGAACCACCCCTGAGGATCAAGTATGGTCTGGTAGCAGCCTATCAGTGGTGCTATAGGAACACTCAATAGCATCCTAGCATCTCTGGGTGTAAACAGGCAGATCCTCATCAGATTGGTAATGGATAAAAGCTATATATGACAACAATCAGATAATCAGTAGCCCTTATATATTGCTGCAATGTCTTATCTGCAGGTCAGATGGCAATCTGAAGTATATAACACTGCTTATTGCTAAATGCCATATTTAATAACAGACATGCCCCAGAGGTATTAACTTGATAAACAAGTGTGGTAACCAGGGCTAACACCGTGGGTATGTAGGGTCATGTGACAGATTATGTACAACCCTAGTGTTTCTGGTGTCCTACAACCCTAGATTTTTCTGAAATATCCATGTGCAATGTGCAGGCAACTGACTTCTGGACACAAGCTTAGAGTAAACCAGGTAACAGTTCTTTACTGAAGGATTGTACATAAAACAACTGTAATCCAGACATAGATATGCAGAGGAAAAGTCACTTCAGATGTCGGCACATTCAGTGGTGCAGAAATGGAAGATACGTGCAATAGTCTGTTCACACTCTCCTATGGTAACTTCCGCTTAGAGCAGGTAATATACTCGGTTGCTAGAGGGTGATGACCATTAAGGAATAGACAATTCAAGTAACAAGCCCTCTTCCTAGAAAGAGCCTTTTATGCCTTGGCTCAGCGTGGAGATGTAGCTACACACGTGGATATAGACTGTATAGTGCCCAGGCTGACAGAACCATAAAGGCTTGGAGCATGCAAAGGGGCACTGGAGATAGGATTATCCCCTCTGGCTCTGAAATACCTGTAGGAAGATGTTCTTCTGGTGTGGACTGGTGGACAGGAGAGAAGCTTGTCCAAGTCTTACAAGGACACTAATTAATATTCCTATGCAGAGCATTGGCCAGTGGTACACGAAGGCCCAATGTATACAGAAATAATGGCCATTCTGGGACATTACAGAAGAAAGAATCACAATATACGAAGAGGTCCAGAGAACCCTCAAAGAGGAAAGTACAGATGTCAGAAGCATCCATTTCATCATATAATAATGTTACATCCACTAATTTATTATTATAATGGCAAATGTGACTATTAATACAAGGCTTTTCCCTCCCCCGACTTTCAGCAGTTTCTGCGCCGGAGTCTCAAAAGGAGAACCCGGCCTTACTGGTAAGATACATGCTAGTACTAAATATAGTACACATCCCCTCCAGGCAGCTTCACTTACTTTCAGCAGAAGATAAAGATCTGAATGGGAGACATGAATGTGAGTAAAAATATCAATGTTGACAGATCTAAAGAGAAGGCACTCTGTCTGCATCCATCATTGTGTGAACACAGCCTAAGGCTACATGCACACTAACATATGTATGTACGAGTCCATGAGAAAACAGCATGGCCAGTATATGGTGATATGTGTGTCCCATCCATAATGAACAAGAAAAGAACCAGACTCGCAGCTCCCTACACTGACCTATGATACTACATGAACGAGTGCAGGGGGCCATAAGAAAATCATGTATCAGTATGCTGGCTGTTGAAAACACATTAGAACACTAACAAAGAACACGTTGGTGTGTATGGAGCCTAAGACATGCACCTAGGTATGTACCAAGGTATGTACTGCACACAGCCCATCAGGACAGCTTCTCTGCTGATGTATAAGTGAATAATAAGACGTCTGTGGAAGGAGCAGCCCCCAATGCTGGCTATTTAGGAATGTTATTAACACAGTACACGTGACAAACTATTAGCTCCATACAGTAGATGTATCTTATATGATTCTTCGGTACATCGGCCCCCTATGGAAATAATGAATATTTTTTACTGTTAGAGCTTATCTGGCACATTTCACTTGTTAGGTTGGATCTGTCCTTTACCCACTTCTGCTGCCAGCAATGTGATTGATTAATAAGGAACAGACCCAGCCCTTTGCCTGCGAGTGTGCTTTGTACACCTTCTGTATGAGGTTACCTGAGGTATCTTCACACTGTCCAAGGTGAGTTTAAAGCACTTTACTATAGACTATGTTATAGTGAGCATTTCACAATGTACCGCTTTCTTTCATGTAAATAGTAATGTGCTATGAAGCTTATTTGCCATATTTTCTGAAGTGTAAGAATCAAAATCTATATTTACCACAATCATATTCTATATTTTACTCCATTTTAGTCCATTTGGCTCCTCAGCATTGAGTCTGCATGTTTTGTGCTCTATATGGGTCACTTATGCAGCTAGTAATAGCCTGTTCTCAAATTGGTAAAAAAGCTATATGGGGAACTCTGGAATAATTACCCCCCGACCGACCACTTTTCCCCTTCTCCCCGGAAGACCCCGACCGACTGACTCCGCCCTGAAAACAGTAGTATGCCCCATTGTGGCCCTTGCACACAGTATTATGTCCCATAGTCACCCCTGCACACAACATTATGCCGCATTGTAGCCCCTGCATACAGCATTATGCCGCATAGTGGCGCCTGCACAGTATTGTTCTCCATAGCAGCCCCTGCACAAAGTATACCCGTTAGTGGCTTTTGCACACAGTATTATGCCACGTTGTGGACCACCCATGTACAATTACTATATTCTGGGATCTTTTCATACCCCAGAGTATAATAATTCGGAGACCCAGGGGAGGATACAAATATAAAAAATAATGTTACTTACCTTTCCTGGGCTCCGGCGCACGTTCTGGCAAATTTAAGCACAGGTAATAGCAACAACACAGCAACATATGTTTGTGCCTTATTAGTTAATACTGGTAAGTGCTCTATGAATCTGTATCACTGTGACAAATACAGTATATCAAATACATTATTTTATTTCCTGTTATCTACTATAAAATCAAACAGGGGGACTATGGAGGACTTTTCGGTATGGAAAAGATTTTCCCTCCTTGTTCTGGGGCACAGTCCAAAAATCTAGAAAGGAAAATTGCTGCTTGAATGATCTTTGAAAAGGTAACCTGGGAGGGACCTTGACAATCCATCAAGGTTGCAAAATGATTTCTAAGTCCACTAGTTTAGTTCTTTTGATATTTGATACATTTTTATATTTTATGAATAATTGTATTCGCATCATTGTTATATTCACATCATGTTCAGGGAGAACTATTAGAAATAGTGACATTGAGTATGTGGTTAGTAGGATACTGCCATACACGTACACAGAAAAAGAAAGGGGATAAAAAAATCCCAAAAAGGTTGAAGAATACTCAGCATATAACAGAATATACAAAAATAGCTTTTATTTATGAAAAATTCACATCACTTAAAATAGACACATAGGACACCGTATTCCACAAATAGGGTAACCGACAGGTACGAGACGTACTATAGCATAATAAATGTCAGAAGGTGATAACATCATAAATTTATAGCTGTTCAAAATACATCCCCTCTATACAGACTAAATAATCTATCACATAAATACCCTCAAACAGAGGGAATGCATAGATGAGATGTACTAGAAGTAGCAACAGAAAGCTATGTATGTCTAAGGGAATGAATCAAACAAGTATATAAGACAAGTGTCGAGTAGTGAAGAAAAACTCCATTACTATAGAGAATGTAAGAGACCTCCATGCATACAAAGCATCTTTAGCAATACTGTAATCAAACCAAGACACAAAGTATCTTACCCATTGCTAGAGTAGTGAAGCACACACTTCCGTAGCTGCAGGCACCCTAACCCGACGCGCGTTTCGGCACCCCCGGAAGAAGGCTGGTCACGTGCCGAAACGCGCGTCGGGTTAGGGTGCCTGCAGCTACGGAAGTGTGTGCTTCACTACTCTAGCAATGGGTAAGATACTTTGTGTCTTGGTTTGATTACAGTATTGCTAAAGATGCTTTGTATGCATGGAGGTCTCTTACATTCTCTATAGTAATGGAGTTTTTCTTCACTACTCGACACTTGTCTTATATACTTGTTTGATTCATTCCCTTAGACATACATAGCTTTCTGTTGCTCCTTCTAGTACATCTCATCTATGCATTCCCTCTGTTTGAGGGTATTTATGTGATAGATTATTTAGTCTGTATAGAGGGGATGTATTTTTGAACAGCTATAAATTTATGATGTTATCACCTTCTGACATTTATTATGCTATAGTACCTCTCCGTACCTGTTGGTTACCCTATTTGTGGAATATGGTGTCCTATGTGTCTATTTTAAGTGATGTGAATTTTTCATAAATAAAAGCTATTTTTGTATATTCTGTTATATGCTGAGTATTCTTCAACCTTTTTGGGATTTTTTATCCCCTTTCTTTTTCTTGGAATATTGTGCATGGTTGGGATACGCTTTGTATTATGGGGTAGATATATGAGAGTTAGATATGTGTATTTGATGGTTACATAACTCTCTTGTGCTATGCGTTTTCTATATTCATACACGTACACAGCTGTGTATGCAAGTCATTTATATCATGTATAGGTTGTATTGATGTGCTTAGTATAAATTGAACTGAACAGCATAGTTGAGACATAGGTTCAGCTATTAAAGTCTATATGGGTACACCACCGTGTACAGTAAGAAGAATACTGGCACATTTGTGCATTTATGTTATGGCCACAAGTCCTGTCTTCAGTGTGGGCTTAGAGACCCAAAATGACATCATCAAAAGGATCCATCATGCTGTGTCTACAGGTTATTTGGCCCACAGTTAGGTCAGGACCTGTGGTCATAAAACAGATACAGAAATGAACCCATATTACAATCATCTAAAACTGACCTAAGGGTTGACTGTTGTATCAGTGTCAGCAATTAACCAGATATTAATTGGATTGGATCTTAGCAAAAGTATCTAAAACCTAAAAAATACCCCATGCTATTCTAAGGGCTAGTTCACACGGGGATCCACGTGTACACATTCCATCACAGCTGCCGCGATGGGATGCCGGTGCAGTGCTCCCGTCGCGGCTTTCCTCTCCGGATTAGGCCCAAATGAATGGGCCTAGTTCAGAGGGTGGTGTTGCAAGGCGGACGTCCACGGCTGAATCAGTTGCAGAATCCGCCTGAAGAAAGGGCAGCTTGCTTCTTTTTTCTGCAAGCGGGAACAAACTGCTCGGAAAAAGGAAATGGCTGTCTCCCATTTCAATGGGAGGCGTTTGTTTTAGCAGGATTTTGACGTGGATTCTGCCTCAAAGTCCTGACCATTTTGCCCAGTGTGAACTAGCCCTTACACTGCCACTCCAGTGGATCCCTCCTATGCTAAGACAGCGTGAATCTCCTCAGCTAAGCTCATATCAATCCTGTATAAGTAACCTTTGTACTATTAACCTGTGTATAGCCAACCATAAAAGAAAGCAAAGGTTTAGAGCGAATTATACATTTGGTGTAAACAGTGAGCTGCAGGAATGGGGAGAAGTAGACTGCAAGACTGCTGACTGCCAATGATTCATGGACAATGAGCTACGATAGAAGATAGAATCATGGTATAATACATAACAGCAGGGCCGCTGATAGGCCAGTATTACTGCTACTGGCGTCAGGGGCCTGGCCAAATTGAAAAATGGGGGGCGCCCGGTTTTGGACCGCCACCGCGTGCTGACCCCTTGCGCCCGCAGCAGTCATTATACGGTATGTCCGATTTCAACTCAGATCTGCGTCCAGAGGACGCAGATCTGAGTTGAACACATACGTGGCTGAAGCGAGGAGCTGACACAGGTCAGCTCCTCGCTTCGCCGCTGCACGCCTCTCTCGCTGACTCATATGCGGCTGAAGCGAGGAGCTGACACAGGTCAGCTCCTTTCTTCGCCGCTGAATGCCGCCTACTGGCTGTGTAGACGCGATGTGATGACGCTGTGTAGACGCATCTACAACTGTGCGCCAGTCAGGGAGAGAGGCGCGGAGAGTAGCGTGGGAATGAGGAAAAGGTAAGTTTAATGTGGAACGTGAATCTGGGGGCAGATGAAGGAGAGGACGGCATGACACTGGGGGCAGAGATGGAGAGGACGACATGACACTGGGGGCAGAGATGGAGAGGACGGCGTGACACTGGGGGCAGAGATGGAGAGGACGGCGTGACACTGGGGGCAGAGATGGAGAGGACGGCATGACACTGGGGGCAGAGATGGAGAGGACGGCATGGCACTGGGGGCAGAGATGGAGAGGACGGCATGACACTGGGGGCAGAGATGGAGAGGACGGCATGACACTGGGGGCAGAGATGGAGAGGACGGCATGACACTGGGGGCAGAGATGGAGAGGATGGCATGACACTGGGGGCAGAGATGGAGAGGATGGCATGACACTGGGGGCAGAGATGGAGAGGATGGCATGACACTGGGGGCAGAGATGGGGGACATGAATCTGGGGGCAGAGATGTGGAGACATGAATCTGGGGACAGAGATGGGGGACATGAATCTGGGGGCAGAGATGGAGTGGACATGAATCTGGGGGCAGAGATGGAGTGGACATTAATGTGGGGGCAGAGATGTGGGGACATTAATCTGGGGGCAGAGATGGAGGGGCATGAATCTGGGGGCAGAGATGGAGGGACATGAATCTGGGGGCAGAGATGGAGGGGACATGAATCTGGGGGCAGAGATGGGGGACATGAATCTGGAGACAGAAATGGAGGGGACATGAAACTGGGGGCAGAGATGGAGGGGGGACATGAAACTGGGGGAAGATGAAGGGTGTATATGAAGCTGGTGGAGAGATAGAGGGGGACATATAATTTACGGGTGACTGTAGGAGGATTATACTGTGTGCGGGCACATGAAAAATGAATGAGAATGGGTGGAGTCAACATAAAAGTGGGCAGGGCTAAATTTGCTGTGGCACGCAGAGCGCGCGGCACATTTTGTCCCTCTTTTGGTTCTTCAAAAGTTGGGAGGTATGGGTACAGGGGGCAATGGAAAGATGTTAGAAGGTGGACGGGGGGGGGATTGTTGGGGCATCGGGTGTGTGGCACTGTGGAGAGGGAACTGGGGCAATAATATATAATATATAAGTTTTTAGCTGGAGAACTACAAAACACACAATACCTCCAAAGGTAT
Source organism: Leptodactylus fuscus (assembly GCF_031893055.1). Lineage (NCBI taxonomy): Eukaryota > Metazoa > Chordata > Amphibia > Anura > Leptodactylidae > Leptodactylus > Leptodactylus fuscus. Next base: position 227,060,642 of record NC_134266.1, read on the forward strand.
GTGTGTTTTGTATTAATAATGATGTAGGCCGCTATGCTACTAGCATGTTTGGGGGTGGGACTTTCACTTTAAAGGAGTGTTCACATTGCGTTTTTGGCCTCCCTTGCCGGGATACGTTGGTAACCAGTCACAATCAGCTCCCCACTTATCCCTGCACGGAGAACTGCAGGCCCCCCTTTTTTTTCAATGGCCAGTTCTTCGTGCAGGGATAAGTTGACAGCTGATTCTGACTGGTTACCAACGTATCCCGGCAAGGGAGGCCAAAAACACAATGTGAAAAAGCCCTGAGGATTTATTAGGAGGGCTCTTATAAATGGTGTTGGCTCTCTATAGGGGCTGTCACACGTAGCAGATTGTACCTGCAAATAGAATCTGATTAAGCCTTGTAATGCTGCTAAATAAAGGGAAATATAATACATAATTGGTATGTCGCAAAATAAAGTAGTTTTAAAATGGGGGGGGGTCAGACACTTAGGCTGTATGGGGCCCCAAAATTCCTGATGGCGGCCCTGCATAACAGCAGCATCTATTCAATAGCTTGTTGCATTTACATTATCATATTTTTCTTAGGGTTACTTCTTCTGGGTGATGAGTTACTCTCCACCTGTCGGTATAAAACCAAAGAAGTGTAACATCAAAGGGCGTGTTTCTGACCTCCCAGGGATGGCGATAACCTTTCCATCTCATATTCCAAAATAGACATACTGATAGGGAAAAATGTACATCATGAGCTCTGTGTGGGGCTCACAATCTACATTAAAAAAGAAAATTTTTTTTTTTACCCCCACACAGTATAACACCCTCTTTCCTGGCCCCCACAAGGAATAACGTCCCATTTACAAACACTATAATGTCCCATAGTGGCCATTTACACAGTATAATGTCTCATCAAGACCCCTTCACATATTATAATGTCCCACAGTAGCCACTACACACACACAGTGTTTGGTGCAAATTTTTGTGATTCACCATCCACAAATTATTATTATACTCGAGCAGAGTAGAGGCCCGGGGAAGAGGATCAAACATAAACAGCCTTGTTCACCTCGCCATTGCTCTGTCATTATGTGCCAGCCTGACCCACGTGATGTCTGTGACGTCATTGAAGAGAACCAGAGCCAAGAACCCAGGAGAGGTGATTAATGCTAGTTTTTTTATGTTTAATCACCTCCCCTGGGAATCCAATCATTATACTCTGAGGTCTGAAGAGAGCAGTTTCAGCAGTTTCAGTTCGATGTGTTTGGTCCAAACAAAACCGCCAGACGAACCTTGTGAGATTCTGCCCAACAGCCCTACTTACCAATCCCCCTCCTGCCCATATCCGCCTCTGTTCCCCATACGTTCCATATCATATCCCTTTCAGTGACGTCTTGATTCTCAGAGTCAGAGACGTGATGCGGAACGTACAGGACCCCCTAGAGCGCTTAAAGGGAAGCCGAAATGGCCGTGGGCAGGAGCAGAGATCAGAAAGTAAATAGGGCCTGTTAAAAAAAACAGCAGGGGCCAACTGGGCACCCTAAGGTCACAGGCCCGCTAGCTGCTGCTACAGTGGGAACTGGGAAGAGTGCCGTGTTATGGGCCGGTCATCCTGCTTGAGCTATAAAAATTCCCCATGCGGAACCTCTTGGCATCCATCCGATGGTCCCTCTTATATCACCTTGTGGTTCTCTGCCCTCTTTCTCTGGCATTCTGGTACCTCTCTACAGTTATTGCCACTCCTATTACCTTTTTCCATAATATTGCTATAGCTGAAAAGTGGTATCAGTGGTATTTGTAATGGTAAGGGCATGGCCAGTTCTTTTTCACTGATGACCTGACCTAAGCATATGGGACCCCCACTAGTGAGCAGTTTAAGGGGCCTATGAGCATCTTGCCCCCCTCCCCTATTGTTTACATGGCACACTGTATGCTTTATTTCACAATGTAGTATAATAACAGCATGGTTCTCTTCACTGGTTCTGGGGGACAAGTCTGTAAATTCTGTACATCAGACGTCCACTATGAAACAAACAGCAAGCAATGTAAACAGGGAAGGGGTCACATGGCTCAGCACCTTCAAAAAGCTGATCAGAGCGGGTCCTGGGTGTCAGCCCCCGCTGTTCTCTTACTGATAGCCTTTTCTGAGTATAGGTTATCTGGATACACTTTTAATGCAAGGTATACAGTATCACTATTGCTTCCTTAAACAATATCAATTAAATATCAATTAAAATTTTGCTTATTTGTATCCTGTCTTAGGTCACAGTAAAATCCTATCATGTGGATCCCTCTGCTGGTGATAGTAGTTCTAGTTCTCTTCTACAGATGGCACCTACAGAGTCAGATCCTAGAGAATCTCTCAGATAAATACGTCTTCATCACTGGATGTGACAGTGGATTTGGAAATGTGTTGGCAAAGCAGCTGGACAAACGTGGAATAAAGGTTCTTGCGTCTTGTCTGACAAAGAAAGGGGCCGAAAATCTGAAGAAAGAAGCATCAAGTCGATTACAAACAGTAATACTAGACTTAGCTGATGGTGAGAGTGTGAGCTCTGCTGCCAAGTGGATTGCCAATATTGTTGGAGATCATGGTAATTAAAATATATAAATATGTAAAACAAATGGTGCACGTTCAAAGATCCAAGCCAAAAACCTCCTATCCACAGCGAAATAAAAAAGACAGCACTTAAAAACAGCAAATATATATATATATATATATATATATATATATATATATATATATATATTCGGTAGTGGCCCCATAAGAATTGTCCAGTTTTGCACTGGTGTATTTTGTATATCATTTGTGTTTCTCCATAAGTGTCACCTGATCATGTGTATCTCAGTGAAACCTTTGTCATCAACAGCTCCCTGCCCCTTTAAAACAAACCTGCAACAGTGAAGAAAGATGGCTTGGTTGTTATGGAAACCTGGAGTAAAGCTCTGATGTGTGATACTGTGTGCTGAGCTGTGTATCTAATCCCCTGATGTGTGATACCGTGTGCTGATCTGTGTATCTAATCCCCTGATGTGTGATGGTGTATGCTTAGCTGTGATTCTAATCCTGTGATGCGTGATATTGTGCTGAGGTGTGTATCCAATCCTCTGATGTGTGATACTGTGTACTGAGCTGTATATCCAATCCTCTGATGTGTGTTGGTGTATGCTGAGCTGTGTATCTAATCCTCTGATGCGTGTCTCAGTTTGGATATCAGTGTTGGATTATGTATGTGGAGGGACCTTTGTATGGCAGTTGGAATATGAGTGAAAAACTTGAAGTTTTGTATTGGTTAATACAGGTCATTGTTTTGGGAGTATTGTATCTCAGGAACTGACACCCGATGCATCTGTGTGCCAAATTTGGTGAAGATCGCAAACAAATAGACAGACTGACAGACAGAGACAGAAACCTATATATATATATATATATATATATTATTAATTACAATAAGCCAAAAAATTTACTACGTACACTTAATCCACTCTATGTCCCATGAATCATATCTAAAATTATACAAAGTGCCTTTAAATCTTTGCTAAAGAGCAACCGGGTTTTAGGGTCGTTTTACATGCGCTGGCCTGGCAGGCAATGACCGTAGACTATTGTCTTAAAAAAAGAAAAACATTCAATAGTGCAAATCATGTAGTAAATTTTTTATTAGAGATGAGCCAACAGTGAAATATTCTATATTCGTTATTCGTTTCGAATAGCCCCTCAATATTCCACTATTCGAATGAATATCGAACCCCATTATAGTCTATGGGGAAAAATCGTTTGTTTCAGGGGAACCCACAATTCAACTCAGGAGGGTCACTAAGTCCACTATGACACCTCAGCAAATGATGCCAACACCTCTGCAATGCAACTGGGACAGCAGGGGAAGCATGTCTGGGGGCATCTAACAAGCATAAGTCACAGTTTTACCCCACTATCACAGCCTATCAACTACACACTTTCCACACTCAAAAAACCACTATGAAAGTGGAAAAATACCTGGAAATCTTCTTTCCTCCCCAATTGGATGGACAGAAACCCAAATTTTAAGCTAAAGAAACATTACCAAGCAACTCTTTAAATCACGTTGCCCATGACAACAACCACAGATAGGAATAGGCAATGGGAAATCCAACAGTGCCCACCCTTAACAGTCAGTGTGGATGTGTGTGTGTGTGTGTGTGTGTGTGTGTGTGTGTGTGTGTGTGTGTGTGTGTGTGTGTGTGTGCGCGCGATGTGGTAAGACCTTCCAAAATTCACTTTTCTGGCCCTTAACGTGAGCCCTTCCAAATTAAGTTAGAGGCCCTTAAGCTGAGCTACCAGCAGAGATTGAGGCCCTTTAGGTGACTTCAGCCTCTTACCAGCAGAGTTTTAGGCCCTTTAAGTTAATTCAGCCTTGCACCAGCAGTGTTTTTGGCCCTTGAGGTTTGTTCAGCCTTGCACCAGCAGTGTTTTTGGCCCTTGGAGTGAGTAGAGCATTGCACCAGCAGTGTTTTTGGCCCTTAGAGTGAAGAGAACCTTGCATCAGCAGTGTTTTTGGCCCTTAGAGTGAGTAGAGCCTTGCACCAGCAGTATTTTTGGCCCATGAGGTTAGTTGAGCCTTGCACCAGCAGTGTTTTTGGCCCTTGAGGTTTGTTCAGCCTTGCACCAGCAGTGTTTTTGGCCCTTGGAGTTAGTAGAGCATTGCACCAGCAGTGTTTTTGGCCCTTAAAGTGAGAAGAGCCTTGCATCAGCAGTGTTTTTGGCCCTTGGAGTGAGTAGAGCATTGCACCAACAGTGTTTTTGGCCCTTGGAGTGAGTAGAGCATTGCACCAACAGTGTTTTTGGCCCTTGGAGTGAGCAGAGCATTGCACCAGCAGTGTTTTTGGCCCTTGGAGTGAGTAGAGCATTGCACCAGCAGTGTTTTTGGCCCTTGGATTGAGTAGAGCATCGCACCAGCAGTGTTTTTGGCCCTTGGAGTGAGTAGAGCATTGCACCAGCAATGGGCCCGTCTGATGTTGCGTGACATGTGCTGGTGCAAGGCGGGAACGGCACAACAGGCGAAGTAGTGATGGCTAGGAACAGCCTAGCGAGGTGCCGCACTTCCCATCAGGTCACGGAAGGCTTGAGTTTCCACAAGCCGGAACGGCAACGTTTCCTGGGCCAGGAGTTTGGAAATGTGCGCGTTTAAGGCTTGTGCACGTGCGTGGGTAGCGCTGTATTTTTGCCTGCGCTCAAATGTCTGGGAGATGGTGGGTTGCTGGGAAGGGGTGCATGATGGTGCAGGAGAAGGAGCTGAGGCAGGAAAAGGGGAGGATGAGGGAGAAGTCTCCAAAGTGGCGGAGGCAGATGTGGAGGTGTCCTGGCTGCTGGTCTGGACTGCAGCGCCAGCACTGGCAACAGTGGGAGAGGCAGTGGCAGCAACGCTGGATGACGATTGTCCTGCATTTGCTCTCTGCCACTGAGCCCAGTGCTTGCTTTCCAAATGACGGCACATGGCAATGGTCGTAAGGTTGCTCTTTTAAGAGCCCCACTCAGTTTCGAGTTGCAAAGTGTGCAAACCGCACTATATTTCCCCTCCGCACATACATTGAAAAATCTTCACACCACCGAAGACCATGGCCTCGATGTGGGTGTTTTTCTAGGCTAGCTATAATAGGGAACATTTTGGGCTTTGCTGGCTGTGGCCTGGCTTCGGTGAAGCAGCTGTCCTCTGCCTCTGGACATGCCTCTGCCTCTAGCCACCCTCTTTGGTGCTGCACTTCCCTCCACATCTACACTGCTTTCCCCGCTTGACATCCCCCCTGTCCAGGTCGGGTCAGTGTCCTCATCATCCACCACCTCCTCTTCTCCTCTTCCAATTCCTCTCTCGCCTCCTCCTCCTGCACACTGACCATGCCAACAAGCTGCCCTGATGGCAACTGTGTCTCGTCATCGTCATCACATAGGGCGGGTTGCTGTTCAACAACAACAACAGGAGATGGCGGATGCTCCAGTGTTTGGGCATCAGGACACAGAAACTCATCTGTTAGGTCCTGGCATTCGGGAAGTGGTGGGACAGAGAGAGGGACAGTGAAAGGACCCGAAAACAGCTCCTGGGAGGTGGGAAAGGTGGGATTACTCTGCTGGGAAGATTGGGCATGTTGTGAGGAAGGAGGACCAGACTGTTGGGTAGGAGGAGGAGTTGAGGTAGAGGCTGACTGGCTGGTGGAGAATGTGCTGGAAGCATTGTCCGCCAGCCATTGTAACACCTCGGGCCTGGTTAGGGTTGTACTCTGCACCCTACTTAATGTCGCCATCAAGCCGGGGACTGTGGGGAAGCGCAATGCTTGCTGCCAAAGAGCAGTAGGCACGGGAGACGCTGTTGGTTGACCGCAACCTTGCTCCCCATCTGCATTTCCATGCCCCTGTCCTTGTCCCTGTCCCTTTACGCTAGCCTTACGCATTTTTAGATGTATAGTAATGCGATTTTTATGGTGTATACACAGTGGAAAGCTGGGTTGAGCATATATAGCCGGACTGAATTGCTCTGTATCCCTGTTAGGTGTTTGAGGGGAAACACAGTGGAAAGCTGAGTTGAGCGTATATAGCTGGACTAAATTGCTCTGTATCCCTGTTAGATGTTTGGGGGGACACCCCGTGGAAAGCTGGGTTGAGTGTATATAGCTGGACTGAATTGCTCTGTATCCCTGTTAGGTGTTTGGGGGGACACCCCGTGGAAAGCTGGATTGAGCGTATATAGCTGGACTGAATTGCTCTGTATCCCTGTTAAGTGTTTGGGGGGACACCCTGTGGAAAACTGGGTTGAGTGTATATAGCCGGACTGAATTGCTCTGTATCCCTGATATTCTATTCAGTTTTTCCCTGCCTACTAGAAGCTAATCCCTCTCTAGCCCTCAGTGGCTCTCTCTCTCCCTATCTCTCACCGCAAATGTGACTAAGATGGTGGCCGCTATTCTTATAAATCCGAGGTCACATGTTTTCGGCAGCCAATGGGTTTTTTCAATGCCTACATTGAAAAAGCGCGCCAGGGGAGGTGGGAGCACATACGAATTTTTACTGCGTTTGCCGCGTGGTAATCGATTGGAACGGCCTAATATTCGATCAAATACCTATTAGCGTTCGCTCATCACTATTTTTTATTAAGTAAATTGTTAACCAGTTATCTCCAATGTTTTTCAGGGTTATGGGGTCTTGTGAACAATGCTGGTTTTGGATTTGCATTTGGTCCTAATGCCTGGCAAACAAGAGCAGATGTTGCTAAGGTGTTGAATATCAATTTAGTGGGACTCTATGACATGACAGTGCAATTGTTACCTCTCATCATAAAGGCAAAGGGGCGAATTGTCAATACTTCAAGCTGTGGAGGAAGACTATCTTCAGCTGGAGGAGGATATTCTCCATCTAAGTTTGGTGTTGAAGCTTTATCGGATAGTCTCAGGTAAACAATATCTATTTTCCTATGTTTTGCAAAATAGTAGGCAATAGAGAATAAATGAAAATATAAAATGACAACACAGTCAGTCACCCATTACAAAAATACAGTCAAAGGGTGCATTCACACTACGTAAACGGCAGCTTATTCTGAACGTAAAACACGTTCAGAATAAGCGGCGTATAAAGCAGCTCCATTCATTTCTATGGGAGCCGGCATACGAGCGCTCCCCATAGAAATGAATGGGCTGCTTCTTTCACTACGAGCAGTCCCATTGAAGTGAATTTCATTATACTGTTATACTGTTATACTATGTGTGGGGGTCACAGAGGAGCAGAAAGCTCTATAAAGCCCCATTCACCTGACCGTATTTTGCAGGTCTGTAATTGTCTGCAATTGTGGTTCTGCATATCATTAAGGTTAAATTGCCATGTTGGCACTTTGTGATAAATCAGTGGGTTTTGGGTTGCAGTTTGGGCACTCAGTCTCTAAAAGTTTCGCCATCACTGCCCTATGATCTGTACAAAGGCTGGGAGTGGGGTGCTGTAAACATTCCCTGTTGTCACTGATGTGATCCTGTGATATCTACCTCAAGCTAAATAAGCATGGAGTTATCTTCATTGTAGTTGAACTCAGGCTAAGTTCACATCTGCACGCAGTTTCTGTTTCCCAAGCGAACCCCCTGAACAGAAACCTAATCTGCATAAAAAAAATGGTTATCTTAGTAAACTCAAAGACCCCATAGACTATAATCGGGTCCGCATGGTTTCCACCCGAAAAGGGCAAAAAATGTAGAGATGGGAATGGAAACCCCGTATGGAGTGCAAGCGCAGATGTGAACTGAGTCTTATGAGAATATTGAGGTGCCAGTTAAGAAGTGATCTCTACAGAACAGGAAGTGTCAGCCTATTATGAGGCTCAGTGACCAAAGTGACTACTGCAGAACAGAAAGTTAGAAAAAAAAGCCTCCAAATACAAAAAATGTTTCAAAGACTTGTCATTCATTGTATTACCTGTAACAATCCTTAAGGATCACTTTAATGTTTTGCTCATGATAATGAAAATTTGTTATCATTACTTTGTAGATGTACATTTAGGCCACTGAAGCAATAATATATATGTCATCTTTCCTATGCAGAAGAGAGCTTCGATATTTTGGTGTGAAGGTTTCTATCATTGAACCAGGTACCTTTAAGACGGGATTGGGGGCAACAGAACCTCATTTGAAGAATCTAGAGCGCCTGTGGTCGAATGTTAATGCAGATATAAAAACTTATTACGGAGAACGGTATTATCAGCAATGTGAGTGAACATGTTCTTCTTTTCCGGGAAATATTTCAATCTTGGAGAACCTAGTAATATATCTGATATAGATGATTACTTTACAATAGATGTGTTTCATGCTTAAGTATATCAACATGTTGCCATCAATAACCTGTAGATGATTTCTATATTTTGCTTCTGCACACAGATGCCCAGGGCTTGGTGTCTATAACTGGCAGTGCCAGCACCAAACTCTACCATGTAACAGACTGTATGGAGCATGCCTTGACTGCAGTTCATCCTTGGACAAGATATTCTCCTGGATGGGACTGCAAACTTTTTTACCTTCCTTTATCTTACTTACCTACTGCCTTATCCGACTATCTGTTATGTCGACCAGCACCCAAACCTGCGAAAGCTTTGATGTAAACAATTTTATTCTTCTCACTATTTACAATGGTGCATTCTATATATACTACAGAACAATAGTACCAAAGTAATTTTCATTACTCTGATTATGGATTCCAATCAGATTATTTTTTATCTTAAAAATGTTCTGCCAACTAATTTAATATATAATATGTAACTGATTTTGCTAATCTAAAACATCTATGGGGTATGAGAAACTATCACTTTTATGTCTATACATCATCACCAAAAACCCTACATCTCTGAATCTTTAATGGGAGTCTGTCACCAGAGTGAAACATATGAGTGCTGCTGGGAACTTCCTGTGCTGGCAGGAAGCTCATTAGCATATGAATAAAAACAGACTTATTTAGAAACCACTGAGGCAATCCATATACTAAAGGTAGGTGTGGAATAGCATTTGTAAAGGCTATGCAAGGATGTGATTAGTTAAAAATAACTTTTCCCAATAATAGAGCCCCTTTAAACTAGCAACACAGTAAGGCCCAGGCCCCATGTGGCGTAAACGCTACAAAATGGCTGAAACGATGGCGGAAACTACATGGTTTTTGCCAGTCACACTGCAGAAAAATGTGCGCAGTGGAAATGCTGCAATTTCCAAAAAGGTCATGGTTTTGGAAATTGTAGCATGTCAATTGTACCTATAGAAACACTGGTGGTTTCCCTCTAGATATAATGGAAGCAGAAAGTCTGAGGAGGAAACCTCTGTGAACTTCCTGTAAAAAGTGCTGCAGGAAAAACCGCAATGCGCTAAGTGGGGCCTTAGCCTTATAGGTCAGGCTTACATAAATGGCTTAGGCTCAGGCTTAGCCATAAAAATGTGTTCCTCCATTGCTGAGATATTAATTTATTTCTCAATATGCAAATAAGTAGTCTGTAATACCGAGGGCTTTGTAGCTCCAAAGTGCTACACCCCACGGTGCTCTAATACGCCAGCATGAACACAAGAAAACATGTCCAGGTAAGATTTCAGCATAGCTCCCTGCCCTGTCACTCAGAAGGGAGTTGATAGGAAGATGTATTGGAGCAGTGTGGAGCATAGCAGGTTGAAGGAACAGCACTGCCCTCACTGCTCCAGACTACTCATTTGCATATTGTGAAATAAATTAATAATTCAACATTGGAAGCACAAATTTTCATGTGGGAAAAGGCGTTACATTAAGGTGAGTCTGACCTATCTCACTTGTAGACCTCTATGGAGCAGGGAGGGGTGGTGTCGGATTTTCCTGTCAGCTGGTTAATTGATTTATTACTTCACTCTGTGTAATAGCAGCCTCTTATCTACAAACATCATAGTATTAAAAGTGTTCAGAGTAGTAGAGTGTACAACCAGCAATTATACAGGGTGTCTTTTCAATCCCTTCTACATAGACTAATATGTAGAAAGTAATTTTGCCTGAAGAATGAAGAAGAGAGAGATTGTGTATTGTAGGCAGGCAAAGGGAAAGGTTGTGGAGGGAAGATACCTCCCGTTAAGATGGCTCCTCTCCACTAGGTAATGGACTGGAATCCATATCCGGGTTTTGGGTGTAATTATAGACCCGGGCTCAAAGCACTAGTCCTGGGTTTGGGTAGAGCCAAAGTTCGAGCCTTAACACTGACAGATAATGAGACACACCCTCCTCTCCTTCCTGCTTCTGATGGTTAAATGTGCGCTATAAACACTCTGACTGGTGAGCCTGTGGGACTGTTTTTTTTTTTGTCACAAAGACTGTGTTATGTTGCTGGACTCTTCTGCCACTTGGCTGAATTAAGCTGTGTTGTTTTGAGTTGCCTTATGTTGTTGAGAGCTGTTTGTGTTTGGACTTTGTGAAGTCCTCCCAATAAAGCACCAGTGTGAACTTGCAGAAAGTCCTCTGTGTCTTACTCGCCTGGTAACCAGATCCCCAAGGTCCCGAAGCTACATATGGTGGAGGAAGCAGGCAAACAAGTGTAGTTACTGGGCGCAACAGGCCTTCAAAATTCAGATTTTAGCTGTGTATGTCTTGGGTGAAGGCTGCTACTGCGTTAAAGGACAATACCAGAGCTGTACATGAGTTGGTCCAGAAGTTGGTGCTCTCTAATATGCAGCAGCAAGAGACAAATCGCTTGCTGATTGAGCAAATGACAGCGCTCCAGAAAATGGCGGCAGCACCGACAAGTGTACCTGTAGCCGCTCCTGTCAGTGATGTCCGGGAAAAGGTACGCACCTCATTAGAGAAAATGACTGCTGAAGACAACATGGAGGCTTACTTGACTATATTTGAGCGCCGTGCCGTGACTCCTACGCTACTGTCCAGGAGGCTAGGGTGAAGAAAGAGGAAGCCCTGAAAGTGCTAGGGGCTGGAGTAACGAGGGTCATGCCTAAGCAGAAAGCACAGTGTAAAATGCAATGCAAAACAAAAGACAAAATAGCATGGAGCCAGGGAGGACAACAAGTCCCAGCGAGAACACAATAGAGAAGGCGAGGTCGGACAAGCAGAGGGTTAAACCAGGATATCAAAATGAAGTGCCAAATCAGAAGACAAAAGAACAGTCAAATACGAGCCGGGTACACAGCAACTAATACACAGACTGAAAGAGACACAGACAGGATATCTGATCGAGCAGGAGACCAGGAAACAGAAAGTGAATGTCTGGCAAGGATACAAGCCTGGGTGGGGTTTAAATAACAGCAGAGAAAAACACACCCAAAACCTATGATGGCTAATGGCATAGAGTACTGAGAGTAGGGAAAAGATTAACCCTTAATCACCTAAGCGCAACCAACAGAACTCTTAACACGTCTCCCGGGGAGGCGCCGCGCAGCAAGGAGACCGCGGCGACTCCGTGTCCTGACAGTAGACTGGCAATTTGGTTTCTGATCTAGTGTGTAGCTACAGTGTCTACCAGGTAATCTGAAGCATACCACCGGAGTCACAGGATCACATAAATGTTAGAGAACTGATTCTCTATTATAACAAGGGCAGAATGTTTATGATGTACAGATTGGGCTAGGCTCATATCACATAATACGGAGACATGAACTGTATTGAAAAAAAATGTGATATGAACGTAATCTAACTAAATCACCAGTAAGAAAAATCAGATTATCAAGAGAGTGATACACATACAGTACATGTGAAGAGTTATTTTCTGTATCTATCGTATTGAGTTTAGTTTTTTATTTATTTATTTATTTATTGTACTTATGTATTTTGTTAAATTTTGTAGTCTGACTGTGTCTCTTGTCTATGTTAATTCACAATATACAGGCTAGTTTGCAGGTTATTAATTAGTCCAGGATGTTAATTCAGTTGAGGGTCCAGCTAATTCAAAGATCAGTTTATGGATATCATAATTCATGTTTTATAACTATCTGTGTACAAAAATAAGGTTGGGGAACCTGAACACATCTCTGATGTCAAACATGTGGATTGATAACATTCACAACAACCTCGAGTTACATATTTTTGGAAGGGATTACGGTTACATTTGCATGTTTCATATCCCTGGACTGGTAAAAAACCTTCTTCAACATTTCTCAGGCATATCATACCTGTATATAGCACTATGGATTTGGGGAATTTACTTAGCTGGCCCCAGTCAAAGGTGGAAGGTTCCAAGAAGAGGGCTGGGTTAGGAGTCCTATAAATGGGCCTGTTGCCTGTTCAACTTCCTACCAAACTCCACTGCCAGGCTTGTAAAAGGTGTGCTCTTTATTTTATTCACTTTTATTTTACATAATATTTGCTTTTATTTATATCTTTTATTATATATTTTTAAGCACTGTAATATGTGTGTATTAAATCTTAAAATTCAAACAAACATAAAAAAATACCCCAAACACTTACCTCACCCCATTCACCTGCTTTTCTTCTCTTCTCTCTGGAGCCTACAGGGAGCAGGTACAATGTAGTCACTACTCCTAGAGTAGAGACAGGCCAAATGGTGAAGCAGAGATCGGCCGACCAGAACAGTGCCCAGAATTTCGAGTTGTGTATAGGCAGCACACAGGTTGGTGGAAGGTGCTGGGTGCATGTTCTGTGTGAGGTTGACCACCTCCCCACAAATCACATGGACAAGAGGAAGTAGAATCGCACTCCAAAAATGGTTATGATTTTTTTTAATGCTGTACATAAATATTAGGTTTCGGGTTATTATCAGGCATTTATAATAATAGAAAGTAAAGAATGTGCATAGTAGCACGGTTGTTCAGTTTTGTGGAGACCATAATGGAGACATATACAGACAACAGTTTATGGGATAAGATAAGGTCCATAAGGTCACCAGACAGCCCTGAAATCACACACAGGAGACTACACTTAAGCATTCTTATGGACCTTGTAGCAACACACGTAGAAGGCGCACCAGCCCTACCTCCTTGGAATCTACCTGTTAGGAAACTGATGCAACAAATAACTCAGTAAGTCCTGGGCAACTAGGATCCCCAAGCGCTAAGGAAAAAACAGTCCTAGGTGTGCTATGCTCTCCTAACCAGAGCAGACCCAGGCCCTGGAGTTCTTCACCAGAGCTCCTGATTGTGGAACTGGACTTGGTAACAGTCCGAGGCCTGGATAAGCAACTGCCTAGAGAAGGGCAGTTGCCCAGTGAACCCCAAGTAGGAGGACCCAGAAGGACCCAGACACTAACCTTAGAGTGAAGTCCAATAGGATAGGAAGGAATGGAGTAGTAGATGAGCAGGAGGGTAATCCAGGGAATACATGCAGATACCCGAGGAGCAAATCCGTGGTCAAGCAAACCGGGTCGATTACTGGAGGTCATGTGGTAGCAGTAGGCAGAGGCAGAAGCGTAGTCAGGGAAGCCGGGTCATACACAGGAGGTCAGGAAGGTGTCAAATCAGGATCACGGAGGAGAGGTCTGTAAAGCAAGCCAGGTCAAACAATCCAGCAATGCATGATCAGGGACAGGAAGTAGGAGGCAGGAGACAGGAGACAGGGAAGCAGGAGAGACTTGTCGCTAGGGAGCTGATACCGTAGGGAAAACGAATAACCAGGGGAAGGCCAGGACCAGAATGAGGCCTAAATAGCCTCAGGCCTGCCGCTGATCCCCCTGACCCAGAAGTGCTGGCTCTGGCTCCAGGGGAAAACCGGAAACTCCACAAACTCCAGTGGAGGCCTCTGGCCTATCCTACTCCAGAACCAGCAGCCATCCCGGCGTTGGACACAGAGTGGGCCGGGAGCCTCCGCGCAGCACAGACCCCTGCCCGTTCTAAAACTACCTCTATGGACCTTATTCCTTGACCTGTTGTCTGTATATGTCTCCATTACGGTCTCCACAAATCCGACCAACCAGGCTACTATGCACATTCTTTATGTTTTATAATTATAAGTGCCTAACGAAGGGTGATAACCTGAAACTTTGTAATATTTATGTTCACCATTAAAAGAAGCATAACCAGTTTTGGAGTGTTCATAATCTGGGACTGTCACGCTGAATCCAGGATGGTGGGGGCATATGATATACTAAATACCGTACACATCCCATCCAGGGAATTTCATGGTATGATGCATGTGTACAATAGTACTTGGATGGACAATAGTACTTGGATCCCCCATCTTGAGCTCATATCCACAATTGGAAATACTATCACAGACTGAAAAAAGAGGTATTAAAACTTACATTACTAAAAGTTATTAAAAATAAAAATCTCAAATACTAAAAACTTGGCTGATAATACCAAGATAGAATAGCCGACCCCCAACAAGGGTAAAAATAAAGAGAGCCCTACTAATTCTCCCTACCTATATATCCCTAGGTATTTCTGAGTAAACATTTCATCAGGGGACCAATACAGAGGTTTAGCAGGTTAACAATTCTATGAGTTGTTTTGAAACAGATGATATATTGAGTAACGTACAGGCCAGCAACATAGCTATGTGCTATCAACACTGCAAACCATGGTGCATCTGTATATAGACCCAACGCTCTCCAAGGAGGTACAGCAAAACCAAAAGATCAATCTGGTCTCAAGCTGACACATCCTCACTCTGACCCACCCTTTGTAGTCCCCAACTGGCAAAACAGACCAGAGGTTGCCGCTTGTAGTTGGCATCATCACATCCCGCCTCTGGAACCACCCCCGAGGATCAAGTATGGAATGGTAACAGCCTATCAGTGGTGCTATAGCAACACTCAATAGCGTCCTAGCATCTCTGGGTATAAACAGACAGATCCTCATCAGATTGGTAATGGATAAAAGCTATATATGACAAGAATAAGACAATCAGTAGCTCTTATATATTGCTGCAATGTCTTAGGTGCAGGTCAAATGGCAATTTGGAGTATACAGCACTGCTTATTGCTAAATGTCATATTTGATAACAGACATGCCCCAGAGGTATTAACTTACAAACAAAGAAGAAAGAATGACAATATACAAAAGATCCAAAGAACCCTCCAAGAGTAAGGTCAGAAGCATCCATTTCATCATCTAATAATGCTATATCCACTAATTCATTATTATAATGGCAATTGTGACTATTAATACAAGGCTTTTCCCTCCGCCGACTTTCAGCAATTTCTGCAATGGAGTCTGAAAAGGAGAACCCGGCCTTAGTGGTAAGAGACATGCTAGTACTAAATACAGTACACATCTCCTCCAGGCAGCTTCACTTACTTTCAGCAGAAGAAAAAGACCTGAAAGTGAGACATGAATGTGACTAAACAATCAATGTGGACAGATGCAAAGAGAAGGCGCTCTGTCTGCATTCGTCATTGTCTGAACACAGTCTAAGGCTACATGCGCACTAACATATGTATGTACGAGTCCATGAGAAAACAGCATGGCCAGTACATGGTGATAGGTGTGTGCCATCCATAACGGCCTCAAAACTGACAAGAAAAGAACCAGGCTCACAGCCCCCTACACTGACTTATAATACAGCGAGTGCATGGGGCCATAAGAAAATAATGGGAAAATATGGCTAACACTCTAACAAAGAACACATTGTGTATGGAGCCTAAGACATGCATATGCTTCTATGGTCACACAGCCCATCAGGACGGCTTCTCTGCTGATGTATAAGTGAATAATAAGACGTTTGTGCAAGGAGCAGCCCCCAATGCTGGTTATTTAGGAACGTTATTAACACAGTACACGTGACAAAGTAATAACTCCATACAGTAGATGTATGTTATATGATGCTTAAGAAATCAGTCCCTTGTGTAAAATACTAATATTTTTTGCTGTTAAGCTTTTCTGGCACATTTCACTTGTTAGGTTGGATCTGTCCTCTACCCTCCTCTGCTGCCAGCAATGTGTTTGTTTAACAGCGAACAGACCCAGCCCTTTGCCTGCGAGTGTGCTTTGTACGCCTTCTGTATGAGGTTGCCTGAGGTATCTTCACACTGTCCAAGGTGAGTTTAAAGCACTTTACTGTAGACTATGTTATAGTGAACATTTCACAATGTACCGCTTTCTTTCATGTAAATAGTAATGTACTATGAAGCGTATTTGCCATATTTTCTGAAGAGTAAGAATCAAGATCTATATGATCAATACTTTGCCACAATCATATTCTATATTTTACTCCATTTTAGACAATTTGGCTCCTCAGCATTGAGTCCGCATGTTTTGTGCTCTATATGGGTCACTTATACAGCTAGTAATAGCAATAACACAGCAGCATATGTTTCTGCCTTAATAGTTAATACAGGTAACTTCTCTATGAATCTTTATCGCTGTGACAAATACAGAATATCTCTTGGATTTCTCTTTCCTGTTATCCAGTATGAAATCAAACAGGGGACTATGGAGGACTTTTCAGTTTGGATAAGATCCATCCTTGTCCTGGGACACAGATCAAAAATCTAGAAAGGAAAATTCCTGCTTGAATGATCTGTGGAATGGTAACCTGGGAGGGATCTTGAAATACAGAATAGTTAGAAACCGATTTCTAAGTCCACTAGTTTTAGTTATTTTGCTGTTTTGATACATTTTTGTATTTTATAAATAACTAGCCTCTACTGTTGGCTTTGATGATCCGCTTATATCCAGCAAATTTCCATCAATGATTTGCCTGCTCCAGCGTTTCGGCACCTCTTAAGTTGTCCTACTGCTGAACTTGTTCCTCACGCCATGCCTGTGATCGTTCCGGCATCTCAGCAGCTTGCTGGGACGCCATATAATGAGCATGTTGTTGGTGTTGATAATCGCCTGCTCTGGCGTTTTGACAGCTATCAAGCTGGCCTACCGCTGAACTCGTTCCTCGCGAGAGGCCATGCCATTTACGGGGATAAAAAGTAGCCTATGTTTTAATCAAGGTTATTGAATGTCATTCAAATCTGTTCAGCCGTTTTTGCGTGATTGAGGAACAAACATCCAAACACACAAACTTTCACATTTATAATATTCGTAGGATTGTATTCTCATCATTATTATATTCACCTCATATTCAGAGAGAACTATTAGAAAAAGTGACGTTGAATATGCAGTCAGTAGGATACTACCATACACGTACACAGCTGCATGTTGCCAGTCATTTATATCATGTATAGTTTGTATTGGGTACTTGTTTTAGAATTAAACTGAACAACATAGTTGAGACATAGTCATAGACTAGACATATTAAAGAGGACCTTTCATGGATTTGGGCAGATGCGGTGTTATATACCACTGGAAAACCGACAGTGTGCTGAATCCAGCGCACTGTCGGCTTTCCCAATCTGTATCCCAATTCATATGAAAGATGGATCTGCAGCACTCTTCTTCATTATTAAAACTTCATCTTTAATTCTATTTCATAAGACAATACAAACTCCATACAAAAGATAGAAAAAACAAAAAATACAAAGAAGACGCAATAAAAACCGCTGTCAGTATAACATCGCTGAGGCGTTTCAAGACCATCTTGGTCTCTTACTCATAGCTGTTCAAGGTCTGCTTTATTATCCTTTCCTTCCCCAATTTATTGCTGTTATAGCCAACCTGAATAATAATGTCATATGAAGCGTATAAATGCACACTATACATATATATACAGTCCTATGAAAAAGTTTGGGCACCCCTATTAATCTTAATCATTTTTAGTTCTAAATATTTTGGTGTTTGCAGCAGCCATTTCCGTTTGATATATCTAATAACTGATGGACACAGTAATATTTCAGGATTGAAATGAGGTTTATTTTACTAACAGAAAATGTGCAATATGCATTAAACCAAAATTTGACCAGTGCAAAAGTATGGGCACCTCAACAGAAAAGTCACATTAATATTTTGTAGATCCTCCTTTTGCAAAGATAACAGCCTCTAGTCGCTTCCTGTAGCTTTTAATCAGTTCCTGGATCCTGGATAAAGGTATTTTGGACCATTCCTCTTTACAAAACAATTCAAGTTCAGTTAAGTTTGATGGTCGCCAAGCATGGACAACCCGCTTCAAATCATCCCACAGATGTTCAATGATATTCAGGTCTGGGGACTGGGATGGCCATTCCAGAACATTGTAATTATCCTCTGCATGAATGCCTGAGGATTTGGAGCGGTGTTTTGGATCATCGTCTTGCTGAAATATCCATCCCCAGTGTAACTTCAACTTCGTCACTGATTCTTGAACATTATTCTCAAGAATCTGCTGATACTGAGTGGAATCCATGCGACCCTCAACTTTAACAAGATTCCCGGTGCCGGCATTGGCCACACAGCCCCAAAGCATGATGGAACCTCCACCAAATTTTACAGTGGGTAGCATGTGTTTTTCTTGGAATGCTGTTTTTTTGGACGCCATGCATAACGCCTTTTTGTATGACCAAACGACTCAATCTTTGTTTCATCAGTCCACAGGACCTTCTTCCAAAATGAAGCTGGCTTGTCCAAATGTGCTTTTGCATACCTCAGGCGACTCTGTTTGTGGTGTGCTTGCAGAAACGGCTTCTTTCTCATCACTCTCCCATACAGCTTCTCCTTGTGCAACGTGTGCTGTATTGTTGACCGATGCACAGTGCCACCATCTGCAGCAAGATGATGCTGCAGCTCTTTGGAGGTGGTCTGTGGATTGTCCTTGACTCTTCTCACCATTCTTCTTCTCTGCCTTTCTGATATTTTTCTTGGCCTGCCACTTCTGGGCTTAACAAGAACTGTCCCTGTGGTCTTCCATTTCCTTACTATGTTCCTCACAGTGGAAACTGACAGGTTAAATCTCTGAGACAACTTTTTGTATCCTTCCCCTGAACAACTATGTTGAACAATCTTTGTTTTCAGATCATCTGAGAGCGGGCTATCCATGCTCGGCGACCATCAAACTTAACTGAACTTGAATTGTTTTGTAAAGAGGAATGGTCCAAAATACCTTCATCCAGGATCCAGGAACTGATGAAAAGCTACAGGAAGCGACTAGAGGCTGTTATCTTTGCAAAAGGAGGATCTACTAAATATTAATGTCACTTTTCTGTTGAGGTGCCCATACTTTTGCACTGGTCAAATTTTGGTTTAATGCATATTGCACATTTTCTGTTAGTACAATAAACCTCATTTCAATCCTGAAATATTACTGTGTCCATCAGTTATTAGATATATCAAACTGAAATGGCTGTTATAAACACCAAAATATTTAGAACTAAAAATGATTAAGATTAATAGGGGTGCCCAAACTTTTTCATAGGACTGTATATACAGTCCTATGAAAAAGTTTGGGCACCCCTATTAATCTTAATCATTTTTAGTTCTAAATATTTTAGTATTTGCAACAGCCATTTTAGTTTGATATATCTAATAACTGATGGACACAGTAATATTTCAGGATTGAAATGAGGTTTATTGTACTAACAGAAAATGCGCAATATGCATTAAACCAAAATTTGACCGGTGCAAAAGTATGGGCACCTCAACAGAAAAGTGACATTAATATTTAGTACATCCTCCTTTTGCAAAGATAACAGCCTCTAGTCGCTTCCTGTAGCTTTTAATCAGTTCCTGGATCCTGGATAAAGGTATTTTGGACAAACAATTCAAGTTCAGTTAAGTTAGATGGTCGCCGAGCATGGACAGCCCGCTTCAAATCATCCCACAGATGTTCAATGATATTCAGGTCTGGGGACTGGGATGGCCATTCCAGAACATTGTAATTGTTCCTCTGCATGAATGCCTGAGGATTTGGAGCGGTGTTTTGGATCATTGTCTTGCTGAAATATCCATCCCCGGCGTAACTTCAACTTCGTCACTGATTCTTGAACATTATTCTGAAGAATCTGCTGATACTGAGTGGAATCCATGCGACCCTCAACTTTAACAAGATTCCCGATGCCGGCATTGGCCACACAGCCCCAAAGCATGATGGAACCTCCACCAAATTTTACAGTGGGTAGCATGTGTTTTTCTTGGAATGCTGTTTCTTCTTGGACGCCATGCATAACGCCTTTTTTTTATAACCAAACAACTCAATTTTTGTTTCCAAAATGAAGCTGCCTTGTCCAAATGTGCTTTTTCATACCTCAGGCAACTCTATTTGTGGCGTACGTGCAGAAACGGCTTCTTTCTCATCACTCTCCCATACAGCTTCTATTTGTGCAAAGTGCGCTGTATAGTTGACCGATGCACAGTGACACCATCTGCAGCAAGATGATGCTGCAGCTCTTTGGAGGTGGTCTGTGGATTGTCCTTGACTGTTCTCACCATTCTTCTTCTCTGCCTTTCTGATATTTTTCTTGGCCTGCCACTTCTGGGCTTAACAAGAACTGTCCCTGTGGTCTTCCATTTCCTTACTATGTTCCTCACAGTGGAAACTGACAGGTTAAATCTCTGAGACAACTTTTTGTATCCTTCCCCTGAACAACTATGTTGAACAATCTTTGTTTTCAGATCATTTGAGAGTTGTTTTGAGTAGCCCATGATGCCACTCTTCAGAGGAGATTCAAATAGGAGATCAACTTGCAATTGGCCACCTTAAATACCTTTTCTTATGATTGGATACACCTGGCTATGAAGTTCAAAGCTCACTGAGGTTACAAAACCAATTTTGTGCTTCAGTAAGTCAGTAAAAAGTAGTTAGGGGAATTCAGATCAATAAAATGATAAGGGTGCCCATACTTTTGCACCGGTCAAATTTTGGTTTAATGCATATTGCGCATTTTCTGTTAGTACAATAAACCTCATTTCAATCCTGAAATATTACTGTGTCCATCAGTTATTAGATATATCAAACTGAAATGGCTGTTGCAAACACCAAAATATTTAGAACAAAAAATGATTAAGATTAATAGGGGTGCCCAAACTTTTTCATAGGACTGTATATATATATATATATATATATATATATATATATATATATATATATATATATATATATACAGCATTAACATGAAGTATAGTATAAAAACACATGAGTGCCATTCCTGGGATAAATGGATGATTTTATTCATGTGCTAAAACAGTGTGAATCTCCCCAGTTATACAGTATGATACAGTTAGTACGGGTGTTTTACGTCTATAATATACATTCTTATAGATCCCTCTGACCTACAAAGCCCTTCAGTTTATGAATATCGGCTCACTAGAAATAAACGCCTGTGAGTTTGATAACCTATTTGTTAGACGAGTTTATTCCATACTTACCTGGTTATTATGATCATATTGATCATATCAATCCTGTATAACTAACCTTTGTACTATTAACCTGTGTATAGCCAACCACAATAGAAAGCAAAGGTTCAGAGCGCAGTTTTGTTAATTATACAGGTAGTGTAAACAATGTAGCAATATTCAGTGAGCTGCAAGACTGGGGGAAGTAGACTACAAGACTGCTGACTGCCAGTGATTCATGGACAATGAGCTATGATAGAAGATAGAATCATGGCATAATACATAACAGCAGCAACAAAGGACAAAAAAATGGGGAGAAGCACTCAAAGTAGTAGACCCGTCTACCC
Source organism: Leptodactylus fuscus (assembly GCF_031893055.1). Classification (NCBI taxonomy): domain Eukaryota; kingdom Metazoa; phylum Chordata; class Amphibia; order Anura; family Leptodactylidae; genus Leptodactylus; species Leptodactylus fuscus. The sequence continues at coordinate 227,082,562 of NC_134266.1, forward strand.
CAATGTGTAATGAGATGCAAGTTATCAATCTATCCTCAAGGGTTTTGTCTGGCGAAGAGATAAGTCTTTTACAAAAGGGGTTGTCCTTTGTCCCTACCCCCAGTTTTGATCTATTTGTTTGGGTAAAGGACTTAAACCTCTTCTGCCGCAAACTTAAATGGAAGAGGTTCTTCACATTGAATAATCAACGCAAATGTAGAGAACTGGGGATTGAAGAGGAAGATTTGGATACCTTTAATACACTTGGGGAACTAATGGAGGAGAGTCACAGAAATTTAGGAGAGGGACCTTTTACAGATAGACGGTTACCCTCCAAAAAATTTCCCCCTGTTGGGGACGATGGGGCTATTGACATTTTTCTTCGGGTGGTGACACAAAAAATTGTCGACCTATCTAACTCTATGCAAGATTTCAACCCTGGATCTCGAAATTTGGACAAAAAGGAATGGTTAGCCCTCAAAAAACTAAGGGATGATGACAGAATTACGATAAAACCGTCAGATAAAGGGGGGAATCTCGTGATATTGGACAATAACCAATACAAGGAAATGTGTATGTCCATATTGGGTGACTCGACATGCTATGAAGTAATTACATCAGCTTCAATGGGCAGTTATACGGCGGAGTTAAAAGGACTATTAGATGGAGCAATGGAAAAGAGACTGATTAACAAAAGTGAACATCAATTCATGTTGCCAGAACATCCAATACAGGCAACGTTTTATTCATTACCAAAAGTCCATAAGGGACTGTCCCCATTAAAAGGACGTCCCATAGTGGCGGGTATAGGCTCTCTCACACAAAATGCAAGCCTGTACCTCGACGATATATTACGTCCATTTGTTATGAGCCTTCCATCTTACGTCCGGGACACCATGGATGTCCTCCGGCGATTGGAGGGCATCCAGGTGTCCCGGAATGTTTTACTCGCCAGCCTGGACGTTGAGTCCCTGTATAGCTGTATCCCCCACCAGATTGGCTATCAAGCCATAGGGACATTTCTTGAAACACGCGGTAGTTTTATGCGGGAGCATAACCAATTCGTCCTGGATTTATTGGCCTTTGTGTTGGAACATAATTGTTTCCTTTTTAATGGCAGGATCTTCCACCAGCTCAGGGGAGTGGCTGTGGGGAGCCCTTGTGCCCCTAGCTTTGCCAACCTCTTCCTGGGCTGGTGGGAGAAGGAATTTGTCTTTGCCGAGGCCATGGATCACTGGACATCTCATATTCTCCTCTGGGTCCTTTTCATTGACGACATCTTGGTGTTGTGGGACGGATCCAGGGGAGAGTTTGTTGAGTTTACCCAGTCACTTAATCAGAATAACATTGGCATGTATCTCACACATGAGATTGATGAGAAACATATGACGTTTCTGGATTTGACCATCAGAAAGGAGGACACGGGGCACTTAACAACTATAGTGCTTCGCAAGCCTACAGCAACAAATTCGTTGCTGGCATGGGACAGCTGGCACCCGCCCCCTTTAAGGGCTGGCATTCCTAAGGGCCAGTATATGCGGGTATGCCGTAATTGCACAAGATTGTCTGATTTTCAATCAATGGCTGGAGATTTGCGTTCTAGATTTAGACGACGTGGATATCCTGATGGGGTCCTAAAAAGGGCATACCATCATGCGTTGTCTAGTGATAGGACACAGATGTTGAATCCTAGAGTGACGGAAAGTGGTGATGACAAAACTCGTATCATTGCCACATATGACCAAGCCTCTGATGAGATGAAGAATATCCTCATGGATGCCTGGGATATTTTGAAAACTGATCCTATTATGCGTCCACTGATTGGCGAGAAACCAGCAATCACATATAGACGTGGCCCCAATTTGCGGGACAAATTGGTCCACAGCCACTTTCAGGCATCCTCAACTAATGGTACTTGGCTTAGGGATGGAGCAAGTAAGACTGTGGGATGCTACCCGTGCGGCGACTGCAAAGCTTGTAATTTTGTCAAGAGAGGCCAGTTTTTTACCAGCACTAACACTGGCAAGCAGTTTAAGATCCATCAATTCATAAACTGCAAAACGGCAGGAATTGTGTATGTCATCACTTGTTCCTGCGGTGTACAGTATATCGGGAAAACAATTAGAGAATTCCGTAGAAGAGTTAGGGAACATGTCAATGACATTGCTAAACGTGAAGAAACATCAGTGTCACGACATGTTTGGGAATACCATGAAGGGGATGCCACCCAATTGAAATTTCAGGGCATTGAAATCGTCACTAAATCTGTTAGGGGTGGCGATTATAATCGTAAAGTCCTCCAGCGGGAGTCCAGATGGACATTCCTTATGGATACGGTACAACCTAAAGGGCTCAATGAATTTATATCTTTTGCCCCTTTTTTATGATAGGCTAATCTACCAGTATTTCCCCTTCCATCTTTTTTGGTATTTACGGGCCAATTACAAACTTTAGGCCCATCGATAAATCCCACGGGTTTGTGAGATGGATATATATAAAAAATCCCGAGGGAAAATATTCTCATAATATTCTCAAAAATTGTTTTTCTGGCTTAGTTTAGCCCAGTTTTTCTGGTCTAGATCCGGTGGGGGACTATTATGTACTACCGATGTGATCTAGGTTTTATTTTGGATCACTATTACAGGTTGCATATTTGGGGAGTAGTTAATCCATTGTTGTTAAATTACTTACCTGACTTCCTTATTTGGTCTGTTTTGTTCGTTTATTCTGGTCTTCTCCAATACACCTGTATATGAATGTATACCGCAACTAGAAACCAGTAGTCGTCAGGGACGCTTTCTGTGTATCCACTGACGTGTGGCTTAGACACGCCCCAATGGGCGGGGTTGTGTCACGTGACCGGGCGGCCCGAGATTGGTCTGTCTGAGGAGTGACGCATGGTTAGGGGAGGAGTAAAGGTGGCTTTTTAACCTCTTCAAGACCGAGCCTAAAAGTACCTAGATGACCGGGCCTCATTTTTCAAATCTGACATGTGTCACTTTAAGTGGTAATAACTTTGAGATGCATTAACTTATCATGGTGATTCTGAGATTGTTTTCTCGTGACACATTGTACATCGTGTCAGTGGTACATTTTGGCCAATATGTTTTGTCTTTAATTATGAAAAAATAGGAAATTTGGTTAAAATTTTGAAAAAAATGCAATTTTCAAACTTTGAAATTGCATGCCTTTCATGTAGAATGTCATACTACCCAAATTACTTCATACATTTAATTTACCATATCTCTGCTTTATATTGGCATCAAACTTTAATCACCCTTTCATTTTTTTCAGATGCTATAAGGCTTACAAGTCAAGCAGTAATTTTCCAAATTTTTAAGAATATTTCCAACACACATTTTTCAAGGGACCAGTTCAGTTCTGAAGGGGTCTTAAAAGGCCTCTCTATTAGAAACCCCCATAAATCACCCCATTCTAAAAACTTCACTCCTGTAAGAATTCATAACTGCATTTAGGAAGTTTCTTAACCCTTTCAGCATTTCATGGCAATTAAAACAAAATAGAGGTCAAATTTACAATTTCAATTTTTTTTCACTAATATTTTCATTTAGCCCTAGATCTTACACATTCACAACGTGTTAAAGGAGAAAACACATTCTAAATTCTATTAAGCAATTTCCTCCAAGCATGAAACTATTCCATGTGAGAATGTTAAAAGATGTATGGGCACACTGTAGGGTCCAGAACAGAAGGAGCGCTATTGGGATTTTGGAGGGCAGATTTTGCTGGAATCTGTTTCAGGCACCATGTCGCATTTGCAGAGCCCCTGAAGTGCCAGAACAGTGGAAACCCCCTCAAAATAACACCATTTTGGAAACTAGACCCCTCAAGGAATGTATCCAGGGGTATAGTGAGCACTTTGACCCTACAGGTGTTTCACAGATTTTTTTACCATTGAGACATGAAAATTTTAAATTTTTTTTTCCCTAATATAATGTCACTTTAGCCCCCAATTTTTTATCTTCAAAAGGGGTTAAAGGAGAAATTGCAACCCACATATTGCTACACACTTTCTATTGAATGCAACAATATCCCATATGTTCTGGTATACTGATATACGGACACATGGCAGCTCTCAGAACGGAAAGAGCGCTAATTGGGTTTTGGAGGCCAGATTTTGCTGGAATCATGATCAAGCACCATGTCCTATTTGCAGAGCCCTCTAGGTGTCCAAACAGTAGAAACCTCCAAATTGTGACCCCATTTTGGAAACTAGACCCTGTGAGTTATTCATTGAGGGGTATAGTGAGTATTTTGACCCCATAAGTTTTGAAAAAATTTGTGTCAAACTAAAATTTTTCATATTTTTTACACAAAAGTGTCATTTTAAAGGCAGCTTTTTTCCCCATAACACATGAAAATAAATAAAAACACCCCAAAATAGATGGCCCCATTTCTCCTGTGTTCAAAAATGTATACTTTGTGGCCTTAATACTATGTACGGACGCACAGTAGGGCCCAAAAAGAAGGGAGCACCAACTGGGTTTCAAGACATAATATTTGCTTCTAAATGTTTCAGACCCATTGCGCATTCAAACAAGATTTGAGTTACCAAAACAATTGAAAACCCCCATAAATGACCCTATTTTATAAACTAGACCCCTTAAGGTATTCATTGGGGGGTATAGTGAGCATTTTGACCCTATAGCCATTTCACAGATTTTAATAACCTTGGGATGTGTAGGTGAAAAATTACTAAAATGTCCCTTTATCTCCAAAGTTTTCATTTTCACAAGGGGTTAAAGGAGAAAAAGCCCCCCCCCACAGTTTGTTACACAATTTCTCTTGAACACGGCAATACCCCATATGTGGCCATAATCTGCTGTATGGGAACATGGCGGGGCTCAGAATGGAAAGAGCACTATTTTGCTTTTGGTGGGCAGATATTGCTGGAATAGTTTTGAGGTGCCATGTTGCATCTGCTGAGCCCCTAAAGTATCAATACAATGGAAACCCCTCAAAAGTGACCCCATTTTAAAAACTACACCCATCAAGGAATGTATCAAGGGGTATTATCATTCTGAGCCTAAAAATGCTTCCCAAAAATTAATGCACAAAATGAAAATTTAAATTTTGAAAGAAATATGCCTTTTCGGTGCCCAATGAGTTGCACCCACTTTGTGCACTCCTAAAACTATTAAGGGGCCATCCCGGGTAGAAAGAAGTTATATATGTGGGTGTACACTGCTGCTTGGGCACACAGCAGGGCTCAGAAGGGAAGGAGCAGTGGGCTTTTCAGCTTTTGGTGTACAGATTTGGAGGGGTTTCCTGACGCCATGTTGTTTTTGCAGAGCCCTGGAGGTGACAGTAATTTGGAATTCCCCAACAAGTGACCCCATTTTGTAGGGGAGATTTTAGAGTCTCTACAAATGTGACATGGTGTCCAAACACCAACAATCTAAATCAGCTGTCCAAAAGCACATATCGCTCCTTCCCTTCTGCGCCCTGCTGTGTACCCAAGCAGCAGTTTATGCCCACAGGTATGACACTGGTGTACCCCGGATAAGGAACCTACTATAAATTTCCTACTATATCTCCAGTAGCTACTATGTTGGGGGGGTCACTAAGGGGGGCAGTTCTGGTTTATTTTCCGTCGTAAGCTCTACATCTGGTTTGTACCCCAGTATTCGCTCGCACAGCTTATACATACCCTTCCTGCCGTAGCCAGTTGTGTTCTTATGATTTGGTGATTTGTTTGTTTTTTTGTCTTCACACTGTACAGGCTATAATTTTTTTTATTTTTCTGGTGATGTGGCCGCATGAGGGCTTGATGTTTGCGGTATGAGATGTATTTTGTTATAACTAGAGATGAGCGAACACTAAAATGTTCGAGGTTCGAAATTCGATTCGAACAGCCGCTCAATGTTCGTGTGTTCGAACGGGTTTCGAACCCCATTATAGTCTATGGGGAACAGATACTCGTTAAGGGGGAAACCCAAATCCGTGTCTGGAGGGTCACCAAGTCCACTATGACACCCCAGGAAATGATGCCAACACCTCTGGAATGACACTGGGACAGCAGGGGAAGCATGTCTGGGGGCATCTAACACACCAAAGACCCTCTATTACCCCAACATCACAGCCTAACAACTACACACTTTACACACTCAATACCACCTCTCTGACAGTAGGAAAACACCTTGAAACATGTGTATTTGGCACTTGCAGTGAGGAGAGCTTGTCACCAGCAGTGAATTTGGCCCTTGTAGTAAGTTGAGGTTGGCACCAACATTTGTTTTGAAAATCAGGGTGGATTGAGCCTCTAACCAGCAGAGTTTGGGCAAATTCATGGTGGAGGGAGCCTCTAAAAACCCCAGTTTGGACCAATTCATGGTGGAGGGAGCCTCTAACCAGCCCAGTTTGGGCAAATTCATGGTGGAGGGAGCCTCTAAAAAACCCAGTTTGGACCAATTCATGGTGGAGGGAGCCTCTAACCAGCCCAGTTTGGGCAAATTCATGGTGGAGGGAGCCTCTAACCAGCCCAGTTTGGACCAATTAATGGTGGAGGGAGCCTCTAACCAGCCCAGTTTGGACCAATTAATGGTGGAGGGAGCCTCTAACCACCCCAGTTTGGACCAATTCATGGTGGAGGGAGCCTCTAACCAGCCCAGTTTGGGCAAATTCATGGTGGAGGGAGCCTCTAACCAGCCCAGTTTGGACCAATTAATGGTGGAGGGAGCCTCTAACCACCCCAGTTTGGACCAATTCATGGTGGAGGGAGCCTCTAAACAGCCAAGTTTGGACCAATTCATGGTGAAGGGAGCCTCTAAAAACCCGTTTGGACCAATTCATGGTGGAGGGAGCCTCTAACCAGCCCAGTTTGGGCAAATTCATGGTGGAGGGAGCCTCTAAACAGCCCAGTTTGGGCAAATTCATGGTGGAGGGAGCCTCTAACCAGCCCAGTTTGGACCAATTAATGGTGGAGGGAGCCTCTAACCACCCCAGTTTGGACCAATTCATGGTGGAGGGAGCCTCTAAACAGCCAAGTTTGGACCAATTCATGGTGAAGGGAGCCTCTAAAAACCCGTTTGGACCAATTCATGGTGGAGGGAGCCTCTAACCAGCCCAGTTTGGGCAAATTCATGGTGGAGGGAGCCTCTAAACAGCCCAGTTTGGGCAAATTCATGGTGGAGGGAGCCTCTAACCAGCCCAGTTTGGACCAATTAATGGTGGAGGGAGCCTCTAACCAGCCCAGTTTGGACCAATTCATGGTGGAGGGAGCCTCTAAACAGCCAAGTTTTGGGAAATTCATGGTGGAGGGAGCCTCTAACCAGCCCAGTTTGGACCAATTCATGGTGGAGGGAGCCTCTAAAAAACCCAGTTTGGACCAATTCATGGTGGAGGGAGCCTCTAAACAGCCCAGTTTGGGCAAATTCATGGTGGAGGGAGCCTCTAACCAGCCCAGTTTGGACCAATTAATGGTGGAGGGAGCCTCTAAACAGCCCAGTTTGGGCAAATTCATGGTGGAGGGAGCCTCTAAACAGCCCAGTTTGGGCAAATTCATGGTGGAGGGAGCCTCTAACCAGCCCAGTTTGGACCAATTAATGGTGGAGGGAGCCTCTAAACAGCCCAGTTTGGGCAAATTCATGGTGGAGGGAGCCTCTAACCAGCCCAGTTTGGGCAAATTCATGGTGGAGGGAGCCTCTAACCAGCCCAGTTTGGACCAATTAATGGTGGAGGGAGCCTCTAACCAGCCCAGTTTGGACCAATTCATGGTGGAGGGAGCCTCTAAACAGCCAAGTTTTGGGAAATTCATGGTGGAGGGAGCCTCTAACCAGCCCAGTTTGGACCAATTCATGGTGGAGGGAGCCTCTAAAAAACCCAGTTTGGACCAATTCATGGTGGAGGGAGCCTCTAAACAGCCCAGTTTGGGCAAATTCATGGTGGAGGGAGCCTCTAAACAGCCCAGTTTGGGCAAATTCATGGTGGAGGGAGCCTCTAACCAGCCCAGTTTGGACCAATTAATGGTGGAGGGAGCCTCTAACCAGCCCAGTTTGGACCAATTCATGGTGGAGGGAGCCTCTAAACAGCCAAGTTTTGGGAAATTCATGGTGGAGGGAGCCTCTAACCAGCCCAGTTTGGACCAATTCATGGTGGAGGGAGCCTCTAAAAAACCCAGTTTGGACCAATTCATGGTGGAGGGAGCCTCTAAACAGCCCAGTTTGGGCAAATTCATGGTGGAGGGAGCCTCTAACCAGCCCAGTTTGGACCAATTAATGGTGGAGGGAGCCTCTAAACAGCCCAGTTTGGGCAAATTCATGGTGGAGGGAGCCTCTAAACAGCCCAGTTTGGGCAAATTCATGGTGGAGGGAGCCTCTAACCAGCCCAGTTTGGACCAATTAATGGTGGAGGGAGCCTCTAAACAGCCCAGTTTGGGCAAATTCATGGTGGAGGGAGCCTCTAACCAGCCCAGTTTGGGCAAATTCATGGTGGAGGGAGCCTCTAACCAGCCCAGTTTGGACCAATTAATGGTGGAGGGAGCCTCTAACCAGCCCAGTTTGGACCAATTAATGGTGGAGGGAGCCTATAAACAGCCAAGTTTTGGGAAATTCATGGTGGAGGGAGCCTCTAACCAGCCCAGTTTGGACCAATTCATGGTGGAGGGAGCCTCTAAAAAACCCAGTTTGGACCAATTCATGGTGGAGGGAGCCTCTAAACAGCCCAGTTTGGGCAAATTCATGGTGGAGGGAGCCTCTAACCAGCCCAGTTTGGACCAATTAATGGTGGAGGGAGCCTCTAAACAGCCCAGTTTGGGCAAATTCATGGTGGAGGGAGCCTCTAACCAGCCCAGTTTGGACCAATTCATGGTGGAGGGAGCCTCTAACCAGCCCAGTTTGGGCAAATTCATGGTGGAGGGAGCCTCTAACCAGCCCAGTTTGGACCAATTAATGGTGGAGGGAGCCTCTAACCAGCCCAGTTTGGACCAATTCATGGTGGAGGGAGCCTCTAACCAGCCCAGTTTGGACCAATTAATGGTGGAGGGAGCCTCTAAACAGCCAAGTTTTGGGAAATTCATGGTGGAGGGAGCCTCTAACCAGCCCAGTTTGGACCAATTCATGGTGGAGGGAGCCTCTAAAAAACCCAGTTTGGACCAATTCATGGTGGAGGGAGCCTCTAAACAGCCCAGTTTGGGCAAATTCATGGTGGAGGGAGCCTCTAACCAGCCCAGTTTGGACCAATTAATGGTGGAGGGAGCCTCTAAACAGCCCAGTTTGGGCAAATTCATGGTGGAGGGAGCCTCTAAACAGCCAAGTTTTGGGAAATTCATGGTGGAGGGAGCCTCTAACCAGCCCAGTTTGGACCAATTCATGGTGGAGGGAGCCTCTAAACAGCCCAGTTTGGGCAAATTCATGGTGGAGGGAGCCTCTAAAAAACCCAGTTTGGACCAATTCATGGTGGAGGGAGCCTCTAATTAGCCCAGTTTGGACCAATTAATTGTGGAGGGAGCCTCTAACCAGCCCAGTTTGGACCAATTAATGGTGGAGGGAGCCTCTAACCAGCCCAGTTTGGACCAATTCATGGTGGAGGGAGCCTCTAAAAAACCCAGTTTGGACCAATTCATGGTGGAGGGAGCCTCTAATTAGCCCAGTTTGGACCAATTAATTGTGGAGGGAGCCTCTAACCAGCCCAGTTTGGACCAATTAATGGTGGAGGGAGCCTCTAACCAGCCCAGTTTGGACCAATTCATGGTGGAGGGAGCCTCTAAACAGCCCAGTTTGGGCAAATTCATGGTGGAAGGAGCCTCTAACCAGCAGAGTTGTGGGAAAGCAGGGTGGAGGGAGCCTCTAACCAGCAGAGTTGGTGGAAATCAGGGTGGAGGGAGCCTCTAACCAGCAGAGTTGGGGGAAATCATGTTGGAGGGAGCCTAGTATTAGCAGAATTGTGCAACGCTTATGGTGGATGAGTATGAGGATGCGGAGGAATTGGAGAGGTTGAGTACAGACATGGAGTTTCATGTTGGGGTGCTTTACACAGGTGGGCACAAAAATGACGGCTCTACCCAGTGGTGGTTCATTTTTATCAAAGTGAGCCGGTCGGCACTCTCAGCTGACAGACGGGTGCGCTTGTCAGTGATGATGCCACCGGCTGCACTGAACACCCTCTCAGATAGGACGCTGGCGGCAGGACAGGACAGCACCTCCAAGGCATATAGGGCAAGTTCAAGCCACAGGTCCAACTTCGACACCCAATACGTGTAGGGCGCAGAGGGGTCGGAGAGGACAGGGCTGTGGTCGGAAAGGTATTCCCGCAACATGCGCCTATACTTCTCACGCCTGGTGACACTAGGACCCTCCGTGGCGGCACTTTGGCGAGGGGGTGCCATCAAGGTGTCCCAGACCTTAGACAGTGTGCCCCTCGTTTGTGTGGACCGGTGAGAACTTGGTTGCCTACTGGAGGAACTGCCCTCCCTGCCGCCACTGTCACATGCTGGAAACATCTCCATCATATTCTGCACCAATTGCCTGTGGCAAGCATTGATGCGATTGGCCCTCCCCTCTACCGGAATAAAAGACGAGATGTTGTTTTTATACCGGGGGTCAAGGATAGCAAAGATCCAGTACTGGTTGTCCTCCATGATTTTGACAATACGCTTGTCGGTTGTAAAGCACCCCAACATGAACTCAGCCATGTCTGCCACAGTGTTAGTTGGCATGACTCCTCTGGCCCCACCGGAAAGTTCAATCTCCATTTCCTCCTCATCCTCCATGTCTACCCATCCGCGCTGCAACAATGGGACGATTCGAAGTTGCCCGGAAGCCTCCTGTATCACCATCACATCATCGGACAACTCTTCTTCCTCCTCCTCCTCCTCCTCCTCCATTAAACGCAGTGAAGCGGACAGATGTGTGGACCTACTCTCCAGCTGTGACGGATCGGATGCTATCCCTAACTCCTCTGTGTGATCTGAGTTATCCCTGATGTCAATCAGGGATTCTCTCAGAACACACAAGAGCGGGATTGTAAGGCTCACCATCGCATCCTCAGAGCTCACCCTCCTTGTGGACTCCTCAAAGACCCGTAGGATGTCACAAAGGTCTCTCATCCATGGCCACTCATGGATGTGAAACTGAGGCAGCTGACTTTGTGGCACCCTAGGGTTTTGTAGCTGGTATTCCATCAAAGGTCTCTGCTGCTCAACCACTCTATTCAACATCTGAAACGTTGAGTTCCAGCGTGTGGGGACGTCGCACAAAAGCCGGTGTTGTGGCACATGCAGGCGTTGCTGGAGAGATTTTAAGCTAGCAGCGGCTACTGTCGACTTGCGAAAGTGGGCGCACATGCGCCGCACTTTCACCAGTAGCTCTGGAACATTGGGGTAGCTCTTTAGGAAACGTTGCACCACTAGGTTGAAGACGTGGGCCAGGCATGGAACATGTTGGAGTCCGGCAAGCTCCAGAGCTGCTACCAGGTTCCGGCCGTTATCACAAACGACCATGCCTGGGCCCAGGTGCAGCGGCTCAAACCATATTGCCGTCTCATCGAGGAGGGCATCCCTCACCTCGGAGGCAGTGTGCTGTCTGTCCCCCAAGCTGATCAGCTTCAGCACAGCCTGCTGACGTCTACCAACGCCAGTGCTGCAACGTTTCCAACTCGTAGCTGGGGTCAATCTAACAGCGGAGGAGGAGGCGGTGGCGGAGGAGGAGGCGGTGGCGGAGGAGGAGGCGGTAGAGGAGGAGGAGGAGGGGGGTGTTCTTCTCGTGTCCCTGCCAGGAATGTTAGGCGGGGAGACGAGGTACACCGGGCCAGTTTGGGAAGCAGTCCCAGCCTCAACTACATTCACCCAGTGTGCCGTCAGTGAAATGTAGCGTCCCTGTCCGCATGCACTTGTCCACGCGTCGGTGGTCAAGTGGACCTTTGTGCAAAGCGCGGAACTAAGGGCCCGCCTGATGTTGAGTGACACGTGCTGGTGCAAGGCGGGGACGGCACACCGGGAGAAGTAGTGACGGCTAGGGACGGCATAGCGAGGTGCCGCAGTTGCCATCAGGTCCAGGAAGGCGGGAGTTTCAACAAGCCGGAACGCCAACATCTCCTGGGCCAGCAGTTTAGCGATGTTGGCGTTCAAGGCTTGCGCGTGTGGGTGGTTAGCAGTGTATTTCTGCCGCCGCTCCAATGTCTGAGAGATGGTGGGTTGTTGTAAAGAAACGCCTGATGGTGCCTTTGATGGTGCAGGAGAAGGAGATAAGACAGGACCAGGGGAGGATGAGGTAGAAGTCAACAAAGTGGCGGAGGCAGATGAAGTGGTGTCCTGGCTCGTCCTCTGGAGTGCATCGCCAGCACAGTCAGCAGTGGCAGTGGCAGAGGCAGAGGCAGAGGCAGTGGCAGTGGCGTGAACGGCAGGCGGCCTTTGTCCTGCCGTTGCTGCCTGCCACTGATTCCAGTGCTTGGATTCCAAATGACGGCGCATTGAAGTGGTGGACAGGTTGCTCTTCTCAGAGCCCCTAATCAATTTCGAGAGGCAAATTGTGCAGACAACACTATATCTGTCCTCGGCGCATTCCTTGAAAAAACTCCACACCTTCGAGAAACGTGCCCTCGAGGTGGGAGTTTTTCGGGGCTGGGTACGAACTGGAACATCTTGGGAGATTCCGGGTGTGGCCTGGCTTCGCCTAAGCTGCTGACCTCTGCCTCTGCCTCTAGCTACCCTTTTTGGTGCTGCACCTGCCTCAACATCCACACTACTTTCCCCGCTTGACATCCCCCCTGTCCAGGTCGGGTCAGTGTCCTCATCATCCACCACTTCCTCTTCCAACTCCTGTCTCAACTCCTCCTCCCGCACAATGCGCCAGTCAACTGGATGCCCTGACGGCAACTGCGTCACATCATCGTCGATGAGGGTGGGTTGCTGGTCATCCACCACCAAATCGAACGGAGATGGAGGAGACTCTAGTGTTTGAGCATCTGGACACAGATGCTCCTCTGTTAGGTTCGTGGAATCGTGACGTGGAGAGGCAGGTTGAGGGACAATGAAAGGAGCGGAGAACAGCTCTGGGGAGCAGGGACAGTTTGGGTTATTGTTCTGTAAAGCTTCGGAATTTTGGGAGGAAGGAAGACAAGACTGTTGGGTAATAGGAGGAGAGGAGGCAGAGTCTGACTGGCTGCTGGACAATGTGCTGTAAGCGTTCTCTGACAGCCATTGCAAGACCTGTTCCTGGTTCTCGGGCCTACTAAGGTTTGTACCCTGCAGTTTAGTTAATGTGGCAAGCAACCCTGGCACTGTGGAGTGGCGCAATGCTTGCTGCCCCACAGGAGTAGGCACGGGACGCCCTGTGGCTTCACTGCTACCTTGCTCCCCAGAACCATTCCCCCGACCTCGCCCACGGCCTCGTCCACGTCCCTTTCCGGGAGCCTTGCGCATTTTGAATTCCTAGTTAGAAATTGGCACTGTATACCAGTAGTAAAAATTGTGGGTGCACGTAACCCCAATATATTCTTTGAATTCCCAGTCAGACACTGGCACTATATGGCAGTAGCAAGAAATGAGGGTATTTGTATTCCCAATATATTCTTTGAATTCCCAGTCAGACAATGGCACTGTATACCAGTAGTAAAAATTGTGGGTGCACGTAACCCCAATATATTCTTTGAATTACCAGTCAGAAACTGGCACTATATGGCAGTAGCAAGAAATGAGGGTATTTATAACCCCAATATATTCTTTGAATTCCCAGTCAGACAATGGCACTGTATACCAGTAGTAAAAATTGTGGGTGCACGTAACCCCAATATATTCTTTGAATTCCCAGTCAGACACTGGCACTATATGGCAGTAGCAAGAAATGAGGGTATTTGTATTCCCAATATATTCTTTGAATTCCCAGTCAGACAATGGCACTGTATACCAGTAGTAAAAATTGTGGGTGCACGTAACCCCAATATATTCTTTGAATTCCCAGTCAGACACTGGCACTATATGGCAGTAGCAAGAAATGAGGGTATTTGTATTCCCAATATATTCTTTGAATTCCCAGTCAGACAATGGCACTGTATACCAGTAGTAAAAATTGTGGGTGCACGTAACCCCAATATATTCTTTGAATTCCCAGTCAGACACTGGCACTATATGGCAGTAGCAAGAAATGAGGGTATTTGTATTCCCAATATATTCTTTGAATTCCCAGTCAGACAATGGCACTGTATACCAGTAGTAAAAATTGTGGGTGCACGTAACCCCAATATATTCTTTGAATTACCAGTCAGAAACTGGCACTATATGGCAGTAGCAAGAAATGAGGGTATTTGTATTCCCAATATACTTTTTGAATTCCCAGTCAGACAATGGCACTGTATACCAGTAGTAAAAATTGTGGGTGCACGTAACCCCAATATATTCTTTGAATTACCAGTCAGAAACTGGCACTATATGGCAGTAGCAAGAAATGAGGGTATTTGTATTCCCAATATACTCTTTGAATTCCCAGTCAGACAATGGCACTGTATACCAGTAGTAAAAATTGTGGGTGCACGTAACCCCAATATATTCTTTGAATTACCAGTCAGAAACTGGCACTATATGGCAGTAGCAAGAAATGAGGGTATTTATAACCCCAATATATTCTTTGAATTCCCAGTCAGACAATGGCACTGTATACCAGTAGTAAAAATTGTGGGTGCACGTAACCCCAATATATTCTTTGAATTCCCAGTCAGACACTGGCACTATATGGCAGTAGCAAGAAATGAGGGTATTTGTATTCCCAATATATTCTTTGAATTCCCAGTCAGACAATGGCACTGTATACCAGTAGTAAAAATTGTGGGTGCACGTAACCCCAATATATTCTTTGAATTACCAGTCAGAAACTGGCACTATATGGCAGTAGCAAGAAATGAGGGTATTTATAACCCCAATATATTCTTTGAATTCCCAGTCAGACAATGGCACTGTATACCAGTAGTAAAAATTGTGGGTGCACGTAACCCCAATATATTCTTTGAATTCCCAGTCAGACACTGGCACTATATGGCAGTAGCAAGAAATGAGGGTATTTGTATTCCCAATATATTCTTTGAATTCCCAGTCAGACACTGGCACTATATGGCAGTAGCAAGAAATGAGGGTATTTGTATTCCCAATATATTCTTTGAATTCCCAGTCAGACAATGGCACTGTATACCAGTAGTAAAAATTGTGGGTGCACGTAACCCCAATATATTCTTTGAATTCCCAGTCAGACACTGGCACTATATGGCAGTAGCAAGAAATGAGGGTATTTGTATTCCCAATATATTCTTTGAATTCCCAGTCAGACAATGGCACTGTATACCAGTAGTAAAAATTGTGGGTGCACGTAACCCCAATATATTCTTTGAATTCCCAGTCAGACACTGGCACTATATGGCAGTAGCAAGAAATGAGGGTATTTGTATTCCCAATATATTCTTTGAATTCCCAGTCAGACAATGGCACTGTATACCAGTAGTAAAAATTGTGGGTGCACGTAACCCCAATATATTCTTTGAATTCCCAGTCAGACACTGGCACTATATGGCAGTAGCAAGAAATGAGGGTATTTGTATTCCCAATATATTCTTTGAATTCCCAGTCAGACAATGGCACTGTATACCAGTAGTAAAAATTGTGGGTGCACGTAACCCCAATATATTCTTTGAATTCCCAGTCAGACACTGGCACTATATGGCAGTAGCAAGAAATGAGGGTATTTGTATTCCCAATATATTCTTTGAATTCCCAGTCAGACAATGGCACTGTATACCAGTAGTAAAAATTGTGGGTGCACGTAACCCCAATATATTCTTTGAATTCCCAGTCAGACACTGGCACTATATGGCAGTAGCAAGAAATGAGGGTATTTGTATTCCCAATATATTCTTTGAATTCCCAGTCAGACAATGGCACTGTATACCAGTAGTAAAAATTGTGGGTGCACGTAACCCCAATATATTCTTTGAATTCCCAGTCAGACACTGGCACTATATGGCAGTAGCAAGAAATGAGGGTATTTGTATTCCCAATATATTCTTTGAATTCCCAGTCAGACAATGGCACTGTATACCAGTAGTAAAAATTGTGGGTGCACGTAACCCCAATATATTCTTTGAATTACCAGTCAGAAACTGGCACTATATGGCAGTAGCAAGAAATGAGGGTATTTGTATTCCCAATATACTCTTTGAATTCCCAGTCAGACAATGGCACTGTATACCAGTAGTAAAAATTGTGGGTGCACGTAACCCCAATATATTCTTTGAATTACCAGTCAGAAACTGGCACTATATGGCAGTAGCAAGAAATGAGGGTATTTGTATTCCCAATATATTCTTTGAATTCCCAGTCAGACAATGGCACTGTATACCAGTAGTAAAAATTGTGGGTGTATATAGCCCCAATTCTATTGCTAGGGGACTTGCAGGGTATTTCTGGGGTGAAGGTGGGGGGGCACACCGTTGGAACGGGTATCGGGGTATATATCGGGTATACGGGAATACACTGACAGTGTATTCCATTCAGGATCCTGGGAAAGCTGGGTTGCGGCGATTGAGCCCGTCAGTGCCACGTTACACTGACAAGCTTCTCCCTGGAATTTAGCTCTTACAAGAGCTGTTGGTTGTCTTCTCCTTCCTATCCTAGCCTGTCCCTGCCTACCCAGAATCTAAGCCCTAGCTAGCTGGACGGAAACCTCCGTCCTCGGTGAATTGCAAGCTCAGAATGACGCGAACCTGGGCGGCGCTGTTCTTTTAAATTAGAGGTCACATGTTTTCGGCAGCCAATGGGTTTTGCCTACTTTTTTCAACGTCACCGGTGTCGTAGTTCCTGTCCCACCTACCCTGCGCTGTTATTGGAGCAAAAAAGGCGCCAGGGAAGGTGGGAGGGGAATCGAGTAATGGCGCACTTTACCACGCGGTGTTCGATTCGATTCGAACATGCCGAACAGCCTAATATCCGATCGAACATGAGTTCGATAGAACACTGTTCGCTCATCTCTAGTTATAACATTTTTGGGTGTTTAACATATTGACTTACTTTTATTAACTCTTTCTTGGTGAATTAAAAAAAAATCCCTATCAATTCTGGTATTGTGTTTTGCCTTTAAAAAAAATTTCTGCAAGGCATATAGCATAAGTAAACATGTGACCTTTATTCTGCGGGTCGGTACGATTACGGCGATACCTCATTTATATTGTTTTTTATGTGTTACTAGTTTTGCAGAACAAAAAATCCATTTGGGGATGTAAATCAATTACTTTTACATCACCAACTTCTGAGAGGTATAACATTTTTATTTTTCGGTTGACAGAATTGGTTTATGGCTTATTTTTTGCGGGACAACCTGTGATTTGTATTGGTACTGTTTTGGTGTACATGTGACTTGATGGCGAAAAAACATTACTTTTGCCGGGTTTTTTTGCGTTTTTTTTTTCCGGTATTCACTGCGTAGGTTAAATATTGTTTTTTCTATTGTACAGATTGTGACGGACGCGTTGATACCAAATATGTATTGTTTTTATTAATATTTTGGTTTTTTTTTTTATATCATTAATTTTATATAAGAAAAGGGAATTTGTGGGGGTTTATAACTATATAAAAAAATTTTACACACTTTCTTTCTTTATTTTTTAACTTTTTATTTAATTTTTTATTTGTTCTATAAGGACACTAGAACCAGCGATCAGAGAGGATCGCTGGCTCTATGCTATAGACTGCAATACAGTGTATTGCAGTCTATGGAGGAAGCCAGCCGATACAGACGCATCGGCTGGCTTCCTCTATACCTGGTAGGATCAACCAGGTACTGGGGGCTCTTAGCAGCCTTGGTTCACTGGTCAGACCCCAGGCTGCAGAAGATACTTATGGGCACCCCCCGATCTCGCCGCGGGGGTGCCCAGGGGGAACTTTATCTTTGCTAAGCCCCTTGGATACGGCGGTGATGTTTCACCGCCGGCATCTAAGGGGTTAAAACCTCCGCTCGGAGACCAGCTCCGAGCGGAGTATATAGAGCACAGTGTTAGCTATCACATATAGCTAACACTTGCTTCCGATGGCGCCCGCAGGATCATCTAACCCGCGGCGGCATCGCATGTCAGGGAAAGTTTGTTACTGCAACAAACTTTCCCTGACATGGCCGCTAATCTATCAGGTCCCGATCATGTCTCCGTGGACCCCAGCAGCCATTAGCGCTGGGTCCACGGACCTCCCGACCCTCGGGGAGACCCGATCTCCATTTTAAAAGGGGCCGTTAATTAACGTCGGCGCGGCACAGAGCCTAAGCCGCGCCGACGTTAATCTACAGGGGCCGGTCGGGAAGCGGTTAAACTCAGACCGCCAGTATTGCAGATGCTGCTATACATTACAGCCGGCTAGCATGCACATCACATCGTCGTACTAGCTGGGAGTCGGACCATCACCGCTCCTAAGCATTTACCCGCTTTGTCTCTGATGAGCTAGGAGAGATATACTAGCAGAAACGCGTCAGACTATATAGGGATCTACATTAATGTGCGACCTACTCTTTGGTGTGAATGATTTGTTTAGGTGATTGTTAGCTTTAGTGTCGGGGGACGAAAAGGAGCCCTCAAGTTTAGTGATCAGTTGGGGTTGTAGCTGTGCCCCACTGGTCTTAGTAAGTGTATGGTTGTTAGCCCCTTTTGGGTGCATGCCGGAAGTGAAGTGAAATATAACTATCTAGACTGCAACTATTGGTATACCTTCACGAGCTATTTATGCAATCACCTAGTACACTCTACCCTTTAAAACTTTATTTATTATCAATGAGGTTTACATCAGCTTTTAATAATAACTAATAAAATTTATATTTTATTGTACCTTTATACTGTGCTTGTGGAAGCACTCAAAGTAAGCAAATCCTACTAATATTATAAATGTGAAAGTTTGTGTGTTTGGATGTTTGTGTGTTTCTTCCTCAATCACGCAAAAACGACTGAACGGATTTTAATGAAATTCGGCACATAGATAGATTGTAACCTCGATTAAAACATAAGCTATTTTTTATCCCAGTAAATGACATGGGTTCTCGACTGTTATGAATTTATGTTCACATACTATATTACACTGCTCTTATCTCAACTTCAGGGAAAGCCAGGACTGTTATCTCTCTGTGATTTGTTTTCAGATATTTGCATATTATCTGATCTGCTCCAGGCACTGCTGACATACAGTATTGACAGGGGCAAACACCTTGAAAGGGATCCTATCATACAAACGCTTTTTATTCTGAGTAACATGTTGGAATAATCTTAAAAAAGGCTATTCTTCTCCTACCTTTCGTTGTTTTCTCCGCACCACCAATCTCTTGAAATCCTGGTTTTTGTCGCTATGCAAATGAATTTTCTCGCAGCACTGGGGGTGGGCCCCAGCACTCAAACAGCACTGGGGGCGTCCCCAATTCTGCGAGAGAACTCTCTCCAGCGCCGCCTCCATCTTCTTCAACAATTTCCTCTTCACCCGTCTTCTTCCGGTGCAGGTTTCAGACTTGTAGACCTCGGGCCTCAGGCAGAGAAGACTGTGCATTCCCACAGGCCACAAGAAAATGGCCGCTTACACAGTATTGTAAACGGCCATTTTCTCGTGGCCTGTGGGCATGCGCAGTCTGCTCTGCCTGAGGCCCGAAGCCTAGAAGTCTGAATCCGCAGCACTTGGGTAGCCTTTTTTTAAAAATTAGCTTTTAATTCATCCTTTAAAAATTGCCCAGACGGCAAAAAACAACAACAAATGAAGTAACATAGTGAAAAAAGAGAGGAAAAAATGTAATAAAAACTCGCCGTAGCCGTAACGCGTCAGTAACGGAGAGTTTTTATTCACATTTTTTCTCTTTCTTTTCACTATGTTACGTTCATTTGTTGTTATTTGCCACCTGGGCAATTTTTAAAAGATGAATTAAAAGCTAATTTAAAAAAAAAGGCTACCCAAGTGCTGCGGATTCTGCTATCTTTTTGAAATATATTGATGATTGGTTTCATCGAGCCCTGAAGCACGGGTCGTGCACCTCGGGAGTGTTGTGGTGAGCTTTCTCCAAATTTTTCTACTTTTTGGCATTCTAGAAGTCTAAACCCTGCCTTGGAAGAAGAGGATATAAAGGCCGTTGCTGACAAAGATGGAGGTGGCGCTGGAGAGAGTTCTCTCACAGCATTGGGGATGCCCCTAGTGCTGTTTGAGCACTGGGGCCCGCCCCCAGTGCTGCGAGAGAACTCATTTGCATACAGACAAAAAACGGGATTTCAAGCGAACGGCGGTGCGGAGAAGACAACGAAAGGTAGGAGATGAATAGCCTTTCGTAAGGCTATTCCGATGTGTTACTAAAAAAAAAAAGCATTTGTATGATATAATCCTTTTAACCCCTTCCCGCCGATGGCATTTTTTGATTTTCATTCTTCGTTTTTGACTCCCCTCCTTCTAAACCCCATAACTTTTTTATTTCTCTGCTCCCAGAGCCATATGAGGTCTTAATTTTTGCGGGACAAATTTTTCTTCACGAAGCCACCATTAATTATTCTGTATAATGTACTGGGAAGCTGGAAAAAAATTCTGAATGGGGTGGATTTGAAGAAAAAATGCATTTCTGCGACTTTCTTACGGGCTTCAGTTTTACGGCGTTCACTGTGCAGCCAAAATGACATGTCCCCTGTATTCTGTGTTTCGGTGCGATTCCAGGGATACCAAATTTATATGGTTTTATTTACATTTTGACCCCTTAAAAAAAATTCAAAACTATGTTAAAAAATTTTTTTGCTAAAAGTCGCCATATTCTGACAGCCGTAACTTTTTTATAAGTCCGTGTACCGGGATGCATAGGGCGTCTTTTTTTGCGGGGCCAGGTGTACTTTTTAGTTCTACTATTTTTGGGAAATGCTATTGCTTTGATCACTTTTTATTCAAATTTTTATCAGAATCAAAACTGTGAAAAAACGGCGGCTTGGCACTTTTGACTATTTTTCACGGTATGGCGTTTACCGAACAGGAAAAATATTTTTATAGATTTGTAAAGCAGGCGATTTCGGACACAGGGATACCTAACATGTATGTATTTCACAGTATTTAACTACTTTTATATGTATTTTTTTTTTTGCATTTATTAGACCCCCTAGGGGTGTTGAACCCCATGGGGTCTGATCACTAATGCAATCATCATTTCTTTTGCAGGCTGCATAGACCAGCCTGCAAAGGAAAGAGATTGCAGACTGGCCAGGGAGCCTTGTAAAGGCTGTCATGGCAACGTCGGCCCTGGAGCATGTTGGGAAGGAGTTAATCCAAATTGGCAGTTTGCCAATTTTCAACACGCCTGGAAAAAGAGAATCTAATTTGTTGCAAATAACAACAGCTATAAAGAAATCCAGAAGTCACAGTTTTCCTCATCGCCAACAACATGCTCATTATATGGTGTCCCAACGAGCTACTGAGATACCTGAACATTCACAGACACAGATCGAGGAATGAGTTCAGCGGCAGGCCAGCTTGACAGCTTCCGAAACGCTGGAGTAGGCGGATCATCATCGCCAACAACACGCTCAATATATGGCTTCCCAGTGAGCTGCTGAGATACCAGAACAATCACGGGCACAGCGCGAGGAACAAGTTCAGCGGCAAGCCAGGCTTGGCAGCTGTCAAAACGCTGGAGCAGGTGGCTCATTGATGGCAGCAATTTGCTGAATATAGGCGAATCATTGACGCCAACAACATGCAGAAGAAGTCGCGGGCAGAAGCTAGTAAGGTATAAAAAGTAACAAAATTTATTAGTAATACAAAAAGGGACACATACAAGGTAGATAAAACGCCAAGGACAAAGACATGGACAATATACAAATAGGCTCTCCATAGGTATGAGTTAAGCTATATATGAACATATATACACATACAAAGTACAGTGGATCAGAGCTGTTAGTATGCTGATGACAAGATATATGCAAAACCAGATCTTATATAGGGAAGAAGTACAAAACCCCTAAAGTAGTAATATACCACATTGTGTTCAATAACAAATGTGAAAGACATTGCCATCAAGCACAGCATCAACCATAAAAGCCAGCACAGACTTCTAATATACAATGTAATAGCACAACAGACAACTCACATACCATACCACAAAAGAAACATGTAGGTAAGAGAAGGGAACATACCCATCTATGCTCATAAAAGAGTCCACGGCTCTGTCCCCTGATGCTCCCCATCGAACGCTTCGATGTGTGCCTTCTTCCGGGGGCCCCCGGAGGGCTTAAAGGGAAGCAAAGATGGCCATGAGCAGAAGCAGAGTTTGGAAAGTAAATAGAACCTGTTAAAAAAGCAGCAGGGGCCACTGGGCACCCTAAACACAGGCCCCCTAGGACTTTGCTCCTTGCCTTCACCCAGTGTACTACCAGGAGCCAACAAGGTACCAACCGCCACAAAAACAGAGGTGAGCTGCGTAGCAGGGGAGGGAACCTAATAACTAAGCAACTCTTCCCCCTAGACTTCAGGAGGGTCCCAAAAGGACAACCACACCCCTCAATCCTTGTGAACATACAAAAATAAATAAATAAAATTAAAATAAATAAATAGGGGGCGTGGCCTGTACCTTCATGAGAGTGGTCGCATAGTCTGCAGCTTCCGCTCTTCTCGTTGGTTTTTCTGGTCCAACCACCTAGCTGTCGGCCCCTATGGGGAGAAAGCAGCCCCTGACAGTTCCTGCCGCATCTCCCGCTCCTCCAGTGGCCTCTGGTCAATCCTCCTTGCAGGGGTTCCTCCACCTGGCTCCATCCATGCTGTGGCCTAGCACAAGGCGGCAGCCATGTTGCCTGGCCTTGCTGGCTCCGGACAGCAGAACACAGCGCTCTCCCCTGCCTGCCAGCACTGCACAACACACAGCAGAGACGTCCTCGCTGGAGCCTAAAGCTTCTGGTCCCATATTGACCTCTGAACCCCCGCTGCCATCAATCTCACCTCCAGGAACCTTGTCCTTTCCCCCTCTGCTGGACTATAATATGTGTGGGAGCCATGTCCTCTGGGCTCTCCCACTATCTCTGCTGGGGCTCCTCCGATAGGATCCAAACTCTCTGTCCTGCAGTCTACTACGGGCTCTCCCCTGCACCCTATAGGGACCCCTGCAGCTGGGCTGGAGAAGTCAGATGTCTCCCCTAAGGTAGTGCAGCGTCCCCCTTCTGGGCCTCCGGTGCTATGCCCTCCTCAGGTTGCCTTGCCCCCTGGACAGTGCTGATGCAGATATAAGGGCTACCCCATCTCTGTCTCCATATGCCGTGGACTCTCCTTCGCCGTCCACTCTCACCCCCTAGCCTGGTTTGCAAAGTGAACGTGTGCCTCCAGACTCTATGGTCCCTGCTCCATGGCGTCAATTGCTTGCTAATTTGCCTTCCAGGGCTGACTTTCATGCTCTTGTCTCTGAAGTGAAAACTGCCTGTCAGGCAGAAATACAAGCTGAAATTTCTATGCTGCGGCAAGATCTCCAAGGCATTGCTAATAGGGTTGAGACCCTTGAGAGTGACCATGATCAGACCCGCTCTTCTCTGTCGTATTTCATGTGCTATCCTCTTTTTGCCATATCCCAATGGCTAATTGTGTTACTTTAAATGTGAAGGGTCTGGGCTCCAATATCAAATGTCGCATGGTGCTCCGTGAACTTCGGTCTGTCCAGGCGGATATGGCATTCCTACAGGAGACACATTTTGACCAGACGGGCTTCTTTAATTTTGCCCGCCATTATTATTTGTAATATTTATGCCTCCAATGCTTCTCAGATCCCTTTCCTCAGGCAGATTTTGTGGCGACTTCAAAATTTCTCGGGTGCGGCGCTTCTTTTGGGAGGAGATTTAAATATGATCTTTTCTGAACAGGTAGACCGTTTGTCTCTTGTGGATGCCCCTTTGGGTGCTTCTCAGTCACGCCTTGCCCTGGATTTCAGACATCTCATTCGATCTGCAGCTCTCTATGATCTCTGGAGGGTCAATAATCCTACTGCCCGCTCTTACACTTTCTACTCCCATCCTCATAACACTCATACCAGGATAGACTACTTTTTTGGTAACACGTTGACACTCCGTCTCTTGACGAGTGCGGACATTGGGCCTATCTCGTATTCCGATCATGGTTCTGTCTCAGTTTCTCTGTTTTCTGCACCCTTCCCTTCTAGAAGATGTCATTGGCATCTTAACAAATCTCTATTGCATTCCCTCCCTTCCCGTGAAACTCTCTGTCAGCACCTCTCGGACTATTTCAGCACTAATGCTGGTTCGGTTCAGCCTCATTCGGTCCTCTGTGAAGCTCATAAGGCTGTGATAAAGGGGCATTGCATCGCCTTAGCTATCCGCATGAAGAAGGATAGGTTGTCTAGGGAGGTAGCGTTGCGTGCTCGGATAAAATCTCTGACAGAGCGCCTGGCGGCCCGTGCCTCTACTGCCCTACTCCGCCAGCTGGTTATTGCCCGGACAGACCTGCAAGATGTTCTCTCACAGGCCACCCAACATCTGATACTATATAGTCGTCAGAGGTATTATGAGAAGGGTAATAAAGGGTTGCTAGCTAGAGCCCTCCGGGATAGGCAGGTCTCTTTTTTTTCATATTTCTCTTTTGGGGAGGATCTCAGCGGTCAAGATGTCCCTTCTTCCCAAACTCCTCTATTATTTTGAGACTCTTACTGTTGTGGTTCCTAGAGGTGAGCTCCGGTCCCTTCAGAAGAGTGTGTTTCAATTTATCTGGAATGCTAAATGACATCGCATCCCTCAATCTGTGATGCTTGATGGCAAGGGAGGACTGGCTGTTCCACATTTGTTGCTTTACTATTGGGCAGCCCATCTCCGGGTTATCCCGTTTTGGGCGGCTCCACAGGCCTACACTAAGTGGGTTGAAGTGGAGATGCTTTGGTTGGGCCCTGTCCACCCCAATGCCTTTTTATGGTCCCACTCCCCCCCCTCGCTTGCCATTCCACTTCTCGGTCCCATTAAGTTCACCAGGGAAATTTGAAATGTGTGCTCTAAATGATTCTCATTAGCTTCCCATTCATCCTCGATGGTTTCGTTTCTCTATAACCCGCTCCTCCTGGGGGGACTCTCATCTGCCATGGCGCACCCATGGTGCAGGCGGGGTCTGTTTCATGTTGCTGATCTGGTTGATCCTTTGACGTTGGAGCTCAGGCCCTTTGAATACTTTACCTCTACATGTACCTCTAAGTATGCTGGTCACTGAGTGGCTGCATTATAGACAGATAGCACATTTTGTTAAAGCGCAGTTGTGCTCCTTAAGGGTCTCACCTCCCACGGAGTTTGAGAAATTATGTTGCATGGGCACCTCCACTAGGGGCCTCATTTCTGCTATTTATAGACTTCTTTCTTTATCGGAGTTGTCCTTCCCCCGTCACACAGGTATATGTCCAGAAGGGAGGAGGCTCTAGGATGTCAGATCCTGCCTGCTTGTTGGCAGATCATTTAGTCTCGGGCTGCTAAGTCTTCCTCCCGCATCACCTACTGAGAAACCCAGTATAAAATCCTCATGTATTGGTACCACACGCCCGCACTCTTGCATAAGCTTAATCCTGCTATCTCTCCACTTTGTTGGTGTTGTCAGTCCTTGTTGGGCATGGTGTTTCACCTGTTTTGGGATTGCCCTCTCCTCCATCCTTTTTGGGAGGAAGTGCAACTCATCACGGAGGGTCTTTTTGTCCAGGGAGCCTCGTTGGACCCAATGGTCTATTTGCTTAATCTCCCTCCTAGGCAACTGGGCAAGAAGACCTCCAATCTGTTTCTGTACTTGTGTACTTGGGCGAAGACTCTTACTGCCCGTCACTGGAAAGATGTGCTCCCGCCCACCAGGTTTGAATTGATAGCGCAACTAAAGGATGTGCGCAGCCTTGAATATATGGCGGCCACATTAAATCACACGGTGGAAAGCTTCAACCCTGTTTGGGCATCCTGGGATGCTTACTGTGTCACTAACGGTCTTTGATTCCCTTTTTTCTCCTGTTCACCTGTGCTTCCCTTATACTATTTTCCCCCTCCCCCCCCCCCCATTTCTTCTCCTTCCCTAGTGTTGTCTAGTGTCTTTTGACTGTTCTTTGCAATTTATCAGTTGCTCGTTACGGTCCTAGGTGGCCGTGGATGTTTTATTACATTTTTGTGATATTGATGTTTTCCATGCATATGTTTTTGCTGGAAAAATTTATTGAAAAACTTAATAAAAATTAGTTATAAAATAAATAAATAAATAAATAAATGGAAGAGTGCCGTTATGGGCCAGTCATCCCTCTTGATCTATAAAAATTCCCCATGTGGAACGTCTTGGCGAACATCTGGTGGTCCCTCTCATACCATCTTGTGGTTCTCTGCCCTTCATCTCTGGTATTCTGTTACCGCCCTACAGTGGTTGCTACTCCTAGGGAAATTACTAACCAAGACTGTCAGCTTTACAGAGGTATATAACACAGCCAGAGGTAAGAGGACATGAAAGAACTTCTTTATGGACCATCCACCTTTCCCTAGGAATTCTGGGAAACTGTGTGTAAGTAAGTTTTTCTAGAAATATTACCTTTTGCCATAATATTGCTAGAATTAAAAAGCAGTATCAGTTTGTAATGGTAAGGGCATAGCCAGTTCTTTTTCACTGATGACCTGACCTAAGCATCTGGGAACCCCATTGGTGAACTGTTTAAAGGGCCTATGAGCATTGTGACCCCTCCACAGTTTACATGGCACATTGTATGCTTTACTGCACTCACATAGTATAATTATAGCATGGTTCTCTTCACTGGTTCTTTGGGACAAGCCTGTAAATTCTGTACATCAGACGTCCACTATGAAACAAACAGCAAGCAATGTAAACAGGGAAGGGGTCACATGGCTCAGCACCTTCAAAGAGATAATCAGAAGGGGTCCTGGGTGTCAGCCCCCGCTGTTCTCTTACTGATAATCTCTTCTGAAGATAGGTTAGCTGGATACACCCTTAATGCAAGGTATGTAGTATGTAGAAGTAACACTATTGCTTCCACAATATCAATTAAATATCAATTAAAATTTTGCCTATTTGTATCCTGTCCTAGGTCACAGTAAAATCCTATCATGTGGATCCCTCTGCTGGTGATAGTAGTTCTAGTTCTCCTCTACAGATGGCACCTACAGAGTCAGATCCTAGAGAATCTCTCAGATAAATACGTCTTCATCACTGGATGTGACAGTGGATTTGGAAATGTGTTGGCAAAGCAGCTGGACAAACGTGGAATAAAGGTTCTTGCGTCTTGTCTGACAAAGAAAGGGGCCGAAAATCTGAAGAAAGAAGCATCAAGTCGATTACAAACAGTAATACTAGACTTAGCTGATGGTGAGAGTGTGAGCTCTGCTGCCAAGTGGATTGCCAATATTGTTGGAGATCACGGTGAGTAAAATATATATGTAAAAAAAAAACTGTCCGCACTGTCATAAAACAAACGGTGCACATTCATAGATCCAAGCCAAGAACCTATCCACAGCAAAATGAAAAAATGTCAGCACTAAAAAACAGAAAATATAAAACTTTATTCACCCATTTCTGCAATGCTTTAGCTGTTCCATCGAGACTTTTTCACAAGGCTTTATGGAAGAGCAAATATCTACAAAAATTTACTTTGTACTTCTTTATGCCACTGATCTCTCCTGAAGACATGGGGCACTTTTTCCTTATGTTAGGTTCAGTGTTAATCTGATAGAGAGTGTTAAATGCTTCAGTATATGCTATACTACAGGTACGCCTCCCATGAATCATATCTAAAATTATACAAAGTGCCTTTAAATCTATGATAAAAAGCAACAGGGATTTAGGGTCCTTTTGCATGGTCTGGCCGGGCAGGCAATGACCGTACCCAGTAACATCAATTGGCTGTGGCAGTGGGCAGTGTAGTTTTTGTGCCACACGAAACAACCTTCACATACTATGGTCGGAGACCTTGTATTCATACCTGATGAGAAAGTCTCCTAGAAAGTACTAGTCTCCTAAAGTACCAGTGATGAACCAGACCTGTGAGTGAATGTGCTTTCTGTGTTCAGCTTAGTAACCAGAAACCCAGTTGTCCCTTCCTTGGGTAAGCTGCTGTACAGAATGAGCCATGTTCATGTGTGGACTATGACAACAATAGGTGAGTTCCTGCCCTGTTACATCATGTATAGTGCTGATTTTATTCTTATAATAATACATTTTATTTATATAGCACCAACATATTCCGCAGCGCTGTACAATTTGTAGGGTTCAAATACAGACAGAAAGATACATTACAAAGAAAGTAATTTCACACAATGGGACTGAGGGCCCTGCTCGCAAGAGCTTACAATCTATGAAGTAGAGAGGGTGACACAAGAGGTAGCAGGGGCGGCATCGGTAGCATTGCTTATACAGTTGTCAGACAATTTTGTAATAGAGGTTACTGTCATTACACAAACATAAAACTTTATGAGCCGTCACCAGTCGTGTCCTTTAACATGTGGATGGAGCTTGGACATATAAGGTTAGCCTGAAATGGCATCATATCATGTGGGGTAATGTGGGAGCGGGGACAGAGGAGGGTTAGATTTTGGGGTTTCTAATTACGGTACAGAAGGGTTTCCATTAGGAATTGGGATAGGCCTGTCTGAAAAGATGTGTCTTTAGTTTGCGCTTGAAGCTGTAGAAATTGGGAGTTAATCTGACTGTCTGGGGTAGAGCATTCCAGAGAAGTGTTGCTACTCGGGAGAAGTCTTGTATACAAGCGTGGGAAGTTCTGATAATAGAGGATGTAAGTGTTAGGTCATTGAGTGAACGGAGAGCACAGGTTGGGCAGTAGACAGAGATGAGGGAGGAAATGTAGGGAGGTGCAGCATTATGGAGAGCCTTGTGGATGAGAGTGATAACTTTATATTTTATTCTATAATGAATAGGTAGCCAATGTAGCAACTGGCACAGAGCAGAGGCATCACTGTAGCGTCTAGCCTGATAGATGAGCCTGGCTGCTGCATTCAGAATAGATTGTAGAGGGGAGAGTTTAGTGAGGGGAAGACCGATTAGTAAGGAGTTACAGTAGTCAAGGCAAGAATGAATCAGAGAGACAATAAGTGTCTTTAGTGTATCTCTGGTAAGGAAAGGGCGTATTCTGGAGATGTTTTTGAGGTGAAAGTAACATGAGCGTGTGAGCGATTCAATATGGGGGGTGAAGGAAAGGTCTGAGACAAACATAACCCCGAGGCAGCGGGCATTCTGCCTAGGAGTTATAGAAAGGCCTGAGACTGCAATGGATATATCAGGGACAGATCTATTAGATGGTGGAAACAGTAGTAGTTCAGTCTTTGAGAGATTCAGTTTCAGATAGAGTGAGGACATGATATTTGAGACAGCAGAAAGACAGTCACTGGTGCTCTGTATTAGTGCAGGAGTGACGTCACGGGAAGATGTGTATAATTGGGTGTCATCAGCATAAAGATGGTACCAGAAGCCAAATCTGGTGATGGGCTGTGTAGAGAGAGAAGAGCAGGGGGCCTAGGACCAATCCCTGAGGAACCCCAACATCAAGGGAAAGAGGGGAAGAAAGAGAGCCTGCAAATGATACACTGAAAGTGCGGTCTGAGAGATAAGAGGAGAACCAGGAGAGCGCAGCGTCCTTGAGGCCAACTGAGTGAGGCATAGTGAGGAGAAGTTGATGGTCAACAGTGTCAAATGCTGCAGAGAGGTCCAGAAGAATAAGAAGAGAGAAGTCACCATTAGATTTAGCCATCAGGAGATCATTGGAGACTTCTGTGAGGGC
Source organism: Leptodactylus fuscus (assembly GCF_031893055.1). Taxonomy (NCBI): domain Eukaryota; kingdom Metazoa; phylum Chordata; class Amphibia; order Anura; family Leptodactylidae; genus Leptodactylus; species Leptodactylus fuscus. The sequence continues at coordinate 227,112,258 of NC_134266.1, forward strand.
CATTTCAGTAGAGTGCAGAGCGCGGAAACCAGATTGTAAGGGGTCAAGCAGAGAGTTAGCAGAGAGATAGCGGATTAAACGAGAATAGACCAGGCGTTCCAAGATTTTAGAGATGAAGGGGAGGTTAGAGACAGGTCGATAGTTAGCAGCACAGAATGGGTCCAGGGAGGGTTTTTTTCAGTAGCAGGGTTATAACAGCATGCTTGAAGGAGGTTGGGGATATTCTAGAAGAGAGAGAGAAGTTAAATATTTTAGTAAGGTACGTCGTGACAGCAGACGACAGAGACTGGAGAAGGTATGAGAGGAAGGGGTCACTATGGCAGGTTGCAGGGCGAGATGAAGAAAGTAGCTGGGAGACTTCCTCTTCTGTAACAGGTTCAAAAGATGAGAATGGACAGTCTGAGGTGCGGTTGGTGAGGGGATCAGTACTATGGTAGGTATGGAAATCAATGCCACCTGGGGATTGGGAAGTTATTTACTGACGGATCTTATCAATTTTATCATGGAAATAAGTGGCCAGGTCATCAGCACTAAGGTCTGTGAATGGCATCTGCACCTTGGGTGTGAGTAAGGAGTGAAAAAGTTTCAAAAAGCCTTTTAGGGTTGCTGGAGAGAGGAGGTGAGGGTGGTGAAATAGGCTTGTTTGGTGAGATAAAGGGCAGAACTATATGTTGTAAGCATAAATTTGAAGTGGAGGAAATCTGCAGGTGAACGTGGTTTTCTCCACAGACGTTCGGCACACCTAGAGTACCGCTGAAGAAAACGTGTCTGTGACGTGTGCCAGGGTTGCTGCTCTTGCACAGTTTAGTCGCAGAATACAGCTTGTGAGAGTAGATTATATGGGTTAGTCTGTAGTTTACCTCTCAGGTACATTAGCATGTCAATACAGCAACACAAGAAAGAACACACTGGAAAGAAACTAACTATAGACATACAGCATGGTGAGAACAGACAAGTCTCCATAGCATACTATTACACTGTATTCGCACATAACAATAAGAACATCGCCAACTATTGTCAGGAAGCTGTAAGTTCCTCCAACACAGTATAAAACAATAAGTCTATACCCGTTGCATATATGTATATACCAACAGTTGCCTCCTATGTGGGACTTTACGAGTGGAGGGGGGAGCCACCTCATCCAATGCATTTTTAAGGGTTTCATTAAACATTATAGTGACTGGTGGTCCTGCATAGTGACCATAGATCATTGACTTAAAAAAAAAAAAAAAAAAAAAAAAAAAAAAACCTTCAATAGTACAAACAATGTAGTAAACATTCCTATTAAATAAATTGTTAACCAGTTATCTCCAATGTTTTTCAGGATTATGGGGTCTTGTGAACAATGCTGGTTTTGGATTTACATTTGGTCCTAATGCCTGGCAAACAAGAGCAGATGTTGCTAAGGTGCTGAATATCAATTTAGTGGGACTCTATGACATGACAGTGCAATTGTTACCTCTCATCATAAAGGCAAAGGGGCGAATTGTCAATACTTCAAGCTGTGGAGGAAGACTACCTACTGTTGGGGGAGGATATTGTCCATCTAAGTTTGGTGTTGAAGCTTTTTCAGATAGTCTCAGGTAAACAATGTCGATGTTCCTATGTTTTGAAAAATAGTAGGCAATGGAGAATAAATGAAAATGTAAAATGACAACCAGTCAAACATTACAGAAATACAGTCAAACACAATTGTCACACTCATCCAAGAGATCAGACCAAAGCTGGGCAAGCTAGCCCCTTCTCCAGGCCAGGGAATGACCTCAAAGGTATAAGTTAGGGCTTATTATCATCATCATTGACGTTCTTGAAATCAGCCATAAAACTCTAGTTCTGTAACAGGGTATAATTTATGGCTGAGGCAATACTTTGCTTTATTTGCTGCAGATTTTCTTGCAGTTTTTTTTTAGCCAAAGCCAGTAGTGGATCCCATTCCTTTCATAACCATTCTTGGTGTTGGCTTAAAAAAAAAAAACTGCAAACAAAATCTACAACAAAAAAAAGCTGGGGCCTCCACCTAAGGCTAAGGCCCCACGGGACGATCTGCAGCGCTAAAGCGCTGTGGGAAAAACCACGGCTGGAACGCATCGAAGTTCTTTACGCAGTGCTTTGAAAGCACCCCAAATGTAAAGCACCATGGAATTAATGGTGCTATATAAATAAACAATAATAATAATAATAATAATAATAATAATAGAAAGTTCACAGAGTTTTCCTCCGCAGACTTTCTGTTACCAATATATCTACCGGAAAGCCACCAGCGTTTTCGTAGATATAATTGAAATGCTGTGATTTCTAAAACTGCGCCGATTGTCAAAATCACAGAGTGTCCGAGCTGCAGCTTTTCCTGCTAAGTGGGCATGGTATTTGCATGGATCCCACGCACTTTGCAGATACTGTAAAATGCTGCGATTTTTCCTGCAGTGTTTCCGCCGCGGGCAAATCGCGGCCTTTCTGTCCCCTGGGGCCCTGTCTTTAATGAGTTATTTTGTAGCTAAACCTGCAGCATCAACTCGGTTATCAGTTTATCTGTTTATTATCTGATACCCGATTGGTATTTCTTGATATGGAAAAGAGGGGAAACGTGCTTTGGGTTGTTCCTTGACTTTGGCCTCAGCTCTAGATTCAGGGGAAAACAGTTTCTCCTTACTTAAATATGGATAAAATAGTGATTTACATGGGGGGAAGGTTTACATGTAAATGGGGCTCCATCATTTGGAAATTGTAGAAACACCTCCACAAGGTATATAGAAGATAAAATCCAGCTTCTCCAGGGCACAGAATATATCCAAAACGTACGTGGCATATTAAAATATAGCTTTTATTCCATTCCGACGATAAAAAAAAGTCACATCGACTTTATAGAATCAGCTCACCACACAGGGCTACGCGTTTCGGGAACATGTCCCTTCCTCATGGCATACCAAACTATATAACACAAACTCTTTATAAAACACACATGATTTGCTGATCCCACCCCTAATTATAAACCTGTAAGGATTGGAGTCAGGGTCAGGCAGTGCAAAGTGACACAGCTGGAAAGCAACACTGTGCAGCTAAGGACAAAAGGGGTCGTAGGCCCTGCGGCTATGACTATGCTGTAGTATCTGAGATGAGGCAGACCAATGCACTTCCTAATTGAAGTGCGCCTACCACGACTCCTTACACTGGATGGCGGCTAGGATAAGGGGAGAGGAGGCCCTGAAAGTGCTAGGGACTGGAGTCACGGGGTCACACCTAAACAGAAAGCACAGTGTAAATGCAATGCAAAACAAAAGACTAAACAGCATGGAACCAGGGAGGACCACAAGTCCCAGCAAGACACAGAAGAGAAGGCGAGGTCAGACGGGCAAGAGGTCGAGCCAGGAGATATAATAAAGGTACCAAATCAAAAGACAAGGGATAGTCAAAAATACAAGCCGGGTATAAAAACCAAGAGACATATGGAATACAAACAGACAGGGAATCAGACTGAGCAGGGGAACTAGGGAACACAAAGTGAATGGCTGGCAAGGATCCATGCCTGGGTGGGGATTAAATAGCAGCAGAAAACACACCTGATGGCTAACGGCATGGAGACTGAAAGCAAAGAAAAGATGAACCCTTAATGACCTAAGCACACCCAATAGAACTCCTAAAACGTCTCCCAGGGAGACGCCACGCAGCAAGGAGACCGCGGCGACTCCGTATCCTGACAAAACCAGTGTAAACCCAATTACACATCCACTTTAAATATAGATATTACCACATACAGAAAAGAAGAAAATAACCTACATATTCAAACAATCAACATCTAGACTATTACATATATTGCAATGTTCTATCTTATAAATACACTGACACTATATCAATATCAAATACAAGTTTAAATATAAAGCCACAATGTATAAATATTAAATAATATTCTATAATTATTATAGGATACATTTACCCCACATTAGTATTGTATGTTTCAAACGCACTCAACATTAAACTTCAGCTTGCAAGAGTCCGAGAACCTAATATTAACATTTCTCCTTCTGTACCACGGTACTAGGATTAGATTTATAACCAAGTTACTGCTGACAGACTCCCTTTAACAACAGTTTAGAGTGAGCTGTAGGCATGCCCTATGACCTGTGTAAAGGCTGGGAGGGGGCTGCTGTGAGCATCCCCTATTATCATTGATGTGATCTTGTGATATTTGCCTCAAGCTATATAATCTTGGAGTTATCTTCACTGTAGTTCAATTTCTGATAATAGTGAGGTGCCAGTTAATTAGTGATTTCTACAGAACAGGAAGTGTCAGCCTATTATGAGGCTCAGTGACCAAAGTGACTACTGCAGGACAGAAAGTTAGAAAAAATCTTGCTTCCAAATATAAAACATATGTTTCACATGAAAACATGATTACAAGAACTTGTCATTCCATGTATTACCAGTAACAATTCCTGAGGATCACTTAAATGTTTTGCTCATGATAATGAAAATTTGAGTACCATTACTTTGAAGATGTACATTTAGGCCACTGAAGCAATAATATATATGTCATCTTTCCTATGCAGAAGAGAGCTTCGACATTTTGGTGTGAAGGTTTCTATCATTGAGCCGGGTAGCTTTAATACTGGATTGGGGGCAATAGAACCTCATTTGAAGAATCTAGAGCGCCTGTGGTCAAATCTTAATCCAGATATAAAAACTTATTACGGAGAACAGTACTATCATCAATGTGAGTAAACATATTCTTCTTTTCGGGGAAATATTTCAAACTTGAAGAACTTAGTGATATATCTGGTATAGACGATTACTTTGTGCATGTTGCCATCAATAACCTGTAGATGATTTCTATGTTTTGCTTATACACACAGATGCCCAGGGCTTGGCGTCTCTTATTGGCAGTGCCAGCCCCAAACTCTACATTGTAACAGACTGCATGGAGCATGCCTTGACTGCAGTTCATCCTTGGACAAGATATTCTCCTGGATGGGACTGCAAGCTCTATTACCTTCCTTTATCTTACTTACCTACTGCCTTAGCCGACTATCTGCTGTGTCGTTCAGCACCCAAACCTGCAAAAGCTGTGATGTAAACATTTTTATTCTTCTCACTATTTACAGTCGTGCATTCTATATATACTAAAGAACAATCGTGCCAAAGTAATTTTCATTATGGTAACATGGATTCCAATCAGATTATTTTTTATCTTAAAAATGTTCTGCCAACTAATTTAATCCTACTAATATTATAAATGTGAAAGTTTGTGTGTTTGAATGTTTGTTCCTCAATCCCACAAAAACGGCTCAATGGATTTGCCTGAAATTTGCCACATACATAGATTGGAGCCCCGAATAAAACATAGGCTACTTTTTATCCCAGTAAATTACGTCACTTCACGATCGCTTTGAACGAATTTAGGTTCAGCCTACACTAAAGGACCTGTGATAACATCATCACAGGTCCTTGAGCCGTTCTCTGATAGGATCACGTTATTGGGTGGGCGGAGCTACACACTATTTTATGGGCAGAGCTATATAGGATAAAACCGAACACTGAGAAATCTGCAGAAAATGGAGTTTCATGGAAGATCAGGAGTGTACAGAACATGTAGGCTGTGCGTGGGCAAGAGGAGTATATCAGGTGTAGAGTTTGTATGAGTACAACGGGAGGGGATGTGGTGTTGAGCCTCTGATTGGGGAGGGGGAAGAACTGTGGCAAATTTCAGCAACATCCGTTCAGCCGTTTCTAACACAGAAGCTCCTCACACATTCACATAACCAAACCCCTGTAATCAAAATGACCAGATGTAGCAGAGCTTAGGCAGCGCTATAGCACAGTTCACTGAGTTCTCCATATGCAAAGATGTACATACAGCTGGGTATCCTGCACATATGCAGCAATGTAGCAGTGCCGAGACGCGGGAGCAAGTGGATCAAACTGTGGCTAATTTCAGCCACATCTGTGTAGCCCTTTCAAACATAGAAGCTGATCAGAAACCCCTGTAATCCAAATGGCCAGATGTAGCAGAGCTTAGGTGGCACTGTAGCACAGCCGAGTAGGCTCTCCATATGCAGTTATGTATATACAGCTGGGCATGCTGCCCATATGCAATGATGTAGTACAGCCGAGACGCGGGAGCATGCAGCTCATCGACAACAATTGGCTAAATATAAGCGGATCATCACCAACAACAACACGCATACACTAGTATATAATATGTAGCTGATTTTGCTAACAATCCAAAAAAAAAATCTATGGGGTATGAGAAATTATCACTTTTATGTCTAATGCACTATTAAAATGCCAAAAACCCTTCAACTCTGAAGGGGATCCTTAAAGAGAGGAGGGTTTAACATATTAAACTAGCAACACAGATAGATAGGTGAAGGTAACGTCTTTTGAGCCATAAAATTTGTTCCTAAATGACATATTAATTTATTTCACAATATGCAAATAAGTAATCTGGATCACTGAGGGCTTTGTAGTTCCAAAGTGCCAGCCCCACCGTGTGGGATTTTCCTGTCAGCTGGTTAATTGATTTATTGCTTCACTCTGTGTAATAGCAGTCTCTTATCTACAAACATAGTAGTATTAGAAGTGTTCAAAGTAGTAGAGTGTACAACCAGCAATTATACAGGGTGTCTTTTCAATCTCTTCTACATAGACTAATATGTTGAAAGCTGTTTGTGGTTGGACTTTGTGAACTCCTCCCAATAAAGCACCAGTGTGAACTTGCAGAAAGTCCTCTATGTGTCTTACTTGCCTGGTAATCAACTCCCCAAGGTCCCGAAGTTACATATGGTGGAGGATGCGGACAAACAAGTGTCATTGCTGGGTGCAACAGGCCTTCAAAGTTAACAGTTTTCAGCTGTGTATGTCTTGGGTGAAGGCTGCTACTGGGCTAAAGGACAATACCAGAGCTATAGATGAGTTGGTCCAGAAGTTGGTGCTCTCTAATATGCTGCAGCAAGAGTGAATTACTTGCTGATCAAGCAAATGGCAGTGCTCCAGAAAATGGTGGCAGTACAGACAAGTGTACCTCTAGCCGCTACTGTCAGTGATGTCCATGAAAAGGTACACGCCTCATTAGAGAAAATGACTGCTGAAGACATGTGGAGGCCTACTTGACTATTTTTGAGCGCAATACAGATAAGGAAAAGCTGCCTAGGGAGCAGTCGGCGGAGGTATTGGCTCCCTACCTGACCGGCGAGCCACACAAAGCGTATTTTGATTTAACTGTACAAAACTCTAAGGACTACAGTGAATTGAAAACCAAAATACTGGCCCGTTTAGGAGTCAGTGTGGCAGTCCAGGCACAGTGCATGCAGCAGTGGTCCTTTTCTCTGGAAAAACCGCCACAGTCCCAGATGTATGACATTTTCCACCTGATCCAAAAATGGTTATATCCTGAGACACTTACCCCAGAACAGATGGTGGAAAAGGTCAGAATGGAACGCTATCTATGTGCTCTCCCTACTCCATTGCAGCACTGTTGACTGAGAAGTATACTAACATAAAAAATTTTGAGATTCAGTTTCAGATAAATCGAAGACGTGATATTTGAGACAGCAGAGAGACAGTCACTGATGTTCTGTATTAGTGCAGGGGTGATGGCATAGGATGCTATCTCATGGTTTTCAATATCATTTCTATGCTGATGACACTCAAATATATCTCTCTGGACCAGACATTACCTCTCTGTTGGCCAGAGCTTGTTAAATATTATGTTTACAATATTCTCTAGCAGACATGGGGTTAACACCCTACTGACATCATATCTGCTATATTCTGGGAACATGGGTGCGGTTAAAGTACACCATAGTAGAAATCTCCTTACATAGCAGCAAGATGGAAGGTAACAACCCCTCTCATGAATATAAATTAGTGACAAATACACATGTCTAGGTCTGTCTTTGGGAAGAAGACCAGGAGGTCGGTCGTTGGGAAGACCAGGGTGGGTGGTCCAGGCAGATGGTCATCCATGAGGGGGATCCATGGGGAATGTATGGCAGGTCTGTCTGCTATCCCTCTCTGTCATCCTGGACAAGATGTCGTGATTATCCCAGATGACCAGACCAGATGATCAAGCATGAACCAAGCTGTAACTACAAGATATCCAGATGAAGAAACCTAACTTCTCTGAAGATATAAGCTATGACTGATGTGTTATTTGGATATTTTCCCCGTTCCTGTGTTTTCCTTCAAGATGTTTAATTAAACTCTACATTTTTATAACAATCTGACTCCTCCCATCGTGATAAGGCCTACAACACGTGGCACAAGTCTCACCCGCAAATACAAGATATTTAACAGAACTCCAGATTGTTTTGCGGCCATAGCCTCCTTTCTCCCCTCCCACTTTCTCAAACTTAAAGGGGCTCTATCATTGGGAAAAGTCATTTTTAGATAAGCACATTCCTGCATAGCCTTTAGAAAGGCTATTTCACACCTACCTTTTGTATGTAAATTGCTACAGTAGTCTTTGCATAAGTCCGTTTTCAATCATATGCTAATTGGCCTTCTCTGTGCACTCTGTGTATGCTAGCAGGGAAATGAGTCATCAGAACAGCTGCCTCTGCTGTGCATCCACATAGAGAATAGCAGAGAGGAGTGCGCAGTGAGATTTTCGGTGCACGAAGCATATGAATAAAATGGATTTATTCAAAAACTACTGAGGCAATTTACATACAAAAGGTATATGTGAAATAACCTTTATAAAGGCTATGCAGTAATGTGCTGTAAGCTGATGGCTGGTCAGGTAGTGGAGGGGGTGTACATCTCACCTAGACTACTCAGGTGGGTGAGATGAGAAAACACCAGGAATTTTTGTTCTCAGCAGACAACTTTCGTCTGCTGAGCATTGTGGTAAATGCTCAGTACTGGGCTGGATTTATAGGAATGACAGGTAGGATTGGTAGTGGGACATGTCATTCCACCCCCCTCCAGTCCACACTTTGGGGATGATCCGGCAGCGACTCAGCTGCAGAGAGTCTCTTCGTCAAGGAGGCTTAAGAAGCCAGCTCCAGCAGCAACACTTTGGCAGAGTTTGGCTGGAGAGCTGACAGAGAGGTCATATTTTTGGAGCTGTGTCCTGAATGATTCTACTGGCTTTTTTTTTTGGATTTCTGTTATTCTAGGTGAGGTAACCTATTCTATGTTTAGTTAGAGCCTAGCCGGGCAGGTATTTATTGTTGTATTGTTTCCTTTTGTTGCTGCACTATTTTTTTTTTTTTTAGTGAAAATAAACTCTACCTTTGTTTTGGACTAAAAGAAACTGGACTTTTGTGTCTATGCCACCCCACCTAGCAACCCCAGACCTGACAGTGCTAATATAAAAATGACTTTTCCCAATGATAGAGCCCCCTTAACATGGAGAAAACAGAGTTCATCATCTTCACCCCACCTTGTACGGGTCCTCTACCTGACCCATCTATCAAAGTTAACGGAACTACACTTACCCCTGTCCCAGGGGTCCATTGCCTTGGGATAACCCTCAACTCCGACCTATCCTACAAGTTGCACATTCAAACCCTCAACACTTCCTGCCGCCTCATCTCAAAAACATCCATCGATTCTGCTCTCTCCTCACTCCAGAAACTGCTAAATGCTAGTCCATGCCCTCATAATCTCCCGCTTAGATTAATGCAAAACCCTTCTCCATGGACTTCCAGCAAACACTCCAGTTCCCCTCCAGTCCACCATAAACTGTGCTGCTCACTTAATTCACTTTCCCCCTGTTCTTCATCGGCTGCTCCCCTCTGCCAATCCCATCACTGGCTACCCGTTGCCCAGCATATTGAGCTCAGGTTACTAACATTAACATACAAAGCCATCCACAACCTTTCCCCTCCATATATCTCAGACCTAATCTCCCGCTACCTGCCCACACGTAACCTCAGATCCTCCAAAGACCTCCTACTCCGCTCTGCTCTCAATCGCTCCTCATACAACCGTCTCCAAGATTTCTCCCATGCAACCCCCATACTCTGGAACTCCTTACCAAGACACATAAAACTGATGAAACTCTGGAACAGCTACTAGTTCCAAAATCATATGGGAAGATTGCATTGGGTATGGCCCACTCACTTGTGTTAGGGGGTCATTTAGCATCAGACAAGACCAGAGAATGAATCTTTTGAAGGTTCTATTGGCCTGGCTGTTATAAAGAAATAAAAAACTATTGCAAGTCTTGCCCAACCTGCCAGGTAAATGTTCCTGTTGTACATTTCAGGAGTATCAGTAATACCCTTGCCTGTCATTGAGGTTCCGTTTGAACGGATTGCTTTGGACATTGTAGGACCCCTTGTGAAGTACTGGACTATGCTACCCAGGTATCCAGAGGCAGTCCCTTTGAACCTACAGCCAAATGCATAGCCAAGGAGTTGTTTCAGATCAAGGTACATCTTTTATGTCTAAAGTCATGAAAGAACTGTGTAAGGTTTTTAAAATTAGACAGGCGAAAAACTTCTGTGTACCATGGGAAAGATTGGGATTGCCTGCTACTGTATTTTCTGTTAGGGAAGTTCCTCAGGTCTCTACAGGGTTCTCCCTGTTTGAGTTGAAATGTAGGAATCTGAGTCCATGAGTCCACACATGCAGGGAAGAATCTCCAAGATAATGCCCATAGTAAAAGAACATTTGCAGAAGCTGCAGGAAATGCAAGAGTGTGTATAATTGCTCTGCAAGACTTGGAGATTTCAGTACTGGGGACTTGGTCTTAATACTTGTGCTCACCGTAGAAAGCAAGTTCCAGGCTAGGTGGCAGGGCCCTTTTAAGATCCTGGAAAGGGTTGAAGAGGTAAATTACAAGGTGCACCAACCAGGGAAAAGGAAACCCATACAGATTTATCATATAAATCTGATCAAACCCTGGAGAGAAAAGGAGTCTTTGGCCGCTCTATCCTGCTCATTCGCAGTTGTCGAGTCAGAACATCACAAAGTGGGTATAGCAGAGACTCTGTCCACCTTACAAAAACAAGAATACAAAAGAATTCTTGCAACACAACAAGGAGATGTTTTCTGGTTTACCGGGGTGTACCACTGTTAATGAGCATGAGATCATTACTAGAGATGAGCGAACAGTGTTCGATCGAGTACATGTTCGATCGGATATCAGACTATTTGAGATGTTCGATTCGAGTCGAACACCAGGTGGCAAACTCACTAAAAATTGGGTTCAGCACACACTCAGCTCTGCTACATCTCTGGTTGGGACCAACCAGTTATATAAATACCTTAGACCTTACAAAGGGGTATTGGCAGAAATCACTGGCTAAAGATGCCAGAGAGAAAACTGCGTTTTCCACACCTGACGGTTGTTTCCAGTATGTTAGAATGCCGTTTGGTCTGAAGGGAGCTCCTACCACCTTCCAAAGGGCAATGGATACCATCCTTTCCCCACACAAAGAATTTGCGGCAGCCTACCCAGACGATATTGTTATTTTGAGTCTAGACTGGAACAGCCATTTGAACAAAGTTCAGGCTGTTTTGGATGCTCTTAAGAAAGAAGGGTTTACGGCCAACCCATAAAAATGTGCCATTGGCATGGAGCAGTCTAGGTATTTAGGCTATGTTGTAGGGAGGAGCTTGATTAAACCCCAAAATAATAAAGTAGATGCCATACAAAGCTGGCCTTGCCCACTCACAAAAAAATAGGTAAGAACTTTTTAGGAATCGTGAGGTATAACTGATGATTTATGCCCAATTTTGCTGGTATGGCAGCACCTTTATCTGACCTCACTAAGGGAAGAAAATCAGTGATGGTACAGTAGACACCAGAAGCAGAGATGGCTTTTCAGAGCCTTAAAGGGATTCTACCACTAAAACACATTTTTTTCTAGTTAACACGTCGGAATAGCCTTTAGAAAGGCTTTTCATCTCCTACCTTTAGAAGTGCTCTCCGCCGCGCCGTTCGTTCAAAATACCGGTTTGTACCAGCATGCTAATGAGTTCTCTCGCAGCGATGGGGACGTCCCCCATCGCAGGAGCAGCGATGGGAGCATCCCCATTGCAGCTCGAAAATCGACCGCAGCGCCGCCTCTATGGTCTTGGGGATCCAACCCTTGCTTCTTCAGCGTCCTGTCGGACGCCTGCGCAGTACGCTCTGTTCGGCGAAGATTGCCGAACGTACTGCGCATGTGCGAAATTGCAGTGCCTGCACTATGGCTGGGACCGCGATTTTGCGCAATGCGCAGTACGTTCGGCAATCTTCGCCGAACAGAGCGTACTGCGCAGGCGTCCGACAGGACGCTGAAGAAGCAAGGGGAGGATACCCAAGACCATAGAGGCAGCGCTGTGCTTTCTAAAGGCTATTCCGACGTGTTAACTAGAAAAAAATGTGTTTTAGTGGTAGAATCCCTTTAAAACAGCCCTTTGTAGACAAACAGTCTTAATAACATCAGATGTCTCAAAAAATTTTATGGTATAGGGGCAACATGGTGGCTCAGTGGTTAGCACTGCAGCGCTGGAGTCCTAGGTTTGAATCCTGCCAGGAACAACATCCGAAAGGAGTTTGTATATTCTCCCCATGTTTGCATGGATTTCCTCCTATTTTACAAAGATATACTGAAAGGGAAAAAAAATGTACATTGTGATTAGAGATGAGCGAACACTAAAATGTTCGAGGTTCGAAATTCGATTCGAACAGCCGCTCACTGTTCGAGTGTTCGAATGGGTTTCGAACCCCATTATAGTCTATGGGGAACATAAACTCGTTAAGGGGGAAACCCAAATTCGTGTCTGGAGGGTCACCAAGTCCACTATGACACCCCAGGAAATGATACCAACACCCTGGAATGACACTGGGACAGCAGGGGAAGCATGTCTGGGGGCATAAAAGTCACTTTATTTCATGGAAATCCCTGTCAGTTTGCGATTTTCGCAAGCTAACTTTTCCCCATAGAAATGCATTGGCCAGTGCTGATTGGCCAGAGTACGGAACTCGACCAATCAGCGCTGGCTCTGCTGGAGGAGGCGGAGTCTAAGATAGCTCCACACCAGTCTCCATTCAGGTCCGACCTTAGACTCCGCCTCCTCCGGCAGAGCCAGCGCTGATTGGCCGAAGGCTGGCCAATGCATTCCTATGCGAATGCAGACTTAGCAGTGCTGAGTCAGTTTTGCTCACCTACACATCTGATGCACACTCGGCACTGCTACATCAGATGTAGCAATCTGATGTAGCAGAGCCGAGGGTGCACTAGAACCCCTGTGCAAACTCAGTTCACGCTAATAGAATGCATTGACCAGCGCTGATTGGCCAATGCTTTCTATTAGCCCGATGAAGTAGAGCTGAATGTGTGTGCTAAGCACACTCATTCAGCACTGCTTCATCACGCCAATACAATGCATTAGCCAGTGCTGATTGGCCAGAGTACGGAATTCGGCCAATCAGCGCTGGCCAATGCATTCTATTAGCCCGATGAAGTAGAGCTGAATGTGTGTGCTAAGCACACACATTCAGCACTGCTTCATCACGCCAATACAATGCATTAGCCAGTGCTGATTGGCCAGAGTACGGAATTCGGCCAATCAGCGCTGGCTCTGCTGGAGGAGGCGGAGTCTAAGGTCGGACCTGAATGGAGACTGGTGTGGAGCGATCTTAGACTCCGCCTCCTCCAGCAGAGCCAGCGCTGATTGGCCGAATTCCGTACTCTGGCCAATCAGCGCTGGCCAATGCATTCTATTAGCTTGATGAAGCAGAGTGTGCACAAGGGTTCAAGCGCACCCTCGGCTCTGATGTAGCAGAGCTGAGGCTGCACAAGGGTTCAAGCGCACCCTCGGCTCTGATGTAGGAGAGCCGAGGGTGCACTTGAACCCTTGTGCACCCTCAGCTCTGCTACATCAGAGCCGAGGGTGCGCTTGAACCCTTGTGCACACTCTGCTTCATCAAGCTAATAGAATGCATTGGCCAGCGCTGATTGGCCAGAGTACGGAACTCGACCAATCAGCGCTGGCTCTGCTGGAGGAGGCGGAGTCTAAGATCGCTCCACACCAGTCTCCATTCAGGTCCGACCTTAGACTCCGCCTCCTCCAGCAGAGCCAGCGCTGATTGGCCGAATTCCGTACTCTGGCCAATCAGCACTGGCTAATGCATTGTATTGGCGTGATGAAGCAGTGCTGAATGTGTGTGCTTAGCACACACATTCAGCTCTACTTCATCGGGCTAATAGAATGCATTGGCCAATCAGCGCTGGCCAATGCATTCTATTAGCGTGAACTGAGTTTGCACAGGGGTTCTAGTGCACCCTCGGCTCTGCTACATCAGATTGCTACATCTGATGTAGCAGTGCCGAGTGTGCATCAGATGTGTAGTTGAGCAAAACTGACTCAGCACTGCTAAGTCTGCATTCGCATAGGAATGCATTGGCCAGCCTTCGGCCAATCAGCGCTGGCTCTGCCGGAGGAGGCGGAGTCTAAGGTCGGACCTGAATGGAGACTGGTGTGGAGCGATCTTAGACTCCGCCTCCTCCAGCAGAGCCAGCGCTGATTGGTCGAGTTCCGTACTCTGGCCAATCAGCGCTGGCCAATGCATTCTATTAGCCCGATGAAGTAGAGCTGAATGTGTGTGCTTAGCACACACATTCAGCTCTACTTCATCAGGCTAATAGAATACATTGGCCAATCAGCGCTGGCCAATGCATTCTATTAGCTTGATGAAGCAGAGTGTGCACAAGGGTTCAAGCGCACCCTCGGCTCTGATGTAGCAGAGCTGAGGGTGCACAAGGGTTCAAGTGCACCCTCGGCTCTCCTACATCAGAGCCGAGGGTGCGCTTGAACCCTTGTGCAGCCTCGGCTCTGCTACATCAGAGCCGAGGGTGCGCTTGAACCCTTGTGCACACTCTGCTTCATCAAGCTAATAGAATGCATTGGCCAGCACTGATTGGCCAGAGTACGGAATTCGGCCAATCAGCGCTGGCCAATGCATCCCTATGGGAAAAAGTTTATCTCACAAAAATCACAATTACACACCCGATAGAGCCCCAAAAAGTTATTTTTAATAACATTCCCCCCTAAATAAAGGTTATCCCTAGCTATCCCTGCCTGTACAGCTATCCCTGTCTCATAGTCACAAAGTTCACATTCTCATATGACCCGGATTTGAAATCCACTATTCGTCTAAAATGGAGGTCACCTGATTTCGGCAGCCAATGACTTTTTCCAATTTTTTTCAATGCCCCCGGTGTCGTAGTTCCTGTCCCACCTCCCCTGCGCTGTTATTGGTGCAAAAAAGGCGCCAGGGAAGGTGGGAGGGGAATCGAATTTTGGCGCACTTTACCACGTGGTGTTCGATTCGATTCGAACATGGCGAACACCCTGATATCCGATCGAACATGTGTTCGATAGAACACTGTTCGCTCATCTCTAATTGTGATCCCTATATATGGGATTCACAATCTTCATAAAAAGAAAAAAGATTTTATAGCACAAACAGATGCCTCAGAGGTCAGTTTAGGAGTTTTTTTTTTTTCTAAAGGTGCCCAGCCTTATGGCTTTGGGCAGAAGAGGGGAATATGTAGGGAGGCAGAGAGAAATTTTGTGGAGAGAGGATACCTCCCATTAAGATGGCTCCTCTCCACTAGGTGAGGGACTGGAATCCATGTATGGATTTTAGATGTGGTTATAGACCCTCACTAAAAGCTCTAGTCCTGGGTTTGGTCAGAGTCTAAGTGAAGCCTTAGCATTGTCCAGATAGGAGGTTATGGCTCGCTCTCCTTCCTTATTCTGATGGTGGCTCTGAGTTACAGTCTGCCTGTGTGGAGGCTAAAAGTGGAGACAAGCTGCTAACCTGGTGAGCCTGTGGGATTGTTTTTTGTCACAAAGACTGTTTCATGTTGGTGAACTCTGCCGCTACTTGGCTGAATTAAGCCGTATTATTTTGTTTTGCCTTATGCTGCTGAAAGTCATTTGTGTTTGGACTTTGTGAACTCCTCCCAATAAAGAACCAGTGTGAATTTGCAGACAATCCTCCACGTGTCTTACTTGCCTGGTAACCAGGCCCCACCCAAGGTCCCGAAGTTACAAGGGATACACCTTTAGTATCCACAACTGCAGTTATCTAAAATACTTTGAGTTATATAGTAGTATAGTGGCCGCCATATAGTATAATGTGCTCCACAGTGGCTTGCACACAGTATAAAATGCTCTCAAGGGCCCCCCTAGAACTGCTTCAGACGAGCATAGTGAAGAGGAGATGATAGTCAATAGTGTCAAATGCTGCTGAGAGATCTCGAAGAATAAGTAGAGAGAAGTTACCATTAGATTTACCTGTCAGGAGATCATTGGAGACTTTTGTGAGGGCTGTTTTCGAAGATTGCAGAAGCCAGATTGTAAAGGGTCAAGAAGAGAGATACTGGAAAGATAGCAGACTAAACGAGAATAGACCAAGTGTTCTAAGATTTTGAGATGAAGAGTAGGTTAGAGACGGGTCATAGTTGGCAGCACAAGAAGGATTTCTTCAGTAGTGGGGTTATGACAGCATGTTTGAAAGAGGGTGGAAAAAATCCAGAAGAGAGAGAGGTTAAATATTATATTAAGGTAATGTTAGAGAATAGCCAGATGATAATTCCCCAGAAGCTGCTGGCGAACCCTGGAGGAAGGGGCACAAGGTACAGTGAGCCATAAGCTGAAGCCCCCAACTGTCCCTTCCTATTGCCAGGCCCTATCCTACGTAATAGGTGGCAATCACGAAGACAGTCTCTTCCTGTATAAGTGATACACAAAACGCAGACAAGACGAACAACAACAAAGGGAGGTCAGCTAGCCAAGGGTCAGTAACAGTCGAGCAATGCAGTACCAAATCGGAGTCCAAAAGAATAGTCAGTAGGGAAAGCCAGAGGTCAAGGATAAGAATACAAGTAAATAAACAGCAAGGGAAACCAGCAAGCACGAGGCAATAACAGGCACCAGTGTGAATGTGAGCAAAGACTAAATAGGGGAGGAAGAACCCGCCCTGAACCTGACAGAAAGGGAGGCTGTCAATCACAGGCAAGACAAAATTTAACCACTGAATGGACAGAGGCAACAAGGGCAGAAGACGGGTGTGGTGCAAATACAATCACAGAACTAGAGCCGTGTTCACACAGTGCAACTAAAAACTTTAAGCAAATTATCAAACTACATACACCTCCTGAGCCGCAGCACGCGAGCAGAGGGTGGCGCAGAGACCCGAACAGGCAGAGATGTTACAGGTAAACAGTGTGAGAAGACGAAAGAGACTGGAGAAGTAAAGAGTGAAAAGTTTCAAAGAATCTTGGACAAGACAGGAGATACGTGCCTTATATAGGTTGTAACATCAGAACAAACAGCTGTACAGTAAGGAACATGATGGCAGACAGTGGCAATGGCATCATTGGGCTACTGATAACTAGCTATTCATCACTGTTAGCAATGGCAGAACTAATGACTGACATCAGACAGTGATGTGTAAAAATTCTGATGGGTCCATGCCTGATTCATTTTCACAAGGGTAATGATTTTCTTACTTGCAGACTATCTCTTGTCTGTGACCAGGCTACCTTTTGTGTTGAATGCTTTTTCTGACAGTCTACTAGAGAGTGGACAGTACTGGGACAGTTCCTGTCTCTAGTCCAATCCAATGACCCAAAAGTCTAATTGAATTAAAATTTAATTGATAAAAAATTGCTTCGAAACAGACTGCAGTATGAGGTATTAAATGGCAGTGCATAAATGTGAGCTTGGCAGGGTGGCAGCCTTTCAGCATATGGGTTTAAATTCATTTGAAAATTTTTTACAAGGACAAACAATGAAGTGCAATGGGCAACAGTGTTTAAATATTAACTTGTAGTAGATGATATGCCAAGTTTTGGTTGCTTGATATGCATATTCTTTACAGTTAACTCAGGACAACATTTGCCCTCTGGTCTCCCCTCTGCTTCCTGGTTTTCCAGCACAGAGCTTGTTCCACAGTTATCTCTATTTTTATATACATAGATAATGACACTTTGTCATAATAAAACACTGTGAAACATGAAGGGAGAGCCCACACCATTATGCTAGGTTCACACTAGTGTTTGGGTTTCTGTTCTTTGGGTCTGCTTGTGCACCTGAAAAATGGAAACCCGCTTACCCGTTAAGTGGCTAACCGCTGGACTTCTGCCGGAAAAATGTGGAGAGGAAAGTCCTACTTGCAGCTATCTGCACCTAATATACCCCAACCATAAGTGACAGCTCTAGCATCCATCCAGGAGACTGGCAATTTGGCTTCTGATCTAGTGTTTAGCTATAGTGTCTACCAGGTATTCTGAAGCATATCATCAAAGTTAGTTAATCACATAAATGTTAGTGCATGGAGAGATGATTCTCTATTGCAATAAGGGCAGAATGATTATGATGTACAGATTGGGCTAGGTTCACATCACATTTTTATAATACGGAGACATGAACTGTATTGTAAAAAATGTGATGTGAATGTAATCTAACTAAATCAACAGTGAGAAAAATCAGATTATCAGGAAAGTGATACACATACATGTGAAGAGATATTTTATGTATCTATCATATTGAGTTTAGTTTTGTGCTCATTTTTTGTATTTACCGTATTTTTCGGACTATAAGACGCACTGGACTATAAGACGCACCTAGGTTTTAGAGGAGGAAAATAGGGAAAAAAATTTTTGAAGCAAAAACTGGTAAAATATTTAATATATGGGAGGTGTAGTTTTGCAACAGCTGCAAGGCCACATTGACAGGTGACCCTGCAGCTGTACGGGGATGCATAGAGCGTTTTTTTTGGCGGGGCCAGCTGTACTTTTTAGTTATACCATTTTGGGGGATATCTATTGCTTAGATCACCTTGTATTGAAAAAAAAACAGGAGGTGATTTAGAACTTTTATTTATTTCATATTTTTAAAGCTTTTTTTTTTTTTTTTTTACTATTTTATTCCCCCCCGGGGGCTTGAACCTGCGGTCACTTGATCGCAAGTCCCATAGACGGCAATACAACTGTATTGCCGTCTATGGGACATTCTGTCTATTAGTATTACGGCTGGTCATAGAGACCAGCCGCAATACTAATACAGCAGTGACAGGCCTGGGAGCCTCATTAGGCTCCCGGCTGTCACCCGAACAGGTCGGCTCCTGCGATATCGGAGCCGGCCTGCAACTTAACAGGTACGGGGCCGGTGGGGACCGGCCCCGGGGGAGAAGGGGCCACGGATACTGACCCGGCATCCGCTGTACTAGAGAGGCGGATGCCGGGGAGGGATAGACGCCATCACAGGTGCCGGGGCCTGAGACATCGCTATGATCCTCTGCCCTTCATGAAGCCAGCGGAGGGGGCACGGAGGAGCCCCTGCCGCTGCTGGCTTCATACAGGGCAGAGGAGCGCAGCGATGTCTCAGGCCCCGGCACCTGTAATGGCGTCTATCACTTGCCGGCTTCCGCCTCTCTATTACAGCGGATGCCAGGCGCCACCTTCAGACTATAAGACGCACCCTTCTTTTCCCCAAAAATTTTGGGGAAAAAAAGTGCGTCTTATAGTCCGAAAAATACGGTATTTATTTTGTTCAGTTTTGTAGTATATCTAGCTAAGTCTGACTGTGTCTCGTGTATGTTCAATCACAATATACAGCCTAGTATGCAGGTCATTAAAGGGGTATTCCCACGTCATATACTCACCAATCTTCACTGCTGTATAATCTTCTTTCTTCCTGGTTTCTTGCGTCATTTGGTGGGCGGGGTTTCACATGCAACCTGCCGTTAGCTCCACCCCCAAATTAGTGTGTTGCTCCGCCCACCGCATAGCGTGATCCTATGGGGCGGCTGAAGGGCCTGTGATGTCATCAAAGGTCCTCAAATAACACTATATGCACAATATTGGACTATGAAGTACAGGCAGGAGCAACTCCATTCTGTGTTACATACAGAGACTGCCTGTCTCTGCCATAATGAACACAATTGAATTAGCTAGCCTGATAACTGGGAGAACAGAAGACGGTTCAGAAATGAAAGCAGCTCCTCTCCCCTATCTGAGAGCAGGAAGCTAGATCACGTGGTACAGACACAGGAATAGCTAGAAACACAGGCTCGCTCCCTGCACTTAGCCCCTCCTCCCTCCCCCCTGAGAGCAGCAGATACATCATTTGACTTTTGAGCAGATAAGTCAAGGGCTGTGTCAACAATGAATTGAATAAAGTAAGATAGTGGACAAACAAAGCAGTTTTGCTGAAGCAATGTATTTAGGAAAAGTCTTACATCCACATTAACAAGCAGTATAGATAGGATCCTTGTGATGGGACAACCCCTTTAATTAGTCCAGGGTGTTAATTCAGTTGAGATGGCCCACCTAATTCACAGATCAGTTTACATACCAAAAGGTAAGGGTAAGTTCACATGAGGTTTTTGGTCAGGATTTTGATTTTATCTGTCTCAAAATCCTGACCAAAAAGACGTCTCCCATTGAAATCAATGGGTGTCGGACAGTTCTTTTTTCCGGGAGCCGTTTGTTCCGGCTCCCGGGAAAAGAAGCGAGATGCTCATTCTCCAGGTGGATTCGCCTCGCAACATCCGCCTGAAGACACTCCCTCCCGACTAGGCCCATTCATTTGGGCTTAATCCGGAGCGGAGTGCGCGACTGGATGCCTGTGCACCCATATTTTGGACCGGAACCTGAGGTGGCTTTTCTCTCCACCAACTTTCAGCAGTTTCTGCGCTGGAGTCTCAAAAGGAGAACCCGGCCTTACTGGTAAGATACATGCATATACTAAATACAGTACACATCCCCTCCAGGCAGCTTCACTTACTTTCAACAGAAGAAAAAGACCTGAAAGTGAGACATGAATTATGAGTAAACAATGTTGACGAATGCAAAGAGAAGGCGCTCTGTCTGCATTCGTCATTGTGTGAACACAGCCTAAGGCTACATGCGCACTAACATACAGTCCTATGAAAAAGTTTGGGCACCTCTATTAATCTTAATCATTTTTAGTTCTAAATATTTTGGTGTTTGCAGCAGCCATTTCAGTTTGATATATCTAATAACTGATGGACACAGTAATATTTCAGGATTGAAATGAGGTTTATTGTATTAATAGAAAATGTGCAATATGCATTAAACCAAAATTTGACCGGTGCAAAAGTATGGGCACCTCAACAGAAAAGTGACATTAATATTTAGTAGATCCTCCTTTTGCAAAGATAACAGCCTCTAGTCGCCTCCTGTAGCTTTTAATCAGTTCCTGGATCCTGGATGAAGGTATTTTGGACCATTCCTCTTTACTAAACAATTCAAGTTCAGTTAAGTTTGATGGTCGCCGAGCATAGACAGCCCGCTCCCAAATGATCTGAAAACAAAGATTGTTCAACATAGTTGTTCAGGGGAAGGATACAAAAAGTTGTCTCAGAGACTTAACCTGTCAGTTTCCACTGTGAGGAACATAGTAAGGAAATGGAAGACCACAGGGACAGTTCTTGTCAAGCCCAGAAGTGGCAGGCCAAGAAAAATATCAGAAAGGCAGAGAAAAAGAATGGTGAGGACAGTCAAGGACAATCCACAGATCACCTCCAAAGAGCTGCAGCATCATGTTGCTGCAGATGGTGTCACTGTGCATCGGTCAACTATACAGCGCACTTTGCACAAGGAGAAGCTAAATGGGAGAGTGATGAGAAAGAAGCCATTTCTGCAAGCACGCCACAAACAGAGTTGCCTGAGGTATGAAAAAGCACATTTGGACAAGCCAGCTTCATCTTGGAAGAAGGTCCTGTGGACTGATGAAACAAAGATTGAGTTGTTTAGTCATACAAAAAGGCTTTATGCATGGCGTCCAAAAAAACAGCATTCCAAGAAAAACACTTGCTACCCACTGCAAAATTTGGTGGAGGTTCCATCATGCTTTGGGGCTGTGTGGCCAATGCCGGCACCGGGAATCTTGTTAAAGTTGATGGTCGCATGGATTCCACTCAGTATCAGCAGATTCTTGAGAATAATGTTCAAGAATCAGTGACGAAGTTGAAGTTACGCCGGGGATGGATATTTCAGCAAGACAATGATCCAAAACACAGCTCCAAATCGACTCAGGCATTCATGCAGAGGAACAATTACAATGTTCTGGAATGGCCATCCCAGTCCCCTGATCTGAATATCATTGAGCATCTGTGGGATGATTTGAAGCGGGCTGTCTATGCTCGGCGACCATTAAACTTAACTGAACTTGAATTGTTTTGTAAGAGGAATGGTCCAAAATGCCTTCATCCAGGATCCAGGAACTGATTAAAATATATAGGAAGCGACTAGAGGCTGTTATCTTTGCAAAAGGAGGATCTACTAAATATTAATGTCACTTTTCTGTTGAGGTGCCCATACTTTTGCACCGGTCAAATTTTGGTTTAATGCATATTACACATTTTCTGTTAGTACAATAAACCTCATTTCAATCCTGAAATATTACTGTGTCCATCAGTTATTAGATATATCAAACTGAAATGGCTGCTGCAAACACCAAAATATTTAGAACTAAAAATTATTAAGATTAATAGGGGTGCCCAAACTTTTTCATAGGACTGTATGTATGTACCAGTACATGAGAAAACAGTATGGCCAGTACACGGTGATATGTGTGTGCCATCCATAACGGCCTCAAAACCGACAAGAAAAGAACCAGGCTCGCAGCACTGACTTATGATACTAAATGAATGAGTGCATGGGGCCATAAGAAAATAATAAGAAAACACAGCTAACACTCTAATAAAGCACACATTTATGAGTAGGAAACCCAAGACACATGCATATGCTCCTATGTACAGCACACAGCCCATCAGGACAGCTTCTCTCCTGATGTACAAGTGAATAATAAGACGTCTGTGCAAGGAGCAGCCCCCAATGCTGGCTATTTAGGAATGTTATTAACACAGTACACGTGACAAACTATTAGCTCCATACAGTAGATGTATCTTATATGATTATTAGGAAAACATTATTGCAAAATATTAATATTTTTTTCTGTTAAGCTTATCTGACACATTTTACTTGATAGGTTGGATCTGTAATCTACCCACTTCTGCTGCCAGCAATGTGTTTATTTAATAAGGAACAGACCCAGCCCTTTCCATGTGAGTGTGCGCCTTCTGTATGAGGTTGCCTGAGGTATCTTCACACTGTCCAAGGTGAGTTTAAAGCACTTTTCTATAGACTATGTTATATTGAACATTTCACAATGTACCGCTTTCTTTCATGTAAATAGTAATGTGTAATGAAGAGTATTTGCCATATGTTCTGAAGAGTAAGAATCAAGATCTATATGATCAATACCTTGCCACAATCATATTCTATATTTACTCCATTTTAGTCCATTTGGCTCCTCAGCCTTCAGTCTGCATGTTTTGTGCTCTATATGGGTCACTTATACAGCTAGTAATAGCAATAACACAGCAGCATATGTTTATGCCTTACTGGTAAGTCCTCCATGAATCAGTATCCCTGTGACAAATACAGTATATCTCATAGAGTATATATTCTCTTTCCTGTTATCCAGTATCAAATCAAACAGGGGACTATGGAGGACCTTTCAGTTTGGATAAGATCCTTCCTTGTTCTGGGACACAGATCAAAAATCTAGAGAGGAAAATCCCTTCTTGAATGACCTATGGAAAGGTAACCTGGGAGGGACCTTGAAAATACAGAATAGTTACAAACCGATTTCTAAGTCCACTAGTTTTAGTTCTTTAGATACATTTTTATATTTTATCAATAACTGTATTCTCATCATTATATTCACATCATAGGAGAACTATTAGAAATAGTGACATTGAGTATGTGGTTAGTAGGATACCGCCATACACATACACAGCTGTATATGCAAGTCATTTATATCATGTATAGTTTGTATTGGGTACTTGGTTTAGAATTGAACTGAACAGCATAGTTGAGACATAGGTTCAGCTATTAAAGTCTATATGGGTACACCACCATGTACAGTGAGAAGAATACTGGCACATTTGTGCATTTATGTTATGGCCACAAGTCCTGTCTTCAGTGTGGGCTTAGAGACCCAAAATGACATCATCAAAAGGATCCATCATGCTGTGTCTACAGGTTATTTGGCCCACAGTTAGGCTAGGACCTGTGGTCATAAAACAGATACATAAATGAACCCATATTACAATCATCTAAAACTGACCTAAGGGTTGACTGTTGTATCAGTGTCAGAAATTAACAAGCTATTGATTGGATTGGATAGTAGCAAATATCATTGCAAAAACATCTAAAAACTAAAAATATGGTTGTCTGGAATTCTAAAAAGTTTGGCTTACAGCAGTAATTGTGATAGAAAACAACAATACTCCCATGCTATTCTTACGCTGCCACTCCAGTGGGCCCCTCTGGTGTCTATTAACTTGCTGTAGCCATAATGTGTCATCCACAAGTCCGCTGCAGCCAGTCACTGCACATGGCACCTCTGAGACTAGCGACTGGCTGCAGGGGTTACATATAGCACACTGTAAATACAGTAATAACACAAAAACTAACATATTTATTATCCTTTCTCTCCCTAATTTATTGCTGTTATAGCCACCCTGAATAATAATGTCATATGAAGCGTATAAGTGCACACATTATATATATACATATATACAGCATTAACATGAGGTATAGTATAAAAACACTTGAGTGCCATTCCTGGGATAAATGGATGATATTTTATTCATATGCTAAAACAGTGTGAATCTCCCCAGTTCTACAATACTAGCTGGTACCCGCGACTTCGTCTGCGGTGATTGTAGCAGTGGGTATATACAGGCGCGGGTAGGGTTTTCGTACTGTGTATAAGGTATGGGATATGAAATGTAACTTTGTATCTTGTTTTTGCTGGAATTCAGAGAATACGTGAGACTTTTGGGTTGAAGTTAATTTGTATTTGAGCTGCTATACGGTGTTGTGAGAAACTTTACATAGTGACTTTGGGACAGAAGTATTTGAAGTTAACCCTTTCCCGCCGATGGCATTTTTTGATTTTCGTTTTTGACTCCCCTCCTTCTAAACCCCATAACTTTGTTATTTCTCCGCTCCCAGAGTCATATGAGGTCTTTATTTTTCCTGGGATAAATTTTTCTTCATGATGTCACCATTATTTATTCTATATAATGTACTGGGAAGCAGGGAAAAAATTCAGAATGGGGTGGATTTGAAGAAAAAATGCATTTCTGCGACTTTCTTACGGGCTTTGGTTTTACGGCGTTCACTGTGCAATCAAAATGACATGTCCCCTGTATTCTGTGTTTTGTTACGATTCCGGGGATACCAAATTTATATGGTTTTATTTACATTTTGACCCCTTAAAAAAATCCAAAACTGTGTTAAAAATAGTTTTTTTGAAAAGTCGCCATATTACGACAGCAGTAACTTTTTTATACGTGCGTGTACGGGGATGTATAGGGCGTCTTTTTTTGTGGGACCGGGTGTATTTTGTAGTTCTACCATTTTTGGGAAATGTTATTGCTTTGATCACTTTTTATTCAAATTTTTATCAGAATCAAAACAGTGAAAAAACGGCGATTTGGCACTTTTGACCATTTTTCCCGCTACGGCGTTTACTGAACAGGAAAAATATTTGTATAGCTTTGTATAGCGGGCGATTTCGGACGCGGGGATACCTAACATGTATGTGTTTCACAGTTTTTAACTACTTTTATATGTGTTCTAGGGAAAGGGGGGTGATTTTAATTTTTAATCCTTTTTATTTGTTTTTATATTTTTTTTTACTTTTTTTTAAACTTTTTTTTGCATTTATTAGACCTCCTAGGGGTATTGACATGGGTGGGCGGTGTCGCGGATTGTCAGAGCGGTGGGGGTCGGCAAACATGGCTGCTCCGGAGCGTTAAAGAGAGCCTCCTGGAGTATCGTTAAGGGGAGGGGCAAAGTGGTAAAGTATATGTATATGTGATTGTGTGGGGTTAGGGGCGAGGCTGTAGAGGGCAATATGAATTTTGGAACTTGCTATGGTCCAAAGTGTGTGAGATTGCAGAGATGGTGGTGTGAGTTTGGGTTTTGTGGGGGTCCTGGCATAAACGTATGTGCGCTATTGTGACGAAAAGTAGCCTATTGCGCAATCGGGTGTATTAACTATGTTTGTGGAAACTTTCAGCCAAATCGGTCGAGCGGGTTTTGCGTGATTGAGGAACAAACATCCAAACATCCAAACACACAAACACACAAACTTAATAGGATGGTAAAGTTAGTACGGGTATTTTACGTCTATAATATACATTCTTATAGATCCCTCTGACCTAAAAAAAACCCTTCAGTTTATGAATATCGACTCACTAGAAATAAAAGCCTGTGAGTTTTCTAAGCTATTTGTTAGACTAGTTTATTCCAAACTTACCTGGTTATTAAGATCATATCAATCCTGTGTAAATAACTTTTGTACTATTAACCTGTGTATAGCCAACCATACTAGAAAGCAAAGGTTCAGAGCACAGTTTTGTTAATTATACAGAAAGCTTAAACAATGTAGCAATATTTAGTGAGCTGCAAAACTGCTGACTGCTGACTGCCAGTGATTCATGGACAATGAATAGGTATAATGTCCCATAGAGGCCTCTTCATGTAGTATAATGTCCCACAGTAGCCCCTACACACACAGTGTTTGGTGCAAATTTTTGGGACTCACCACCCACAAACTATTATTATACTTAAGCAGAGCGGAGGCCCAGGGAAGGCCATCAAATATAAACAGTCTTACTCACCTGCCCGTGCTCCGTCATTATACACCAGCCTGACGCATGTGATGTTTGTGACATCATTTAAGATCGGCACCAGAACCCAGGAGAGGTGAGTAATGCTGTCTTTTTTTATGTTTAATCACCTCCCCTGGGAATCCAATCATTATACTCTGAGGTCTGAAGAGAGCCCATATTATAATAATAGCAGATTTTGGTTTGGACCAAACCCCCAGATGAATTTTGCAAGATTCTTTCCAATAGCCCTACTTACCAATCCTCGGTTCTGCCCATGTCCATCTCCACTACCCATACGTTCCATATACCATCCCTTTCACTGACTTTCTGGCACTCAGCGTCAGTGACGTGATATGGGACGTCATTCGTATTAAAGGGAAGCGGAGATGCCGTGGGCAGGAAAAGGGATCGGAAAGTAAATGGGCCTGGTTAAAAAAGCAGCAAGGGCCCCTTAGCTGCTGTTATGGTAGTAGTTGCACCACTGGCACTTTGCTCCTGGCCTCCACATGGGCTCTCACACCAGTGTACTACCAGGAGCCAACAAGACATCAACCTCCTCAAAAACAGAGGTGAACTGCGTAGCAGGGGAGGGAACCTGATGACCACACAACTCCGCCCCCTAGACCTCAGGAGGGTCCCAAAAGGAGGAGCGCTTCCCTCAATCCTTGTGAGCATACACAAATAAGTAAATAAATAAATAAGAGTGCCGTGTTATGGCCTAGTCATCCTGCTTGATCTATAAAATTCCCATTGCAAAAGGCAGAACCTCTTGGCGTCCATTCAATAGTCACTCTCATATGACCTTGTGGTTCTCTGCCCTCTATCTCTGGCATTCTGTTACCTCCCTACAGTGGTTGCCACTCCTACAGGAGAGGGGAATTACTAACCAACACTGTCAGCTTTACAGCGGTATATAACAGAGCCAGAGATAAGAGGACATGAAAGAACTTCTTTATGGGCCATCACCTTTCTCTAGGAACTCTGGGAAACTGTGTGTAAGTAAGTTTTACTAGAAATATTACTCTTTTCCATAATATTTCTAGAGCTAAAAAGTGGTATCAATTTGTAATGGTAAGGGCATGGCCAGTTCTTTTTCACTGATGACCTGACCTAAACATCTGGGACCCCCACTGGTGAACTGTTTAAAGGGCCTATGAGCATCGTGACCCCTCCATTGTTTACATGGCACATTGTATGCTTCATTGCACCCATGTAATATAATAACAGCATGGTTCTCTTCACTATGAGACAAGCCTGTAATTTTGGTACATGGCACATCCACTATGAAACAAACAGCAAGTGGTCACACGGCTTAGCACCTTCAAAGAGCTGATCAGAGGTGGTCCTGGGTGTCAGCCCCCGCTGTTCTCTTACTGATAGCATCTTCTGAGTATAGGTTATCTGGATATACCCTTAATGCAAGGTATGCAGTATGTAGAAGTATCACTATTGCTTCCTTAAACAATATCAATTAAAATTTTGCCTATTTGTATCCTGTCCTAGGTCACAGTAAAATCCTATCATGTGGATCCCTCTGCTGGTGATAGTAGTTCTAGTTCTCCTCTACAGATGGCACCTACAGAGTCAGATCCTAGAGAATCTCTCAGATAAATACGTCTTCATCACTGGATGTGACAGTGGATTTGGAAATGTGTTGGCAAAGCAGCTGGACAAACGTGGAATGAAGGTTCTTGCGTCTTGTCTGACAGAGAAAGGGGCGGCAAATCTGAAGAAAGAAGCATCAAGTCGATTACAAACAGTAATACTAGACTTAGCTGATGGTGAGAGTGTGAGCTCTGCTGCCAAGTGGATTGCCAATATTGTTGGAGATCATGGTGAGTAAAATATATATATATATGTAAAAAAAAAAAAAAAAGTACATTCATTTCTATGAGAGCGTGCTATTCGAAACTGCTGTTTCGAATAGTGTTCGCTCATTTCTAGTCAGCACCAAAAAAGAGGAAATATAAACTTTATTCACCCATCTCTGCAATGCTTTAGCTGTTCTATCGAGACTTTTTCACAAGGATTTATGGAAGAGCAAATATATACAAAAATTTTGTACATATACTTACTCCACTCTATGTCCAAACTTCCTCAGGGTCTGTAAAGTTCATATATATGCCCCATGATATGGCTCTGTACAAGATTTTAGTTACATGTCCTAATGTACTTCTTTATGCCACTGATCTCTCCTGAAGACATGGGGCACTTTTTCCTTGTCAGGTTCAGTATTGATCTGAAAAGAGTGTTAAATGCTTCAGTATATGCTATACTACAGGTACGTCTCCCATGAATCATATCTAAAATTATACAAAGTGCCTTTAAATCTTTGCTAAAGAGCAATAGGGTTTTAGGGTCCTTTTACATGCACTGGCTGGGCAGGCAATGACCGTACCCAGTGGTATGCATTGGCTGTGCATTGGACGGTGTAGTTTTTGTGCCACACGAAACAGTCTTCACATACTATGGTCTTTATACCCGGTGACAAAGTCTCCTAGAAAGTACTAGTCTCCTAAAGTACCAGTGATGAACCAGACCTGTGAGTAAATGTGCTTTCTGTGTTCAGCTTAGTAACCAGAAACCTAGTTGTCCCTTCCTTGGGTAAGCTGCTGTACAGAATGAGCCATGTCCATGTGTGGGCTATGACATTAATAGATGAGTTCCTGCCCTGTTACAGTTTGTATAGTGCTGATTTTATTGTTCCTGGATTGTGACTATAGACCAGGGGTGCTCACACTTGTACACAGGTTGATCTACCTATAAATTGATCAAGTCAAAATGATCTACTGTGTGGGTGGGGCCTGGGTCTGATGTGTGGGCTGGGCCCACAAGTCTAACAAGACTGGGCGGGGCTTAACAATTCGAATGGGCCTGCTCTGATGCAGACGTTCTGATTGGCTCAAAGCTCACATGGCACTGTACGGGCACCCAGCACAGAGCCGACACCACTGCTAGTAATGCCGGTGCCTGCGGGGAGCGCGTCATCCCCCGGAGCTGCTGCTGCTTCTGTCCTCGTGTGTCTTGGCAGCGGAGTGGAGGGAAGACTTCCCTCCGCTCCGCCGCTGAGACACACGGGACAGAAGCAGCAGCAGCTCCGGGGCATGACGCGCTCCCCACTCTCCAGTCTGACACAGAAACTAGGCAGGGCTGCGGCCCAGGCCCCGCCCACACAGCAGACCACACCTGCAATGAACGCTTCTGGCTGCGTCACATGATCGACCCATACTTCCTTCGCGATCGACCGGTAGATCGCGATCGATGTATTGGGTATCCCTGTCATAGACCATTGTCTATGTCAAAATGTTTATTACGTTATTTGTACTATTTTTTTGTACTTTTTTTTTTCTTTTTTTTAAGTAAATTGTTAACCAGTTATCTTCAATGTTTTTCAGGGTTATGGGGCCTTGCGAACAATGCTGCTTTTGGATTTACATTTGGTCCTAATGCCTGGCAAACAAGAGCAGATGTTGCTAAGGTGGTGAATATCAATTTAGTGGGACTCTTTGACATGACAGTGCAATTGTTACCTCTCATCATAAAGGCAAAGGGGCGAATTGTCAATACTTCAAGCTGTGGAGGAAGAATAGCTAATGTTGGGGGAGGATATTGTCCATCTAAGTTTGGTGTTGAAGCTTTTTCGGATAGTCTCAGGTAAACAATATCGATGTTCCTATGTTTTGCAAAATTGTAGGCAATGGAAAATAAATGAAAATATAAAATGACAACCAGTCAGTCACCCATTACAGAAATACAGTCAAACAAACCGATCAGAGATCAGACCAAAGCTGGGCAAGCGAGCCCCTTTTCCAGGCCAGGGAGTGGATACAAAGGTATAAGTTATGGCTTATCATCATCATTATTGGCGTTCTTGAAATCAGCCATAAAACTCTAGTTCTGTAACAGGGTATAATTTAAGTCTGAGGTGACATGTTGCAGAAACACAGCTTTATTTGCTGCAGATTTTGTTGCACATTTTTAAGCCAAAGCCAGTAGTGGATTGAGCAGAAGATAGTGTCACAGTTTACTGTGAAGCAGGTAACCGTTTGCAGGGATGCAGCAATGATCTAATGACACAGGGGTAGGGAAAACTGTCCCTAAGCTACGGCGGCTAACTAATCCCTGCCTGCAGGTGTTGGTCAGTTTGCCCCGGGATAGCCCCAGCCCCAACAGCTACTCCCTCTCTAAACACGAAGACCTGTATAGATAGAGAGGAAAAAAGAGCTACAAGATTCTAGGGTCTGGTGTTCTAAATTTTAGAAATGTAAAGCACCATGGAATTAATGGTGCTATATAAATAAACAATAATAATAATAATAATGATAATAATAATAATAATAATAATAATAACAGTACCCCTAGTGAAGAGATTGCTGCAAGACAAAGTGCTGGAACTAGGTGAACTAGAAAGCCCAGCATGCCCACAAGTACAAAACAGAGACTAAATGTAGGCAGGAGGGAAATGGTGCGGAAAGGTATAATGGGAAACCACCAAGACAAACTACACAGAAGGAGTCTCTCATCACAACCCCCAGGCTAGAAACAGCAGAGCTCTAGACAAGAAAATTACTTTAGAATACAGGGACCAAGAATTAGCTGCAAAAGCAACAAAACCCAGCACTGAGTAAACAGACAACCAGTCTTAGGAGACATTCACACGATGTAAAGCGGTGCTGATTCTGGCACGATAGCTCGCGTAAGAATCAGCGCTGTAAAACAGAATCCCATTGACTTAAAAAGCCTCCCATTGATTTCAATGTGTTACGCGCTAAACGGAACCCATTGAAGTCAATGGGATTCTGTTTTGCAGCGATGATTCTGACATGAGTTTACATGTCAGAATCAACACCACGTTACATCGTGTGAATGTCCCCTTAAACAGAACCTGGCAGCACCTGATAGGATACACAACTGAATACACCTGGGGCTCCCAAACTCCAATAGACAACAAAGAAGCACATGCAGCAGAGAGCCGGAGAACAAACACAATCAGGCAAATAGCCATGAGGCAGAGAACACCGACCAGGAGAACCACAAGACACCGGTTCAAATCCTGACAAGTAGAAGTATGAAAACTTACTATATATTTCCCATTCCTTTGTAATCATTCTTGGCTTTGGCTCAAAAAAATGCAATAAAATCTGCAACAAAAAAAGCTGGGGCCTCAGCCTAAATGAGATTTTTTGTAGCTAAGCCTGCAGCATCAACTCAGTTATCAGTTTAATTTTCTATCCTAAAGTAGGAATCTGATACCCGATTGGTATTTCTTGATATGATAAAGAGCGGAAACATGCTTTGGGATGTGTCTTGACTTGGGGCTCAGCTCTAGGTTCATGGGCAAATAGTTTCTCCTTACTTAAATATGGATAAAATAGTGATTTACATGGAGGGAGGGTTTACATGTAAATGGGGCTCCATCATTTGGAAATTGTACAATCATCTCTACAAGGTACTAGGATTAGATTTATAACCAAGTTACTGCTGACAGACTCCCTTCAACAACAGTTTAGAGAGAGCTGTAGGCATGCCCTATGACCTGTGTAAAGGTCACTGTGCTGGGAGGGGGCCGCTGTGAGCACCCCCTGTTGTCAGTGATGTGATCCTGTGATATTTGCCTCAAGCTATATAATGTTGGAGTTATCTTCATTGTAATTCAATTTATTATAATAGTGAGAAGCCAGTTAAGAAGTGATCTCTACAGAACAGGAAGTGACAGTCTAATATGAGGCTCAGTGACCAAAGTGACTACTGCAGGACAGAAAGTTAAAAATCTTGCATCCAAATATAAAACATATTTTTCACATGAAAACATGATTACAAGAACTTATCATTCCATGTATTATCTGAAATAATTCCTAAGGCTCACTCAAGGGCATAACTACAGAGGTAGCAGCGGTAGCGGCTGCCACAGGGCCTGGAACATTAGGGGGGCCGGCAACAACTGCTACCGCTGCATTGTTTTTTGTTTTAATAGGCCGTTACCGGCTGTGGTTACTCCAGCCGGTAACGGGCCCTACTTACTTATTGATCCTGGCAGGGGCCCGGGATCGGTAAGTGATGCCGCGGGCCCCACCAGCATTATTATACCTGGGGGTCTTTTCATAGGCCCAGGAGAGGTAAGGAACATTAAAAATAGTGTTACTTACCTCTCCGGGCAGACTTCGGGCCTACTTGCGTGACGTGCCTGACGTCACATGACTGGGGCCTACGTCCATATGCGTCGCAACGCAGGCCCCGCAGTCATGTCATTGAAGATGGCCAACAGTGGTGGAGAGTGCAGCGGAGCAAGGAAGAGGTAAGTAACAGTGTTTTTTATGTTTTCATCCCCCAGAGTATAATGATGTCTACACAATGGAGCATAATACTGTGTGCAGGAGTCACTATAGGGCATAATACTGTGTGCAGGAGTCACTATAGGGCATAATACTGTGTACAGGGGCCGCTGTGGGACATAGTAGTGCACGCAGGAATGCGGGGGAGGGGGTTGGTTGGTTGAGGTCATTGGTGTGTGTTGGTCGGTCGGTTGGGGGGGGGGGGGTTCAGGCTATTTCAAAAGCTGGCCACGGGGCCCCGCCATTCCTAGTTATGCCACTAGGGTCACTTTAACATTTTGCTCATGATAATGAAAATTTGAGTACCATTACTTTGTAGATGTACATTTAGGCCACTGAAGCAATAATATATATGTCATATTTCCTATGTAGAAGAGAACTTCGAGATTTTGGTGTGAAGATTTCTATCATTGAGCCGGGTGGCTTTAGGACTCCATTGGGGTCAGCAGAACCTCATTTGAAGAATCTAGAGCGCGTGTGGTCGAATCTTAATCCAGATCTAAAAACTTATTATGGAGAACAGTACTATCATCAATGTGAGTAAACATATTCTTCCTTTCGGGGAAACATTTCAATCTCGGTGAACTTAGTGATATATCTGGTATAGCCGATTACTTTGTGCATGTTGTCATCAATAACCTGTAGATGATTTCTATGTTTTGCTTATACACACAGATGGCCAGGGCTTGAAGTCTCTCCTTGGTGGTTGCAGCCCCAAACTCCACATTGTAACAGACTGCCTGGAGCATGCCTTGACTGCAGTTCATCCTTGGACAAGATATTCTCCTGGTTGGGACTGCAAGCTCTATTGGCTTCCTTTATCTTACTTACCTACTGTTTTAGCTGACTATGTGCTGTGTCGTTCAGCACCCAAACCTGCAAAAGCTGTGATGTAAACATTTTTATTCTTCTGTTTACAGCGGTGCATTCTATATATATGCTGACTATATACTACAGAACAATAGTGCCAAAGTAATTTTCATTATGGTAACATGGATTCCAATCAGATTATTTTTTTATCTTAAAAATGTTCTGCCAACTAATTTAATATATAATATGTAGCTGATTTTGCTAACAATCCAAAAAAAATCTATGTGTTATGAGAAATTATTACTTTTATTATGTTATAATAAACCATTAAAGTGCCCAAAACCCTTCAACTCTGAAGGGGGGTCCTTAAAGGGAGGAGGGTAACATATTAAACTAGCAAAACAGATAGGTGAAGGTAATGTGTTTGGAGCCATAAAATTGGTTTCTCCATGAGATATTAATTTATTTCGCAATATGCAAATAAGTCATCTGGATCACTGAGGGCTTTGTAGTTCCAAAGTGCTACACCCCACAGTGCCAGCATGAGCACTTGTTTAGGCAAAGCTCCCTGGCCCTGTCACTTAGAAGGGAGTTGATAAGAAGATGTATTAGAGCAGTGTGGAGCATAGAAGTTTGGAGGAACAGAAGTGCGCCAGACTGCTCATTTACATATTGTGAAATAAATGAATATTTCAACAGTGGACGCACACATTTTCATGTGAGAAAAGGCGTTACATTAAGGCGAGTCTGACCTATTTCATTTTGTTGCTGGTTTAACCCCTTAAGGACACAGCCCAAAAGTATGTTAAGGACCAGGCCTATTTTTTCAAAATTGACATGTGTCACTTTAAATGGCAATAACTTTGAGACGCTTTAACTTACACAAGTGATTTTGAGATTGTTTTCTCGTAACACATTATACTTCATGTTAGTGGTAAACATTAATCAATATTTTTGTATTTACTTATTAAAAAAATAGGAAATTTGATGGAAATTTGGAAAAAATTGTAATTTTCAAAATGTGAAATTCTCTGCTTTTCAGGCAGATAACCATATCACCCAAATACATGAATAAATATTATCTACCATATCTCTGCTTTATATCGGCATCATCTTTTGATTGTATTTTAATTTATTTTGGACGTTACAAGGCTTACAAGTGTAACAGCGATTTTCCAGATTTACAAGAAATGTAACTATGTTTGTTTTACACACTTTATTATTTTTTTAAAAAAACCTTTTTTACATTTGTGCTGTAAGCACACTAGAACCAGTGATCAGAGAGGATCGCTGGTTCTATACTAACTATAGACTGCAATACACGTGTATTCCAGTCTATAGAGGAAGCTAGCTATGCAGATGCATAGACTAGCTTCCTCTCGGCCCGGCATCCAAGGAGTTAACTCTCCCCCCATCGGAGCTCGCTCCGATGGGGGGAGGGATTAAGGAGCAGCGTGTAGCTGTAAATTACAGCTAACACAGACTCCTTATGCAGCCGGCAGCATGCTTTATAGCAGGCCAAACCCCTAGGGTGCCATGATCACTATGGATCATGGCACCTTAAGTGTTAAACAGCGGGGGGGGGGGGGGGGTCGGTGCAATCACCGTCCCTGGCTGTCAGATACAGCCGGCCTCCCGTGGAGATCGCACGGGCTCTGCTTCTGAACCCGTGCGATCTCTATCACGTACAGGTACGTGGGAATGCGGGAACTAACCACATTCCCTGACGTACAGGTACGTGATTTAGCGTTAAGGGGTTAATAGGTTTCACCCTGGTGACAAACTTCCTTTAAGGCTGAGGCTCCACATTGCGGAAACGCAGCTTTTTTTGTTTCGGATGTTGCTGCAGTTCTTTTGAGCCAAAACCAGGAATGTCTATGAAAAGGAATGGGAAATATATAGGAAGTTCTTATACTTCTACCTTCTGCTCAATCCACTCCTGGCTTTGGCTCAAAAAACTGCAGCAAAATCTGAAAAAAATTTAAAATGTTGAGTTGGGGCTGTGGCCTAAAAGGGTTTTCCTAATGACCTATCCTCTAAACCTATTTTTTACTAATGACCTATCCTCAAAACCCAAGACCTCCACCATGCAGCTGTCTAAAGGTGCCTTGGTGCTTGTATGAGCACTATAACCTCTTCATTGTTTACGTTGCATACAATCTCTTTAATAGTGACTGTGCCATTTTATTACTGCCTTTGTCTTATAAGTAACAAGGCCATGTCACAGCCCCTTTAGATGCCCACCGATCTCTTGCTGATGATCTATGCTAAAGATACAATAGATATCAATAAAAATAAGATGGAAGAAACTTACAACTTTCTAATTGTGGTTAGAACAATGGCGACTGTTCCAAACGTCAGCCTACCATTGGTCCTTAGCACTGTGATGCTATGATTTGTGTTATGAAACATTGATTACCATATATGTCCATTTATTAAAAATGTATAAATGCATGACCTTGATAAGAACAGCAATATAAAAGTGGTCTATAAGTAAGGCAGACAGCTAAGTACAATTTACCAAAAATATTAAGCATTGTGGTACAGATACATAAACCATGCAAAAAGTTGAGTGCACATAGCAAAAATTCTATTCTGTGATAACAAAGTGGTTCAAACTTAGCTGTATCCTTAAAAAGGGTAAAGATGTCAGAAAATAGAGATTTTAAACACTTAAAGGATATCTCCAGCTATAAAAAAAAAAAAAAAAAAAAAATCCATTAGTACAGGTGAAAAGAAGAAACTTTGTAATATATCGTATTAAGGAGTTCTGTTTCCTTTACCACTCATTTAGCCGTTCTCCTGCTCCTTATCTTCAGTGACTGCTTCTTTATATTATATCAGCTTTCAGCCTCACATATAAGCCTCTATGGAGCAGGGAGGGGTGGTGTGAGATTCTCTTTTTTTTTATTTTTTTTTTTTAATGTAGATTGTGAGCCCCACACAGAGCTCACAATGTACATTTTCCCCCTATCAGTATGTCTTTTTTTTTCGTTGGAATATGGGATGGAAATCCATGCAAACATGGGGAGAACATACAGACTCCTTGCAGATGTTTTTTTTGCCCATGGCGGGATTTGAACCCCAGGACTGCAGTGCTGCAGTGCTAACCACTGAGCCACCGTGAGGCCCTTTTTAAGGATAAGTTCAGACGGATATTTTTGGTCAGGATTTTGAGGCCTTATCCGCCTCAAAATCTTGACCAAAATGACAGCTCCCATTGAAATCAATGGGAGCCGCGCAGGAGTTTTTTCCGGGAGCTCCCAGAAAAAAGAAGCAAGATGCTCATTCTTCAGGCCGAGTCACCTCACACCTACAGTGCCTTGCGATAGTATTCGGCCCCCTTGAAAATTTTAGCTTTTTTCCACATTTCAGGTTTCAAACATAAAGGTATAAAATTTAAATTTTGGGGGGGAGAATCAACAACTATTGGGACACAATTGTGAAGTGGAACGAAATGAGATATTTTAAACTTTTTTAACAAAGAAAAACTGAAAAATTGAGCATGCTAAATGATTCAGTCCCCTTGCGATAATACTTTTTAGCGCCACCTTTTGCTGCGATTACAGCTGCAAGTCGCTTGAGGTATGTCTCTATAAGTTTTGCACATCGAGAGACTGAAGTTCTTGCCCATTCTTCCTTGCAAAACAGCTGGAGCTCAGTGAGGTTGGATGGAGAGCGTTTGTGGACAGCAGGCATCAGCTCTTTCCACAGATTCTCGATTGGATTCAGGTTTGGACTGTGACTCGGCCATTCCAACACCTGGATACGTTTTATTTGTGAACCATTCCATTGTAGATTTTGCTTTATGTTTTGGATCATTGTCTTGTTGGAAGATAAATCTCCGTCCCAGTCTCAGGTCTTTTGCAGACTCCAACAGGTTTTCTTCCAGAATGGTCCTGTATTTGGCTCCATCCATCTTCCCATCAATTTTAACTATCTTCCCTGTCCCTGCTGAAGAAAAGCAGGCCCAAACCATGATGCTGCCACCACCATGTTTGACAGTGGGGATGGTGTGTTCAGGGTGATGAGCTGTGTTGCTTTTACGCCAAACATATCGTTTTGCATTGTGGTCAAAAAGTTTGATTTTGGTTTCATCTGACCAGAGCACCTTCTTCCACATGTTTGGTGTCTCCCAGGTGGCTTGTGGCAAACTTTAAATAAGACTTTTTATGGATATCTTTGAGAAATGGCTTTCTTCTTGCTACTTTTCCATATAGGCCAGATTTGTGCAGTGTATGACTAATTGTTGTCCTATGGACAGACTCTCCCACCTCAGCTGTAGATCTCTGCAGTTCATCCAGAGTGACCATGGGCCTCTTGGCTGCATCTCTGACCAGTCTTCTCCTTGTTTGAGATGAAAGTTTAGAGGGACGGCCGGGTCTTGGTAGATTTGCAGTGGTCTGATACTCCTTCCATTTCAATATGATTGCTTGCACAGTACTCCTTGGGATGTTTAAAGCTTGGGAAATCTTTTTGTATCCAAATCCAGCTTTAAACTTCTCCACAACAGTATCTGGGACCTGCCTGATGTGTTCCTTGGTCTTCATGATGCTCTCTGCACTTTAAACAGAACCCTGAGCCTATCACAGAGCAGGTGCATTTATACGGAGACTTGGTTACACACAGGCGGATTCTATTTATCATCATCAGTCATTTAGGACAACATTGGATCATTCAGAGATCCTCACTGAACTGAACCGAGTGACTTTGCTGCACTGAAAGTAAAGGGGCCGAATAATATTGCACGGCCCACTTTTCAGTTTTTTCTTTGTTAAAAAAGTTTAAAATATCCAATAAATTTCGTTCCACTTCCCAATTGTGTCCCACTTGTTGTTGATTCTTCCCCCAAAAATTTTCTTTTATACCTTTATGTTTGACTCCTGAAATGCGGCAAAAGGTTGAAAAGTTCAAAGGGGGCCGAATACTTTCGCAAGGCACTGTATTATTATACTTTGAGGTCTCCCCAGAAGCCTTGGGAAGGTAATTAAAAATAACAAACACTCATACTCTTCTTGCTTCGCCTTTCCTTGGAATCCTCGCTCCATTGTGTTGTCCACAGCTTCTTTGGCCCTCTTCAGACATCACTGCTGAGGCCTGTGATTGGGCCTAATCTATCACATGGTGTGTACTGATGTCTTTACACCGCCATTACACCCCATGGTTGATCTGTGTATGTTTATTGAATGCCCTAACATGTTATTTCTGTGATGATATCTGAATAGACTTTTATGCATATGGGATTAATTTCTTTATTCCATTGCATCCCTTCTTGGAGTGCTGGATTTTTTTTTGGGGAAGCTTTTTCTATGTGTGGTACATACCATTTCCAGTTGAAGAGATTAAACTCCGAGCAAGTGAGACCGGGCTGTGTCTTGTTTGTTTTTACTTTTAGCATCTCATGTAGCCTATGTTCCCATGTAATAAAGCACTACCCAGTATATTATAATATTATATTATATATAGATGCATTGGGTGAATGAAATCAATGGAGAACTGAAGGCATTTATTCAGAGGATAGTTGGATGTCAACCAATTGCCTTCCATTAACAAAAACAATTGACTCAGCCTGCACACTCGGTATTGATGACCCAAACTTAGGAAATGTTATTGAATTATACATGTTTTATTTCCCAGCATTATAGTAATCTATGACACTAGAAATCCCGGTCTTCCAGAAGACTGCTTTCCCATACTGAATACATACTGCATGAGTCAGGAAATCCTAGCATCATAGATGGCAGCTGGCCTCAGGGTATATTCAAATGGTGCAGTTAATAAGACGCCTAGGAAGAAATGCTTGTGTTTTTGAAACAGTTCAATTTGTTTTGTTTTTTTCTTACAACTGAAACAGGTTTGCACCTGCAAAATAAAAAAAATAAAAAAATGCATCAAAAGCGCAATTTTTTTTTCTTTCAAAGTGATTTTTGATGTTCTTTTAACTGTACCATCTGAAAGCACCATCACAAGCCCCAAAATAGTGCACAATAAAACTATGTATGTGTGAGGTCTTAAACCTCATGCAAATGACTTAGCGGGGGAGAGGGGGGGGTGTTTATTGCAAATGGCCGTCTGCTCCTGCCTAGTACCACCCTCCTGACAGTATATAGCCTAAATCAAGCCCCAAAACTAACTGCACTCACTGCTCTGGAATCCATGGAGCAGAACCTTTTAAATGATGCAAAGAACTGAAGGTGGCAGAGGTGGTGAAAAGTTCTTTTTAAGCTTAAAACGTATATAATTGTAAAAGTATATAATTTTTTTTTTTTTATCAGTAATGTGAGCATTACGTAAAACTTGACTAAGATAAACCTACCCACCCAACCCAGCCTAGCCCTGGAGCTGCCTTACTCAACCTTTCATAAGTGTACCTCTAGCATATCATCTCATAAATGACAGGCAGTCAGGTGAGTTTCCTCACTCTGATTCTTTACACACTGGACAATTCCAACAGAACTTATTGGGACTCAGCAACAAGACGTTCCCACCAGAAGACAGTCGTCCTAAAATCAGTTGCGGACATCAGTTCACAAGAACGCTGCGAATCAAAAAAAATTGTAAGTATAAAGCATTAGCCATATATTCAAATTGGAACTGCATAACGTTGCTATTGAGTAACAGCACATGCTTCAGAATATTCACACTGAAAAACATACTTGTCTTTTTTACTTTTATAAATCAACAAATCCTTACGTTTTCTAGTGGCTACATTTCAAGCACACTGGGACTCTATAAAATCTCTGTTCACACTATTGCCATGGCTTGTATTTATCTTAGGGTGAGTTCACACGATGTCTTTTGGCTCGTAATCTGGCACGTCTACGCCGTGGGAGCTTTTGCGGGCCGTATACGCTCCCATTGATTTTAAATTCACAAATTCACGGCCGCAAAATAGTGCCGCGTATACGATCCTGGCTCCCATTGAAATCAATGGGAGCGTATACGGCCCGCAAAAGCTCCCGCGGCGTAGACGCGCCAGATTACGAGCCAAAAGACATCGTGTGAACTCACCCTTAGTTTGTCAAACAGAGGATCCAAATCGCCACCAATGAATGTCATTGACCTGAGAGTGCCTTTGTTTATTACATTTTTGATGGCAAGAATAGTGATGCATGCTGGGTTATCTTTGGTTTTAAGTTACTTTCACAAGGTCAGTATTTTGCACTCATATTTGGCAGCTAAAACCATAGGTGTAATGTAGGCAGAGAAAAGTACATGAAAATATTTGTAACTTCTCTGTTTTCTTGACTCACTCAAGCCTTTGGCTTACAAATACCAACTCTGTGAAAGTCGCCTAAGGCTGCTTTCACACCTCTGAGTCTCGGAGATAACACTATGTCCCTGTAAGCGGTGGATTTCCAAGTCTGTCCATGATGCTGGGTGAGAGATGCATTATAGTTATGTATGATACTGGGAGTCCCTGCCTTCAAATGATATACTATCCCATACTTTAATCACTATGGAACAGTATAAGAAAAATGTAGTCTTTGTACCGTATTACGGAGCGTTCACACTACCGTCAGTGTTCGACAGGTAGTGTCCGCTCCTAGTGTCCGCTCAAAATCTGGCACGAACAATAGTATCGGACACTAGCTGTGTCTGTGACACTTGTCATTTATTTAAATGGACATCGGATGCGTTTTTTTGCGCTCCGTGCCCTTCCTTCCCTATCCGCATGTAAAGATGTCCGACTTTTCAAGCGGACAGAAAAACCCTTACATGCGGACAGTGAAGGAAGGGCACGGAGTGCAAAAGAACGCACCCGATGTCCATTTAAATAAATGACAAGTGTCACGGACACAGCTAGTGTCCGCTCCTAATGTCCGTGCCACATTTTGAGCGGACACTAGGAGCGGACACTACCTGTCGGACACAGACGGTAGTGTGAACGCCCCCTTAGCCAGTGAACACTGTATTGCTGTATAAATGTGCTTGCCTTCAGATATTGTGTAATACCAGCCTAATGAAGGGACCTTATTGCAGTCCTGAAGGCCTGCAATTTGTCATCATTTTTTGTTAGCCATTAAAAAAGGTATCAACTATTATGGAACAGTATATCACTGGGAGTCAGGGACTCCTTGCATCATTCTAAATCTATTTAATAGTAGTTGTACATGACTAGGGTTGGGCCGATCTTGAGATTTCAAGATCGTATTTAAAATCCGATTTTCAATCATTTTCCGTCCGATCCCGATCGTGAAATTTGCTCGATCACTGATGAGGAGCCAATTTTTCCCGATCCCAATCGCTCAACCCTATTAATGATATATACATGAATGGGGTTAAGCCAATCTTCAGATAACCTCCGACCTCGATCCCACTGGTAAAGATCGGGATCGGAATTCCGATCGCGATCGTGAAATTTACCCTATCGCCGATCGGAATCCGATCTTTTCTGATCCCAATCGCTCAACCCTATACACGACACTTCCATAGTAAAGGTGAATGAAAAAGAGCAAACCAAAAAACCTAACATGTCCAGCAGACAGAACCTGTGCATGTGCAATACCATTCACACTGCAAGACTTCTGCCTCCTCCCAATCTTGCCTGTTTAGGTCACTGCATTTATATGTTCAGCCTACATCCCCCACAATAGTCAAAGAGCTTCAAGTTTAGCCAGAAATGCGACATCATCAGCCCATAGAATAGCTCAGCCTATACATACCAAGACGCAGCAATGCCGGACACAGGTGGCGATGACTTTGGTCATATGTGTCCAATTCTAAATCAATTATAGACATTATTATTGCATGAATTGATGAAAATTTGCATCTTGTATAGTCACGTAACATTGGTTGTGATATCTTTACATCTCAGACATTGTGCAGCAGCCCTGATGCAATAAACTGTAATAGCGCCGTTTACTTACATTGGTGCAGTTTTGCAGTGTTTTGACTGTAAAATTATTGCAGTTATACACATTGTCTAATAAATGTCTTTGTGATTATCTCCCGTGCTTCCAGTAGCTTAGTGTACAATAGCAGATAGATATATTTTTGTGTACCAAACGTATTAGAACAAAAACAAAGTAATG
Source organism: Leptodactylus fuscus (assembly GCF_031893055.1). NCBI lineage: Eukaryota > Metazoa > Chordata > Amphibia > Anura > Leptodactylidae > Leptodactylus > Leptodactylus fuscus. The sequence continues at coordinate 227,155,103 of NC_134266.1, forward strand.
TATAAACTAAAATATAACTTTGAAATAGTAAAGATTGAAAGTAATAGATGTTCAACATTAAAGTAATACTACTTCATTCCAATGGTAGTGTGATGCGTTAGGTGGATACACCCAAAAAGCTTGTTGGAGCCAGAATTATGGCTCAATAATTGGTGAGTCGTTTTTAGGAGGAGGAATTTGAGTCAGTTTTCTGACCAAATAACTCCGTGTGAACGCAGCCATGGTAGAGGGTGTGTACTCATAACACAGAGTTTCCAAATCAACACACACAATTACTGACAAATTCAGAACCAGTAAAAGATCAGCTTACTAGAGATAGCTAAAGTCTAACTAGAGAGCCCACATTGCACTCTCTTGATTTGGCTAACTACCATTACACACACCGTGTAACACACACCAAAGATGACACACACTTTCAAATTTCACAATTTCCTGCCACATCGCTATTAGCCTAATTGGTTGACACGTTTCTGCTGACCCTATATAGTCAGCTCATCAGAGGCAAGGAAAGTTAACCAAATACTGGAACTTTTCTTTTTTTTAATTTCTTTAGGAGTAGCACAGTCACGAGCGCATTGTGGTGAACACCCCAGTTGATCGTAACATCTGGCTGCCTAACATTACGTTTTAGTATTTGCCTAACTAAATACTTTGCCTTGCCTCTGATAAGATGACTATATAGGTTCAGCAGAAATGCGTCAGAAATTAGGCTAATAGCAATGGGTTATTACCTGTCTTATTGACAAATTAGATATGTAGGCGTTGCAGGGCTATAAATATTGAGCCATAATTCTGGCTCCAACAGGCTTTTTGGGTGTATCTACCTACCACCTAAGACTAACATTGGAAGACAGTATTATTATTTTAATGTTGAACATCTATTACTTTTAACCAGTTAAGGACCATTGGCTGTAAAATTACGGCCAGCATTCCTGGTCTCTGAAGACCGGCCTATTGTAAAAATACGGCCGGTCTTCAGAGACCCCCTTGGCGGGGATCCGAAGCTGGTGCTAGGTGATGCTAACACCTACCACCTGCCTCGATAACGCTACAACTGGACGTTTTAACCCTTTGCATCCCACCGAAAAACATGACGGCGGGATGCAAAGGGTTCCGCCATGTTTATGTGCCCCTCAGCACCCCCCGTGGTGATAACAGGGGGTGCTGGTTTCAGTAAGATGCAGCCTGGCGTCTGGCTAGTGACCCTGTTGCAGCCTGGTGCCCCCAGTACCTGGTTGATCCTATCGGCAATGGAGGAAGTTAACAGATGCGTCTACATCGGCTGACTTCCTCTGTAGACTGCAGGACATAAGCAAGCTCGTGTCTTGCAAGCTACAATACAGAATTAGTTGATACCTTGAAGCAGGACAAGATGGAGATCGCCAAAAAACAAACAAGACACTGGGAGTAAGACAGAACAGTCTGGTAAGCACCAATAATATAAATTGTCACGAGTGAAGCTATTATTGTAAAATACATTTCACAAGTGAAATATTATTGCCACCATATCAGGGAAACCAGTTTTAATAAATATCTAACTGGGTAGTGTAAAAATGCAACGTATGTAATATAGCAGCGTTCTCTGATCAGGGAAAGTTTTAAATATTACCTCAATTATTTGTGCTGGACTTTAAATAGTTAAAGATATATGTAAGCTGGGAGAGAGAGAAACCAGCTAAACAAATAATGATAAGCCAGCATAAGATCAAAAACCGATCCCTAATCACAATACAATTCCTATATATTTTGAAGACATAAACAATGCAAACATAGATATAACCACCCAGAAAGCTCAGTACAGGATTACATAGGTTTACCTGCAGTCATGATGCCAAATTACTGGGTGCAACCAGACAAGAAGGACATAGGAACACACCCCAACGCATTTCGCCACAGCTTGGCTTCTTCAGGAGTGGAAAACTATTCCTGCCCTATTCATTTTTACGTCCCAATGTTAATAAAATCTGTGAAACAGCTGTGAGGTCAAAATGCTCACACTACCCCTAGATAAATTCTATGAAGGGTGTAGTTTCCAAAATGGGGTCACCTTTAGGGGGTTTCTACGGTATTAGCACTCTAGGGGCTCTGCAAATGCGACATGGCACCTGAAAAATATTCCAGCAAAATCTGCTCTCCAAAATCCAAATAGCGCTCTTTCCATTCTGAGCCCCACCATGTTCCCATACAGCAGATTATGACCACATACTGGGCATTTCTATGTTCAGGAGAAATTGTTTAACGAACTTTAGGGAGCTTTTTCTCCTTTATCCTCTTGTGAAAATGAAAAATTTGGGGCTAAATTGACAGTTTATTGGAAAAAAAAAAGTAATTTTTCATTTTCATGTCCCAATGTTAATAAAATCTGTGAAACAGCTGTAGGGTAAAAATGCTCAGTATACCCTTTGATGTGTTCTGTGGGGGGTGTAGTTTCCAAAATAGGGTCACTTTTAGGGGGTTTCCACTGTATTGGTACTCTAGGGGCCCTCAAAATGCGACATGGCACCTAAAAACTATTCCAGCAAAATCTGCCCTCCAAAAGCAAAATAGCGCTCTTCCATTCCAAGCCCCTTCATGTTCCCATACAGCAGATTATGGCCACATATGGAGTATTGTCGTGTTCAGGGAAATTGGTTAACAAACTATGGGGGGCTTTTTATTCTTTAACCCCTTGTGAAAATGAAAATGTGGATAAAGTGACATTTTAGTCAATTTTCATTTACACATCCCAATGTTAGTAAAATCTGTGAAACAGCTGTAGGGTCAAAATGTTCACTATACCCCTTGATGAATTCTGTGAGGGGTATAGTTTCTAAAATAGGGTCACTTTTAGGGAGTTTCCATTGTTTTGGTACTCTAGGGGCTCTGCGAATGAGACATGACGCTTGAAAATTATTCCAGCACAATCTGCTGTTCAAACTCCCAGTGTCGCTCCTTATCTTCAATGCGCTGTTGTGTGCCCAAATATCAGTTTACACCCACACGTGGGGTATTTCTGTGCTTCGGAGAAATTGCATAACAAACTGTGAGATGCATTTTCTCCTTTAACCCTTTGTGAGTGTGTTAATTTTAGGTCTAAATGAATGTATTAGTGAAAAAAATTAAATGTCTAAATTTCACCTCCATATTATTTTTATTCTTATGAAATGCTTAAAGGGTTAACAAACATCCCAAATGCTGTTTTGAATTATGTGAGGGGTGCAGTTTTGAACATGGGGTGATTTATGGGGGTTTCTATTATATAGGCCTTTATAATTCCTTTCAGAACGGAAGTGGTCCCTAAAAAATTAGTTTGGGAAATTTTCTTGTAAATCTGGAAAATTGCTGTTACACTTGTAAGCCTTGTTACGTCCAAAATAAATTAAAAGACAATAAAAAGATGATGCCGATATAAAGCAAAGATATGGGAGATAATATTTATTCATGTATTTGGGTGATATGACTATCTGCCTGAAAAGCAGAGAATTTCACATTTTGCAAATTGCAATTTTTTCCATATTTCCATCAAATTTCCTAGTTTTTTTTATAAATAAATACAAAAATATTGATTAGTGTTTACCACAAACATGAAGTATAATGTGTTAAGAAAAAATAAATTTCAAAATCACTTGTGTAAGTTAAAGCATCTCAAAGTTATTGCCATTTAAAAAGACATGTCCATTTTGAAAAAAGAGGCCTGGTCCTCAACCACTTCCGGATCGCCCATAGACTATATATGTCTGGAAAGTGGTTGCCTTGTTCTGACAGTACGTGCCAGTACGTCCTGTCAGAACACAGCTATTGCATGAGATCATGCAATTGCTGAAGCTGGGAGCCGGCTGTAACTTCAGTCGGAACTCCCAGAGAGATGGCAGAGAAGGTTTATTCCCGTCCCTGCCTTCTCGATCGCTGTGTATACAGCGCTCATTAATCACTGTATACACAGCTATGGGCGCCGCGATGATGAGGCCGCTCTCTGACCCAGCAGTCACGTGATCGGCCGGGATCAGTGTCTTGCAAGAGCTTCTGGGTCCTACAGGTCCCCAGATCAGCAATGTATACTGTGTATACAATGTGCAGGAGGCTGTATTCCTCCTACAACTGGGGCTAAATGTACCAGCCCCAGTTGCAGGGGAAATCAGCCTCCCTAACAAAGAAAAAGTGATCAGATGTCCCCAAAGGTCTCTTATGACCTTATGGGGACACATCTGAAAAAAAATATATTTAAAAAAAATTAATTAAAAAGTTTTAAAAATTTTTAATAAAATTAAAAAAATAAGTAAAATAATTCGCCAATAAAATGCCGTTATTAAAGGTTATAGCCCCACCTCCGACGACACCATACAAAATAAAAATTACCATAACGGAGAGGAAAAACTATTTTATAAAGTTTTTCAGTAGGACTGTGTGTTATTAAATAAAAAAATCATATATACAGAAAAAACAACCATATCCACAAATAAATATAAAAATATAATTTTATTGCTATCCAAATTAAAAAATTACATGGACATACAATGACACATTACACAAATAACACAAAATAAATGGGATAAACCGTGAGGTTTATAAGTGCCAGCAAGCCAGAGTGATGTAGGTGAGACAGTGCATACATCTAAAGTCAGTATTTAGCCATGGGCAGGGCAACTAAGGACTTGGTCCCTGGACGAAGCCCTGTAGCAGGGGTGAAACGCGCGTCAGACAGTTTATATGATGTAAAGGTGAGCTAAGGCATATAATTGTTATTATTTGGGCACTCTAGGATATAGTTGAGTTGTTGACTTTTACTATTATGCCGTGTGTAAGTCTACATATTTAGCTGACTTAAAATGTCTTTTTTCTGATACGGCATATGTGCATACACAATTATATTATTCAACTGGACCCTTAGTTGCCCTGCCCATGGCTAAATACTGACTTTAGATGTATGCACTGTCTCACCTACATCACTCTGGCTTGCTGGCACTTATAAACCTCACGGTTTATCCCGTTTATTTTGTGTTATTTGTGTAATGTGTCATTGTATGTCCATGTAATTTTTTAATTTGGATAGCAATAAAATTATATTTTTATATTTATTTGTGGATATGGTTGTTTTTTCTGTATATATGAGTTGAGTCCCATAACCACAGTATGCATTATTGGCCTCTTTATGTCTTCATTAAATAAAAAAAAGAAAAGTGAAAAACCAGACACAATTTCCCTCCTATTTTGTTTATATTTTCCTGATATAAAAAAAATGAAAACAAATTCAAAAATAAAAACATAAAAATAGAGCCCTATGTGTCCCCGAAAAAAATTAGTTGAATGAGACGTATGAGAAAAATGTTACAGCCCTGAAAACCGCACATACAAAATAAACCTAAAATGTGTCTGGTCCTGGACCACAAATTGCCCCAGTACTGAAGTGGTTAAGGCTCTTTTGAGCTGTGTCCTTAATGGGTTAATCTTTACTATTAAACGTTATATTTTAATGTAGACATTTTTTTCTTTTTGTTCTGTAGCTTAGTGTAGCAGCGCATAATTCTCCAAGTTGTTTCTTCCTTCATCCTCATTCCAATTCACAGGTCTACAAAAAAATATTTTTTGCAATCATTGCAGGTGACTTTGTACTTTTCTGAATTTGATTTTTGTCCTGATTTAAAAAATGTATATAGTTTTTCTGTAGCACGTATAGCTTCCATGGAGCAGCATCATTATATATATCAGTATAGGTATAGGAAATATACTAGTGACATTAAGAAAACAGTAATCCACATACCAGAAAAAAATGCTTAACCTTACAAAACTAAAATAATTTCACATGCAAAATAGAAACCAAAATATAAGCAGAAATTAAAAGTGCTTGATATTAGACTGTCAATGATACAATTGTTCAGGTTTGTCTCTATATAACATCTAACAGTAATCTGCCATCATTGAGTCATTCCAAAAACCCTGATAGTGGTGTTCTATTACGTTAATGTCCTGGTGACACCGCTCGCCTTGTTCATCACTTACATCCTCAAGATTTGGAGGGAAGAAATCTAAATGTGAATGCAAAAAGTGCATTTTCAGAGACATGTGACATCCAAGATATTGGTATGCATTTAGCATTTCCTCAACACCTTTGACATATTCTGGAGATTTATTTTTTCCTAAGAAGTTTTCACAGATCCACTTGAAGCTTTTCCAAGATCTCAGTTACTTATCATTTAGAGTTCCTTCAAACACATCATCTCTCATAAGCTCTCTGATCTGAGGACCAACAAATATCCCTTCCTTCAGTTTTGTTGGTGAAATGCTGGAGAATTTCTGTGAAATGTACTGGAACCCTTGGAATTTGTCTTTGGCTTTCACAAAGCTTTTAATCGATCCCAACTTTATATGTTGGAGAGGAATGGAGATTTTTATTGGAGAAACTAAAGGATTATGTTGAACATTGTCTCTACCTAGAGCATTGATGTTTCTCTGTCCCCAATCACGACGAACATAATGCTCTACTGCTTTTCTATTATCCTACAAACACAAGAAGTCCCTGTCCCCACAGAAGAAGTAATCCCCACAACAAGTCCCTTTGAGGTGACTTGCCCTCCCAGAAATGCAGTGAAAATCCTGTCACAATGGCGGCTGTCCGCTGCCTTCCCTTCTATCTTCCTGTGGCAGGGCTCAGATCCCTGTAGAGGCCTGTCTCCTGTCAGAGTCTCATACCTTTCTACCATCACTGCCTGTTGTGACTGACGCTAGGATCACACCTGCGTTCGGGTCTCCGTTCTGTGGTTTCCGTCTTCTGCATGCAAGAAGACGGAAACCACAGACCGGGTCCGGCCGTGAGCGGCGGTGAGCGCTTTATCTGTATTTGACAGATGACTGTTATAATGGTGCAAACCTATCCTAGGCCAGTCACAGCTCTTATATAGTTACAGACACAAAAAAATAACAAGCTTGCCTACTGTCAGAAGAAATCTTCAGTCTGTATGTGTATTAGCAATTGATCCAGGGCCCCCCTGCATAGATCCCTCTAGCAAGCTAGCTGTCCCCCCTCAGTTTTATGCTTATACACTCCATCTATCTGAGATAACATTGTACAAGGAAAGCATGAATCTTCAGTCCACTGTTAGAGCTAAACACTCTGCTAAACCTGCTTGGAAAGCTAAAGAGTATCCGGAAAACACAGTAGAAGCTTTCTTCTGATCTTTCAAGTCTATGACATAAATTGATGTTAAGCAAAATCTCTCCCATCTCTCAAGCTGTTTGTGAAATACCAATGTGGGAGGGAGGTCCAGGACAACTGTGTACAGTATATGAGATTTAGTCATTGAAAAGCCATAGCATAGACAAGAATCTTCAGAAGAATTCAATTAAAAACTGAAGTACTCCAAAAATGCCTTAGACCACACGATATACCTGCCAGCAAAAACCACTGGTATAAAAGACTGAACTAAGGCATAGATATAAATGCAACCTATTTATGTTGTGTAAGCCGATGGCTGGTCAGGTAATGGAGGGGGTGTACATCTCACCCAGACTACTCAGGTGGGTGAGATGAGAAAACTCCAGGAATGTTTGTTCTCAGCAGACAACTTTCATCTGCTGAGCATTTTGGTAAATGCTCAGTACTGGGCTGGATTTTTAGGAATGACTGGTAGGTTGGTAGTGGGACCTGTCATTCCACCCCCCCTCCAGTCCACACTTTGGGGATGTTCCAGCAGCTACTCAGTTGCAGAGAGTCTCCTGTCAAGGAGGTTTAAGAAGTTGCTCCAGCAGAAACACTTTGGCAGAGCTTGGCTGGAGAGCTGACAGAGAGGTCATATTTTTGGAGCTGTGTCCTGAATGATTCTAGTGGCTTTTGGATTTCTGTTATTCTAGGTGAGGTAACCTATTCTATGTTTAGTTAGAGCCTAGCCGGGCAGGTATTTATTTTTGTATTGTTTTCCTTTTGTTGCTACACTATATTTTGGAGTGAAAATTAACTCTACCTTTGTTTTGGACTAAAGAAACTGGACTTGTGTGTCTATGCCACCCCACCTAGCAACCCCAGACCCTGACAATTGGAACAAAACATCCACCACCAAATGCAGCACTGGGTCAGCCTCGGTTTACACAGTGCTTTTTTGCTGAAGAGTTGTATGGGGTTTTTAATAGCAGAAATGAGATGCAAATGCTAGTGTACATTTTGTCTGTACAGTAATGCACTGTATACCAAAGGTTTGCAGTTTAATGGCTGTTAACATACAAGTGAAATGCTTATTCCCGGAATAACTCCTTTAAATACATAGAATCTGACTGGTTGGACTATATGCAAGCACTTCACCCAGCTCAATGCATTCCTTCACCACCTGTACATCTCCCCTGAACCTATGCAGTGGATGCTATTCATCAACCTCACCAAAGGGCTATAGCAAGGACAGGGGCTTAGCTACAGGTGGTGCAGAGGTAAAATTCGCTACTGGAGCCTGGATCCTGAGGGGGCCCTAGAGGTCTCTCTGCCACATACAATATAGTGGCCACAGAGCTTCAAGTTAAACCTCTGGTAAATGAAATATCAGCCCTTGACAAGAGCACAGTGATCTTACTTCTGCTCCATAGAGACATCCTCAGGGTACATAAAGTACATGAGTGAATCAATGGCCCACGTGATGCTCTATTTGCCCACTGACATGATTCTTGGTTATCATAGGCAATGTCTATATACATAAAATGAAGAAGATTACCAAAAGTGATATGTAGAAGTCATTCCTATAGATGTCCCATTTTTATTTAAGTCACTTGACTTTGGCTCAAAAAGACATAGAAAAATTTGCAACCAGCTTTTCTACAACACTTACAGTTATGGAGAAACATTTATTAGACTTCATGCTGAATATATTTGACAGAAACCATGAAGAACCTGCACCACCACTAAGGGGCAGTGCGGTGGCTCAGTGGTTAGCACTATTGCTTTGTAGCACTGGAGTCCTAGAGTCCAATCTGGCCAAGGACATCTGCAAGGAGTTTGTATTTTCTCCTGGTGTTTGCGTGGGTTTTCTTCAGGTACTCTGGTTTCCATCCAGAATCCAAAGACATATTGAAGGGAACTTAGATTGTGAGCCCTATATGGGTTAATGTCTGTAAAGTGCTGCGGAATATGAAGGGGCTATGTAGGTAAGCAAAGTAAAGGGAGAAGAATGCTGATACCTTTCATCCTTGCAAACTTAATAAAAGCAAAGTGATGTTTAATTCCAGCGTTTAACATGAAAGGAAGCTCTTCCAAAAACTTCAGTCTAACTTAACAAACCGCTTTATACAGCTAATTCGCTTCAGGCAAAAACTGTTATATAGAAGAAGACATTTAGCAAATACTCCATTGCTTCATAGTCAGAGAACACAACAGGAATTACCTGTTTCTATGATGCACGGACAATATCATCAACAATTAAGTCTTAGATTACCAAAAGACAGTACGTCTTCAACAACAGCCCCTGTTGTAGCGACTAAGAAGGACAGCCCAGAAGATGCAAAGGAGTATGGTTTTGCCTTGCAGCATAGGTTTGCTGCAGAACATCAAACTAGACACATTTACGTTCCAAATATCAGCCTGTTACAAACTTTTCACCAAATGTAGAGTCTTGCACTCACAAACAGCATATGTCACCCACTTGGGTTCTTAGTCCTAAATGATGTTGCTGAGATAGTTAACCATTGAGAACATAGACTGGGACACTCCACTACATACTGAGAAGCAACAAGGGTGTGAGTCATGGAAAAATCCCACATTGTTATATTAGCTCCCTTACATATGTCGTCAGAAAAAGAAATTCACATTTTCTCTGCTGAATTAGTCGATGCCATAGGGTAGTGGGGCTATCTGAGAATCTCAGGAGTTGACATCAAACCAATCTTTAGATTTGTCCTAGGTAAGGCCAAACTGACCCCAAAACCACCAGGACTGAGCTTTGGGTAGCAGTGCTGGCAGTGGAAATTGCAAAGGATGTAACATGTTAGTGTCATAATTAGGTTGACTGTACGGAACACCCAACAGTCGCAGACCTAGAACACGCTAAGGAAGTCAAGGTGACCAAAGATTCTGCCGAAGTTTTCCTCTGTTAAGCACTGAACTAGTGTTTATTTTCCTAATGGAAGAGGTTACGTAAAGCACCCCACCACCAGACACAGCTTATAGCGGGGAGAATATCATCGTAAACTACCAGATGTGTTATACTATGGAACTCTTTACCATTTGGATTATGTTATGGATTGGTGGAGGTGTTGTCAGACTGCAACTTCTCCAGTCCAAAAATGGTTTCCTATTTGACACCTGATCTCATGGTTCTCTACTATTGTGGATCATAGGTCTCAAGCATTGGACTCCATTTATTATTTATTATTAGTTATAATTTTTTGTTGCATGATCTTTTTTCTCTGACTTTCAGGTGCTAAGATTCTTCACTGCTCCTTCTTCAAGGACATTTTTCTAATGTGGATTTTATTATGAAATCTAAAGATTTGAGACAGGGATTTCCGCGTCCTTCATGTACATTGTCCTATTGATGTACATTGTCCTATTGGTGTTATTGCTGCTAGTTGTATACCTCCTCAGTTCTATAGAGCCAGGTTTAGGTGTATAAGGCCCTCCCTTCTTCCTGTTCATGTGTTTTTTGCTTGTCAGCCTATTTAGCATTCAGTCATCCTTTTGTTTAGCTCTAGCAAGGAGTTCTCCTCTCACCTGCTGCTGTTCTGCATCTTCAGAATTTAACCTGAAAATAAAGTCATCTGGGATCTTCTTACCCACCTGCTCGGCTGAGCTGACGCTGTCTATCAACGTTTCTTGGAGTAAGTAGTTAGTTCACTATTGACATTACAGTGAGGTTGTCTCTAGATACTAAACTCTTGCTGACTTGTATTACTTATAATTATTCTCCGTCATTCCTTCTCTAAGAATGGATATAATAAGCTCATTGTGTTTCCGCACATGTTTTGGAAAAGAGAAAAAGCCATATGCTTACTTGTATATCTCTCTAGTTGTATGTGTCTGCTAATAACTTTTATGTTAACAGTGTGGTAGATATTGCCTGGATGCAGGAAGGTTAGGGAGCCTTCACACAGAGTTTACGCTCCGCTCATTCTGAACATAAACTAGTTCAGAATGAGAGGCGTTAAAACAGATCCCATTGACTTGAATGGGTGCCGATATAGGTGCGTAACACCTTGAAAGCAATAAGTAAAAAAGCCTCCCATTGATGTCAATGGGGAGCACACGTAAGCCGGCACCCATTCAAGTCAATGAGATCTGTTTTTTACGCCGCTCACTCTGTACGAGTTTTACATTCAGTATGTGCAAGCATAAACTCTATGTGCAGGCTCCCTTAAAGGGGTTTTTGGAAAGTGCAAATTGTTTACATAAAGGGTTAAAAAAACAAAACAAATTAAGAACATCGATACTTACCTCACCAATCCATTGCTGCTATCATTACAAGAGTTACTTACCCCTTTAATGCACCTCAACAATTTTGTTCCACATTTGAAGTTTTATTTGCAAGCGTATAGCATAGCACAACGTCCTGTCTGAACACTATAGGTGTATACTAGCCTTTCTTAGTGACAAAAAGGGTAGGGCACTATTTAAGTTCTTACCTCAGGCAGCGCAGACGCTAGAACTGGTCCTGCGTATCACAATACGAACAAATTGTACAGTTTTGAGATGTGATGTCGCAATGCACCATATTAGGCCTGGTTCACATCTGCGTTTGGGTTTCCGTTCGGGGAGTCCGCATAAAAAAGCAGTTACCTAAGGAAACGCCCGGACCGTAAAAAAACTAATCCATAGAGTCCATTTACTTGAGTGGTTCCTTTTTGCTGGATAGAATAATACAAACATCTGGGCTTTTCCAATCCATTTACAAAACGGATAGGGACACTAAATATTTGGCAGGTATTTATTCACCAAATGCCTACGTATCAGTTAAATGCATCAGTTTTTATAATATTTTGCCTGCTGTGGAAACGCAGTGAAAAAAACCCCAAAACATTGTGTCTTATGACAAGACCTAGCTTCTTGGCTAGATATGGTATATCTATAACAATCTTGTTCAGATAAATTAAACTTTAAGGGAAGTTAGAACTTCATAAGTCTGGGCAAAACCTACATTGTCAGTTATGACATGGAGTTATACTTATAACAGAAACCTAAGGCCAAGAACATGCAGGAGCAGACAGAGGCACTGTTTCCCTATTTACATCTTGGGAAACAGATTTGCATATTCTTTCCAAGAACATGCAGTGCAATCTGCAAGAAGCATGCTATAGATCAGGAGAAGCTGAGCACATTAGAATATATAGTTTTGCGGCAATTTACTCAGTACAAGTTGTAATTTCTGAATTAATATCTCTACTAATATCTTTCTATGTTTAAAAACAGTCAGGGGTAGTCATTGTTTGACAAACCTTCATGTAGAACTGTGCGTACAGAAATAGCTGTCAGTCACGAGTAGGACCACCCCATGACTCCATACCAGTTTCTAAGCATAGAAAGTATATATGAGTCTGCTGTATAACATGCTGCCTGCATGTACATGGTGACAGGTTCCCTTTAGATATGTTTCACAATTATGTTCAATCACTCAGTTACAATGTATATTGCAGGATAAAATCCTATCCCCCATCATGTGGCTCCTTCTGCCGGTGGTATTTGCTCTGATCCTGCTGTACAGATGGTACAAACAAAGTCTGATGCTCGAGAATGTCACCGACAAATACGTCTTTATTACTGGATGTGACACTGGATTTGGGAACCTGCTGGCAAAGCAGTTAGACAAGCGTGGAATGAAGGTCCTGGCTGCTTGTCTGACTGATCATGGGGCAAAGAACTTAAAGAAAGAGACCTCTAGTAGACTGCAGACAATATTACTGGATGTTACTGACAGCAAAAGTGTAAGATCTGCTGCCGAAATAGTGTCAAATACAGTTGGAAAAACAGGTGATCTTTTCTTTTTCCTTACATCATTTTCCTGCTTTCCTGGTATTTTTGTAGATTATACCGAGTACTACAGTAATTCTCTAGGACCAGAAAAGGGATTTTGCTATTTTGTCTTTATAAGTGTTGCTGCGTCAGTCCATGTACTGTGTCTGTGCTTCATCAGATCACCAGTCAGGTAAATGGCTCTAAACTGCAATACCAGATATAGCCCATAGGTTGATATGGCACAGATTAAAGGGTTTGTCCCATAACAAGGATCCTATCTATACTGCTAGTTTATGTGAATATAAAGCTTTTCCTAAATACATTGCTTTATCAAAACTGCTTTGTTTGGCCGCTATCTTAATTTATTCACTTCATTGTTGACAATGGCCTTTGGGATTATCTGCTCATGCTGCCTGCTCTCAGGTGGTTGGGGCTGATAAGCAACGGAGCTCCTCATATAGGGAGAGGGAGGTGAGAGCTCGGGATTACTGTGCTGTCTATCTTCAGCTTTTCCACTTATCAGCCGGTTTAATTGAATTTGGCTGATAAGGGCTGAGATAAGGAGTCCGTTGTATGTAATGCAAGCTGACTCAAATCTAGCTCTGCTATATCAGTTTCCACATCAGCGTCATACTGTGGATCATAGCAGATAGAGCAAGTGAAACCCCGCCCACCAATGTGCGAGAAATCCAGGAAGTGAAGAGAGTACAGAGCCTTCAGGCTGCAGAACAAGAGTTATGGGAATACCCCTTTCAGGGTAGAAAAAAACAAACATTTCTTTCTAGTCTTGGAAAATGGCTTTAGTCCTACTCATTTCTCCTAGAACTCTTTATTCAGAACTATACTATAGAGCAGCAGATTGACAAACACATTCCTGTAAGGTGGACCTACTATGGCTTCGCACTCACACCAGGCATGTTGTTATATTACTGCTCTCTTGCACCATGGTGGAATACGCGGTTCATAGGTGACCATTTTACAGAAAAAAAAAAAAGTCACAGCTGAACTAAATATTGCTTCAGCACAGTAATAACTGCTACTTTATCACCTTTAGGCTAAGGCCCCATGGGCCGTAATTGCACCACTAAAGCGCTGCGGAAAGAACCGCTGCGTGATTGCATTGTGGTTCTTTCCGCAGCGCTTTTAAGAGAAAGTTCACAGAGTTCCTCTGCGGACTTTCTCTAAACATTATATCTACGGGAAAGCGGCCGGCGTTTCCGTAGATATAATTGACATGCTGCGATTTGCAAAGCCGAAACGGCTTTGCCAATCGCAGCCTATCTCTGCTGCAATTTCTTCTGCAAAGTGGGCATGGGATTTACAGGAATCCCATCCCCTTTGCTTGTTTGTAAAATGCCGCAATTTTTCCCGCAGCATCTCCGCTGCGGGCAAATCGCAGCGTTTACGTCCCATGGGACCCCAGCCTTAACTCCTTCCCGCCGATGGCATTTTTTGATTTTCGTTTTTCGTTTTTGACTCCCCTCCTTCTAAACCCCATAACTTTTTTATTTCTCCGCTCCCAGAGTCATATGAGGTCTTAATTTTTGCAGGACAATTTTTTCTTCATGATGCCACCATTAATTATTCTATATAATGTACTGGGAAGCAGGAAAAAAATTCAGAATGGGGTGGATTTGAAGAAAAAATGCATTTCTGCGACTTTCTTACGGGCTTTGGTTTTACGGCGTTCACTGTGCAGCCAAAATGACATGTCCCCTGTATTCTGTGTTTCGGTACGGTTCCAGGGATACCAAATTTATATGGTTTTATTTACATTTTGACCCCTAAAAAAAATTCCAAAACGGTGTTAAAATTTTTTTTTTCTAAAAGTCGCCATATTCCGACGGCCGTAACTTTTTTATACATAGGTGTACGGGGATGCATAGGGCGTCTTTTTTTGCGGGGCCGGGTGTACTTTTTAGTTCTACCATTTTCGGGAAATGTTATTGCTTTGATCACTTTTTATTCAAATTTTTATCAGAATTAAAACAGTGAAAAAACGGCGGTTTGGCACTTTTGACTATTTTTCCTGCTACGGCGTTTACCGAACAGGAAAAATATTTGTATAGATTTGTAGAGCGGGCGATTTCGGACGCGGGGATACCTAACATGTATGTGTTTCACAGTTTTTAACTACTTTTATATCTGTTCTAGGGAAAGGGGGGTGATTTGAACTTTTAATACTTTTTATATATTTTTATATTTTTTTTACTTTTTTTTTTATTTTTTTTTTGCATTTATTAGACCCCCTAGGGGTGTTGAACCCCAGGGGGTCTGATCACTAATGCAATGCATTACAATGCTAATGCATTGCAATGCATTGCAAAAAAGCATCATCTCTTTTGCAGGCTGTATACACCAGCCTGCAAAAGAGAGAATTTGCAGACCGGCTGGGAGCCTTTAACAAGGCTCCCGGCTGTCATGGCAACGGGGGTCGGCCCTGGAGCATGCTCCAGGAGCCGGCGATCCCTGCCAAAATGGCGGCGCCCATGCGCTGCCGGGAAAATGGCGCCTCCGGCGCCTTTGACAGCAGCGCCAGAGGGGTTAATGCCTCCGATCGGTCCTGGGACCGATCGGAGGCATTAGAGCCGGTTGTCTACTGCTTAAAGTAGTAGACACCCGGCGGCTATGACGGCCGCCCGGCTCCCGGGCGGTCGCCATAGTTACAGACCCGACACGCGCCGTACTATTACGGCGCATGTCGGGAAGGGGTTAAGCTAAGGTCCCACAATGCAGAAAGCAGTTTTCAAAAAATGCTCCAAAAACCACTTCAAAAAACCATTTCCTAATTCCTGAAGCGGATTTTTTTCTCTCCAAATCCTCACCAAAAATTTCTGTGTGCATTGACCCAAAGCCAAGAATGGGAATTGAAATATGCTGTATATGACGTTCTTATACTTCTGCCTTCTGCTCAATCCACTCCTGGTTTTGGCTCAAAAAATGCAACAAAAAAAGCTGCACTTCTGCAATGTAGGGCCTTAGCCTTAAACTTATATTTACTGTTCCTTCTGTAGCCACTCCTGGGTTTTGCTCAAAAAAGCAGCAAAATCTGCAACAAAAGACACCTCTTTTCTGCAAGATGTGACCTCAGCCTAACTCAAAGGGGACATTCACACTGCTGTCCATCCGTCGTGAATCTGCCAAAATTGCAGAAAAACATATTGGGATCGGTTAGCAAACAGTCTATTTAAAAACCCATTCACTTCAATTTTTAAAACAATCCACAGGTGTCCATTTGCAGCCTCTCTGCTGTGAATCCACTTTTTTTGGACGCAAAGTCTGTGAAGTGAATGGGTTTTTAAACAGACTGTGTACTAGCCAATCCCAATCTGTTTTTCTGCAATTTTGGAAGATTCACAACAGACGGACACCAGGCACAAGTGTGAACGAGGCATTACGCAGTATGAGGTTGTACCCTTTAAACCACACCTATTTTAGACTCATGTTTGGGTTTGTTACTAGAACTGGTACCTAAAGATAGTGATTTCTACTATGATGGATAGAGGCTGAGCTATTTTGTTCTAAAAAATAATTTAGGAAAAAGAGGAATGTTATAATTTACGCTAGATTATAGTAAATCATTCCTAAAATCTATACAAAGAATTGGTGCAGTTTAGAAACCTCAAGCACAGTTCACACCAGCAGGTTTTTTTCATATAGCTCAACTGAGTTAGGCTGCGTTCACAAGGAGTAATGCGCCGCTCATTCTGACACGTGTCAGATTGAGCACAGTAAAACAGAATCCCATTGACTTCAATGGGATCGTTCTTACGCGCGCTACATATTGAACTCAATGGGAGACTTCTTTACCTATTGCTTTCAATGTGATAAGCGCGTATCACATTGAAAGCAATAGGTAAAAAAGCCTCCCATTGAGTTCAATGGGTAGCGCGCGTAAAACCGATCCCACTGAAGTCAATGGGATTCTGTTTTATTGCGCTCACTCTGACATGTGCTTAAGTGTCAGAATGAGCGGCACGTTACTCTATGGGAACGGAGCCTTAAGAGTTAAAGGAGTTGTCCAGGCTAATTTTTTTTTTTTTTAATTAGACAGGGGCAGGTAAAAAAAAATATTTAAAAAAAGCAACATACTCACCTGTCCCTGGTATTCTGGTGCCTCCCAGCGCAGTCCGGTCCTGTAGCTCTGTTGTTTTCTTCCGGCTCTTCTTCTTGGCCTCAGCGGTCACGTGCAGTGGAGACTTCCTGTGATGTCCCTGGGTCCCTTCCTTAGGCCACTGATTGGCCAATCAGGAACCTTAGCAGAAGAGACGTTATAGCCAGCGAGGATTTCTGAAAAAGATAACAGCCGAGCTACACGATCGGACCACACTGGGAGGACACCAGAGCACCGAGGACAAGTGATAATTAAAAAAATAAATAAATAAAAATTTACCACCTCCCCCGGTCTAATTAAAAAAAAAAAAATTAGCCTTTACAACCTCTTTAAGTTAAAGGTTGCTTTAGGAAAAATACACGAAGTCTATTAAGATGTAGGCTAAACCTTTAAGACTGCTATTCAGCGAGTTGTAAGAAGTCCACAGATAGATGAAAGTATTGAATACAAAAAGTCTATCAGGTATCACATCAGCACTATAAAACATCTGCAAAAAAATAAATCATTCCTTTTAATAGGGACACAGTTCACACTAGTAGGTAGTCATCAAAGAACTTGTCAATAAATGTGAAATAAATTATTCCTATAATCCATACTCAGCATTCATGCAGCCTAAAAACTCCAAGCACCATTCACATCAGCAGGTATTTAGAGTAGTAAGTCCCTCTAAGGCCTGGTTCACACGGGGAGGGGGGGTGGGTGGTTGGACTGGATCTTGAGGTGGAGGTCCAGAATCAGGTCCAAAAAATGGCTAGCCACAACTGGATGCCAATGCAGTGCATGGGCCTTGTGCAAATGAATGGGCCTAGTCGTGAGGGAGTGTCATGCTGTGGACATCTGCCGCTGAATCAACCGCGGAATCCGCATCAAAATGCATCCCAAAAAACCCCGTGTGAACCCAGCCTAAGCTTTCCTTTATTCATAGCTAAATGATTTTGTATTACAGCTGTATTTTCTTACATTGCAGGGCTCTGGGGCTTGGTTAATAATGCAGGTACAATCATTTATAGTCCCAATGAATGGCAAACAAAGGAAGATTTTTTAAAGGTCCTTAATGTGAATTTGATTGGAATGGTGGATGTGACTCTACATCTACTGCCTCTGGTGAGGAAAGCCCAAGGACGCATTGTTAACGTATCTAGTGCTTTTGGAAGACTGTCTACACTTGGAGGATATTGCATGTCAAAGTATGGTGTGGAGGCTTTCTCTGATAGCTTAAGGTAAGTTTTCATAAGATGGTGGTAATAACTGCTAATGTTCATAACTGGTGCAGATGCAGAATGCTAAAATGAAGGGTTTGGGCTACATTTTACGTCCTGTTTTTCTATCTTGGTCTTTGTTGATTAAAGATAATGGAGGTTATATAATATCTACCTCTTTTTTCATCCATACCTTTTGCAGGCGCGCCTTTTTTCGACTAGTTTTACTGTGGTATCTGGAAAAAAGGAGGCGGAGTCTAATATTGAACCACAGCAGTCTCCATCTTAGACTCCGCCTCCTCACAGACGAACCTCCGGCAGAACCAGCGTTGATTAGCCGAATGTTGTACACTGGCCAATCAATGCTGGTCAATGCATTCCTATGAGAAAAAGTAAGCTCCTTCGTAACTGCAAGCTGCCAGCTCTCCTGACTAGCAAGGACAAGCCTGCTGCAGAACCAGCGTTGATTTGCTGAATGCTATACAGTGTATAGCATTCAGCCAATCAATGCTGGTTCTGCAGGGCAAGTAAGGGCTGGTTCACATTAGCGCTTGCCTTCCGTCCGACCCTCCCCCGAATGGAATATCAGCGCAACTGCACAGCGCTTCTCCTAAACACTCTCCTCCTGCTACTCGTGGACTTGGTGACTCTCCTTTAGTTGAATAGTGGTTTCCCCTGAAACGAGCAATTTTCCAATAGACTCTTCACAGGGGTATAGTACAGCCACTATTTCAGTATTGTCACAGCCTGGCTGACTGGTCTAAAGACTAATGTATTTCACTAAAATATATAACTTTTATTATTTGCCACTTAGGCTAAAAACGTCTAAACACATTACACCATAAACACCCTTATAGGTTAAAGTTGCACAGCTAAATATGCTGACGTGCCCTCCCTTAGGACAATTCACAATATTTGCACTATGTGGGTGATAATGTGCCTTTCTCACATAGATGTCTACCCACATCGATTGTTCAAGGGATTAAGGTATCCTCAGCTGATAACTGTGTAAGCCATGCACACTGAATAACCCTTGGGTGGCTAATTAGATAAGATCAAAAGGTGCTATACAGAGATAGTGTGGAGCAACGATACTTCCTCTGTTCTAATTGAACTCTGCCTTACATCTGCGTGATAGCAGCCTCATTGTATTGTTTCACTGTTAGTGGAGTGGGACTCATGTTTAGCAATACAACAATTCGTTACACTGTACTAAACAGCAGCAGTATCGGCAGTGTCAGCACTATCGTTCAACTCCTATAGCCACTAGACACCCCGTATCTACAGGGCAGAGTTCAATTAGGACAGAGGAAGTGTAAGGGGCTTATGGAATAACTGTGTCATTTGTCTGATCTTCTGCTGCCATCTACTGCTGAAAGACTAAATTGCAGGGCAAATCTATTCACAAAAGAACCCCCCCTACAGCTCAGAGAAAGATGGTATGTTCCAGAGAGGAAAAGCGTGTGCATACAGGAAGCTGCAGGCAGAAGGGGGACACATGTCATGCTAGGAGGACCTGCTGCAGGCTGCTTTGCCCATTAAGGACTTTCCTTTGCTGAACAAGGACCCTGAGAGACTTCACTATTCCTGCCTTGTGTCAGCTTGTAAACAGAGGTATGTTGGAGTGTGAGTAGAGTGAGGGGCCATACAGCTCGGTCAAGCATTAAAGCAGCTTTGTGTGCTGGAAGACAAAGCAGGCCCTGCCTGGAAGATAAAGCAGGCCCCTGCCTGGAAGATTAATAAGGTGCACCTTGTTACTGACTTACTTTAAGAGAGGCCTCTCCTAGCCAATGCATGCAGGTTCTAACTAAAGACACTAGAGGGGTAACTACCACTATTTGTTGTGCGCACTGTCATATTGAAGTTATATGTTTTGCTTAGCTACTGTATACTTATTTCTTACCTTCTCTCCCGTTCCCATTCCCTTCCCCTCCTTTCTTTATTAAACTGTTATATATTGTTATTCCGTGGCTCTGTGCAGTTACTGCGTATATCATCACCTGCTCCCCATTACAGAAGTATCGTTTGCTCCACACTATCTCTGTATAGCACCTTTTGATCTTATCTAATTAGCCACCAGGTCCTGTGGGTAGGCATTGGCTATTATTTTTCATCTACTCCCTGCTCGGCTCTCTGTGGTCACAGTATATTAGTTACACTGGTGTATACATATATTCTTTACCATATATTATGATGTTTCTTTTGGGGCACATTTTAACAAGTGGTTTGCACTGAGTATTGATTTTGTTATACACTGCATTGATTTTGTTCTACACTGCACTGAGTATGTTTTCGTTTTAAATTGCCACAATTTTTTTGCCTTGCTTGGTTATTTTATGCCTTATTAGTATATATTTGCCACCCACTACCTGGTTATTATATATATCCTTCTGGGGTTGTTTCCTCCCTTTTATTTACTTATTTTTTATGTATTGATTAATGACAACTGTTGTTGTATTATATATTTTTAATAAATATTTATTATATATGCAAACTTCCTGTCTGTTTCAGACAATATTTTTAATTTTATCACCCACATAGTGCAAATATTGTGAATTGTCCTAAGGGAGGGCACATCAGCATATTTAGCTGTGCAACTTTAAACTACAAGGGTGTTTATGTTGTAATGTGTTTGTGCCTAAGTGGCAAATAATAAAAGTTATATATTTTAGTGAAATACATTAGTACAGGGTTCACACCTGCGTTTGGGGTCTCCGTTCTATGGTTTCCGTCTTCTGCATGCCAGAAGACGGAAACCATAGACCGGGTCCGACCGTGCGCGGCGGTGAGCGTTTTAGGCTCTCCGCCGCGAAACCGGATTTTTTTATCCGGACACAGAGTACTGCATGTCCGACTCTGTGTCCGGATTATAAAACCCGGTTTCGCGGCGGAGAGCCTAAAACGCTCACCGCCGCGCACGGCCTGACATCTCTCTCACCCATTCAAATAAATGGGTGAGAGAGACTCCTGCAGGTTTCCGTATCCTGCCTGTGTTTTAGGCAGGAAACGGAAACCTAAGTACAGAGTGCCGGGCCGCAGATGTGAACGAGCCCTTAGACCAGTCAGCCAGGCTGTGACAATTTTCCAATAGACTATAATTGGATTCGATATTCGATTGAGTAGTCAAATATTGAGGCTCTACTCGAAACGAATATCGAATCCCAAATATTTCACTACTCGCTCATCTCTAATCTATAACAATTATGCTTTTCTCTACAGGAGGGAATTACGTGATTTTGGAGTAAAAGTCTCCATCATAGAACCAGGATGTTATCAAACAACTATGACACTCTCAGTTGATGTGCATATAAATAAGTTAAAGGATCTTTGGGGAAACCTTCCCAATGAAGTTAAAGATAGCTATGGCAAGCAGTACTACGAGGAATGTAAGTTGAATAAAAAACTTGTTCCAGCTCGCTGCAAATATAAACAGAATAAAGAGATTCATTTTAGGTTTTTTCTTCCCCCACTAAATTTATTGGGAAAATGCTTGTAATTCCACAGCTAACAATAACTCCACTTTTCAGCAACATTCTTTTTCCATAATATATAGATATATATATATACACACATGACGGCTGCGCACAAGTATATTCCATTTTTAGTTTGTGTAGTGGCCCCATAAGAATTTCCCAGTTTTGCAATGGCCTATTTTGCATGTTGTGTGTGTACATAAGCGTCAAGTGATTATGTGTATCTCAGTTTGAATATCAGTGAAAAACCTGTGATTGGTTGTTATGGAAATCTGGAGTAAAGCTGTGTGTATGTGACGTTGTGTAACAGTGTCATCAATAGCGCCCTGCCCCTTTAAAGATGACCTACAGCAGTGAAAAAATGGCGGGGTTGTTATGGAAACTTGGCATAAAGCTCTGTTGTGTGATGGGGTGTGCTGAGCTGTGTAACTGTGCAGCTTCCAGGCATGTGCAATAGAGGTGGATCATCGCTGCAGAGAACAGAACAGCGCTGGAGAAGAGTGCACACCTGTAGAATCAGTAAAGAAGGAGGAGCTGTCTTGCAGGAAGAAGCCTGGAAGGTAAGTATATGACATGGGTTGGGAGTTGGGATGAGTAGGTAGAGAAGGGTGGGATAGCTAGAGAGACAGGAAGGGGGTATGGGAGGGAGAGAGAGAGGGTGGGGTGGATTGAGGAAGGGGGGGATGTGAGGAAGGAGAGGGCAGTAAGGTGAGAAGGGTTAGTGTGGAAGATATATAGCAGGAAACTGAACCTCATAAACAAATGCAGGAGATACTAGGAGCTCCCAGAGACACCCAGGCATCACTCAAACACTGCTAAAGGTATATGGGTGCATCTATTAAGCCATTAATAGCACTAAGACATTTTTTAAAAACATTTTTTGCCCGGAAAACCCCATTAAGGGGTTTTCAGGCTTAATAACTGATGTCCTATCCTTATCTTCTGTTTGAAGAGGCTGCAGCATTCTGGTGAGTGCTGCAGCCTCTTCACTACTTGTCAAGCACAGGCCATACATATGTATAGTGGCTGTACTTGGTATCGCAGCTCAGTCTGTTCAGGCCAAGTGATGAACATGGCGTTGTGATGTCATGTTCAGCGGTGCCATTGCCACTTCAAATGGCTGATCCTTGGAGGTCAAAGGAATTGGACTCCTACTGTTCTTCAATTGATCACCTATCGCTACAGACAGATGCAAAAATACTGATAAGTTGATTTAAAGGGCCGGTGCTGTGGGAAGTGGAGGGTCACCAGCTTTACAGTTTTGAGGTACTGTGCAGAAGAGGACTCTTAAGACCATCAGAGGAAATCCCTTAAACACAAGGTTATTCAGAGTCTGCAAAGCTGTTTGAGTGGAAGGACCATCCAGCTTCGCTGTGGCAGGAAAATGTTTAGAAGATCAATTATTCTACTGGCAATTTCATTCTTCAGCAATGTTAATTATTTGACAAATGTACAAAGTCAATGTCAATGTTAGGCTAATGTAGAGATCTTCTTACTGAGGCCCTTGAATACATTAATGCTGTCCAGAATATTTTAGTGCTTTACAATTATTACTGCTATGATATGTATGTGATCAGCCTCGTGTTTATGGCTTGTGGTGTCTCACTATATGTTTTATGGGAGCTGTTAAATAACCATTTTACCCCTTGGGATAAATAAAGTTTCTATTAGTAAATCCTGTAAAACCCCTTTAAAAATTTCCTTCCATCCACCACAAGTCTTGTAATTCAAGTATTCACATTTTTTCAATGCATGCTTGCATCTTCTCATTCAGTTGAAAGGAGTATTCATATCTTAAACATTTATTTCACATACATAAAACATGCCATGGGTACCTGTTGCAGGCCACTAGAACCCCTTTACCTATCAGGAATAGTTCTTCAATAGAGATGAGCGAACAGCGTTCGATCGAGTACATGTTCGATCGGATATCAGGCTGTTCGAGATGTTCGATTCGAGTCGAACACCAGGTGGCAAGCTCACTAAAAATTCAATTCCCCTCCCACCTTCCCTGGCGCTTTTTTTGCACCAATAACTGCGCAGGGGAGGTGGGACAGGAACTACGACATAGGAATGCATTGACCAGCGTTGATTGGCCGAATGCCATACGCTGTTCGCTCATCAACCAATCAAAGCTGGTTCTGCCGGAGGCTCATCTGTGAGGAGGCGGAGTCTAATATCGGACCAGAATGGAGACTGCTTGTGGACTGATCTTAGACTCCGCCTCCTCCGGCAGAATCAGCGTTGATTGGCCGAATGCTGTACTCTGTATGGCATTCGGCCAATCAACGCTGGTCAATGCATTCCTATGGGAAAAAGTCAGCTCCCGCATATCGCAAGCAAGTATTTATTCCCCATAGCCTATAATGGGGTTCGTTGTTCGAACGAACAGTCGAGTATTGAGCGTCTACTCGAATCGAACTTCGAACATTTCACTGTTTGCTCATCTCTATTCTTCAATCAAAAAAAAAAAAAAAATTTTTTTTACAACACATGAATTTTAATATCAAAAATTTTATTAGAATACACAAAACTAACTAAAAACAAGTGATATAAAGGCAAGGCCACAATGTCAAAATATGCCTCGCATTGCACTAGAACCCCTTGCCAGAATTATTCCATCCATAATCCCCTTAGAAGCCGAGAAGTAGCCCTCTCTGATGTCTGTTGGAGTATATAAAGAGATATCCCTGGAACATCAATAAACTTGAACAGATGGAGTTGTGCAGAAGGGCAACCAACTCTCCATTGACCTCTATAGGAAATACTGCTGTGTCCATCAGGTGAGGGTTGCAGAGGTGGCTCCTACACCTGCCTGGAGTTTGTGTTATATATCCTGTAGATTTGGGGAAATTTCATAAATTTTTTTCAAAAAAAAAAAAAAGGCAAGTTTCACCACAGAAAATACAGAATAAACACCTACAATATCTATCTTGTCTATTACAATGCATGTCATTGTTACTTTTACAGATTTGCAACATCCTTTAGGTTGCAAAAGATTTATTCGGAAATCTGAGTCATTTTCCTGGACTAATAGAGAGCATTACATTTTGTAGCATAACATGTTCACTCCTCTATTCACAGATGAGAAAAATCTGAAGGCTTTACTGAAAACAGCCAATTCAAGGACCTATCAGGTTCCAGACTGTGTGGAGCATGCTTTGACTGCTGTGTACCCTTGGACAAGATATTCTCCTGGCTGGGACTGCAAGCTTATCTACCTTCCGTTATCTTACCTCCCCACTGTGTTATCAGACTACCTGCTGTGCCACTTTTCACCGAAACCAGCCCAAAAAGCTGAACAAAGTACAACCACATGTGGCTGATTCAGAATAACATTGGTATAAGTCCAGTCTTACTTGCTGAGGGCTCATTCACATCTGCGCCCGGTCTCCGTTCTGCAGGTTTCCGTTTCCTGCAAAAAAAAAAAAGAGGCAGGAGACAGAAACCTGCAGGACTCTTTCATACCCATTCATTTGAATTGGTTTGAAAGATGTCCGGCCGTGAGCGGTGGTGAGCGTTTTACAGTACTCTGTGTCCCGTTTTAAAAAACCGGTTTCGCGGCAGAGAGCATAAAACACTCACCGCCGCTCACGGCCGGACCTGGTCTGTGGTTTCCGTCTTCTTGCATGCAGAAGACGGAAACCACAGAACGGAGACCCGAACGCTAGTGTGAACCTAGCGTGAGCTGTATTAATTAGAGATGAGTGAAGTTTTGAAAAATTCAATTTGGACGCTTCTCCGGATTTCCCAAAAGGATTCGATTCTATCCAAATAATTACTGTATAGTGGTGTAGAACACT
The DNA here is from genome assembly GCF_031893055.1 of Leptodactylus fuscus. Taxonomy (NCBI): domain Eukaryota; kingdom Metazoa; phylum Chordata; class Amphibia; order Anura; family Leptodactylidae; genus Leptodactylus; species Leptodactylus fuscus. The sequence continues at coordinate 227,180,587 of NC_134266.1, forward strand.
GTGCCTTGCAGTAACATATACAGTGCATAGGGAGTCTGCTGTAGTAGTCAAACAATACAGTGAGTGAGTATGATACACACATGACAGGCATCACTCTTAGAACCACTGCACACGTCACTTATTTGACCAGTTACGGGACCAAAACTGACCAAATAAGTGTGAACTCAGCCTTAAACGTCAAAGTTAGTGCTAGGTATAAACAACCATGCAGAGTCTCAAGATCCTACTGTAGTGTGAAAAGCGCACTCCTTTAACACCCTCGTCTGCTGATTCCATACACGTGTCTACAGAACCTATTCTAGTAAATGTTTAAACAAGTAGAGCCATGGGTGGAACACTTAAGGAAATACTTGACAACCAGAATGAACATGTGCACCATGCAGGGCACATGGCTCAGGCCCCCTTGATGCAGCGCCAACATGGCGTTGTCGGTCACCATGGTTCAAATTTTAAGTTGTCTTGGAGAAAGCCAGGATTCGATTTCCTTATTGAGGACATGAAGCAGTTCCTCCCCTGTGTGACCTTGCCCAGGCAAATGAGGTGTAAAACAACGCGACACCGCTGTGCCCTGCACATGTGGTATGCTGGAGGAGCACTGTGAATTCTCTCTGCAGTGGATGCTGAGGACACAGTGAAGGATGAGGCAGACATTGTTGCAGAACCAACGGCATGAGAACGTGGATGCAGAAGCTGCGTCACCTGTCCAAGTTTCTAGTGTGTCTGTGCAGGAACCACATTAACCCAGTGGGCCCGAAAATTACATATATTGTTCTTGACTGTAGTTACAGCTCCACCCATCAGCACTGTCGTACACTTTGACAGACACTGACAGGCTCAAAGAGTGGCCCACATTCTACTCTACATATTTGTGCAGGGCTGGTACTGGCTTTTTGGCAAAGAAATTGGGACTCTCCACCTTGGAACACTCCACCTCGGCTCAGCACAAGCCATCAGTTCTCTGAAAGAGTCCACCAACTGGAAAGGAAGGGACTGCAGCACCAGCAACTTAGACAAGAACACGTTCAGCTTCTACACCATTGGATGAGTGCACACATACTGTTGTCTCTTGGATATAGATTCCCTGATCGATTGCTGATGCAATGTCTGATTAGGAGGAGGAGGAGCAGGAAAAGGAGCATCACGACCAGCAGATGATGGGAAGGACACACAGCTTCCTTCGGCTGAGGTGGTGGAGTCTTTACTGTCTGAAACGGGGTGGGTGCCACTGGGTAATGCAACAGTTCCTACGGCAGGCTGGACCATCACATTGGAGCCACGGCTCTCCCAGGCCACTTTATGGTGATGCTGCATATGTTGATGCAGGGTTTGTTGGTACCAACATTGGCACCCTGGCCATGCTGCCCACAGATTGGACATATGGCTATGTTCACCTCCCCCGGCCGGCTTAACGAAAAACTGCCACACTGCCAAGTAGGTGATTTTCGCCCCAACACTCTACACTAACTGCTATCTCTACTGCCTCCGTAAACCTCTGCACCACTGCTGTCCGGACAAGTAGGCTGCTGCGAAGCATGTGGTCTACCCCAGGCACGTTTGGCTCCTGACCTCCCATTGCTGCCACCCTGCTGACTCTGCCGCTGCCCCATGTGCAAGCTACCACCCTCTTCTCCCAATGGTGATGGAGCCCCTTAGTCACCCGGCTCCCTATTGTGATCAGCTACATAGTAATCCACTAATGTCTGCATGTCACTGATCTCCTCAGTGGTCTCTGAGCCAGGAGCCTGGCCGTTCACAACACCAGCTCCCACACCACTCTCCCCATCACTACTTGCCCGCCTACCAGAGGAAGCGGTGGATGGCTCCTCCAGATCTTGGCTGGGCACTAGCTGCTGACTGACCTGTATTAGCTCATCCTCACTGTATAGTGGATCTGAGCCCACAGCATAGAGTAGCTGAGGGAACTGAAAAGGACATAGGCAGGTTGAGGACATCTGAGAGTACAGGGTGTGTTCCTGGGTCATGGCAACTACGGGTTGTGCCTAATGAACCCTCCGACTCTTGGCTTAGGGTGTCTGATGTGACTTGGGATGAAGTAGATGACCGAGTCAACCATTCTACAAACATAATTTTATACTTTGAAGAGAACAGCAAATATGCCCCCTATTTCTTTCCTGACTAATAAACACCTTTAAATAAGCGTTAGAATAACTATTAACTGTAGAGATTAGTGGCTAAATTATTAATTTTTGCCACTACTGTACTGAGAAATGGTCTGTAATTTTATGTTTTGCTGACAATGGCGAATAAGCCGCTTATTTCTCCACTAATAAACTCCTTTAAATAAGCGTTAGAATAAAAGGTAACTGTGGAGATTAGTACCTAAGAATTCTGATTTTTTTTTTTTGGCAGTACTGTACTGCAAAATGGCCTGTAATTTTATACTTTGAACAGAATGGCGAATATGCTCCTTATTTCTTTCCCCACTAATAAATGCCTTTAAAAAGGTGTTTTAACAGATGACTGCAGAGATTATCAGATAAGAATTCAGTTTTCTTTTGCACTACTGTACTGAAAAATGGCATGGAATTTTATGCTTTGAAAACAACAGCAAATACGCCTCTTATAATAAACACCTTTAAAAAGGTGTTATAAAAGATAACTGCAGATATTAGTGGATAAGGGGGCATTCACACTACGTTTACTGAAGCTTATTCTGAACGTAAAACACGTTCAGAATAAGCGGCGTATAAAGCAGCTCCATTCATTTCTATGGGAGCCGGCATACGAGCGCTCCCCATAGAAATGAATGGGCTGCTTCTTTCACTGCGAGCAGTCCCATTGAAGTGAATGGGAAGTGCCGGCGTATACGGCAAGCTCTGCTCATGCCGAGCCGTACACGCCGGCACTTCCCATTCACTTCAATGGGACTGCTCGCAGTGAAAGATGCAGCCCATTCATTTCTATGGGGAGCGCTCGTATCCCGGCTCCCATAGAAACGAATGGAGCTGCTTTATACGACGCTTATTCTGAACGTGTTTTACGTTCAGAATAAGCTTCAGTAAACGTAGTGTGAATGCCCCCTAAGACTTCAGTTTTTTTGCACTGCTGCACTACAAAAGGCTTGGAATGTTCTGCTTGAACACACAGGTATGAGTAATGAGCAGCAGTATAACGGCAGTGAGCGCTGCAAGGTGTATTGCAATTTTTGATATTAACGACGCTGCAACCCAAATTCTTCTATAAATTCCCTCCTTATCCTTTCCCTATACTTTTACTGCTCTTTCCCTCAACTACTAGCAGTTTTGAATTGTTTTCTAAGTCTTTCCCTAACTCCTGCTAATGTCTGTCCCAAGTGCGATGACAAATAACTGCACCTAAAATAGCATTATAGGTGATCCCGCGTTACCAGAGTTCTCTACCCTTTGTCTTAACATATACAGCAGCCATTTTATTACTATTATTGTATTACATTTTATTACATATTACTCCAGCTTCTTAGAGAATCAAAGATTTCCTGAACTTCGGTCAAAATTTCTCTTCTGCAGCTTTGATTCGCTCATTTCTAGTATTATTATAAATTGTAGGAAACCTAGATCTAATAAAGAATACCATGCATTTCTCATTGAGACTTATTAGTGTCATTTGTCTCATCAAATATATAATATATAATTTCATCAAACTGTTTACCATTGTTTGTAAGGCCTGCCTCCCCTCCTGGCTCCCACATGGTACAATGCCCCTGTCCTGGCCTCCACACGGTTATAATGCATCCTTTACTAATACCCCACACAATAAATTGCCCCCTTTATCTGATCCCCCACATGGTATAATGCCACTTCATAATGACCTCAAACAGTACACGGTCCCCTTCATTGGCCCCCACACTGCATAATGCTCCCTTTAGTTCTTTCCCCACCCACAGTATATTGTCTCCTTTATGGATCACCACATAGTATATTGAACTTTTTATTGGCTCCATGCAATATGTACCACCTTAATTGGCCCTCATAAAGTAAGTTTTCCCCTTTACTGGTCTACCTACCTGTATTACTCCAGCAAGAAACTGCTGATATTCACTTAGTCATCCTTGCTTCTGCTTATGGACTCCTTTGCCTCTCCTCTAGGGGGCACAGCATATTAAGCCCATACGCTGAACATTGCTCGAATGTCGCATTCAGATGTTCTTAATCAAGACCTAATATGCTTCAGCCTCTTATGCTTATAGCTGCATATTGCATCTCAATTCTGAACAACATCAGATCACAACGTCCAGTCACTATAGTGGCAGGATATAATATGCGGCACCCCCTTGAGGCTGAAGGAAAAGAGGAGGAGGCTGTAAGCAGAAGTGGGGATGAGTAAGTGAATATTGGTTATTACCTGATAGAGTAATCCAGAAGTTAAAGGCCTATTTAAAAATGAATAAATTGCAATGGAGTGTTGTGAAGGTTATCACTTTGCCAAGCTGCTTGGCCTACCTGCGATCATCCCTTTTACCTTTCACTCACCAACTATGAGTGCCTGAATTCATAGGATAACATAAAACAAGCTTTATAAATTTTATATATTTATTAAACCAAGTGGGTCAGTTCTAGCAGCTAACGTATACAGAATACACATCAGTGGATAGTTAAGCAAATACAGACAAAAACAAGGAATACAGTACAGAAAAATAAAATCAGCTTAAGACTAAGGCTCCACATTGCGGAAATGCAGCTTTTTTTGTTGCGATTTTATAAACCAAAGCCAAGAATGGCTACAAATGGAATCGGAAATATATAGAAAGCTCTTATATTCTGCAACAAAAAAAGTTGTGTTTCTGCAACGTGGGGCCTTAGCCTAAAAGAGAAAAAAGAATACCAAACCAATCTGCAGTCTGGTTCACTGGGGCTTCAACTGCTAGCCCCAGGGCACCTCCTTAAGCCAGCAGCAACACACGTGTCCTCACATGTCTCCCAGGATAAGAAGGTATAGCCTCTATCCCTGGTCTGAGAACATATACTGTACCTGTCCTAGTCTCCTCCCTGTGTGATGTCAGCAGGAGAAGAGGTCCAGTCCTACATCCTAGGACCAGAAAAATATATACAACCATAATTCCTCACCGGATGACCGGAGTATTAGGCGAGGGATAAGATGGGGTTTATGGTAATGTTCCTATTGTGTAGAATTGTGGGAATGACCTCCCAGATAGCCTTAGGTAGGGAATTCAGTGTATGAATCTTCTCCCTGCTCCCAACAGTACTGTGTTTGGATTTGAGCTGGACTAGCCTGAAGTTGCTAATAAATATCAGCTGCAAACCAGTTGCTTGTACCCTTTAAAAATCAGGTGCACACGCAGCAAGGCCTATGGTTATCCTTATCCTAGTGCATACGAAATCCAGCACCAAACGCGTTGTTTATTTTTCTTAAAACTTAGCCTTTAATTTCAGTGGTTAAAAACCATACATCATGGAAAACATTACAATTCTTGCTATCACATCAGGAGATGATAACTGACGCGTTTCGAGGACTTATGATCCTCTTAGTCGTAGCCTGATATGGTGTAACACATACTGCTACTATAAAGGCCTCAGCTTCTCTGACTGATTCAGAACACCTGAGGTCAAACACTAGCAGGTAGCCTAAGTAATCTAAAGTCATATGGTAATAAAAACATTACAGATTAAAAACAAACTAATACCTGTTTGAATAGATCCATGAATTTAACAATGTTATGTATAGAATACATCTATTATCTAAATCAAACGAATTACAATAAACCTTTCGTGCAAGAAAAAACATGGAGCAATTAACTATTTCATTAACATACCAGACATAAGTCCGTATATATGTAGAAAATTAAATGCAATACTGTCATCAAACTCTACCTTAATAATCCTATTAACAATTGACAATACCTATGGAGAAAATCCTTAGAATCTGTGGATGTATCTTGTACCGACATACCTAGAAATCCAATAGAACCAAATGAGAGGAACGAATGGGCCAGGAGACTTCTTGCCCTCAACAAAAATGGCTTCTCCGCTAGCATGGAGCCCACACGCATGCGTAAAGAATCATATGCGCATGCGCGTCGTTCCAAATACCAAAGGCTCTCAACATAGATAACCATGTCCGGTATGTTAATGAAATAGTTAATTGCTCCATGTTTTTTCTTGCACGAAAGGTTTATTGTAATTCGTTTGATTTAGATAATAGATGTATTCTATACATAACATTGTTAAATTCATGGATCTATTCAAACAGGTATTAGTTTGTTTTTAATCTGTAATGTTTTTATTACCATATGACTTTAGATTACTTAGGCTACCTGCTAGTGTTTGACCTCAGGTGTTCTGAATCAGTCAGAGAAGCTGAGGCCTTTATAGTAGGAGTATGTGTTACACCATATCAGGCTACGACTAAGAGGATCATAAGTCCTCGAAACGCGTCAGTTATCATCTCCTGATGTGATAGCAAGAATTGTAATGTTTTCCATGATGTATGGTTTTTAACCACTGAAATTAAAGGCTAAGTTTTAAGAAAAATAAACAACGCGTTTGGTGCTGGATTTCGTATGCACTAGTTTAAGCACTCGTACCGTTGGAGTTTTTGGATCCGGGCATCCGCGGTTGTTTGTGGACACCACACCTTACCAAGTCTATGGACATCTCCTTCATCTGAACAGAGTGAGTGGGCTGTGTTTTTCCTATTTCCCCGTACCCCTCTTTTTTGTTGTATGGTTATCCTTATACACAATAAAACATTTATATACATACAAAATTATCAAATAGGACTGCTATGCCAGGATTAAATATTGTCACGTCACCCGTTGACCACTATATCTGGATTACATACTGTCAGGTCACCCGCAGACCGCCATCATATCTCCCAACCATCCCAGATTCTGTGGGACATTCCCGGATTCAGGGTCCTGTCCTGCAGTCCCGGTCGGCGGGAGGTATGTCATTGTTTCAACTCATCTGCGTCCGGATGAAACTGAAGGAGAGATGGAGGGGGCACATGAAACTGTGGACAGAGATGGAGGTGGAGATGAAACTGGGGGCACAGATGGAAGGAGGGACATGAAACTGGGGGCTGAGATGGAGGGGGGACATGAAACTGAGGGAGAGATGGAGGTGACATGAAACTGAGGGAGAGATGGGGGACATGAAACTGAGGACAGAGATGGAGGGGAGTACATGAAAGTGAAGGAAGATGAAGGGGGGATATGAAACTGGGGGTAGATGAAGGGGCCACTTAACTGATGGAATATTAAGGGGGCATTAAACTGGGGACAACTGTAGGGGGAATTAAATCATGGGAGTAGCTGGAGGAGAACTTGTCTGCCTCTAGTTGCCCCCAGTATAATGTCACCATCCAGCTAATCCTACGGTTTAATGTCCCCTTCCAGCTGCCCGAGTTTAATGTCCCCGTCTATTTGCCCCCAGTTTAATGTCCCACTTCAGCAGTCATTAATTTATTGTCCCCCTCCAGCTAACCCCACTATTTAATGTCCCCCTCCAGCTGCTCCAGTTTCATGTCCCCCTCTAGTCTCCCCCAGTTTAAACTGGGGCACCAGGAGAGGGACTTAATACTGTGGGGCAGTTGGAAGGGAACATTATAATGGGGGCATATAATAAATAAAACATACATGAATAAACAGCAGAAGCAGTAAATATTTAGAAAATGGAAGACCAGTGTGTAACGCTGGGTTCACACCTGCGTTCAGGGTCTCCGTACTATGGTTTCCGTCTTCTGAATGGCAGAAGACGGAAACCATAGACCGGGTCCGGCCGTGCACGGCGGTGAGCGTTTTAGGCTCTCCGCCGCGAAACCGGATTTTTTTATCCGGACACAGAGTAGTGCATGTCCGACTCCGTGTCTGGATTATAAAACCCGGTTTCGCGGCGGAGAGCGCAAAACGCTCACTGCCGCGCACGGCCGGACAGCTTTCTCACCCATTCAAATGAATGGGTGAGAAAGTCTCCTGCAGGCTTCCGTCTCCTGCATCTGTTTTATGCAGGAAACGGAAACCTGCAATAAGGACCGAACAACGCAGATGTGAACGAGCCCTTAGTGCTATAAGGCACATCTCTATGAATGGATAAAGTGCTTCAAACCAACTAAATAGAAACATAAAAGAAAGGTGAAGCACAGAAGAATGAAAATGTATAAAATACTATACTTTATTGAAACATAATAAAAAAACAACAGACAAGGGGGGACACAACACATGAAAATAAATAAGGGCCAAGGAGGAAGGTACAGGTGTACAATCGCAGTGCAACATCAGGGGTACAGGGATGAAAACACACACATCAATGTCAATAAGTAGATGTACATCAAAAATGTATTATAAAAGTATACAAACAATTAAGTCAAGAATCTATATGTATGTAAACAATTTATCCCATAATAACAATAGTAGCATGTAAGCCAGAAAGAGTGACCCGGTCTCACATCCTAAGAGCAACTGCACATCCAAGAAGAGAGGTAATACAAGTGTAAACATACTCATGGTGCATCCAGACCCTGTACCTAAAACCAGCAGGAGGCCCACCCCAATGCGCGTTTCAGCGTACATGCCTTTGTCAAGGAGACAAAGGCCCTTATTCATTCTCATGAGTTGTGTCCCTCCTTGTCTGTTGTTTTTTATTATGTTTCAATAAAGTATAGTATTTTATACATTTTCATTCTTCTGTACTTCGCCTTTCTTTTATGTTTCTCTCTGGGGGCATATAATGTACGGGTGACTGTAGGAGAATTATACTGAGTCAACATAAAAGTGGGTGGAGCTAAATTTGGGCATAGTGCGACGCACATTTTATCCCTCTTTCTGTTCTTCCAAAGTTGGGAAGTATGCACTATACCAGGACTAAATACTGTCACGTCACCTGCTGACCGCTATACCAGAACTAAATAGTGTCATGTCACCTGCTGACCGCTATACCAGGACTAAATAGTGTCATGTCACCTGCTGACCGCTATACCAGGACTAAATACTGTCATGTCACCTGCTGACCGCTATACCAGGACTAAATACTGTCATGTCACCTGCTGACCGCTATACCAGGACTAAATACTGTCATGTCACCTGCTGACCGCTATACCAGGACTAAATAGTGTCATGTCACCTGCTGACCGCTATACCAGGACTAAATAGTGTCATGTCACCTGCTGACCGCTATACCAGGACTAAATAGTGTCATGTCACCTGCTGACCGCTATACCAGGACTAAATAGTGTAATGTGAGCCACTTACCACTATACCAGGACTAAATACTGTCATGTTACCCGCTGACCACTGTACCAGGACTAAATACTGTCATGTCACCTGCTGACCGCTATACCAGGACTAAATACTGTCATGTCACCTGCTGACCGCTATACCAGAACTAAATAGTGTCATGTCACCTGCTGACCGCTATACCAGGACTAAATACTGCCATGTCACCTGCTGACCGCTATACCAGGACAAAATACTGTCACGTCACCTGCTGACCGCTATACCAGGACTAAATACTGTCATGTCACCTGCTGACCGCTATACCAGGACTAAATACTGCCATGTCACCTGCTGACCGCTATACCAGGACTAAATACTGCCATGTCACCTGCTGACCGCTATACCAGGACTAAATACTGTCACGTCACCTGCTGACCGCTATACCAGGACTAAATACTGTCACGTCACCTGCTGACCGCTATACCAGGACTAAATAGTGTCACGTCACCTGCTGACCGCTATACCAGGACTAAATACTGTCACGTCACCTGCTGACCGCTATACCAGGACTAAATACTGTCATGTCACCTGCTGACCGCTATACCAGGACTAAATACTGTCATGTCACCTGCTGACCGCTATACCAGGACTAAATAGTGTCATGTCACCTGCTGACCGCTATACCAGGACTAAATAGTGTAATGTGAGCCACTTACCACTATACCAGGACTAAATACTGTCATGTTACCCGCTGACCACTGTACCAGGACTAAATATTGTCATGTCACCTGCTGATCGCTATACCAGGACTAAATACTGTCATGTCACCTGCTGACCGCTGTACCAGGACTAAATACTGTCATGTCACCTGCTGACCGCTATACCAAGACTAAATACTGTCATGTCACCTGCTGACCGCTGTACCAGGACTAAATACTGTCATGTCACCTGCTGACCGCTATACCAGAACTAAATAGTGTCATGTCACCTGCTGACCGCTATACCAGGACTAAATACTGTCATGTCACCTGCTGACCGCTGTACCAGGACTAAATACTGTCATGTCACCTGCTGACCGCTATACCAGGACTAAATACTGTCATGTCACCTGCTGACCGCTATACCAGGACTAAATACTGTCACGTCACCTGCTGACCGCTATACCAGGACTAAGTACTGTCACGTCACCTGCTGACCGCTATACCAGGACTAAATACTGTCATGTCACCTGCTGACCGCTATACCAGGACTAAATACTGTCACGTCACCTGCTGACCGCTATACCAGGACTAAATACTGTCACGTCACCTGCTGACCGCTATAACAGGACTAAATACTGCCATGTCACCTGCTGACCGCTATACCAGGACTAAATAGTGTCATGTCACCTGCTGACCGCTATATCAGGACTAAATACTGTCATGTCACCTGCTGACCGCTATACCAGGACTAAATAGTGTCATGTCACCTGCTGACCGCTATACCAGGACTAAATACTGTCATGTCACCTGCTGACCGCTATACCAGGACTAAATACTGTCATGTCACCTGCTGACCGCTATACCAGGACTAAATACTGTCATGTCACCTGCTGACGGCTATACCAGAACTAAATACTGTCATGTCACCTGCTGACCGCTATACCAGGACTAAATAGTGTCATGTCATCTGCTGACCGCTATACCAGGACTAAATAGTGTCATGTCACCTGCTGACCGCTATACCAGGACTAAATACTGTCATGTCACCTGCTGACCGCTATACCAGGACTAAATACTGTCATGTCACCTGCTGACCGCTATACCAGGACTAAATAGTGTCATGTCACCTGCTGACCGCTATACCAGGACTAAATAGTGTCATGTCACCTGCTGACCGCTATACCAGGACTAAATAGTGTAATGTGAGCCACTTACCACTATACCAGGACTAAATACTGTCATGTTACCCGCTGACCACTGTACCAGGACTAAATACTGTCATGTCACCTGCTGACCGCTATACCAGGACTAAATACTGTCATGTCACCTGCTGACCGCTATACCAGGACTAAATACTGTCATGTCACCTGCTGACCGCTATACCAGGACTAAATACTGTCATGTCACCTGCTGACCGCTATACCAGGACTAAATACTGTCATGTCACCTGCTGACCGCTATACCAGGACTAAATACTGTCATGTCACCTGCTGACCGCTATACCAGGACTAAATACTGTCATGTCACCTGCTGACCGCTATACCAGGACTAAATACTGTCATGTCACCCACTTACTACAAGATACCCTTTGACCTCATAGTATAATCCACAAATAGCAGCATTTACTGTATAATGTTCCCCTCGTAGCACTAATAAAATCACTAGAATCTTCAGTCCACTAAACACTCTGCTAAACCTGCTTGCTAAAGAGAATCCTGAAAACACAATACAAGCTTTATTCTTATCTTTCAAGTCTATGACAGAAATTGGTGTTAAAGATGACCTTTCACCTTCTGGGGCACATGCAGTTTTATACACTGCTAGAAAGCCGACAGCGCACTATCTGCTTTCCTGTTCTGTGCCCCGGGAGAAGAGGTATTGGTGCCGGTACCGTAGCTTTTCATTCTCAGAAGGCCATTTCTGACAGTCAGTCAGGAACGCCTTTCCTAACAGTAGAATCTTTAGTGCTGTACTATGAGAGCTGGGAGCCACACCTCCCTCCCCCTCCTGATAGTACAGTACTAGTCCATAGACAAGTACTAGAGGGGCGTTCCTCACTGCTCAGTGTCATCGCTGGGTGGTAAGCAACCCCGCTCTCACAGTACAGCCCAATAGACGATACTGTGAGGAAAGGCGTTGCTGGATAACTGTCAGAAACGCCCTTCTGACAGTGAAGAGCTATGGTACTGGCACCAATACCTTTTCTCCCAGGGCACAGAATGGGAAAGCAGATGCACTGTTGGCTTTCTAGTGTTGTATAAAACCGCATGTGCCCCAGGAGGTGAAAGGTCATTTTTAACACAAATTTCTGTCATAGACTTGAAAGATCAAAATAAAGCTTGTATTGTGTTTTCAGAATTCTCTTTAGCTTTCCAAGCAGGTTTAGCAGAGTGTTAGCTCTAAAAGTGGACTGAAGATTCTAGTGATTTTATTAGTGCTACGAGGGGAACATTAGGGGGGCCCAATATGGGTCAATGTCTGTAAACTGCTGCGGAAGATGATGGGGCTATATATATATATATAGGTTAGCAAAGTTAAGGACGCAGAACGCCGATACCTTTCATTCTTAACATGAAAGGAAGCTCTTCCAAAAACTTCTGCTAACCTAAGCAACTGCTTTATAGAGTTAATTCGCTTCAGGAAAAAAAACTGTTATGTAGAAGTAGACATTTAGTAAATACTCCATTGCTTCATAGTCAGAGAAGACAACAGGAATTACCTGTTCCTATGATGCACGGACAAGGATATCAACAATTAAGTCTTAGATTACCAAAAGATAGTACGTCTTGAACAACAGCCCCTCTCCTGCTGTAGCAATGTAGCGACTAAGAAGGACAGCCCAGAAGATGCAAAGGAGTATGGTTTTGCCTTGCAGCATAGGTTTGCTGCAGAACATCAAACAAGACACATTTACGTTCCAAATATGAGCCTGTTACAATCATTTCACCAAATATGGATTCTTGAACTGTCATGAACAGCATACAGTGTTGGCCAAAAGTATTGGCACCCTCAGCCTAATACTTAGTCGCACAACCTTTAGACAAAATAACTGCGAACAACCGCTTCCAGTAACCATCAATGAGTTTCTTACAATGCTCTGCTGGAATTTTAGACCATTCTTCTTTGGCAAACTGCTCCAGGTCCCTGAGATGTGAAGGGGGCCTTCTCCAAACTGCTATTTTGAGATCTCTCCCCCACTGGTGTTCTATGGGATTCAGGTCTGGAATCATTGCTGGCCACTTTAGAAGTCTCCAGTGCTTTCTCTCAAACCATTTTCTAGTGCTTTTTGAAGTGCATTTTGGGTCACTGTCCTGCTGGAAGACCCATGACCTCTGAGGGAGACCCAGCTTTCTCACACTGGGCCCTACATTATGCTGCAAAATTTGTTGGTAGTCTTCAGACTTCATAATGCCATGCACACGGTCAAGCAATCCAGTGCCAGAGGCAGCAAAGCAACCCCAAAACATCAGGGAACCTCCGCCATGTTTGACTGTAGGGACCATGTTCTTTTCTTTGAAGGCCTCTTTTTTTTCCTGTAAACTCTGTGTTGATGCCTTTTCCCAAAAAGCTCTACTTTTGTCTCATCTGACCAGAGAACATTCTTCCAAAACGTTTTTGGCTTTCTCAGGTAAGTTTTGGCAAACTCCAGCCTGGCTGTTTTATGTCTCTGGGTAAGAAGTGGGGTCTTCTTGGGTATCCTACCATACAGTCCCTTTTCATTCAGACGCTGATGGATAGTACGGGTTGACACTGTTGTACCCTCAGACTGCAGGGCAGCATGAACTTGTTTGGATGTTAGTCGAGGTTCTTTATCCACCATCCGCACAATCTTGTGTTGAAATCTCTCGTCGATTTTTCTTTTCTGTCCACATCTAGGGAGGTTAGCCACAGTGCCATGGGCTTTAAACTTCTTGGTGACACTGCTCACGGTAGACACAGGAACATTCAGGTCTTTGGAGATGAACTTGTAGCCTTGTAGCCATGCATCCTCACAATTTTGCTTCTCAAGTCCTCAGACAGTTCTTTAGTAGGGGAAGGGACCAGCCTCGCGGAGGAAGTGCGTGCGGGCAGCAGGAGAGACCTCACAGGAGAGCAGCATAGCAGCTGCAGATTGATATTGCACTTGAAAAAGGGCTGTCTGCCCATAACGCGTGGTGCCTAATAAAGTTGCCTTCCATTTTTCCAAAAACTGGGTGAGCGCTGATTTTCTGCCTGTCCTCCGCGAGGCTGGTCCCTTCCCCTACTTTGGTCCGACGTCCCCGAAGACGTTTATCAGCGGCTGCCTTCCGGTTCATACCGGTTTTCTATATATCACGTCCATTGGTTGTTGTGTCAAACACAACCAGGCCAGGTGAGCGGACACCTGTATTGCTTTATCTATCTATTCTATACACCAAGGGTATTACACAAAGAACGGCTCGGTGCCGGGGATTTTGTTTTCTTCTCTTTTCAGACAGTTCTTTGGTCTTCTTTTCTCCATGCTCAATGTGGTACACACAAGGACACATGACAGAGGTTGAGTCAACTTTAATCCATTTCAACTGGCTGCAAGTGTGATTTAGTTATTGCCACCACCTGTTAGGTGCCTCAGGTAAGTAACAGGTGCTGTTAATTACACAAATTAGAGAAGCATCACATGATTTTTCAAACAGTGCCAATACTTTTGTCCACCCCCTTTTTTATGTTTGGTGTGGAATTATATCCAATTTGGCATTTTGACAATTCTTTTTGTGGTTTTCCATTGAAGACAAATTAAATGAAGATAATAATACCAAAGAATTTGTGATTTAAATCATTTTCTGGAAGAAAATGAGTGTTATCTGACAGAATTGCAGGGGTGCCAATACTTTTGGCCAACACTGTATGTCACCCACTTGGGTTCATAGCCCTAGGCTAGCCCATAGGCTACTGTGGCTATCTGAGGATCTCAGGAGTGACATCAAACCAATCTTTATATTTGTCCTAGGTAAGGCCGAACTGACCCCAAAACCACCAGGACTGAGCTTTGAGCAGCAGTGCCAGTAGTGGAAATTGCTGAAGTTACAAAGGACGTAACATGTTAGTGTCATGATTGGCTTCACTGTCCGAAACACCCAACAGTCACAGACATAAAACACGCTAAGAAAGTCAAGGTGCCAAAGTTTTCCTCTGCTAAGCACTGAACTAGTGTTTATTTTCCTAATGGAAGAGGTTACGTAAAGAACACCACCACCAGACACAGCTTATAGAGGGGAGCAAATCGTCATAAACTACCATACTGTTATACTTTGGAACCCTTTACCATTTGGATTATGTTGTGGATTGGTGGAGGTGTTATCAGACTGCAGCTTCTCCAATCCAAAAAAAGGTTTCCTATTTCACGCTTGATCTCATGGTTCTCTACTGTGGCGGATCATAGGTCTCAAGCATTGGACTCAATTTATTGTTCCTTCTTATTTATAATTTTTTGTTGCATGATCTCATTTTTCTTTTAGGTGCCAAGATCACTACACCTTCTTCAAGGACATTTTTCAGATGTGGATTTTATTATGAAATCTAAAGATTTGAGACCGGGATTTCCGCATTCTTTGATTTGTGAATTTATGTACATCGTCCTATTGATGTTATTGCTGCTAGTTTTATCCCTCCTCGGTTCTTACAGCCAAGTTTAGGTGCATTAAGGCCCTCCCTTCTTCCTGTTCATGTGTTTTTTGCTTTTTGGCCAATTTAGCATTCAGTCATGTTTGTTCATTATAATTGTTATCAGTCATTCCTTCTCTAAGAATAGATATAATAAGCTCATTGTGTATATGCACATGTTTTAGGTTCACTGTGAAAAAAGAAAAGTCATATGCTTAACTCTATATCTCTGTAGTTGTATGTGTCTGCTAATAACTTTTATGTTAAAATTTTGGTAGAAATTGCTTGGATGCACGAGGGTTAAGGTTTTTTTTGGAAAGTACAAATCGCTTACTAAGGCTTAAAAAAAATCTAAAACCAGCAATACTTACCTCACCAATCCATTGCTGCTGTCATTCCAAGAGTTACTTACCCCTTTAATACACCTCACCAATTTTGTTCCACATTTGAAGTTTTATATAGCATGGCACAACATCCTGTCTGAATACTATATGTTACACAAGCCTGGCTTAGAGACAAAAAGGTTTAAGATCCCTTCCTCATGGCATGCCTGGTCCTGCCTGGTCCCGAAACGCGTAGCAGTTATATCTATGCACTGATGAAATGAACAGACGGTTCCTATATGGAGGCTTTTAATGAATTCAAATAAAAGGTGATTTTATCCTTCGTCCGACTTTGTGCTGGATTTTTCTGCGATTGTGAGTTGACTCAGCTGGACAAGTCCACCGGTGTCCGTGCACAGTTGGACGATTGGGAATCCAATCTACTCCATATGAGGGTGAGCTGAAAAAAATATTTTCTTTGTGTATACATAGTTCACAGTCCCAAATTAATCGAATGTTAAATCCACCATTCATCTAAAGTGGAGGTCACCTGATTTTGGCCGCCAATTCCTTTTTCTGTTTTTTGTTTTTTTTTATGCCTCCGTTGTCGTAGTTCCTGTCCCACCTCCCCTGCATAGTTATTGGTGCAAAAAACGCGCCAGGGAAGGTGGGAGGGGGATACAAATTTTTACTGCATTTGTCTCGTGGTATTCGATTGTAATCGAATACCTCGAATGGCCTGATATTCAATCGAATATGTATTCGATTGAACGGTGTTGGCTCATCTCTATTGATAGTATATAGCAAGAAGTCAATGCTTTGTGTTCCTGCTAATTTGTGGCTTGGGGGACAGCCAAAATAAAAGCCATTTGACAGGTGCATAAGCAACAAGTAACTGCTGGGGATGCCTGCAATTTGGTGTGCGGACACCCCCCCCCCCCCCCAAAAAAAAAGGTTGACAGTATATAGCAAGAACTCTATACTCCTCTCCCTTTAGTATATAGCTCTGAAAAGAGCTGTTTTTCTTCGGTTTTTCCCTGCCTACTACAAGCTAATCCCTATCTAGCCCTCTGCAGCTATGTCTCTCTCCCTATCTCTGACCGCAAAAATGGCGAATATGCTGGGAGGTCACATGTTTTCGGCAGCCAATGGGTTTTTTCATTTTTTTTTTTAACTGCCTCCATTGTCGTAGTTCCTGTCCCACCTCCTCTACGCAGTTATTGGTGCAAAAAAAGCACCAGGGAAGGTGGGAGGGGATACAAATTTTTACTGCGTATGCGGCCTGGTATTCGATTGGAATCGAATACCTCGAACGGCCTGATATTCGATCGAATAGCTACTCGATCGAACGGTGTTCGCTCATCTCTACCCCACTGCTTACACAGATACATAAAAAGTTAGACTGCAGTTTGCCAAAATGCACATGAGTAAACTAAAATCTTTCTGGCTTGTGGACAGGTAAGACCAAGATTGAGATTTTTGGTAAAGCACATCATTCTAATGTTTACCAAAAACAGAATGAGACCACAGGCAGACAGAAAATAATACAGTGCCAACAGTCAAATATGGTGGAGGTTGAAAGATGTTTTGGTTTTTTTTCTCCCTTTGGCACTAGACGCCTTGACTGAATGTGGTGGCGCAACTAGAGGCCTGGTGCGATAGACCAGCTTTGGCCCCCCATAGCAATTTTCTCCCCTTTAGTGGTTCAAACCCCCAGAATCCATCCTTGACTATACTCTGACTAGTTGCTCCATTTGACTTGAAAAGGTTAATTTTCTCACTCCAGATCACCAAAGGACAGGGGTAATAAATTTACAATGAGCAAAATGTGATTGATAGGGATTCAGAAAGGTGATCTATGAAGTTTAATCCACCTTTGTATGGTGAGGGTGACTTATGGACCCTCAGGCTTATGGACCTAGTGGTCGATGAGACCACAGTTAACCAATTAAGTTATGCCAGGACTTATGGGCCCCCCAAGGCTCCCGGGCCCTGGTACAATTGCATTCTGTGCACCCCCTCAAGTTACACCCCGGACTGTATGCAAGGCATCAGGAAACCTGAAGATTAGCAAAGGATTTTGAGTCTCAATGTAGGGCCCAAAGTTTCATGTAAGACTTGTAAGAAGCTTGTTGATGGTTATATGAAGCAATTGATTTCAGATTTTTTTTCTAAAAGATGTGCAACAATATGTTAAGTAGAGGGTGCTAGTAATTTTGTCCAGTCCATTTTTGTAGTTTTGTGTGAAATTATATCATTATTGGCTTTCTCTTTCCTCTGTGTTTTGTGTTGTTCCAATACACACCAAGAAAATAAACATGTGTTTAACAAAATATGTGTACCGGTAATTGGAATGATTTTGTGGGAGAAATATTTAATTTTCTGGAAAAATTTCAGGCATGCCAACACTTCTAGCCATGACTGTATGCACATATAGACCCTTCATCACACCCCAAAATTAAACAGGAACGCTCTGAACAAACTTTGCATAAATGAGTAGTACAGGGTATAAGAGATTATAATAGATTTTTTGTAATATATTTTACTGGACAGAAATATTGCTTTTTGCCGGTCCATGTATTTGCAGACTTTAACTTCGTGCTGGGAACAGGACTCCTAGCATCCCCGTTATCTTTGATGCTGAGGCGTAAGTATCGGGGTAGAAGCTGTAGTGGCAACCACTGCACCTGGGAGCTTATGGGGGCCCCGCAAGCCCCCTAAGCTTTTTTTTTTTTTTTTTTTTTTTTAATAGGTTGTTACCTTCTGAAGTAATCCCACATAATACCGCGTGCAGAGGCCACTGTGGGACATAGTACTGTGTGCAGGGGGTCTCTATGGGAAATTATACTGTCTGGGGGGCCACTTTGGGACATTATAGGTTTTGTAAATGGGACGTTATAATGTGTGAGGGTCAGGAAAGGGAGCATTATGCCATGGGGAGAGCAAGTCAGAAGTTTGCTGGGGGGCCCAGTCTTGGCTAGTTTTAGTTTTGCCCCTGCTTTGATGGTAAGAGTCCCTGGGAGGTAGGGATTCCTAACTACAGTACTAAGAGTCCCAGTAAATCCAGCTACCGTACAGACCAAGTTTTATGAGTGAAACTCGGTCATGTGCAGCTAGCCTTAGGCTGAGGCCCCACGTAGGTTTTTGGAAATCGCAGCATGTCAGTTATACCTATGGAAACGCATTGAGGTTTTTCCAGCGCCACTTTTCACAGAAAGTCCACAGAGTTTTCCTCTGCTGACTTTCAGCTTCTATTCTACTTATAGGGAACTGTCAGTGTTTCCGTAGGTATACCTGACATGATGCGATTTCCAAAAACACAATGGTTTTGGAAATCACGGCATTTCCACTGCAGGTATCTTTCTGCAGTATGTGGATTGGATTCACTAGGGACTATAAAATGCTGCTCACTTAAGGGGAACCTATGGCCACTGAAGCTAAACACATTAGGATATATAGTTTTGCAGCAATTTATTCAGTACAAGTTGTAATTTCTGAATTGATATCTCTACTATGCTTAAAAACAGTCAGGGATAGTCAGTGTTTGACAGACCTCCATCTAGGACTGTGCGTACAGAAATAGCTGTCAGTCACGAATAGGACCACCCCATGACTCTATAAGGGTAAGTTCATATGGGGTCAATGAATGGGCCAAGTCCAGAGGAGGGTGTGTCTCAAGCCGAATCATGAGGCGAAATGGCCTGAAGAGTGAATATCTCACTTTTTTCTTGAGCCGGAACAGACCGGCTCCCGGAAAAAAAGACCTGAATGGCTTCCATTGATTTCAATGGGAGCCATCTTTTTGGTCAGGATTTTGAGGCGGATATGGCTGGTTTGTTCGGATTCCCAAAAAAGAAGTGAGATGCTCATTCTTCAGGCCGTTTCTCCTCATGATTCGGCTTGAGACACCCTCCTCTGGACTAGGTCCATTCATTGGGCCTAATCTGGAGCGGAGTGCGCGGCTGGACGAACTCTGTATGAACTTAGCCGAGCACAGAAAGTATATACCAGTCTGCTGTATAACATGCTGCCTGCATGTACATGGTGACAGGTTCCCTTTAGATGTGTTTCACAATTATGTTCAATCACTCAGTTACAATGTATATTGCAGGATAAAATCCTATCCCCCATCATGTGGCTCCTTCTGCCGGTGGTATTTGCTCTGATCCTGTTGTACAGATGGTACAAACAAAGTCTGATGCTCGAGAATGTCACTGACAAATACGTCTTTATTACTGGATGTGACACTGGATTTGGAAACCTGCTGGCAAAGCAGTTAGACAAGCGTGGAATGAAGGTCCTGGCTGCTTGTCTGACTGATCATGGGGCAAAGAATTTAAAGAAAGAGACCTCTAGTAGACTGCAGACAATATTACTGGATGTTACTGACAGCAAAAGTGTAAGATCTGCTGCCGAAATAGTGTCAAATACAGTTGGAAAAACAGGTGATCTTTTCTTTTTCCTTACATCATTTTCCTGCTTTCCTGGTATTTTTGTAGATTATACCGAGTACTACAGTAATTCTCTAGGACCAGAAAAGGGGTTTTGCTATTTTGTCTTTATAAGTGTTGCTGCATCAGTCCATGTACTGTGTCTGTGCTTCATCAGATCACCAGTCAGGTAAATGGCACTAAACTACAATACAATACTGATAGCTAGTAGCGGAAAAAAGAAGTGACCTGCCCTATCTTGCCATGGATTCCATGGTTGAATCACCTGCTGCGTCAACGGCGTGATGCTCTGGCCCATTCATTTGGGCCTAATCCATCGCGGAATGCCGCAATGGGATACCGGTACACTGCAGCAGCATCCCGTTGCGGCAGCCGCAACGGAATGTGTACACGCGGAACCAAGTGTGAACTAGCCCTTAGGGTCCATTCACACAGAGGAAAATGGTGAGGAATTTTGTACACACCAAACTAGGAGCGGACACTACATGTCGGACACCGACGGTAGTGTGAACGCCCCCTAAAATATTATTGAAAAAGACTTCAAAAAGGTGCAATTTATGCTAAAAAAGGCAGTGCAGGAGATTGACTCTGTATAACCTTATCACCCGAGTATATTAACTACCGCCCTGATTATCTCCTTCCCTCCCAGGGAAGTAAACTACGAAGGGTTTTTGATAAGAATATAAAACCCTTTGATAAGAGCTATTTTTGCTGGTAAACATATCTCTAAGGGGGCGTTCACACTACCGTCTGTGTCCGACAGGTAGTGTCCGCTCAAAATCTCGCACGGACATTAGGAGCGAACACTAGCTGTGTCCGTGACACTTGTCATTTATTTAAATGGCGATCGGGTGCGTTCTTTTGCACTCCGTGCCGTTCCTTCACTGTCCGCATGTAAAGATGTCCGACTTTTCAAGCGGACAGAAAAACCCGACATGTAGGGTTTTTAAGTCCTGTCGGACACAGACGGTAGTGTGAACGCCCCCTAAGGGTGCATGCACACTGAGTAACGCCGGGCGTGTATGAGAGCCGTACACGCCGGCATTACAGCAGGGCTGCCGAACACTTCCCATTCACTTCAATGGGAGCGCTCGTAACAGCGGCGTTTACGAGCGCTCCCATTGAAGTGAATGGGAAGTGTTCGGCAGCCCTGCTGTAACGCCGGCGTGTACGGCTCTCATACACGCCCGGCGTTACGTAGTGTGCATGCACCCTAACACTTATTTTTTCCCTACAGGAGGGAATTACGTGATTTTGGAGTAAAAGTCTCCATCATAGAACCAGGAGGTTTCCAAACACCGATGATGCTCTCAGGTGATGTGCATATAAATAGCTTAAAGCGTGTTTGGGAAAACCTCCCCAAAGAAGTTAAAGATAGCTACGGCAAACAATACTACGAGCAATGTAAGTTGATTAAAAAACTTTGTTCCAGCTCCCTGCAAATATAAACAGAACAGATTCATTTTGGGTTTTTTTCTTCCCCCACTAAATTTATAGGGAAAATACTTGTAATTCCACAGCTAACAGTAACATGCTGTCTTTTAAAAAAAAAAAAAAAAAAAAAAATACTTGCATTTTTGATAATGCCACTTTTCAGCAACTTTCTTTTTCCATAATATGTGGATGAGATTAACCAGTTAAGGACCGCCGGCATTCACACAGAGTTTACGCTCCGCTCATTCTGAGCGTAAGCTCCTTCAGAGTGAGCGACGTAAAAAACAGATCCCATTGACTTGAATGGATGCCGGCATACGAGTGCTCCCCATTGAAATCAATGGGAGGCTTTTTTTCCCTATTTCTTTCAATGTGATATGCGTGTATCACATTGAAAGCTCACAAGTTTTATGTTCAGAATGAGCGAGCGTAAACTCCGTGTGCAGGCTCCCTAAGACTGTCAGAGGAAACCTCTTAAACACAAGGTTGTGCAGAGTCTTCAAAGCTCTTCCAGTGGAAGGATCAATGTCAATGTTAGGTTAATGTAGAGATCTTCTTACTGAGGCCCCTGAATACATTAATACTGTCCAGAATATTTTAGTGCTTTACAATTATTACTGCTATGATATACATCAGCCTCGTGTTTATGGCTTGTGGTGTCTCACTATATGTTTTATGGGAGCTGTTAAAAAAAAAAAACAACATTTTTCCCCGTGGAATCAATAAAGTTTCTATCTATCTATTAGTAAGTCCTGGAAAACCCCTTTAAACATTTCCTTCCACCCACCACAACTCTTATAATTCAACCACATTTTTTAATTGCATGCTTGCATCTCAGTTAGTTGAAAGTAGTATTGATATCTTACACATTTATTTCACATACATAAAACATGCCATGGGTACCTGTTGCAGCCCACTAGAACCCCTTGCCTGAATTATTTCATCCATAATCCCCTTAGAAGCCGAGAAGAGGCCCTCTCTGATGTCTGTTGGAGTATATACTATAAAGAGATATCCCTGGAACATCAATAAACTTGAACAGATGGAGTTGTGCAGAAGTGCAGCCAACTCTACATTGACCTCTCTATAGGAAATACTGCTGATGTGAATCAGCAATTGATGCCCAGGGGACCCAAATGTGTCCAGCAGGTGAGGGTTCCAGAGGTGGCTCCTACACTTGCCCGGAGTTAATGGTATATATCCTATAGATTTGGGGAAATTTCATAAATGTTTAACATGTGAGTACCCTGTTAAAGAAAAAATGTGGCTATTTTTTGGGGAAAAAAGGGACGTTTCACCACAGAAAATACAGTAAAAAAAAAAAAAGAAGAAGCCTACGATATCTATCAATTACAATGTAGGTGCATGTCACTGTTACTTGTACACATTTACAACATCCTTTAGGTTGCAAAAAATTTATTCGGAAATCTGAGTCATTTGCCTGGACTAATAGGGAACATAACATTTTGTAGCATAACATGTTCACTCCTCTATTCACAGATGAGAAAAATCTGAAGGCCCTTTTTAATACAGCCAGTCCAAAGACCTATCAGGTTCCAGACTGTATGGAGCATGCATTGACTGCTGTGTACCCTTGGACAAGATATTCTCTTGGATGGGACTGCAAGCTTATCTACCTTCCGTTATCTTACCTCCCCACTGTGTTATCGGACTATGTGATGGCTCGCTTTTCACCCAAACCAGCCAACAAAGCTGAACAAAGCACAACCACATGTGGCTGATTCAGAATAACATTGGTATAAGTCCAGTCTTACTGAGATGTATTAATATAAACTAGTGGAATACTCGCGGCTTCGCTCGCAGAAAATATGTTAAATTGTTGGTTATGCTAGCTAAAGTAAAAATTTTCAGTGTCACACTAAAATTGACATTTTCACAGCGCTACAGTAAATCTTTTTTCCACTTTAAATTGTTATTATTTTGTCATTTTACTAATTTGTTGTAACATTGATGTGAACAACTTTTTAAAAAATTTTTTTTATTGATTTTATATGTTCAATACATATTATGTAGTATAAACTATTACAACTATTTTGTTAACTGTTTTTTTTAATAAAAAATTTAAAATTTATGCACCTTACACAAACATATAAAACCTATACACCCAATTAACAACATAGTGCAAGTCTTCCAGTGTAATATATAAGTAGTTCACGGGCAAAAGAGTAAAATTGGCCTGAAGAATCGGCCTGAGCATCTTGCTTCTTTTTCTGGGAGCTGGAACAAACGGCTCCTGGAAAAAAGACCTGACCGGCTCCCATTGATTTCAATGGGAGCCATCTTTTGGTCAGGATTTTGAGGCCGTATCCGTATTCTCAAAAAACTCCGTGTGAACTTTCCATCAGAGTTCAGTCCAAAACAGGGGTAGCCGCGACCGGATGCCAGTGTAGTGCATATAGTGCATCGGCATCCAGTTGCGGCATTCCGCTCCAGACGGGCTCTCCAAATTAATGCCGGCTACTTTAAGTGATTGACCTTGTGCTTTGTTTTTAGCTCAGGCCTCCTCAGGTTCCGCACCAAAAAATGGGTAGCTGTGACTGAATGCTGGTGCACAGCATCGGCAGCCAGTCGCACATTCCGCTCTGAATTAGGCCCAATGAATGGGCCTATTCCGGAGTAGGGAGTATCTTCAGGCCGAATTTCAAGGCGAATTGGCCTGAAGAATGAGCATCTCACCTCTTTTTCCAGGAGCTGGAATAAACGACTCCTGGAAAAAAGACCTGACCGGCTCCCATTGATTTCAATGGGAGTCGTCTTTTTGGTCAGGATTTTGAGGCCATATCCATATCCTCAAAATACCCCGTGAGGAACTTACCCTCAGAGTTCGGTCCAAAAAAACGGTTAGCCGCACTGGATGCCGCCCATAAAGTGCACCGGCATCCAGTTGAGGCATTCTGCTCCGGATTAGGCCCAAATGAAGGGCCTAGTCAGGAGGGAGTGTTGTGCTGCGGACATCTACGGCTGATTCAGCTGCGAAATCCGTGTCAAGAAAGGGCATGTCGCTTCTTTTTTCTGTGAGCAGTAACAAACTGCTCACCGAAAAAGGAACCAATTAAATCCAATGAGAGGTGGTTTTTTGAGCCAGATTTTGACGCGGATTCCGTGTCATAATCCGGACCAAAAAAAACCTGTCTGAAACCAGCCTAAGTGATATTACAGACAGCACTAGATTAAAGGGCAAAGAGCCGTGCGCCCTCCATCTAAAAGAGTGGCCACAATCCCAGATGATGCAAAAGCCAAGGTAATGTCTTAGTTTAAGCCAATTTCTGCAAGCAGCAAATTAATTAAAAATGTTTTACCAGAACCTCCTGGTGCATCTAGGAAAAATAGTCCCCCATGTCCACTGGAAATCCGAGCCATAATTGCCAAAATTCACAGCTTTGTGCACAAAGTAATCTATGGAACCGCCAAATCCATGGCCCAGAGGCCCGTGAAAAATACTGTAGTCTGCAAACAGCCACTAAGGATACCAGACGTGTTTTGTCAGTGCGTGTCGTGTGTGTGTGTGTGTGCATGCATGTGATCCATGTGTATGTATGCGTGTGTGCATTCACGTGTGTGGTTCGTGTATATGTATGCGTGTATACGCGCATGTGATCCATGTATTTGTGATCCATGTATTCATGCATAATGCAAGTGTCCATCCGTGCGGTAGTTGTGTATGAGTACACGTGCTATGTTTGTCCGTATGCGTAGTGTGCATTCATCTGAGTGTGTTTGCGTGCGTGTGTGGTCCTTGCATGTGCGTGCGTGTATGTGTGTGTGGTGTGCATATGGTATTTATGGGATGGAGTTGTGGTATTTGTGGGGGGTGTTTGTGTTGTGTGTGTCTAGAGTGGTCTGGTGTGTTGTGACATTTGTGTGGTGACAAGATCACTGCACCTTCTTCAAGGACGTTTTTCTGATGTGGATTTTATTATGAAATCTAAAGATTTGAGACCGGGATTTCCGCTTTCTTTGATTTGTGAATTTATGTACATCGTCCTATTGATGTTACTGCTGCTAGTTTTATCCCTCCTCGGTTCCTAGAGCCAAGTTTAGGTGCATTAAGGCCCTTCCTTCTTCCTGTTCATGTGTTTTTTGCTTTTTGGCCAATTTAGCATTCAGTCATCCTTGTTCAGCTCTAGCAAGGAGTTCTCCTCTCATCTGATGCTGTTCTGCAAAGTTAGAAGAATTTAGCCTGAAAATAAAAAGTCATCTGGGATCTTCTTACCCACCTGCTCGGCTGAGCTGACGCTGTCTATCAACGTTTCTTGGAGTAAGTAGTTAGTTCAATATTGACATAATAGTGAGATTTTCTCTAGATCAGGGATAGGGAACCTTCGACTCTCCAGCTGCTGTAAAACTACAACTCCCAGCATGCATACTTTCTCTGCTGTTCTTGGAACTCCCATGGAAGTGAATGGAGCATGTTGGGAGTTGTAGTTTCCCAGCAGCTGAAGTGCCGAACGTTCCCTACCCCTGATCTAGATCCTAAACTCTTGCTGGCTTGTATTACATTATAATTATTATCCGTCATTCCTTTTCTAAGAATGGATATAATAAGCTCATTGTGTTTCCGCACATGTTTTGGGTTCACTGTGAAAAAAGAAAAAGCCATATGCTTAACTATATATCTCTGTAGTTCTATGTGTCTGCTAATAACTTTTATGTTAAAATTGTGGTAGAAATTACCTGGATGCAGGAGGGTTAAAGGAGTTTTTGGAAAGTACAAATTGTTTACATAAGGGTTAAAAAAAAAAAAAAAAAAACAGCGATACTTACCTCACCAATCCATTGCTGCTATCATTCCAAGAGTTACTTACCCCTTTAATACACCTCACCAATTTTGATCAACATATGAAGTTTTATTTGCAATCATATAGCATAGCACAATGTCCTGTCTGAATACTATATGTTACACAAGCCTGTCTTACAGACAAAAAGGGTAGGGCACCATTTAAGTTCTTACCTGAGGCAGCGCAGAAGCTAGAACTGGCCCTGCAGTTCACAATACAAACAAATTGTACAGTTTTGAGATGTGATTTTGCAATGCACCATGTTACTGTGTAGCCCTATCCTATAACAGATTGCTAGGCTGCTACCTATATTATCTAATCTAATAAAATGCTGATGTGAAGCAGCTGGTCACAATTTGCCTGCTGTGGATGGAGTCTATTGCTTTGCGGTGAGGGTATGTTAGCATGATGTATTTTTGCTTAAGAATTGTGAGCTACACATTGATGGAATTAAAAACATGCATTTCTACAACAAAAAAAATCTTTTACGGGACAGTATGTTGCTGGGAGGTAGGGATTCCTAACTACAGTACTAAGAGTCACAGTAAATCCAGCTACCTGGATGGGTGAAACTCGGTCGTGTGCCTTAAGCTGAGGCCCCACGTAGGTTTTTGGAAATCGCAGCATGTCAGTTATACCTATGGAAATGCATTGCGGTTTTTCCAGCACCACTTTTCACAGAAAGTTCACAGCGTTTTCCTCTGCTGACTTTCAGCTTCTATTCTACTTATAGGGAACTGTCAGTGTTTCCGTAGGTATACCTGACATGATGCGATTTCCAAAAACACAATGGTTTTGGAAATCACAGCATTTCCACCGCAGGTATCTTTCTGCAGTATGTGGATTGGATTCACTAGGGACTATAAAATGCTGTTCACTTAATGGGAACCTATGGCCAAGAACATGCATTGCAATCTGCAAGAAGCATGCTATAGAGAAGGAGAAGCTGAACACATTGGGATATATATAAAGGAGTGTGATGGATGTTGCTGGGTGGATGGTGGGATAGGGTCCCAATCCGTATTCTATATCATAAATGATCCCACCGAGAGACAATAAATCTTTTTGCGTGATTGCGTTTTATTCTCAAGTGTTTCTACAATGCTTGGTGAAAACGAAAATAAACGTTTTCGGCCTGACCGGCCTTCATCAGACTCTACAAAATAAGTAAAATACAAAACAAAGGACAAAAGTGAGTATCACACCATAGCATAGCATGTGTTAATATACATTAGAGGTGGAGTGGACAATAACTGACTATACATAATATACAAAGTCATCACT
This sequence comes from Leptodactylus fuscus, assembly GCF_031893055.1. NCBI lineage: Eukaryota > Metazoa > Chordata > Amphibia > Anura > Leptodactylidae > Leptodactylus > Leptodactylus fuscus. The sequence continues at coordinate 227,208,367 of NC_134266.1, forward strand.
ACTACGCTGTGTTGGAAACAAGAACAGAAAATCAAGTCGATATCACAAGAGACGATCCTGGATTACGCAAGCTGATTATCACAGAGTTACATAAAACATAATCCGCCGTTCGTAGTGGATGGTAGTACAGATTGCCGGGAGACAGAGCGGTCACGTGGGGAGGCGTTCCATGTGACTGTGGTTACCCAGTTAACCTACAGCGCCACGGCCCCTGCATGTAAGTGTCTGCAGCGATGTGGTAACGTAGGAGATGGAGGGGCTGAAGTAATTCTAAGGATATATGAGTGCTGAATGTGTGTATGTAGGAATGGGGTGGAGGCTGTCATGTAAACGTATTTGAGTAGATAAGGTATTGAGGACCCCATTGGAGGGAATTGAATAAATAAGACAATGTTACATGATACATACATGTGTGTGTATTGAGATATAGGATGGGGGACACAAAGTAAAGAAATTGAAATAAGAGATAGAAGAGGAAGTATGAAGGGAGTATTTTAAGAAATAGAAAGTGAGGAGTAAAAAGATAGTGTACAAGGTTAGTTAGAGAAAATGAATGGAGAGTGGCAGATTGAGATCCAGTATTGCTAAGAGTAGCAATACCAAGTTATTGTGGACCAAGGATACCTTTTTCCACGACGTCACAAATCCAGAGTATATAGTCATCTAACGGCGGTTCTGAAAAACATGAAATATATGTCAATAAATCAGGTCCAGTTCTATAGGAAAGCGGATATATCATATTCCCTGTTCAATCCCAGAGGTTCCATGGTTTGAAGGGTGTAAATCCAAAATGCCTCCCTCCGTTTTAGGAGGCGTATCTTATGACTTTGTATATTATGTATAGTCAGTTATTGTCCACTCCACCTCTAATGTATATTAACACATGCTATACTATGGTGTGATACTCACTTTTGTCCTTTGTTTTGTATTTTACTTATTTTGTAGAGTCTGATGAAGGCCGGTCAGGCCGAAAACGTTTATTTTCGTTTTCACCATGCATTGTAGAAACACTTGAGAATAAAACGCAATCACGCAAAAAGATTTATTGTCTCTCGGTGGGATCATTTATGACATTAGGATATATAGTTTTGCAGCAAGCAGCAATTTATTCAGTAGAAGTTGTAATTTCAGAATTAATATCTCTACTAATATCTTTCTATGCTTAAAAACAGTCAGGGCTAGTCAGTGTTTGACAGACCTCCATGTAGGACTGTGAGTACAGAAATAGCTGTCAGTCATGAATAGGACCACCCCATGACTCTATAAGGGTAAGTTCACATGGGGTTTTTTGGTCCGGAACCTGTGGCGGGTAGACGTGACTGAAAGCTGGTGCACTGCACCGTCATCCAGCCTCGCAGTCCGCTCCAGATTAGGCCCAAAGAATGGGTGTGTTTCAAGCCGAATCATGAGGCAAAACGGCCTGAAGAATGAGCATCTCGCTTCTTTTTCCGGAAAAAAGACCTGAACGGCTCCCATCGATTTCAATGGGAGCCGTCATTTTGGTCAGGATTTTGAGGCGGATATGGTCTCAAAATCCTGACCAAAAATCTCCGTGTGAACTTAGCCTAAAATCTCTGTGTGAACATAACCTAAGGGTAAGTTCACATGGAGATTTTTGGTCAGGATTTTGAGGCTGTATCTACCTCAAAATCCTGACCAAAAAGACGGCTCCCATTGAAATCAATGGGAGCCACTCAGGTCTTTTCTTCCAGGAGCCGGTTTGTTCCGGCTCCTGGAAAAAGAAGCGAGATGCTCATTCTTCAGGCCGTTTCGCCTCATGATTCGGATTGAGACACACCCTCCTCCGGACTAGGCCCATTCATTGGGCCTAATCTGGAGCGGAGTGCGTGGCTGGATGCCAGTGCAGTGCACCAGCTTTCAGTCACGTCTACCCGGTTTCTGGTCTACCCGCTTTCTGCTACCCGGCTTTTGGTCCGGAACCTGAGGCGGCCTCTGCCTCAGGTTTCAGACCAATAAACTATGTATGAACTTAGCCTAACAGTTTCTAAGCATAGAAAGTATATATGAGTCTGCTGTATAACATGCTGCCTGCATGTACATGATGACGGGTTCCCTTTAGATGTGTTTCACAATTATGTTCAATCACTCAGTTACAATGTATATTGCAGGATAAAATCCTATCCCCCATCATGTGGCTCCTTCTGCCGGTGGTATTTGCTCTGATCCTGTTGTACAGATGGTACAAACAAAGTCTGATGCTCGAGAATGTCACCGACAAATACGTCTTTATTACTGGATGTGACACTGGATTTGGAAACCTGCTGGCAAAGCAGTTAGACAAGCGTGGAATGAAGGTCCTGGCTGCTTGTCTGACTGATCATGGGGCAAAGAACTTAAAGAAAGAGACCTCTAGTAGACTGCAGACAATATTACTGGATGTTACTGACAGCAAAAGTGTAAGATCTGCTGCCGAAATAGTGTCAAATACAGTTGGAAAAACAGGTGATCATTTATTTTTCCTTACATCATTTTCCTGCTTTCCTGGTATTTTTGTAGATTATACCGAGTACTACAGTAATTCTCTAGGACCAGAAAAGGGGTTTTGCTATTTTGTCTTTATAAGTGTTGCTGCGTCAGTCCATGTACTGTGTCTGGTGCTTCATCAGATCACAAGTCAGGTAAATGGCACTAAACTACAATACAATACTGCTAGCTAGTAGCGGAAAAAAGAAGCGACCTGCCCTATCTTGCCATGGATTCCGTGGCTGAATCAGCCGCTGTGTCCTCGGCGTGATGCTCTGGCCCATTCATTTGGGCGTAATCCATTGCGGAATGCCGCAATGGGATGCCGGTGCACTGCAGCAGCATCCCGTCTACACTGAAATTCCACACCAAATTCCTCACCATTTTTCTCCGTGTGATTGGCCCCTTAAGGTGCATTCACACAGTGTATTTTGGCGAGGAAAAAAATCAGGAATTAGGAAATGTTTTTTCCTACAGCACAGTGTATGGACCTTGAAAAAACTGTTAGGCCTTGTTCACACGGGGCACGGTACCGCGTATTTTGGTCCTGATTCTGATGCGGGAAGCCGCGTCAGGATAGGACGCCAGGGCTGACTCAGACACGTAATCTGCCTGAAGAAAGGGCAGCTTGCTTCTTTTTTCTGTGAGCCGGAACATACCGGTGGATTTTGAGATGGATTCGGCGTCAGAATCCGCCCCCTCTTGTTCCGTGTGAACGAGCCCTTAGCGGTTTTTCCATGTGGTTTTTGCCAATTCCACGTGGATTTTCCAGCTCCCGTTGACGGTTTTGGTTTTTGCAGGTGAAATCCAACTGAAGGAAGCTTTTTTTCCACTAGCGGAAAAAATTCGCTAGCGGAACCCATGGAACTCTATGGAGAGGCATTTTTTCCACATGGATTCCGACACGGATTCAGCGTCAAAATCCTCGCCAAAAAACTCAATGTGAATGGAATCAAAGATAGTGATTTCTACTACTGAGATGATGGAGAGAGGCTGAACTAAAAAATAAAAAATAATTTAATTTACAGGTCACATTAGCAAAAAGAAGAATGTTATAATTTAAGCTAGATTACAGTAAATCTAATCTAAAATCTATACAAAGAATTGGTGCAGTTTAGAAAGATCAAGCACCGTTCACACCAGCAGGTATCTAATGCAATTAACTTTCCTTTATGCATGGATAGATGATTCAGTATGAGCTGTATTTTTTTTACATTGCAGGGCTCTGGGGCTTGGTTAATAATGCAGGTACAATAATTTTTGGTCCCAATGAATGGCAAACAAAGGAAGATTTTGTGAAGGTCCTTAATGTGAATTTGATTGGAATGGTGGATGTGACTACATCTACTGCCTCTGGTAAGGAAAGCCCAAGGACGCATTGTTAACGTATCTAGTGCTTATGGAAGACTGTCTTCACTTGGAGGATATTGCATGTCAAAGTATGGTGTGGAGGCTTTCTCTGATAGCTTAAGGTAAGTTTTTATAAGATGGTGGTAATAACTTCTAATGTTCATAACTGGTGCAGATGCAAAATGCTAAAATGAAGGGTTGGGGCCACATTTTATGTCCTGTTTTCTATCTTCCTCTGTTGATTAAAGATAACGGGGGTTATTTATCATCTCCCTCCTTTTTGGCCATACTTTTTGCAGCTGTGCCTTTTTTTAGACTAGTTTTACTGTGGTGCCTAGTTATGATGTTGGCGCACCTCCTTGCTAAGTGTTGTGCACATGTTAGTTTAGATGCATCTTTTTTGGCCATGTGCATTTTGCCCCTTTTTTGTTCAAAAACGTGCAATTGCTAAAATATTATTGAAAAAGACCTTAAAAAAGTGCAATTTATGCTAAAAAAGGCACAATACAAGAAATCAAAGATCCACAATTATATGACAAATAAAACTTCACATTTAATAATCATCTAAAATATAATTAACCCCAATGATTGGATGGTATAAAAATAAGAAAATAATTGGAATGCTTTTACCTGTTCCCGATGAAGGGAGTCATACCCCACCTTTAGGGCTTCAATTTATCCAAACGCAAAGGAGTGCAGGAGATTGACTCTGTATAACCCTATCACCCGAGCATATTAACTACCGCCCTGTGAATATCTCCTTCCCTCCCAGGGAAGTAAACTACGAAGGGTAATAGATAAGAGCTGTTTTTGCTGGTAAACATATCTCTAAGGGGGCGTTCAGACTACCGTCTGTGTCCAACAGGTAGTGTCCGCTCCTAGTGTCCGCTCAAAATCTGGCATGGACATTAGGAGCGAACACTAGCTGTGTCCGTGACACTTGTCATTTATTTAAATGGCGATCGGGTGCGTTCTTTTGCACTCCGTGCCCTTCCTTCACTGTCCGCATGTAAAGATGTCCGACTTTTCAAGCGGACAGAAAAACCCGACATGTAGGGTTTTTAAGTCCTGTTGGACACAGACGGTAGTGTGAACGCCCCCTAACACTTATTTTTTCTCTACAGGAGGGAATTACGTGATTTTGGAGTAAAAGTTTCCATCATAGAACCAGGAGGTTTCCAAACACCGATGATGCTCTCAGGTGATGTGCATATAAATAGCTTAAAGCGTGTTTGGGAAAACCTCCCCAAAGAAGTTAAAGATAGCTACGGCAAACAATACTACGAGCAATGTAAGTTGATTAAAAAACTTTGTTCCAGCTCCGTGCAAATATAAACAGAACAGATTCATTTTGGGGTTTTTTCTTCCCCCACTAAATTTATAGGGAAAATACTTGTAATTCCACAGCTAACAGTAACATGCTGTCTTTTAAAAAAAAAAAAAAAAAATACATGCATTTTTGATAATGCCACTTTTCAGCAACTTTCTTTTTCCATAATATGTGGATGAGATTAACCAGTTAAGGACCGCCGGCATTCACACAGAGTTTACGCTCCGCTCATTCTGAGCGTAAGCTCATTAGGCTTTCTTCCCTATTGCTTTGAATGTGATATGCGCGTATCACATTGAAAGCTCACGAGTTTTATGTTCAGAATGAGTGAGCGTAAACTCCGTGTGCAGGCTCCCTAAGACTGTCAGAGGAAACCTCTTAAACACAAGGTTGTGCAGAGTCTTCAAAGCTCTTCCAGTGGAAGGATCATCCAGCTTTCATGTGGCAGGAACAGGTTTAAAAGATCATTTATTCTATTGGCGATGATAATAATTTGACAAATGTACAAAGTCAATGTCAGGGTAATGTAGAGATCTTCTTACTGAGGCCCCTGAATACATTAATACTGTCCAGAATATTTTAGTGCTTTACAATTATTACTGCTATGATATACACTCACCGGCCAACTGCTCGTTAACATTTAATTTCTAAACAGCCAATCACATGGCGGCAACTCAGTGCATTTAGGCATGTAGACATGGTCAAGACAATCTCCTGCAGTTCAAACCGAGCATCAGTATGGGGAAGAAAGGTGATTTGAGTGCCTTTGAACGTGGCATGGTTGTTGGTGCCAGAAGGGCTGGTCTGAGTATTTCAGAAACTGCTGATCTACTGGGATTTTCACGCACAACTATCTCTAACATCCAGTGAGCGGCAGTTCTGTGGGCGGAAATGCGTTGTTGATGCCAGAGGTCAGAGGAGAATGGCCAGACTGGTTCGAGCTGATAGAAAGGCAACAGTGACTCAAATAGCCACCCGTTACAACCAAGGTAGCCAGAAGAGCATCTCTGAACACACAGTACGTCGAACTTTGAGGCAGATGGGCTACAGCAGCAGAAGACCACACCGGGTGCCACTCCTTTCAGCTAAGAACAGGAAACTGAGGCTACAATTTGCACAAGATCATCGAAATTGGACAATTGAAGATTGGAAAAACGCCTGGTCTGATGAGTCTCGATTTCTGCTGCGACATTCGGATGGTAGGGTCAGAATTTGGCGTCAACAACATGAAAGCATGGATCCATCCTGCCTTGTATCAACGGTTCAGGCTGGTGGTGGTGGTGTCATGGTGTGGGGAATATTTTCTTGGCTCTCTTTGGGCCCCTTGGTACCAATTGAACATCGTTGCAACGCCAAAGCCTACCTGAGTATTGTTGCTGACCATAAGATAAGATAAGATAAGATATTCCTTTAATAGTCCCACAATGGGGAAATTTCAGTGATACAGTTTCATAGATGGTACAGTAGTATATAACAAGAGAGAACACATAGAAGCTCATGGCAGATAGAGAAATCCTAGGAATCATAGCAACTAAAAAAGAAAGAAACACAGACACACTGCAGGATCATTTAGTTCTCTGTGCAGATTGATGTTAATAATAATAATTATAATAATAATAATACAGCCGACTTGGTTGTAGGACATGAGGAGGGGGGTCACAGCATGTGGATATAACAAGCAGAAATTTTTTGCAGAGGTGGGGGACATATGCAGCTATCATGATAACATGTGGCAGTTCCTTTGGTAGGTGGTGAGATCTTCTGCTCACAGCTGATAGTTCGGTATCTTGCATCAGCACTATTGTCCTTTTAACCACAAAAAATGCCCCAAATGTCCTTCATCACAAGCCGTCCTCCTCCTCCTTACCACAGTGTTCTACTGCCCCAAGGAAGTCAGAGACCATCCAGGTATACATGGTGCTGCTCTCTTGCCAAGCTTCCATAACTCCAGGGGTAGGTGGGTGATGGTAGGTTCCCAGGTTGTAACAGTGTCCCACGTGTCCACAGTAATAGAAAGAAATACCAGTCAGCTGTAGCATCTTCACACATCAGCAATTGACGCCAAAAATCATCTCCTTGAATGAAGAAGTCCGCATTTCCATGTAGGTTTCTCTTCCATGCCGCATGTTGAGCCATGCTGTCCTAGCTGGGGGGATGGTAACAGGCACATGTGGAAACCAGCTGAACCAGGTCTTGAGTCCATGCTTTACAATGGAAACAAAAGGAACAAAAAACTCCACAGGGTCTTCCATTCGATTTATAGTTGCTAAATTCATAGTGCTAGATTGCTTGGTTACCGGATTCTTGAAGATATAGAGAAAAAGAGTGAAAAAGGAAAGAAAAAGTTTGCTCCCAGCTTGGAGCACTGCATGTCCATGTCCATGTCCATCCCTTTATGACCACAATGTACCCAACATCTGATGGCTACTTTCAGCAGGATAATGCGCCATGACATAAAGCTGGAATCATCTAAGACTGGTTTCTTGAACATGACAATGAGTTCACTGTACTCCAATGGCCTCCACAGTCACCAGATCTCAATCCAATAGAGCATCTTTGGGATGTGGTGGAACGGGAGATTCGCATCATGGATGTGCAGCCGACAAATCTGCGGCAACTGTGTGATGCCATCATGTCAATATGGACCAAAATCTCTGAGGAATGCTTCCAGCACCTTGTTGAATCTATGCCACGAAGAATTGAGGCAGTTCTGAAGGCAAAAGGGGGTCCAACCCGTTACTAGCATGGTGTACCTAATAAAGTGGCCGGTGAGTGTACATGTGATTAGCCTCGTGTTCATGGCTTGTGCTGTCTCACTATATGTTTTATGGGAGCTGTTAAAAAAAAAAAAAAAAAAAAACATTTTTCCCCGTGGAATCAATAAAGTTTCTATCTATCTATTATTAAGTCCTGGAAAACCCCTTTAAACATTTCCTTCCACCCACCACAACTCTTATAATTCAACCACATTTTTTAATTGCATACTTGCATCTCAATCAGTTGAAAGGAGTATTGATATCGTAAACATTTATTTCACATACATAAAACATGCCATGGGTACCTGTTGCAGCCCACTAGAACCCCTTGCCTGAATTATTTAATCCATAATCCCCTTAGAAGCCGAGAAGTAGCCCTCTCTGATGTCTGTTGGAGTATATACTGTAAAGAGATATCCCTGGAACATCAATAAACTTGAACAGATGGAGTTGTGCAGAAGTGCAGCCAACTCTACATTGACCTCTCTATAGGAAATACTGCTGATGTGAATCAGCAATTGATGCCCAGGGGACCCAAATGTGTCCAGCAGGTGAGGGTTCCAGAGGTGGCTCCTACACTTGCCCGGAGTTAATGGTATATATCCTATAGATTTGGGGAAATTTCATAAATGTTTAACATGTGAGTACCCTGTTAAAGAAAAAATGTGTCTATTTTTTTGGGGAAAAAGGGAAGTTTCACCACAGAAAATACAGTAAAAAAAAAAAAGAAGAAGCCTACGATATCTATCAATTACAATGTAGGTGCATGTCACTGTTACTTGTACACATTTACAACATCCTTTAGGTTGCAACAAATTTATTCGGAAATCTGAGTTATTTGCCTGGACTAATAGGGAACATAACATTTTGTAGCATAACATGTTCACTCCTCTATTCACAGATGAGAAAAATCTGAAGGCCTTTTTTAATACAGCCAGTCCAAGGACCTATCAGGTTCCAGACTGTATGGAGCATGCTTTGACTGCTGTGTACCCTTGGACAAGATATTCTCCTGGATGGGACTGCAAGCTTTTCTACCTTCCGTTATCTTACCTCCCCACTGTGTTATCGGACTATGTGATGGCTCGCTTTTCACCCAAACCAGCCAACAAAGCTGAACAAAGCACAACCACATGTGGCTGATTCAGAATAACATTGGTATAAGTCCAGTCTTACTGAGATGTATTAATATAAACTAGTGGAATACTTGCGGCTTCGCTTGCAGAAAATATGTTAAATTGTTGGTTATGCTAGCTAAAGTAAAAATTTTCAGTGTCACACTAAAATTGACATTTTCATAGCGCTACAGTAAATCTTTTATCCACTTTAAATTGCTATTATTTTGTCATTTTACTAATTTGTTGTAACATTGATGTGAACAACAACTTTATAAAAAAATTTCAACATTTTTATTGATTTTATATGTTCAATACATATTATGTAGTATAAACTATTACAACTATTTTAACTGGTTTTTTTTTAATAAAAAATTTAAATTTATGCACCTTACACAAACATATAAAACCTATACACCCAATTAACAACATAGTCTTCCAGTGTAATATATAAGTAGTTCACGGGCAAAAGAGTAAAATTGGCCTGAAGAATCGGCCTGAGCATCTTGCTTCTTTTTCTGGGAGCTGGAACAAACGGCTCCTGGAAAAAAGACCTGACCGGCTCCCATTGATTTCAATGGGAGCCATCTTTTGGTCAGGATTTTGAGGCCGTATCCGTATTCTCAAAAAACTCCGTGTGAACTTTCCATCAGAGTTCAGTCCAAAACACGGGTAGCCGCGACCGGATGCCAGTGTAGTGCATATAGTGCATCGGCATCCAGTTGCGGCATTCCGCTCCAGACGGGCTCTCCAAATTAATGCCGGCTACTTTAAGTGATTGACCTTGTGCTTTGTTTTTAGCGCAGGCCTCCTCAGGTTCCGCACCAAAAAATGGGTAGCTGCGACTGAATGCTGGTGCACTGCATGGGCAGCCAGTCGCACATTCCGCTCTGAATTAGGCCCAATGAATGGGCCTATTCCGGAGTAGGGAGTATCTTCAGGCCGAATTTCAAGGCGAATTGGCCTGAAGAATGAGCATCTCACCTCTTTTTCCGGGAGCTGGAATAAACGACTCCTGGAAAAAAGACCTGACCAGCTCCCATTGATTTCAATGGGAGTTGTCTTTTTGGTCAGGATTTTGAGGCCATATCCATATCCTCAAAATACCCCATGAGGAACTTACCCTCAGAGTTCGGTCCAAAAAACGGTTAGCCGCACTGGATGCCGCCCATAAAGTGCACCAGCATCCAGTTGAGGCATTCTGCTCCGGATTAGGCCCAAATGAAGGGCCTAGTCAGGAGGGAGTGTTGTGCTGCGGACATCTACGGCTGATATAGCTGCGAAATCCGTGTCAAGAAAGGGCATGTTGCTTCTTTTTTCTGTGAGCAGGAACAAACTGCTTGCCGAAAAAGGAACCCATTAAATTCAATGGGAGGTGGTTTTTTGAGCCAGATTTTGACGCGGGTTCCGTGTCATAATCCGGACCAAAAAAAACCTGTCTGAAACCAGCCTAAGTGATATTACAGACAGCGCTAGATGAAATGGCAATCCTAATGCTGAATGAGCCGTGCGCCCTCCATCTAAAAGAGTGGCCACAATCCCAGATGATTAAAAACCCAAGGCAATGTCTTAGTTTAAGACAATTTCTGCAAGCAGCAAATTAATTAAAAATGTTTTACCAGAACCTCTTGGTGCATCTAGGAAAAATAGTCCCCCATGTCTACTGGAAATCTGAGCCATAATTGCCAAAATTCACAGCTTTGTGCACAAATTAATCTATGGAACCGCCAAATCCATGGCCTGGAGGTCCGTGAAAAATACTGTAGTGTGCAAACAGCCACTAAGGATACCAGATGTGTTTTGTCAGTGCGTGTCGTGTGTGTGTGCATGCGATCCATGTGTATGTATGCGTGTGTGCATTCACGTGTGTGGTTCGTGTATATGTATGCGCGCATGTGATCCATGTATTTGTTCATGCGTAATGCAAGTGTCCATCCGTGCGGTAGTTGTGTATGAGTACACATGTGCTATGTTTGTCCGTATGCATTCATCTGAGTGTGTTTGCGTGCGTGTGTGGTCCTTGCATGTGCGTTCGTGTATGTGTGTGTGGTGTACATATGGTATTTATGGGGTGGAGTTGTGGTATTTGTGGGGGGTGTTTGTGTTGTGTGTATCTAGAGTGGTCTGGTGTGTGTGTGGTGTGTTGTGACATTTGTGTGGTGACAAAATCACTGCTCCTTCTTCAAGGACGTTTTTCTGATGTGGATTTTATTATGAAATCTAAAGATTTGAGACCGGGATTTCCGCTTTCTTTGATTTGTGAATTTATGTACATCGTCCTATTGATGTTACTGCTGCTAGTTTTATCCCTCCTCGGTTCCTAGAGCCAAGTTTAGGTGCATTAAGGCCCTCCCTTCTTCCTGTTCATGTGTTTTTTGCTTTTTGGCCAATTTAGCATTCAGTCATCCTTGTTCAGCTCTAGCAAGGAGTTCTCCTCTCATCTGATGCTGTTCTGCAAAGTTAGAAGAATTTAGCCTGAAAATAAAAAGTCATCTGGGATCTTCTTACCCACCTGCTCGGCTGAGCTGACGCTGTCTATCAACGTTTCTTGGAGTAAGTAGTTAGTTCAATATTGACATAATAGTGAGATTTTCTCTAGATCAGGGATAGGGAACCTTCGACTCTCCAGCTGCTGTAAAACCACAACTCCCAGCATGCATACTTTCTCTGCTGTTCTTGGAACTCCCATGGAAGTGAATGGGGCATGTTGGGAGTTGTAGTTTCCCAGCAGCTGAAGTGCCGAACGTTCCCTACCCCTGATCTAGATCCTAAACTCTTGCTGGCTTGTATTACATTATAATTCTTATCCGCCATTCCTTCTCTAAGAATGGATATAATAAGCTCATTGTGTATACGCACATGTTTTAGGTGCACAATGAAAAACGAAAAAGCCATATGCTTAACTATATATCTCTGTAGTTGTATGTGTCTGCTAATAACTTTTATGTTAAAATTGTGGTGGAAATTACCTGGATACAGGAGGGTTAAATGAGTTTTGGAAAGTACAGATTGTTTACATAAAGGTAAAAAAAAAAAACTAAAACCAGCAATACTTACCTCACCAATCCATTGCTGCTATCATTCCAAGAGTTACTTACCCCTTTAATACACCTCACCAATTTTATTCAACATTTGAAGTTTTATTTGCAATCATATAGCATAGCACAATGTCCTGTCTGAATACTATATGTTACACAAGCCTGTCTTACAGACAAAAAGGGTAGGGCACCATTTAAGTTCTTACCTGAGGCAGCGCAGAAGCTAGAACTGGCCCTGCATTTCACAATACGAACAAATTGTAAAGTTTTGAGATGTGATTTTGCAATGCACCATGTTACTGTGTAGCCCTATCCTATAACAGATTGCTAGGCTGCTACCTATATTATCTAATCTAATAAAATGCTGATGTGAAGCAGCTGGTCACAATTTGCCTGCTGTGGATGGAGTCTATTGCTTTGCGGTGAGGGTATGTTAACATGATGCATTTTTGCTTAAGAACTGTGAGCTGCACATTGATGGAATTAAAAACATGCATTTCTACAACAACAAAAAAACTTTTATGGGACAGTATGTCGCTGGGAGGTAGGGATTCCTAACTACAGTACTAAGAGCCCCGGTAAATCCAGCTACCATACAGACCAAGTTTCATGGGTGAAACTCGGTCGTGTGCAGCTAGCCTTAGGCTGAGGCCCCATGTAGGTTTTTGGAAATCACAGCACATCATTTATACCTATGGAAACGCATTGCGGTTTTTCCAGCGCCACTTTTCACAGAAAGTCCACAGAGTTTTCCTCTGCTGACTTTCACCTTCTATTATACTTATAGGGAACTGTCAGTGTGTCCGTAAGTATACCTGACATAATGCGATTTCCAAAAACACAATGGTTTTGGAAATCACGGCATTTCCACTGCAGGTATCTTTCTGCAGTATGTGGATTGGATTCACTAGGGACTATAAAATGCTGCTCACTTAAGGGGAACCTATGGCCAAGAACATGCAATGCAATCTGCAACAAGCATGCTATAGAGCAGGAGAAGCTGAGCACATTAGGATATATAGTTTTGCAGCAATTTATTCAATAGAAGTTGTAATTTCTGAATTAATATCTCTACTAATATCTTACTATGCTTAAAAACAGTCAGGGGTAGTCAGTGTTCGACAGACCTCCATGTAGGACTGTGCGTACAGAAATAGCTGTCAGTCACGAATAGGACCAGCCCATGACTCTATAATGAAAAGTTCATATGGGTTTTTTTTGGTCCAGAACCTGTGGCAGGTAGACGTGACTGAAAGCCGTGACTGGGCCTAGTCCAGAGGAGGGTGTCTCCAGCCAAATCATGAGGCGAAACGACCTGAAGAATGAGCATCTTGCTTCTTTTTCCGGAAAAAAGACCTGAATGGCTCCCATTGATTTCAATGGGAGCAGTCATTTTGGTCAGGATTTTGAGGCGGATATGGTCTCAAAATCCTGACCAAAAAATCTCTGTGTGAACTTAGCCTAAAATCTCCGTGTGAACTTAGCCTAAAATCTCTGTGTGAACATAGCCTAAGGGTAAGTTCACATGGAGATTTTTGGTCAGTATTTTGAGGCCGTATCTACCTCAATATCCTGACCAAAAAGACGGCTCCCATTGAATTAAATGTGAGCCCCTCAGGTCTTTTTTTCCAGGAGCCGGTTTGTTCCGGCTCCCGGAAAAAGAAGCAAGATGCTCATTCTTCAGGCTGTTTCACCTCATGATTCGGCTTGAGACACTCCCTCCTCAGGACTAGGCCCATTCATTGGGCCTAATCCGGAGTGGAGTGCGCGGCTGGATGCCGGTGCAGTGCACTGGCTTTCAGTCACTGCTACCCGGCTTTCGGTCCGGAACCTGAGGCGGCCTCTGCCTCAGGTTTCGGACCAAAAAACTATGTATGAACTTAGCCTAACAGTTTCTAAGCATAGAAAGTATATATCAGTCTGCTGTATAACATGCTGCCTGCATGTACATGATGACGGGTTCCCTTTAGATGTGTTTCACAATTATGTTCAATCACTCAGTTACAATGTATATTGCAGGATAAAATCCTATCCCCCATCATGTGGCTCCTTCTGCCGGTGGTATTTGCTCTGATCCTGTTGTACAGATGGTACAAACAAAGTCTGATGCTCGAGAATGTCACCGACAAATACGTCTTTATTACTGGATGTGACACTGGATTTGGGAACCTGCTGGCAAAGCAGTTAGACAAGCGTGGAATGAAGGTCCTGGCTGCTTGTCTGACTGATCATGGGGCAAAGAACTTAAAGAAAGAGACCTCTAGTAGACTGCAGACAATATTACTGGATGTTACTGACAGCAAAAGTGTAAGATCTGCTGCCGAAATAGTGTCAAATACAGTTGGAAAAACAGGTGATCATTTATTTTTCCTTACATCATTTTCCTGCTTTCCTGGTATTTTTGTAGATTATACCGAGTACTACAGTAATTCTCTAGGACCAGAAAAGGGGTTTTGCTATTTTGTCTTTATAAGTTTTGCTGCGTCAGTCCATGTACTGTGTCTGGTGCTTCATCAGATCACCAGTCAGGTAAATGGAACTAAACTACAATACAATACTGATAGCTAGTAGCGGAAAAAAGAAGCGACCTGCCCTATCTTGCCATGGATTCCGTGGCTGAATCAGCCGCTGTGTCCTCGGCGTGATGCTCTGGCCCATTCATTTGGGCGTAATCCATTGCGGAATGCTGCAATGGGATGCCGGTGCACTGCAGCAGCATCCCGTCAACGTTGAAATTCCACACCAAATTCCTCACCATTTTTCTCCGTGTGATTGGCCCCTTAAGGTGCATTCACACAGTGTATTTTGGCGAGGAAAAAATCAGGAATTAGGAAATGTTTTTTCCTACAGCACAGTGTATGGACCTTGAAAAAACTGTTAGGCCTTGTTCACACGGGGCACGGGACTGCGTATTTTGGTCCTGATTCTGATGCGGGAAGCCGCGTCAGGATAGGACCAAAATGCACCTGCCGCGACTGTTGCAGCTTCCAAAAGTCGCAGCTTCCTACAGTCGCAGCTTCCCGCTCCAGAATAGGCCCAAATGAATAGGCCTAGTCTGGAGGGTGCTATTGTGAGGCGGACGCCAGGGCTGACTCAGACACGTAATCTGCCTGAAGAAAGGGCAGCTTGCTTCTTTTTTCTGTGAGCCGGAACATACCGGTGGATTTTGAGATGGATTCGGCGTCAGAATCCGCCCCCTCTTGTTCCGTGTGAACGAGCCCTTAGCGGTTTTTCCATGTGGTTTTTGCCAATTCCACGTGGATTTTCCAGCTCCCGTTGACAGTTTTGGTTTTTGCAGGCGGAATCCAACTGAAGGAAGCTTTTTTTCCGCTAGCGGAAAAAATTTGCTAGCGGAACCCATGGAACTCTATGGAGAGGCATTTTTTCCACATGGATTCCGACACGGATTCAGCGTCAAAATCCTCGCCAAAAAACTCAATGTGAATGGAATCAAAGATAGTGATTTCTACTACTGAGATGATGGAGAGAGGCTGAACTAAAAAATAAAAAATAATTTAATTTACAGGTCACATTAGCAAAAAAAAGAATATTATCTAATGCAGGTATCTAATGCAATAAGCCCCTCTTAGCTTTCCTTTATGCATGGATAGATGATTCGGTATGAGCTGTATTTTTTTTACATTGCAGGGCTCTGGGGCTTGGTTAATAATGCAGGTACAATAATTTTTGGCCCAAATGAATGGCAAACAAAGGAAAATTTTGTGAAGGTCCTTAATGTGAATTTGATTGGAATGGTGGATGTGACTCTACAGCTACTGCCTCTGGTAAGGAAAGCCCAAGGACGCATTGTTAACGTATCTAGTGCTTTTGGAAGACTGTCTTCAGTTGGAGGATATTGCATATCAAAGTATGGTGTGGAGGCTTTCTCTGATAGCTTAAGGTAAGTTTTTATAAGATGGTGGTAATAACTTCTAATGTTCATAACTGGTGCAGATGCAGAATGCTAAAATGAAGGGTTGGGGCCACATTTTATGTCCTGTTTTCTATCATCTACCCCCTTTTTGGCCATACTTTTTGCAGGTGCGCCTTTTCTTAGACTAGTTTTACTGTGGTGCCTAGTTATGATGTTGGCACACCTCCTGCTAAGTGTTGTGCACATGATAGTTTAGATGCGTCTTTTTTGTTCAAAAAAGTGCAATTGCTATAAAAAAATCGCGCAAGTACCCCTTTTTAATATTTTCTAACCTGACGGGCTCTTTTACGCTACCCTTTTATAAAGTCTTCATAAATGAAGCATAGGGCAGAAAAAAACCTCAAAAAGGTGCAATTTATCTTAAAAAAAAAAAAAAAGGCGCAAAACAAGAAATCAAAGATCCACAATTATATGACAAACAAAAATTCACATTTAATAATCATCTAAAATATAATTAACCCCAATGATTGGATGGTATAAAAATAAGAAAATAATTGGAATGCTTTTACCTGTTCCAGATGAAGGGAGTCATAGCCCAACATTAGGGCCACAATGTATCCAAACGCAAAGGGGTGCAGGAGATTGACTCTGTATAACCCTATCACCCTTGCATATTAACAAGGTGCCAATGCTGCCCCTAAAATTGCCCTGCAAATATCGCCTTCCCTCCCAGGGAAATAAATTATGAAGGGTAATAGATAAGAGCTGTTTTTGCTGGTAAACATATCTCTAACACTTATTTTTTCCCTACAGGAGGGAATTACGTGATTTTGGAGTAAAAGTCTCCATCATAGAACCAGGAGGTTTCATAACACCGGCGACACTCTCAGTTGATATGTATATAAATAGCTTAAAACGTCTTTGGGAAAACCTCCCCAATGAAGTTAAAGATAGCTACGGCAAGCAGTACTACGAGCAATGTAAGTTGATTAAAAAAAAAAAAAACCTTTGTTCCAGCTCCCTGCAAATATAAACAGAATAAAGAGATCCATTTTGGGTTTTTTCTTCCCCTCACTAAATTTATAGGAAAAATCCTTGTAATTCCACAGCTAACAATAACATGCTGTCTTTTTTTTAATAAAAACACATGTATTTTCGATAATGCCGCTTTTCGGCAACTTTCTTTTTCCATAACATGAGGGTGAGATCAAATTAAATCTCATTCACTTTATTTGTATTTTACAATTCAGGGTATTTTTCAGGCTAAAGCCCTATGTATTGGTCCGCAGCAAAAATCGTTGTCAGAAAAACCACGGCAGAAATGCAGAGGTTTCCTCTTCAGACTTTCTGCCTCCTTTAGACCTATAGGGAAACTGCCGGCATTTCCGTAGGTGTAATTGACATTCTGCGAAATCCAAAACTGTGATAGTTTTGGAAATCACGGTGTGTTCGCTGCACGTATTTTTCCACATTGTGGGGACGGGATTTGCTAGAATCACATTCACTACACAGTGACTGTAAAATGCTGCGCTTTTTTCCATGGTCTTACCACTGAGGGAAAAACCACAAAATTTACACCATGGCCTTAAGCTAAGGCCCCACGGGATGATCCACAGCTCTAAAGCACTGCGCGAAAAAACATAGTGGGAATGCATCTCGGTTCTTCCCGCAGCACTCTAAAAAGAAAGTTCACAGAGTTATCCTCCATGGACTTTCTGTTACAATTATATCTACGGGTAAGCCACGGGCGTTTCCGTAGATATAATTTACATGCTGTGATTTCCAAAACCGCGCCGCTTTTGGAAATTGCAGCGTGTTCGCGCTGCAATTTTTACCGCAAAGTGGGCATGGGATCCATATGAATCCTATCCACTTTGCAGTTACTGCATAATGCCGCGATTATTTCCTGCAGCGTTATCACCACGGGAAAATCGCAGCATTTCTGGCCCATGGGGCCCCGGCCTTAGATGGGTTTCTACAGCAGCCACAATCATGCCTTAGGTGACTGAGGCCCCATGTTGTGGAAACGCAGCTTCTTTTGTTGCAGATTTTGTTGCTTTTTTTTTGAGCTGAAGCCAGGAGTAGACTAAGCAGAGGGCAGAAGAATAAGAACTTCCTATATATTTCCCATTCCTTTTGTAGCCATTTTTGGCTTTGGCTCAAAAAAACCGTAACAAAACCTGCAACAAAAGAAGTTACGTTTCCAAAACGTGGGACCTTAGCCTAAAGGTGGTTTCAGGCTTAATAACTGATGTCCTATCCTTATCTTCTGTCTGAAGAGGCTGCAGTATTCTGGTGAGTGCTGCAACCTCTTCACTGCTTATCAAGCACAGGCCATAAATATGTATACTGGCTGTCCTTGGCATCGCAGCTCAGCCAAGTGTTGAATGAACATGGCATTGTGACATCCTGTGAAGCGGCGCCATCACCACTTCAAGCAGATGATCTTTGGGGGTCCAGGGCATTGGACTCCCACTGATCTTCACATATCACCTATTGCTAGGGTTGTAAATGTAAAAATATTGGCACATTTTTTTGAGGAAAAAAAGCAAGTTTCACCACAGAAAATACAGTAAAAAAAAAAAAAAGCCTACAATATCTATCTTGTCTATTACAATGTAGGTGCATGTCACTGTTACTTGTACAAATTTACAACATCCTTTAGGTTGCAAAAGATTTATTCGGAAATCTGAGTCATTTGCCTGGACTAATAGAGAACATAACATTTTGTAGCATAACATGTTCACTCCTCTATTCACAGATGAGAAAAATCTGAAGGCTTTACTGAAAACAGCCAGTCCAAAGACCTATCAGGTTCCAGACTGTATGGAGCATGCTTTGACTGCTGTGTACCCTTGGACAAGATATTCTCCTGGATGGGACTGCAAGCTTATCTACCTTCCGTTATCTTACCTCCCCACTGTGTTATCGGACTATGTGATGGCTCGCTTTTCACCCAAACCAGCCCATAAAGCTGAACAAAGCACAACCACATGTGGCTGATTCAGAATAACATTGGTATAAGTCCAGTCTTACTGAGATGTATTGATATAAATTGCAGGAAACCTAGATCTAATAAAGAGTAACAATTTCATCAAACTGTTTACCATTATTTGTAAGGCCTGCCATGTTCTCACTGTCACTAGAAGATTCACCTATATAGGGGCGTAACTATAAAAGACCAGGCGCCATAGCAAGCTATGACTCCACCACCACCACCACCAAGGTATAATGTCTCCCCTCCTGGCTCCCACATGGTACAATGTCCCCTTTCCTGGCCTCCACACATTATAATGCACCCCTTACTAATACCTCACATAGTATAATGCCCCCTTTACTGACCCCCCCACTTTATTGGTCCTCAAACAGTATATGGCCCTCTTTATTGGCCCCCACACTGCATAATGACCCCTTTACTAACTCCTCCCACAATATAGTGTCTCCTTTTTTAGATCCCACAAAGTATATTGCGAGTTTCACACTTGTATGTAATGAAGGGCTTTGTATGTGACTGCAGACATTAAGTCTGTGAGGGTCTGGGGACCAAAAAGGTGTGATATCAATCAGCCACAAATGGAATCCATATCTAAGATTGTACCACAGGCACCAGGACCCCTAATGTCCTAGCCCCATAGCAACCATCATGGAGGTAGTTCCACCCATGCACCTATGCTAATAACCATAGGTGATGTGTCATTTTTGTGCAGATTGTCAGTACCTGGAACGAGATACAGGACCAGTTGCTAGAACAGCCATCTCTCACTAATTTGTATTACAGGCTGCTCTATGTAGCCTGTAATACATTTCCTGTTTAATCGCAATGCATTTCTGATCAGATCCCCTGGGGGTCTAATATATACAATAAAAATAAAATTTAAAAATCCCATATATAAAATTATAATATTTTTCCCATATGATGAATTCCGTACAGGAAAAAAAAATCAAAAGAGCCAAACCACCTTTTTTTCGCTGTTTTGCCTTTCAATATTTTTACAGAATGATTAAAGGGATTCTACCATTAAAACCCTTTTTTTTTTGTAGATAAGACATCGGAATAGCCTTTAGAAAGGCTATTCGTCTCTCTTACCTTTAGATGTGATCTCCGCCACACCATTCCTTAGAAATACCGCTTTTTACTGGTATGCAAATTAGTTCTCTCACAGCGATGAGGGCGTCCCCACTGCTGCTCGAAAACAGGCTCCAGTGACGCCTCTATCTTCTGCTGGATCCTCCCCTTCTTTCTTCGGCGTCACCTACGATGCCTGCGCAGTAGGCTCTGCCAGTGAGACACTAGTAGAGCCGACTGCGCATGCCCGCGGCTATAGTTCCAACACAGCAATTGCGCACATGCACATGCCAGCACTCCAGCCCTTTGCTCAGGCTTCGGCAGATGTTAAGAGCAGGCAGAGCCGGACCCACAGAAGGAAGTGATGTCCTGTGCCCAAAAGATCTGGACAGGAAGACAGGTAAGTATGTTGGGGCTAGCTAGGGAAACAGGGAGGAGATTTGAGGGAATGAGAGAGAGAGAGGGGGGGGGCTAGTGTGAATCATCTCTTAGTAAATTGCAATGCACTATGGTAGTTGGAGGAAAAAAAGAACAGGAAGTTGCCTATAAAAATACATGCAGAGGATGCTAGGAGCTCCCAGAGAAACCTAGAAATTGCTCAAAACACTGCTAAAGGTATTTATTAACCTATTAATAGCACTCACAGATCTTTAAAAAAAAAAAACATTCTCATCCATATTTCTAATGTGCCCCCACACAGTATAATTGTCCTACAGTCACCCTAACATTATATGCCTCCAAATTATAATGTTCCCTTCAATTACCCCACAGTATGAAGAAACTAGAGGTGAGACATTAAACTGTGGGGATAGTTGGATTAGGACATTAAACTAAGGACTGCTGTAGGGGGACATTAAACTGGGGGCAAGTAGAGGCAGACATGTCCCCCTCCAGCTACCCCCACGGTTTAATGTCCTCCTCCATTTGCCCCCATTTTAATATCCGCTTCCAAATTGCCCCCAGTTTAATGTCCCCATCCAGGAAACCCAACTGTTTTATGTCCCCCTCCAACAGCCCCAGTTTAATGCCTCTCTGTCAGGACCTGAGTACTTTATAAAAATTTGTGCATTTTCTGGTGGGGTTTGGTTGGGGATTTGATCTGATGTTCTGTAGCTCTCTGGTGGCTTTCTTACCACTAAGCTATTCACTTGGACATTGAGTATCTGACTTTAGTGTACACTTGAGGTTTCTTTGATTAGACACCCCTGGAGCCATCAGCAAAGGGGGACATGACTTTGGGATGGGGGAACCAATAACTCCTGCAGTTTCTTCTTCGTGCAGTAGTTGTGTAGATTTATACAGATTGGTTCAGCTTTAAGAATATATCGGTGTATAATCAGCTTTAGGAGTATATATCTGTGTATATTCAGCTTTAGGAGTATATATCTGTGTATATTAAGCTTTAGGAGTATATATCTGTGTATGTTCTGCTTTAGGAGTATATATCTGTGTATATTCAGCTTTAGGAGTATATATCTGTGTATATTCTGCTTTAGGAGTGTATATCTGTGTATTCTGCTTTAGGAGTATATATCTGTGTATATTCTGCTTTAGGAGTGTATATCTGTGTATATTCAGCTTTAGGAGTATATATCTGTGTATATTCTACTTTAGGAGTATATATCTGTGTATATTCAGCTTTAGTATATAGTGCTTAGTGTGTTACTGTAGGGAGGGAGGAGTTAGGAATAGATGTCACTTCCTGTCTCCTCCATCTTCATCCTCTTTCTCATCACAAGACCTGGATGAAGCATGTCTGCTGTATCAGGGAGTATAAGACTGGGGTTTATCACCTCACACATCACTGGTGTCACCACATTACACAGCACTACTAGTGTAGTATCAAAAACTATACTGTATATGATGCAGTATTAGCACAAGATGTCTGCAGTCACAGAGTCCTCTCATGTACAGTATTTACCACACACTGGAGACATGGCTGATATATCATATGTATACTACTATATTTCTCAGGATATATACAGCTACAGAGTCCCCTCATGTATTTACTACACACTGCTGATATATATATACTGCAATATTATCTCAGGATATATACAGCCACAGAGTCCCCTCATGTATTTACCACACAAAGCAGGCATGGCTGATATATCATATATACTGCAGTATTACCTCAGGTTATATACAGTCACAGAGTGCCCTCATATATTTACTTCACATACTGCAGACATGGCTGATATCTCATATATACTACTATATAATACAGACTGTTCCCAAGTCCTGGGGACTGAGGGTCTGTCTATGGTGGAGCTGAGAGGACACATGTAATGGAGGTCCTGTGGTGAGAGAGGGACAGCCTGGTACAGTGTAGTGAGGGTAATGGAGGCCACACTGATACTCCCTGTATATACCTCCAGCTCTGCTAACACTGACCATCCTGGGGATAAGTTAAAGTTGATAATTTTTATGTAATTTCTCAGGGCTGTATACAGGTCATACTGTATATACTGGCCATACTGTATACAGGTCATACTGTATATACTGGCCATACTGTATACAGGTTATTTATAATTGGCGGGGAGTTCTTGGAGCTGGTTGAAATTGTAAAGAGTGGGGAAACATGGTGGTTAGTTTCCCCTGAGCCAGTGCTTGCGGCTGGGGGTAATTTGGTGTGATGGTACAGATTGTCAGACAGATTTTTGTAGCTCCAAGGACCTCCCCTTCAAGAAGAAGGGGTTTGTATCCGGAAAAGTTAAGAGCTTGTGTTGTTATTCCTACTGCTCTATTTATGACCTCTGTATTAGGGCCCAACACACTTAGACAATGGATATCAGACAAATACTGCACCGGATTGTTGTATTTCTTAGTCTTCATGTAGCCTGTGTGTTAAGAGCATTTACAGTCTGTATCCAGATAAGTATATGGATCACCATTATTATATGTTACATCATATAATGCAGCCGGTCCCATTACTATGGCATATACTATGGGATGGGATATTTCTCAGTGGGGTCCTATAACAGTATAATTTTGTGCCCACTGACAGCTGCTAGGTATTTCCTTATTACCGACTCTGGATTATTCTGGAGCTGGTATGACTTAGTATTATTGCTTGTACAGTATTTAGGGTGAGCCGTGTAAGTTATTGTTTCTTTTAGAGCACCCTTAATTTCATGCTGTTGTGTGTATATATATATATATATATATATATATATATATATATATATATATAGGGATTTTCATGCATAGTCCCAACAGAAGTACAATACTGTACATACATGTCTAACTAGCTGAGTGATCTAGTATGAGTAGAAGAGAGGACCTTGTGTGTCTGGGGCTCCAATTTTTAGGCCAGTGTTTTACTTTGTTACTGTCACTGGCCTTTCCTTATTATGTAACCCTAAATGACATGATTGCTAAGGATTGGGATGCATACATTTCCGAGCCACTATGTAACAGGTGGTTTGCAATACACTTACAAGTGTTTTTGTTTTTATTTTTTTTGGGGGGTGTGGGGGGGGGGTTGTCACTTCTTCAAACGTGTATAACAGAATGTAATATAGTTATTTACTAATGTGTTTTCTTAATACTTTAGCTTAAATATAATCCTAAACTATAGCTATTGTTGTGCATTATAGTTCGTACTATTGACATTAAATACCGTATTTTTCGGACTATAAGACGCACCGGACCATAGAGGAGGAAAATGGGGGGAAAAAAAATTTTAAACAAAAAAAATTGGTGAAATATTTAATAACCTAATAATATAATATTTCACCAATGTAAATAGAACCGGGGGCTTTCGGACACAGGGATATCAAATGTGTATGTGTTTCAACAGTAATGTTTTTGTTTTATATGTATTCTAGGGATATGGGGGTGATTTGAACATATATATATATATATATATATATATATATATATACTGTATATATATATATATATATATCATCCATGGATGGAAAGAGACACCCTGCAGTGAAGCTATGCAAGAAGAGAAAAAGGGGCGGGCCAGACGGGTGAAGGAGGTGTGGTTTTCTAAGCAAACTTGAAAACACGCCTCTTTCACCTGTCTGGCTCGTCCCTCCTTCACTGCCTCTCAGATCTTGCTCCTGCAATGAAGCCACACAGGCAGGGAAGTAGGGGCGGGCCAGACGGGTGAAGGAGGCGTGGTTTCAAGCTTGCCGACAAAACCACGCCTCCTCCTCCCGTTTGGCCCGCCCCTCCTTCCCTGTCTGTGTGGCTTCATTGCAGGAGCCAGATCTGAGAGGCAGTGAAGGAGGGGCGGGCCAGACGGGAGAAGGAGGCGTGGTTTTGTCGGCAAGCTTGAAACCACGCCTCCTTCACCTGTCTGGCCCGCCCCTACTTCCCTGCCTCTCATATCTCGCTCCTGCAATGACGCAACACAGGCAGGGAAGGAGGGGCAGAGCAGGCAGGCACCGTGCTGCTCTCCTTTTGATTCTCACAGATGGGACACAGACGCTACACACGCTGCATTCGGACTATAAGACGCACACACATTTTCCTCCCATATTGGGAGGAAAAAAAGTGCGTCTTATAGTCCGAAAAATACGGTAAGTTTTTTAATGGGTCCTTGAAGTTACTTTTAATTTGGCTGGTAATTGGCAACCACCTTGGGTATAGCCCACTGCAGGGGTAACCATCGGAGGTATGGCCCCCTGGTGGGGAGGGGTGACCATCGTAGGTATGGCCCCCTGGGTGTGGAGGGGTAACCATCAGAGTAACGGACCCCCTGGTTACGCCAAACTAATTAAATTTAAGAAGACCCTGTTAGGGTAAGTCCCTAGGGTCATGGCTGTCATTTTTCACATGCCTATGCACTAAACTGATCCCTCCGAGCTGGGGCTGATTGCGGCTGGAGGGAGAGAAAAACATTTTATTTAAAAAAAAAAAAAAAAAAGTTTTAATAATCTAATAGCTTCAAGGACCTTTTCTGATGATTTGTACTTTTCTTAATGAAGATATATGACCGCTTATATTGACCAACTCATTTCTCTTAAGGTTGCTGACAGTGTGATACGGCCATGGCTGCAGTACAGTGTCTATCGCAGCCAGCTAGTGAATGGAGCCCAGCACTGCTTACCTTGATAACCCCATGCTCTATGTGCAGGAGTTATATAGGCCTATGCCCTCCTTCCTTGCGGAACGGGCAGCATCAGCATGGTGCCGGTCCATGTCCAGCATAGACGAAAATTTCAGCTTCTACTTTCAGTCTTGGTGCCCTTGGGCCAGTGCATGCGGCTAAGGGTAAAGGTCATCAAGTGCTCTGAAAATGATTGAGAGATGACATTACAGCCTTCTCACTGCCTTCAGAGACTATTGTATCTCAAGCGGATTATGGGCTTCTTCTCATCATGCTGAGCATCATTTAATGGCTTGTTTTGCTGTTGATGTGGTAGTGACCCATCAAACAACAATGGAGGGTTATTTCACTACAGTAAGTGCCCTGGGGTTGCTGTAGTATCTGTTGTTATTGTTATTGTTTATTTATATAGCACCATTAATTCCATGGTGCTTTACATTTGGGGGTTACATACAATACACAAAATATACAGGTACATATCATACTAACAGTGATCGGCTGGCACAGTGGGGTAGAGGGCCCTGCCCGCAAGGGCTTACAATCTATGAATGAAGAGGGATAGAGACAGAAGGAGAGGGGGAGACTGTATAGATGGCGGTGAGGTGATAGTGTTATTGGAGGTTGTAGGCCTTCCTGAATAGATGAGTCTTCAGCGCCTTCTTGAATCCTGTGATTGTGGGGGTCAAGTCTTATGTGTCGTGGTAAGGAGTTCCAGAGTATGGGAGATGCACAGGAGAAGTCTTGGAGACGGTTGTGTGAGGAGCAGATGAGAGCAGAGCAGAGTAGGAGGTCGTTGGAGGATCTGAGGTTACGTGTGGGCAGGTAGCGGGAGATGAGGTCAGAGATATATGGAGGGGACAGGTTGTGGATGGCTTTGTATGTTAGCGTCAGTAGCTTGAACTCAATTCGCTGGGCTATGGGTAACCAGTGGAGGGACTGGCAGAGGGGAGCAGCCGATGAGGATCGGGGGGTGAGGTGGATTAAGCGAGCAGCGCAGTTTAGGGTGGACTGGAGGGGGGCGAGGGTGTTAGCTGGGAGTCCATGGAGAAGGGTGTTGCAGTAGTCTAAGCGGGAGATTAGTGGGGAAGCCACAGCACTTATCTCTTCCCTTCTTTATACTCTCTATGTCTTTCCTTGCAGTATCAGTGGGTATAGGGTTGCCAATGTTTGTAAATCGACAGTTCTAGTTTTTAGTGGGAGAGGTATTCTTTGAAGAGGGGTTATCTTGTACATGGTATATACATCTGTATCATGTGTATACAGTTACCACCATAAGTGGGACCTCACACCTCATAAGTGGGAAATAGGTACTTCTTTGCATATATGGTTGGCAATTACATGTCTGTGGTATGGCGATATCCCCATGTATACTGGTTTATGGCAATTTCTGTGTTATAGTCTATTTTTCTTTACTAGTTTCTGACTACAGCCAGATCACTTTTGTTGCATTTTCAGCCACATTCATACCTTGGTATTTTCGGGCAGGTAGTATGGGGACTTGTAGTATATAAGGTTTCTCGAGGCTAGTGCATTCCTACTCAGTTTGGTGGCGGTCGAGTCCATTTAAGGTGTCAAATGGCCTCTTCTGTGGCGGTTGAGGAGTCAGGTGGAAGTTGCAGGCAAGTTATTGTAGACTTATTTTAAATAATAGAGGAGGTTAAACCTCATGGTGGTGAACAGGCTGAGCTTTAGAAATGGCCAGCCTGAAGGAGCCTAGTAACGTCATCCAGGGGCGGGCACAGGGGTTAAGCACAGGGTCGTTGATGCCCTTAAAGTGTACTGGCTCTGCTAGAATTGCAAGCCGGAGCGTGCCGCCCCCCTTTATTTATTTATTGCTGTCTGGCCGGGTGCTGTATGTCAGACAGCTGGGGATCTCACAGTATTCGTGAATCCCAATGGTCTAGCACTTCACCTGACTCCTTCTGTCATTATTTTACTTCTGTGAGTTTAATAAAGCTGTGGCCATTTTGACAACCAAAATAAAGTGTTTTGTGCATTTATTCCAAAGTCATTATTAACCGTAGTTTGGGTGGTTTTAGGAAGGAGTGAGGGACATCCCAGATCCAAAGTCATGAGCCTCAGGTGTTTGTTATACTCATTAACCTATCAGATTGTTCCAGGGTCTGTATAAGGCAGAGGGCTGACTTCAGTCTTTGCTGGTTTTTGTTGTTACCAACCTGAATTCGTGGCCCAGTTAGGAGGATTTACTTGTGGAAGGTGCACAGTTATGGAACTAATTTGGAAGTGGTGTGTTACCTTGTGTGAGAGTCTGCTTTTCCCTCTACACTTCTATTCAACCCCTGTCCTACATTTTCTGGTTGCTTGACACGGTTTGGGTATTAGTGAGGTTTTGTTTAGGGTTCCAGGTTTATTTTGCCCCTGTACTGTGTAACCCTTTCCTCACTATTCCACTATTCCTCTCCTCATACTCTTGTTGTGTGTTTATGTTGTGCTGCATGTTTGTTTTCCAGCACATCCCGCCCTAGTTGTTTCTGTTTGTGGCTGCACCTGTTCTTTGCTAGGGGTGACGAACTTTAGTATCCCTAGTCCCTAGCCTCTTTCAGCTCTCTTCCTACCTATCCGTTAGGGCTTCGTGTTTAGAGGGCTAGAAGTTGTGGGGCCAGGCTTAGCTTGGGGACAGCGGACCAACACCCTCAGGCAGGGCCTAGTCAACTGTGGTAGCGCCAGGGAGAGTTACCTACCCCATTCCCTTAGAGGTGCATGCTGCATTCAGTATCCGGTTGCTTGGGCATAGGCACAATCGTGACACCCCCTCCATCTGTCCCCAGTTTAATGCCCCCTCCAACTGCCCCCAGTTTAATGCCCCCTCCATCTGGTCCAAGTTTAATGTCACCCCTTCATCTGCTCCAGTATAATGTCCCCTTCATTGGCCTCCATTTTAATGTCCCCCTTTATCTGCCCCAAGTTTAATGTCCCCCTGCCTCCAGTATAACATAATAAAACACTAATACTCCCCTCTCCTCGCTCCCCTGCCGTTCTGTGCAGTCTCTTATCATAGACTGTTCAGAGAGCTGCAGGCACAAAATAAGTGATGTCATAACAGCGCCCCTACAGCTCCCGGGGCCAGAGCACCCAAGGATGTGCTTCAAAAGAGCGGTGAAGCAGGAGTAGAACATTTGGTAATTATAATTAATGAGGACCTTTTATTACTTCCACCAATTCAAGTTCTTGTCTGTTCCTGCCTAGCACCACCCCCCTGACATTACAGAGTCTAAATAATATATCAGGCACCAAAACTAACAGCATTGATTGCTCAGGAACTGTGAGGGCTAGAGAAAAATTCCAACTGTGCCAGAATTAGTGGAGCAGCAACTATTAATTGATCTAAGGAGCTGGAGTTGTTGGAGGTGGTGAAAAGTCCTCTATTAGTAGACCACATTTGGGGAGTTGCAGGTGAAGGTACTTGGGCTTTTCTAGTCCTGATTTGATTTAGAGACCTATATCTTTTCAGTGGTCATTGTGTATGTAATTATAATTATTATTTATTTTTAGGGCATCACTAAAGGGGTTGTCCAGGCAAAAATGGACTATTCTTTTAACTTTTAAATCATCCGGAGCAGTGAAAAAAGTAAAAAGAATATGCAAACTCACCTGTCCCCGTGCGTCCCCGTTCTTCTGCTGTGGTGGCTTCTGCTGGGTCTCTTCTGGAGTTCCACTAGGGCCACTGATTGGCCTCAGCAGTCACATGATTATTCATTATAGCTCACACCAGTTTTCTATCATGGGTTATGATGGAAATCTACACCAGTTTCTTCATTGGCATAGATCTGCATTCCGTTACAGGGACATGCAGCTGATTTATGAAGGGATTTGTTAAGGGATTATTCACGTTTCATTGGCCTAGCCTTCACCTCGTCTTTACAGACATAATGACTGAGCCTATAGCCCATTGTTAACGTTCTTGCCTTCTATGCAATAGGTTGTTGGTTCCAGTCTTAGCTATGACAACAGGCACTATGGAGAGCAATCACAGCTGCCAGCTAAAATCTGCTGTTAGTTCCCCATACATATACTCTAAGGGTGCATTCACACTACGGAACGCCAGCGTGTATCACAGCCGTACACGCCGGCGTTACAGCAGGGCTGTCGGACACTTCCCATTCATTTCTATGGGAGCTGGCATGCGAGCGCTCCCCATAGAAATGAGTGGAAAAAAGCAGTCCATTCATTTCTATGGGGAGCGCTCGCATGCCGGCTCCCATAGAAATAAATGGGAAGTGTCCGGCAGCCCTGCTGTAACGCCGGCGTGTACGGCTGTGATACACGCTGGCGTTCCGTAGTGTGAATGCACCCTAAGGGTGAATTCACACTGAGTAAACGCTAGCTTATTCTGAACGTAAAACACGTTCAGAATAAGCGGCGTTTAAAGCAGCTCCATTCATCTCTATGGGAGCCGGCATGCGAGCGCTCCCCATAGAAATGAATGGGCTGCTTCTTTCACTCCGAGCAGTCCCATTGAAGTGAATGGGGAGTGCCGGCGTGTACGCTCCGGCATGAGCAGAGCTTGCCGTATACGCCGGCACTCCCCATTCACTTCAATGGGACTGAGCGGAGTGAAAGCAGCAGCCCATTCATTTCTATGGGGAGCGCTCGTATGCCGGCTCCCATAGAAATGAATGGAGCTGCTTTAGACGCCGCTTATTCTGAACGTGTTTTACGTTCAGAATAAGCTAGCGTTTACTCAGTGTGAATGCAGCCTAAGGGTGCATTCACACGGAGTAAAATGGAGTGTAATTTGGAGCGTATACGGAGCGGTTACGCTCCGTAAACGCTCCAAATTACACTCCATTTTACTCCGTGTGAATGCACCCTAAATGCAGGGATGGAGCATGGTGGAAATTTTACAGAAGTTTAGCTGTGGGGAGGGGGCTGATCTGGTGCTCATATCACTAGGGCATACTAATAAACCCTATGCAACCACACAGGTCATACACTCAGGCCATGATTGGGGATACTTGGGGACTTAGTTACATATGTACTTTTACTAGACTAATTTGTGGAAGCATTTGTACCTTAACTATGATATTTATCTTTACACTATATCTTTATAATGTGTAGAGAACTTCAGCAGGAATACAGTTGGGGACTTTTATAGTTAGATGATTTGCCCTCATCTTCCTTTTTCTTTACTTTTTACCCCCGAGTAACATATCTGATGACAAGAGAGGGAAGTTGTACTCTGCTCAGCCTAGCAATGTTTACACTGCTTAATACTGGCTTAATTTTGTAAGAATTCTATTTGCCTGGTAGGTAAATCTATGAAGAGCTTCAGCTGTTTGGTCTTTAGGTGGCAGTAGTGCTTCTGTAATAGACTTGACAGGGAGTTCAAGCTCAGTATTTGAGAACAACATAAGGGGGCATTCACACGGAGTTTTGTTATGCGCATAACACATTAAAATCAATGGGTAAAAATTAGAGATGAGCGAACAGTGAAATGTTCAAAGTTCGATTCGAGTAGCCGCTCAGTACTCAACTGTTCGATCGAACATCGAACCCCATTATAGTCTATGGGGAATAAATACTCGTTTAGGGGGAACCACTATTCGACTCAGGAGGGTCTCCAAGTCCACTATGACACCCCAGGAAATGATACCAACACCCTGGAATGCAACTGGGACAGCAGAGGAAGCATGTCTGGGGGCATCTAACATGCCCAAGTCACTGTATTACTTCGGGATCCCTGTCAGCTTGCGATATGCGGGAGCTGACTTTTTCCCTTAGGAATGCATTGACCAGCATTGATTGGCCGAATGCCATACAGAGTACAGCATTTGGCCAATCAATGCTGGTTCTGCCGGAGGCTCGTCTGTGAGGAGGCGCAGTCTAATATCGGACCACAATGGAGACTGCTGTGGTTCAATCTTAGACTCCGCCTCCTCACAGACGAGCCTCCGGCAGAACCAGCGTTGATTGGCCGAATGCTGTACACTGGCCAATCAACGCTGGCCAATGCATTCCTATGAGAAAGTCAGCTCCCGCATAAATGCAAGCTGCTAACACTCCCAACTAGCAAGGACCTGCTCGCTTATCTCTAGTCGTAACCACGAAACGTCGTAACCCGAGATTGTCATAAACCGAGGACTACCTGTACACTAAATGCAGTAATAGGAAGGGATGGAGCATCGTGGAGATCTTACAGAAGTTTAGCTGTGGGGAGGGGGCTGATCTGGTGCCCATATCACTAGGGCATACTAATAAACACTATGCAACCACACAGGTCATACACTCAGGCCATGATTGGGGATACTTGGGGACTTAGTTACATATGTTCTTTTACTAGACTAATGTGCGGAAGCATTTGTACCTTAAAGGGATTCTACCATTAAAACCCTTTTTTTCTGTGGCTAACATGTCGGAATAGCCTTTAGAAAGGCTATTCTTCTCCTACCTTTAGATGGGATCTCCGCAGCGCCGTTCCTTAGTAAGGGTGCATGCACACTACGTAACGCCGGGCGTGTATGAGAGCCGTACACGCCGGCGTTACAGCAGGGCTGCCGAACACTTCCCATTCACTTCAATGGGAGCGCTCGTAAACGCCGCTGTTACGAGCACTCCCATTGAAGTGAATGGGAAGTGTTCGGCAGTCTGCTGTAATGCCGGCGTGTACGGCTCTCATACACGCCCGGCGTTACGTAGTGTGCATGCACCCTAATACCGGTTTTTACCGGTATGTAAATTAGTTCTCTGGCAGCGATTGGGGCGGGCCCCAGCGCTGAAAATGCGATGAGGGCGTCCCCACCGCTGCCCAAGAACAGGATCCTGCGCCGCCTCTATCTTCTGCTGGATCCTCCCCTTCTTTCTTTGGCTTTCTTCTGACGCCTACGCAGTTGGCTCTGCCACTGAGACACTAGTAGAGCCGACTGCGCATGTGCGCAATTCCGGCCTCGGAACTATGGCCGCGCATGCGCAGTCGGTTCTACTAGTGTCAGAGCCGACAGAGGTGAAGCTGCCGAAGAAAGAAGGGGAGGATCCAGCAAAAGATAGAGGCGGAGCAGGATCCTGTTCTCGGGCAGTGGTGGGGATGCCCTCATCGCATTTTCAGCGCTGGGACCTGCCCCCATCGCTGCCAGAGAACTAATTTACATACTGGTAAAAACCGGTATTACTAAGGAACGGCGCAGCGGAGATCCCATCTAAAGGTAGGAGACGAATAGCCTTTCTAAAGGCTATTCTGACATGTTATCCACACAAAAAAAGATTTTTTAATGGTAGAATCCCTTTAATTATGATATTTATCTTTACACTATATCTTTATAATCTGTAGAAAACTTCAGCGGGAGTACAGTTGGGGACTTTCATAGTTAGATGATTTGCCCTCATCTTCCTTTTTCCTTACCTCTTACCCCTGAGTAACATATCTGATGACAAGAGAGGGAAGTTGTACTCTGCTCAGCCTAGCAATGTTTACACTGCTTAAAGGGGTTGTCCCATCACAAGGATCCTGTCTATACTGCTAGTTTATGTGGATTTAAGACTTTTCCTAAATGCATTGCTTTATCAAAACTGCTTTGTTTGGCCGCTATCTTAATTTATTCACTTCATTGTTTACACTCAGTTTCTGTGGCCCTTGGAATTATCTGCTCATTTGTCAAGTGATGTAGCTGCCTGCTCTCAGGAGGAGGAGGGGCTGGGAGCAGCTCTGAGCTGATTGAGAAGCTCCGATACTTAAATGGCACAGATAGGGGAGGTGAGAGCTCCAGGATTTCTGAGCTCTTATCAGTCGGTTTAATTGAATTTGGCTAATAAGGGCTGAGATAGGGAGTCCGTTACCTCTGTATGTAATGCAAGCTGACTGAAATCCAGCTCTGCTACATCAGCTTCACACTGTGGTAATTCATTTACAACCGATCCCGTGTAAACCCGCCCACCTATGTGCCGAGAGAAGCAGGAGGTGAATAGAGCACAACAGCCTGCAGGTTAGTGAACAAGCGTCATGGGAATACCCCTTTAAACACTTTATTGGAACCGACATCTTTAATGGAGACAGCTTATGGCCGTGGAGATTTCCAGGGATGCTTCAAAGATGCTCTGAGTAATATAAGAGGGTCAGAGGGAGGAAATGAAGCGAGAGATCAACACTTGGGGTTACAACTATGTCCAATTTCCACAGCTGCTGAGCTAAAACTAGTACAATAGTTCCTAAGTGAATGCACAGAGCAGAGAATCGACAGATGAATAAAAAGATGGAAATTCTGCTTAAAAAAATCTAATGTGCTGATAACATGCAGAAATTTTAGTGCACGCAAAAGATGCATGAAATGAATAGATACATAAAGCTTTAAGTTTATATATTACTCCCATTCATTCTGTTAATATGTTATTGTTACCTCGTCCATTATGGAGACCTACCATGCACTTGCTAAGGCTAGGGTTGGGTCTAGTCCTTTAAAGGGGGTGGCCCACTAAAGATATTTATCCCCCATCCACAGGATAAGGGGAAAATGATTGGTGGGAGTCCTACAATCTAAGAAATATGTCTCTGCATTTACCAAGTGATGTGCATGTCCATCGTGCTTCATGTACTCTATGGGACTGTTGGAGATAGCTGAGTAACATGGGGCGTGCCAGAACTTTCTAAAGTATGGAAATGATTTTTAACTACAGTAATGTTTAGTAGTGAGGAGACTATGGATATAGGCCAGCAGATATTACACAAGCCTGATAATATACAGACAGAAGTCCACTGGGGAGGCAGAGACTCTTAGTATCATAGATGTCTATGAGGTGTCGTGTCCAGGTCCTAGCTCAATGTTCTATGATCAGTCTGAGAAATGCGGCTGACAATGAGTCCATAGTCGAATGGACAGAACTTCCACTTGTGAAGAACATTCACTTTAATGGGAGCACCGGAAATCGCTATCTCTGGCATTCCCATTAAAGTGAATGAGTGTAGGGATGCTTTCTGTCCAGTAGGGGCACACTTACATTTAGGCTGGCTGCATTCAAATTGACGGTTAAACATAAACACCCCTCCCCATGCTCAATATTAGTAGGAGTCTCAGTAGTCTCACCCCCATGGATCAGCTATTTATCTTCAATCCTCTTGAGTTCAGCTCGGCTCTGGATTTATATCACATACATAGTCTTCTAAATAGATTTAGCTATGATCCTTTATTTTAGCTACTCCCTTCAAAAAAGCCTTCCCATTTGTACCTAGACCCACCATGTGAGGATCACCCTGGATTTAGATGGACACCACACCATGTAGAGAAATAAAACACAAGAAACAATTATACAATTAAATATGATTTATTGGGATAAAGTCGGGGGATAAAGTTGGGAAAAGGCGATCGGTCCAAGAACCCTGTATCAAGGCCATTGGTACAATAAATAGTGCATGTAACATGATGGAACAATATTGTAACCTACAGCATGAAAGTAAGTAAATTAAGTGTAGGGGCACGTCAGGATAATAGCAGTGTATTCTCATAGTGAACTGATGGACTGTGCAACCAGGACAGCTATATGGTGTTTGCACTTAGGATGACTGTGTATAGTGCTGATAGCTAACGCCATTGATCCAGAAGAAGGCAAAAACCCTGAACACGTTCAGCCAATTTGTGTTGCAGGGAAAAATTTCTTCTTGACCCCGGGAAAAGGCGATCGGTCCGAGAACCCTGTATCAAGGCCACTAATGGTGTTACCTGGTTGTAAGGTTCTTGCCTCTGCTGAAATATGGAGATTGAAAAAATTAAAATATAAATGTGAGAGTTGTGTTGTGTGTTGTGTCATACTTACCTGCTATGTATCTACTGTCCACCAGACTGCCAGGTGTAAATACCGTGCTGTATGCGCACACAGAGAGGAAGGCTGTTGTAATCTATGATGACTTTTTCTTCCTTCTTCTGGGATGCTGTAGGTCTTCCATTTCCTCTGTTAGCTGCGGAAAGATGTGCTGGTGCAGTGGTGGATTCTTGAAGACGACGTGATGTCATTGTCTTCTCATGGCCTTTATCATTCAAGCTGAGTTCTTTCTTGGCTGCAGTAGTATCACTGGTGGTGTCGTGTCCCCTTGAATGACCATCCTTGTGTGGTCTTTGCTCCCATTGGAGCTTTTTTTGTGTTATCGCCCCTCTCCAGTATTAAACAGGGTACTGTTTCACTAGTTTAGAGGCCATACACATGGGTCAAGAAGGATACTATGTCTTCTTAAAAAGACTGCCATTGCAGGCCACCTTATAGATGTATGTGTTTCAGGCATG
Source organism: Leptodactylus fuscus (assembly GCF_031893055.1). Lineage (NCBI taxonomy): Eukaryota > Metazoa > Chordata > Amphibia > Anura > Leptodactylidae > Leptodactylus > Leptodactylus fuscus. The sequence goes on from NC_134266.1 coordinate 227,243,668, forward strand.
TGCATGCTGTTCCTCTAGTACCAACTTTTTCCTCTAGATCAGTATTTGACTTTCAAGAAGCAATATCTCACTCCAATGGAAGAGAAGCCCATCTACAGAGAGATTTTTCAGGGTTAATTTCCCTCACCAGTGCAAAGCACTGACCTATGTCTAAGTGAGAGGCTATAGACATGGATCAAGAGTGGTACTAATGTCTCCCTAAGGGGAATACCTTTCCATGTCACATTTTTTGATATGCTGTCTTACAGGCTGTGCATGCTTTGCTAAGAAGGTGAGAGGCCATAGGTGAGAGGTGAGAGGCCATAGACATGGATCTAGGTGAGAGGCCGTAAACATGGATCAAGAGTGGTACTGTCTCCCTAAGGGGAATGTCTTTGCAGGACACATTTTTGGATGTGTTGTCTTGCAGGCTGTGCATGCTATGCTAAGAATTCTGGGAAATTATATGCAAATATTTTATTTATTTATTTTTTTAAATGAAAAACGGAAACCTGCTCCTCTAGTTCCACCTTCTCTAAGGTTGTTCCATATAGGTAAGTGAATAGCCATAAAGAAGCCCAGTGGAATCTTTTATGTGCTAAAATTTTCTCTAGAGTATGGAATAGCCTAGATTATTGTTAAATATAGTTTGCACTGTATCCTTAGTTAAATGGGTCTCTTGCAGACATACCACTCCTGGCAGGTAGTTTTATTTATACTAGACTGAATACAGCTAGTCTTTTCAATGAATCTGACGGTCCCTCAACTTTCCAGGAGAGGATTTTGCTTTGGTCAAATATATGCAGGGGAAGCGAGCAGGAGGTGGAGAGGAGAAGGTGAGAAAACCCGGAGAAGTAAAAGAAGGGCTTACAACCCCCTACAACCTCCCATAAACTAAACTTCCTTCCAAAAACATAGTATACAGGCCAACAATATTTTCTTATACCAATTGAATTGAATTACTTCTTGATAGTTCTTACTCTCTGTCCATTCTGAGGCTTCAACTGGATTTCCAAAAACAATGGATAGAATCCTCGTATGCAATCTTTAACTTGTCAGGATTTATCAAGAACTTTGCACTCTCTCTTTTTTTTCTTTCCTTCCTGTGCTGCCTCTTTTTTTCTTTTCTTGGCACTTCAAGAACTTTGACCAATAGTGTATGCAGTGGGTACACGGGAAGCTTACATTTAGGCACATGAACATTAAAAACTTCAGTTAAGATCTTCTGTCCTTTCTTTAAACCATTCCATCACACCGTTGATTACAACACAGTTGGACTTTTTTTTTTTTTTTTTCCTCTAGCCCCCATCATTTCTGATCAATCGGAGCAGTTAGTTTTGGTGGGCAACATGGGTGGTCTCAGGTAGGACCAGGCATGGGGTGTGATTCAGAGTTCTCTGCAACAGTCAAATCAGTGGAGGACTCTATCAGAGACACCACCCCTTTTCTGCTCTGGTCTCAATCCAGTTGACAGTAGAAACAGTAGAATGGGGCCCTGTCTGTCCATTCACTTTTACAGGAGATATGGGAATGGGCCAAAGTTGCCTGCTCGGCCACTGTCCATTCAAATTCGGAAACAGATGGGGCTCCATTCTCAAGATAGAAGTGGTATCAGACATGTATGACACATGGATGTAGCCATAAACCTATGGATATAGCCATAAAAAGCCAGTCTTCTCCCTCTACCTTTTCCGGTTTCCACACAAGCCTTAGATTACTCCTCAAGGATCTGTTTTCTAGATACAGAACATTCTCAGTAATTTATTCAATTTCTTTTGCATCTTAAGCATCTTTGTTTCGTGTTTTACAAAAATAAAGAAAAAAAGATCAGGGTACTCACCCAAGCAGACATGTGTAAAACCACAACTCCTTTATTGAAAATCTTCTAAAAGATCGGTAGAGCGGGGAGAGGATGGCAACATTTACAACAGCGACGATTGTTTCATGCTAACTGCATTTCATCAGGCATCTTTGTTTCGTGTTTTATCCTAAGATGAAATTATACTATTTTCTGCCTCTTTTTATCTCTCTCTAAATTTATTCAAATCTCATTTTATTATGGCAACTTAACTTCATCTCATCACTCTGGAACTAGACACTTTATTTACTGCCTCACAACACTCAACTGTTTGTCCTGATAAATCATTAAAGGATAATGTTCCTGTTTGCAATTTCCCTTCCAAAGTTCTTCAGATTTTTCTCTAGATCTCTCTTCTCCATTATCCTGATCACAAAACTCCAAATCTCCCTTTCCAGCTGCCCTTCTAGATTTCTCTATTCTATTGCTTGGCTTTATTTAGTCGTCGTTTTTCTGGACAGCAGTAAGCCTTAGTATAATAGTTGGTGCACTTTTTTCTCTTTGTGTGATGTTTATGCTTTATTAACCAATTTTACTTTCTTTTGCTATAAAACAAGCTCTAAAGTTCTTCCTAGCAACATTCTATCTAAGCCTTGCTAGGAAAACACCCTCATTGAAATGCTATGGGGACATTTATAAAGTCTTGCATGTCAGTTTTCTGGTGTGACTTTTTCATGCCTTGAACAACTTTTTGTGCAAATCAGGTTTTTGTGCAAAAATCTGTGACTAATTTCACTTCTGCACCACCAGTACGACCTTCTCAGAAGGAATCGTGGTAAGCAGTGGGACGAGGTGGAAGTCAGCCCAAGCAGATTTATTATCAATTATGAAAGATAATAACCTATTTTTGAATAAGGTTTTTATGCTAAAAATTTTCCTGTTCTCTATACTTTAAAAAATTCATAAAACCTTGCAGTTGTGAATCTCTGTCTTTGACCCCCTCACTTATTAGCACAGTGGTCACAGTTATCTTGTATATGTAGATAAGACACAGTATCCAGCAGATACAATAGGTGATGTCACAGCTTATCTAGTCTCCACTGCATAGAAGACATAGCATATCTAGAAAACTCTCCTATATAAGTCAATAGGGTCTGCTCCAGACCATTGTGTTCATGGTCCATCTCCACGAGATAGGAAGTCACAAGCTATGGCTTGGTAGGGTCTCCGTACGGGCATTCCGCATGAAAAAATGCTTAGAGAAAAGCGCTGCACAGTTATATAAAACAGGGGCCACTTTTCTAGAGAAATAATGGGGACTAGGTATTCACCATCAAGACTGAGTGTATGACGTCAGTTGGCAAAATGCAGTGGAATCCACTAAAGGTATGTTCACATGAAGTTTTTTGCAGGCAGATTTTCACACAGAATCCGCCTGCAAAAAGCCTCCCATTCATTTCAATGGGAGTCCCTTGCTTTTTTTTTCCCGCTAGCAATCTTTTTCAGCTACCAGGAAAAAGAAGTGACATGCCCTATATCTCCGCGGCTTGAGACACACTCCTAATTAGGCCCATTCATTCGGGCTTAATAAGGAGTGGAATGCCGTGTCAGGATGCCGATGCAGTGCTAGCCGCGCAGAGAAGTCACACAGCGGAAAAGGTTTCCGTCGTATGAACATACTCTAAGATGTCCAGCAGTGACTTCACCACCAGAAATTGTTACCATTGCAACTGACATCAGGGTGACCCTCTTCCTCTGCTGTCATCCTGTCACCATGACCTGGTTTCCAGGTCTTACCAGCAATTACCACCTCCTATTGCTCTTATTAGCATCACCCCTATTACCTCCAACATGACTTCAACCTCCAGAAGTAATTGAAGAGCAAAAATCATGGTTTATACGGTATGTATGTGTCACAGATCACAGTGCAGCAAGCTATACTAATGGCAAACCTGACACTGTATAAAAAAATAAATAAATAGCTCTATTGCAAAAGAGACCTAACAAAACGAGAAATTATTGCCAATGCAAGGGTGACCAGGCCAGTGTATGTGTAACACAGTGAACATTGAAGTCATAGCAATATGCAGAGCTTCTCCATCTGTCCATCTGTTCATAAATGAAACATTAGGACAGAAAAAGACCTTAAAAGGAGCAATTTATGCCAAAAAAAGGTGCAAGTAGCTTAATAAATGTGCCCCTATATTCTTAGCATCCATCTTAGTGTGAGAGTGGCGATCCCAAGGCAATACATAGCAATTACCCAGTTCTCCCAGGTGTTTCAATTCCGCTGATTCAGGCCTTCTCAGATACACGCTAGGCCTTCTACGCTTTCCTACAGAAACAGCTCCAGTGACTCATCAGCCAGCACAATTACACTGACAGTCTTACATCATACAGCGCAATAAGTCACCAGTATATGCAGAGAAACAGAGTAATAAACCGTTACATATATATGATAGCTAAACAGGCCAATCTTAGTAGGGACCTGGCAACGGCACCCACCGAAAGCCATTTTGTATAAAAGGATGGCTTCCAGCACCTTAAACTGACATATATTGTGCTAAAACTAATGGGGCAATGGTGCCACTGCAATTTCTGCAATCCCTCCTTTGAGGAAAGTGGCTTCAGGGATGAGATCTTAAAAAGTCACAACTTTTTTTGGGAAAAAATTTGACTGTCACAAAAAATTGAGACTTTTTCATGGCTTGTTTGCAGGCCCACAAACAGGGGTGAGCCTGCTCCTTTTGCCACCCGAGGCTAACTGCAGAAAGCCGCCCCCCCACTGCCGGGAGGAGGGGGCGGATCGGGGGCGTGGCCGGGCGGATTGGGGCGTGGCCGGGCGGATCGGGGTGTGGTCGAGTGAAGGGGCGGAGCTTAGCCCCGTTCGCCGGCAGAGAGTAGGCCCGGAGACTGCCTGCTCTCTGCCTGAGCGTGAGGGGAGGCTGCTGGAGCAGCGCTGCTCCAGTGGCCTCCCCAAACCACCGCTCGGTGCTAAGCCAGTCCAGGACAGCTTGTCCTGGACTGGCTTAGGTTAGCAAAAAATGACGCCCTCCCTGAGGCCCTGGCATAGTGCCGCCTGAAGCGCTCGCTTCAGGTCGCCTCATGGGAGGTGCGGCACTGCCCACAAATCAATGATAAATGAGCCCTAAGGTTTCATGCACTTGTCCGAACGTGCCATCCAAGGGTCTGTTCCCAATGAAAATAGAGCAGATCCAATCCTATTCCGTTCATTGGAAGAAAACAAATCAGAATCCTCCATAGAGATAAGCGCATAATGGAATACACACAGATGATACTTGGATGTTATTCCAAGCGCTGCAAAATTGGCCCTAACTCGGATGTGCAAGTGCAATAACGGTGTGTTCACACAGAGTTTATTGGCAGTAGATTTTGACGTGGAATCCCATTGACTTCAGTGTGAGCCACTCGCGAGGTGACCCTTCTTGCTGTGGATTTCGAGTCTGCTGCGCTAGGCTCACTTCCAACTAGGCCCATTCATTTGGGCCTAATCCAGAGCAGAATGCCACACCGGAATGCTGATGCACTGTATCGGCATCCTGTTGTGGCTAGCTGTGCGTAATGTTCACACGCGGAATGCAAATTCCGCCGTGCGAACTAACCCTTAGACTGAGTTCTCAAAAACAATTAAAACAGATTTATTAGACTGATGTATTGTACACCAGTCTTAAAAAAAGGCCCGACTTTTGCAAATATGCACAACAATATCATCCTTCTATGTGAGAAAACAGGCACAGAGGAATTAATGAATGCCCCCACATTCATTCGTGCGGGCAGTGTGCAGCAAGCACATGGAGCCCATTATAGTCTATGGGTCCGTGTGCTTTGACAACAAATTGCTTCCAATTGCGATTGTATTCCATCCGGGGGGTGTCCATGCGGACTCCTTCCAGACGGAATACAAACGCTAGTGTGAACCAACCCTCAGACATCTAAAAAAAAAATTACATAGAAAAACACTTTCCAAAGATGCAGGACCCCAGCAGCCTTCTCATGAATATTCACTGCATTGAGCTGACATCACAGTGGAGTGAATACTAATGCTGGGAGGCATAGTATGCATTTTTTAATGGCAGTAATAAGTAGCACAAGCGCAAATGAATGTGCTTTGGCCACCTTGCTTCTCCCAAAAAATAGCAATAAAAATTGATCAAAAAGTCATACATACCAAACATTGGTGCCAATAAAAACAACTTGCCCAACATATAAAGATCCCTGACATATCTGTCAAGTAAACAGTAAAATGTTATAGACGTCAGAAAACAGTGTCCACAGGAAAATCATTCATTCATAGCCCCACCCTACATAAACCCCCCTAAAACATTAAGAAAAGCTAATCAAAACATTATATGTACCCCATAATGATGCAAAATAAAAGTACAACTCATCACAAACGTTGACAAAAAAATTAAAAAGTTATGAATTTTGGAAGGCGGAGAAGGAAAATTTGGCGAGGGCTGTAGGGGGTGGGGCCATCACTCTGCTAAATTTATCATGGGGGAGGCAAACTGACAGACATCTTTCGCCAGGCACACAAGTACCCCAAGGGCAGACATGCACCTCGTTATATGAGGTGCACCCTCCGCTGGCTCCAGGACTATGAAGATCGTTGTCTTCATAAAGCTGCCTCAGTGTGTCTTGCAAATCTTTGAGTGACTGTGAGTGAAAGGCTTAGTTTATAAAACCAAGGAAAGCAAGAAAACCAAACACAGTGTAACCATTTTAGGGCCCATTCACATGGAGTAAACGTGTGTATTTTTGCAAAATACATGTGTAAAACATACACGTGTAAAAATAAGACTCCCATTGACTTCAATGACATTTTTTTACATGTGTAAAAAAAAACACGTCAAAATACACGTGTAAAATGTTATTGAAGTCAATGGGAGTGTTATTTTTACACATGTATTTTGCCAAAATACACGTGCATTTATTCCATGTGAACGGGCCCTCCACTGTGTAGGAGTCGCTGTCTCATATGACACACTTGATATCTATGGGAGTAATGTCGAATGTGACAGAAAGTCAAGACTATTTCGACTATGTGCAAATTTTATATCGCAATTGTGCAGAATGTCACATGCAACACCAAAGAAATATGTTGAATTTTATGTTGCAGTACTTTAATGAGATTTTGGGTCATGCAATAAATGTTTTATTCCCATCATTCACTGTTAATAGCGACACCATGTTTGGGAATAATTCTGAGACTAATACGCCATTCAGGCAATGAGAACTGTGCTACTTAAGGCTAAGGCTCCACATTGCAGAAACACAGCTTTTTTCGTTGCAGATTTTGCTGCGTATTTTGAGACAAAACCAGGAGTGGATTGAGCAGAAGGGAGACGTATAACAACTTCCTATATAGTTCCCAATCTTTTTATAACCATTCATGGGGGATTAGCCCTAAGGGGTTTTGGCTTTAATGACACTTGTTCCCTATACAAGGGATAAGGAATAAAGGTCAGATCGCTGGAAATCCAGCTGCCGGGTCCCCCAGCAATCTGCAGAATTGGGGTCCTAAAGACTCTTGTGAATGGAATACGCACTTCATTCACTTCTATGGGGCTGCAAGTGCGTTTGTGCTCCATTCACAAGGAGTATTTAGGGGGACATTAATGATATAGCCCCTTTAAGGGTATGTTACTTTAAGAGCTGTTAAGCAAAGATTAATAAACAGCCTGAATTTGAAGTTGTGTCATATATGCCAAGGGTGTATTATACATCAAGAAAAATTGGCAGCTGTAAAAGAAGGGAGGGTCAGAGCAACAACAGTTGAGTTAGTTTTTTTTCCAAACTCCCTTGATATATACCCTGAGCGTTTTCTCTCTCGTATACAGCTCTTAACTCTCAAACATCCAGGTAAGTAAGATAAGACGCCTTCTGTGTAATCTTTTCAGATACAGTTTTATAGATTGCTTACTTCCTAATCTTCTTTTGCTATATACTAGGTTAATCAATATAAAAACTGCAAAAATACCGTATTTGATTTATTTGTAAGGAGGCATACCAAGTCTATAGTGTACAGAGCAATATAATCTAGCTGCAAAGTACTGTATATAGAGCTCTAGTGTGAACGTGCATTGAGTTTTCAAGGCAGTGAAAACACTGAAGTTGGGATTACAGGGGGGGGGTTTTTGTACTGAAGAATGGCATATTGTTTATAGTTGTAGTAATATGAGGCACGTTACTATACTAAGGGAATAGCTACAGGGGGTGCAATGGTAGCGATCGCTATCAGGTCCTGGACCCTGAGAAGGTCCCAGTGCCACATATAATATACCACTATTCTATAAGGCAAGAGGTAGGTAGGGGCCCCATTAAAAGTTTAGCATTGAGGTCCTAGGAGCATCAAGTTACGTCTCTGATGTCGCCTGTACATTGAAAACCTCTGCTTTACTGGCATAGTAGAAGCTCGCTATTCAAGTGCAGATAATACGGCCCTCAGCTCTTCAGTAAAGGGTTGCCATGTAAATCCAGTCTAACAACCAGCAGTCGAAGAAAGGAGTTGCTCGGATACACGCTGAAGGCATTTAACCCTTTAATAACCAATGCATAGCAGAAAGGACCACATGGGAGCAACAATTTTTTTTTGTGCAGGGTATCTTTTGTGAAAATTTTTAAAATTTAGGGAGCATGCACACAGTCCTGTAAGAACTACATGCAGTTTTGATGCAGTTTCTTAATTTTACTGAAAAACCATATGTTTAACCCTTTTTACTATCATGGTTTCTATCATAATGATATGTCTATGGTGGTGGTGTCTGAGAGACACCATGATACTGTAGTACTTAAGGGTTAAAGCTGGTTACACATGACCAGCTAACTGGTTGCCGTGAATGAACGGCACAGGGAGCCCATGGGGAACACACGGATGTCATCCGTGTGCCGCTCGTGCATCGGCCGTGCTTCTGCGGCCCCTTTCAATCAATGAATAGGAGACGCAAAAGTAGGGCTGCAAAATCGGACAGGAATACGACCTGCTCAATATTTTAATATTGTCAGCTCACACACACAGGACCATAAGGAAAATGTTTGTTCTCGTACCGTGTTAGCCAGTGGGTAGGAAATATAAAAAAAACAAAAAACTTGATAATCTTCAGTAGTTGATACCTTTTTAATGACTAACTAATAATGATGACAGATTACAACATTTCGGAACTCTAGGCTCCTTTCTCAAGTAAATTACAGGACCATGTAATTCACGATTATATGTACAGGCCCATAGAAATTAATAGGTCAGTGTGCTATCCAGGAAAGACCCGAAAAGCACACTGACCATTCATACAGTCACCTGCAAGGAGGTTAAAGAGAACTTGTCAGGTCAATTTGGGATACTAAACCAAACAGCCCTGTTGTAAAGATATCCATGCCCGCATTAAAAAAATCCCAATGCCCAATGAGTTGCAGCAAAGTCCATAAGACCATCTGGGTAGTTTAGTGTCCTGACAGTCTATGACTAAGGGGTCTCTCCCTGAAACGCGTAAGCGGTTCTTCATGTCGTGTTGCTAGTGTCTCGTCTCGCTTTTGGTATGTCTCTTGGATTTTATTTTTTATACTTAAATGTCGTGTTGTGAGCAAAGTTTTATGGACAATTTGTTACTGAAATAAAAGTTATGTTTTAGAGGCTTTACCACTTCGTGCTGGATACAAGCACTTGGATATTTTTGCAGTTTTGTCCTTGCCTGAAGGACGGTGTCCGTGCAGTTGCGGAGCCTCCATTATATTAGTACAAGAGTCTGGCTGTATATTGTATTTGTTTGTTTGGATTCCCTGTTAGAGTTTGATAAGTCTATCCTGTCAGTGGTCAGTATGTGCGGACAGGTTTTGCACCTTTTCTGTCCACATGGAAATGTTCCTGTGTTAGTTGGAGGTGACAGTGAGCTGCTAATAATCATATTCCTGAGGTTTGGTGGCTGTCTGTAGCACAGGAGAGGGGGGGTCTGGAAATATGGATGTTAGACAGTTGTCTTTTTGCAGTAGTGGATGTAATTTGCGTGTGATTCCTCTCAGCGTCTCCAGGTGTGGGTTATGTGATGACCAGGGGCACCAGATTGTTTTCCTGTTTGGTATTGTATTTTAATAAATCCGATCTTGGTAGGCCTTCTGGTGGCCCTGGTGATTTGGTTTTCAACTGTTCTTGGATGGTAACCCTACCTCAAGAATGTGTTTTTGAGGCCTCCCAGGTGTTTGTCTCTATCTGCAGGGTTTGAACATATGCGATGATATCTGATGGCCTGGCTGTAGACAATGGAGTTCTTTATGTGTTTCGGATGAAAGCTATCCCATCTTAGGTAGGTAGGGCGGTCAATTGTTTTCCGATACAGCGATGTCTCAATTTTGTTATCCTGTATCTTGATGACTGCATCCAGGAAGTTTATTTCAGAGAAGGAGTAATTGAGCATCAGGTTGATAGTGGGATGGAACTGGTTGAAATGTTCATGGAAGGTTTTCAGCTGTTGTATAGCATTCGGTCAATCAATGCTGGTTCTGCAGGACGAGTAAGGGCTGGTTCACATTAGCGCTTGCCTCATGTCCGGGGTCAGGAGGACCCCCCGAACGGAATATCAGTGCAACTGCAAGCACTGTGCAGTTAAAGCGCACGGACCCCATAGACTATAATGGGGTCCATGTGCTTACCGCGAACTGCCCCACATAAATCATTTGTGCGGGCAGTGCGCTGCAAGCACACAGACCCCGTTATAGTCTATGGGGTCCGTGTGCTTTAACTGCACAGCGCTCCTCCTCAACACTCCTCAACTGCACTTCGCTCCTTCTAAACACTCTCCTCCTGCTACTTGTGGACTTGGTGACTCTCCTTTAGACGAATAGTGGTTTCCCTTGAAATGAGCATTTTTTTCCCATAGACTATAATGGGATTCGATATTCCATCGAGTAGTCGAATATTGAGGCTCTACTCGAAATGAATATCGAATCTCAAAAATTTCACTACTCGCTCATCTCTAGTTCTGAGGTCTTTTTGCAAATCTGCCTTTATATGCTCTCTCAGTTAATACTGAGTACTTTTGGCTCTGCATGTATATACTGTATATATTTTGTCCTTACGGGGACTTTACTATGTCCCCTGTCCCATTCTTTTGATTTATTTATTTTCAAAGTAAAGTTCGTAAAGTTGTATTCAAAATTGAATATGATTTTTAATAAGGGAATTAATGTATAATGAAATTCTCACACAATTAAAGGAAAAAGTAGAAAAATGAGCCAAGTGAGATGTACACCCGATCGCTTCCCATTCACTTCAATGGGAGCGCTCGTAGAGAAAAAAGCAGCCCATTCATATCAATGGGGAGCGTTCGTATGCCGGCTCCCATTGAAATGAATGGGATCTGCTTTATACGCGCTGATTCTGAACGTGTTTTAACGTTCAGAATCAGTCAGCGTACCCGTAGTGTGAATGGGCCCTTATAACTCATTGTTGCCTGGGGGGAGGCAGAGATCTGCCCATAAATGGTTTCCCCTAACTCACAGCAGGACCCTGCCTAAGAAGTTTACACCTGGTCCACAAGAAATGTGAACTACCACTTCCCTAGGACAATAAGCCTGAAGATATCTCCTAACAAAAGGTGGAACAACCAGCTGGACTGTCAAAAACATGAACAGATAAGATTCTAGCAAAGACAGTAAATCAGATGACCCCCAGCTCCTCACACACCTAGTGGCAAAGGTTAAATGGAGTTCAAATTAAAATGATAGCTAAGTAAAAGAGTATATATATATATATATATATATATATATATATATATATATATATGCTTCTGTTCAAAAGTTTGGGGTCGCCCAGACAATTTTGTGTTTTCTATGAAGACTCAGACTTTTATTTATCAAATGAGTTACAAAATGAATAGAAAATATAGTCAACACTTTGACAAGGTTAGAAATAATAATTTTTATTTGAAATAGTTATTTTCTCCTTCAAACTTTGCTTTCATCACAGAATGCTCCATTTGCAGCAATTACAGCCTTGCAGACCTTTGGCATTCTAGCTGTTAATTTGTTGAGGTAATCTGGAGAAATTTCACCCCATGCTTCTAGAAGCCCCTCCCACAAGTTGGATTGGCTTGATGGGCACTTTTTGCGTACCATACGGTCAAGCAGCTCCTACAACAGCTCAATGGGGTTGAGATCAGGTGACTGCACTGGCCACTCCATTACAGATAGAATACCAGCTGCTTGCTTCTTCCCTAAATAGTTCTTGCATAATTTGGAGGAGGCTTTGGGTCATTTTCCTGTTGTAGGATGAAATTGGCTCCAATCAAGCGCTGTCCATAGGGTATGGCATGGCGTTGCAAAATGGAGTGATAGCCTTCCTTATTCAAAATCCCTTTTACCTTGTGCAAATCTCCCACTTTACCAGAACCAAAGTAACCCCAGACCATCACATTACCTCCACCATGCTTGACATATGCCGTCAGGCTCTTCCAGCATCTTTTCAGTTGTTCTGCGTCTCATTTGCGTTTCATTTCTAAGAACAAGAATAGACTGTTGAGTTTCACATGACAGTTCTCTTTTTCTGGCCATTTTGAGAGTTTATTCAAACCAACAAATGTAAGGGCTCGTTCACACGTGGGCAAAGGGGTGGATTTTGACAGCAGATTTAGCTTCAAAATCCGCCCCTTTACAATGGTGGTCTATGCTTCTTTTTTCCGCTAGTGGCGGGCCGCTGCTAGCGGAGAAAAGAAGCGACATGTCCTATCTTCACGCGGAAACCGCGGCGCGCTGGACCGCGGCTTCCGCCTAGCAGCAGCACCCTCCTATGTCGGCTCATTCATTTGAGCCGACATAGGAGGGGAAAGCCGCGACTGTGATGGTCGCGGCAGGTGGGGTTTGACCAGAGAGAGACGCGGTTCGCTGCGTCTCTCTCTGTGTCAAAACCCGCGCGAGACTGTGACCGTGTGAACTTACCCTAATGCTCCAGATTCTCAACTAGCTCAAAGGAAGGCGAGTTTTCTAGCTTCTCTAACCAGCAAGACTGTTTTCAGCTGTGCTAACATACTTGCACAAGGGTTTTCTAAACATCCATTAGCCTTCTTACAGTTAGCAAACACAATGCACCATTAGAACACTGGAGTGATGGTTGCTGGAAATGGGCCTCTATACACCTATGTAGATATTGCATTAAAAAACAGACGTTTGCAGCTAGAATGGTCAGTGCAAATGGCTTGATAAATGTGTGGAGTCAGAACCATTGCCCTAGCCAGACAATCAAAAGTAAAAGCCGTAATATTAGCTTTCAGTGTGCTGAGGCACCGCGGGTACTTCCATCTGGTTACCACTTTCTTTCTGACTCCCCAGGCTCTAGCTGCACACATGCACAGTAATGGAGGCAGACTCATGTTCACTCCATCTCACATACAGAGGACAAAAATTGGAGTGGGGGTGGAGACTTGGCTCAAGTCAATTCCATCTAAGGCTAAGTTCACATCTGCGTCCGTGTTTCCATTCGGGGGTCTACTTGGTGACACCCCCCCCCCCCTCCCCGAACATAAACCCAATCTGCTTAAAAAAACAGTTGCTGTAGGAAACCTGCTGACCCAATAGACTATAATGGGGTACATGTGTTTTCCATCCGAAGGCCGGGGCCCCACGGTTCTGAAACGCCGCGATTTGCCCACGGTGGAAACGCCGCAGGAAAAATGGCAGCATTTTACAGTACTTGCAAAGTTGCTGGGATTCATGCAAATCCCATGCCCACTTTGCAGAAAAAATTGCAGCGTGGACACGTTGTGATTTCTAAAACCGTTGTGGTTTTGAAAATTGCAGCATGTCAATTATATCTACGGAAACACTGGCTGCTTTCCCATAGATATAATTGTAACAGAAAGTCCGTGTAGGAAAAATTTGTGAACTTTCTGTTCAAAGCGCTACGGGAAGAATAGTGATGTGTTCACGCCGCGGTTGTTCCCGCAGTGCTTTAGTGCAACGTTTCCAGCCCATGGGACCATAGCTGAAAAGGACGAAAAATGCGGAGAGAAAGGCGCTGTTTGCAGATCTTTTCTCACTGCATTTTTCATGCAGAGAGGGGAGCGGAAACCCCAAATGTAGCGCAAGCGCTGGTGTGATATGAACCCAGTGTCACACTGAGAACAGGAAGAAGTGTCATGGGTAGTGTAAGTGAAGACTTGGAGTGAATCCAGGACAATTCAGAACTAGGCAATAGCATAAGGACCCATTATATAGAGGTTGCTGTCTAGTAGCTTAGTGGGCTCATACACATTAATGAAAATGTCTGTTTGCCTTGTTACCAGAATTCCTTTACCCCCACCCCCCTCATAAGGAATCCACCTACTAGTTCCCAGTCTTCTGACTGAGGCCATTTGGTAAGGTGAACTTCTTGAGATCTGTTCATATGGTGCAGTACCTGTGAAGGTGGTTTAGCCCAGAGTCTGGGAGCTTAGTAGCAGGGGGTTGAACTGCTGGGTCATTCTCTGTGTGTAAACTTTGCTGCAGTTGTGGTGGTCGCCTTGCATCATAAGGACCCAGTATGCAGGTCGTCATGAAGTGGCTCTTGGGCTTAGGCTGTTGCAGATGACCGTGGCCACGTTCAGAGTACTATCTGGATATTTCACAGTTAGCACACTGACCAATTCTTTTCTATGGTCCCGTACACACAACCGTGGAGTTCACGGTCATGTGTGCGGGCCAACAGTCCGCGCTGCAAAATATAGAACAGGTCCTATTCCTGTCCTATATTGTGGCCCTTGCTTCCAAGGCTCCTATTCATTTATTTCACGGCCTGCTGGTTGCAGCACGGTCATCTGCAGTCGGCCTGATACTGTATACTAAGATCCTCATGTTAATTGTTTCAGATTTTTCTGAGAAGCCTGGATCAATCAATCATACCAGGATATGTGAATTCACTGATGGGTAATTTACTCAATTATTAACTTTGTCACAGAAAGAGTAAATTTAAAACATAACTTTTAATTTTTAAGATAAAAAACAAACAAACAAAAAAAGCCCCAATGTGCGCTAAAAATTGAGAAATGACACACACTATACGGAATGATGATGTCCGTGTGCGTTAATAAATTCCTCAATATATAACTGTAGTCACTGTGTAGAAGGATAGTGACCCAATTAGGAGAATGTAGATAGGAGAGCCATGAGCCACTGCCCCTCAGTCATCCATATATATATAGCATCCTAACCTGTACTGGTTATAACAGTCACTCTAAACCCCTGTGATTAATTACACACCTGGGGAAGGAAAGGGTATATGGATTTGGCATAAAGTAGATATTACTGCTCTCCTATTCTGACCTAATGTGGGCTATGTACTCCTCATAGCTCCTCTACGCGTTTCGCCAATGTATATTGCATGGCTCCTCAGGAGGACGATATTAAATATATACAGCCGCTATTGTTTGCAGTTAAAACTGTGCATAGCACATTACTGCTTCCTACCATCAAGGATGCAGGAACTGCAGTTTTAACTGCAAACAATAGCGACTGTATATATTTAATATCGTCCTCCTGAGGAGCCATGCAATATACATTGGCGAAACGCGTAGAGGAGCTATGAGGAGTACATAGCCCACATTAGGTCAGAATAGGAGAGCAGTAATATCTACTTTATGCCAAATCCATATACCCTTTCCTTCCCCAGGTGTGTAATTAATCACAGGGGTTTAGAGTGACTGTTATAACCAGTACAGGTTAGGATGCTATATATATATGGATGACTGAGGGGCAGTTGCTCATGGCTCTCCTATCTACATTCTCCTAATTGGGTCACTATCCTTCTACACAGTGACTACAGTTATATATTGAGGAATTTATTAACGCACACGGACATCATCATTCCGTATAGTGTGTGTCATTTCTCAATTTTTAGCGCACATTGGGGCTTTTTTTGTTTGTTTGTTTTTTATCTTAAAAATTAAAAGTTATGTTTTAAATTTACTCTTTCTGTGACAAAAATACCAGGATATGTGGTCCATGTCTTTTTTTTAAAAAAAACCCAAATATTTGTTGTACATTTTTTTAGCACATTTCACCTGTAAAATTAAGAAAATGCATCAAAAACTGAAACAAACTGCATGCAATTTTTTTTTATTTTTACCTGCACTCAACCATACCAAGTGTAGGTTCTAACCAGTGAAGCTAAGATTGTTGAAAAGATAAGAAGTTAGCATTGCCAAGAGCTATGAGGGCCAGGAATTCAAGGTTAATAGTGCTGTGAATTTAGGCAGTTATCAGTGCCTGGAGCTATTAGTGTGAGAGTCCAGGCAGCTAAAGGCAAACTTAGTGTAGTGAGTGGAATATGAGGAAGCACTCTGCTATCTTTACATTGCTGTTTTAAATAGTTAAAAACATTGTAAACAGCTAGTTTAGTTGCTATTTATATTGGCACAGGAGCTGAGATAACAATAGCAACTTACACATTAGATCTGATATGGTGTGTTGAAGGGATCAGAGGAAAGGAGGGGGAGGATCCTTGTTTATTTATTTTTTCCCCTTGACATCCTAGTAGCTTGAATACCTGTTGTGGCTACTATACCCCCAATCAGACCTATGCGACTATCTGTAGTCTAGCTATCCTACATACAGGTGATGGTGGTTCACTTGTGGGGGAGCAATTTTATCCTATTAATATTAATGTTTGTGGGTTTGTGTGTTTGGATGTTTGTTCCTCAATCACGCAAAACCCGCTCGACCGATTTGGCTGAAAGTTTCCACAAACATAGTTAATACACCCGATTGCGCAATACGCTACTTTTCGTCACAATAGCACACATACGTTTGTGCCAGGACCCCTACAAAACCCAAACTCACACCACCATCTCTGCAATCTCACACACTTTGGACCATAGCAAGTCCCAAAATTCATATTGCCCTCTACAGCTTAGCCCCTAACCCCACACAATCACATACACATATACTTTACCACTTTGCCCCTCACCTTAACGATACTCCAGGAGGCTCTCTTTAACCCTCCAGAGCAGCCATGTTTGCCGACCCCCATCGCTCTGACAATCCGTGACACCGCCCACCCATGTCAATACCCCTAGGCAGTCTAATAAATGCAAAAACAAAAACACAAGGGGAAAAAAAATAAAATGAAAAATAAAAAGTATTACAAATTCAAATCCCCCCCCCCTTTCCCTAGAACACATATAAAAGTAGTTAAATACTGTGAAACACCTACATGTTAGGTATCCCTGTGTCCGAAATCTCTACAAAGCTATACAAATATTTTGCATGGACGCTTAACGCCGTAGCGGCAAACATACTGAAAAGTCCAAAACCGCTGTTTTTTCACTATTTTCATTATCATACAAATATCAATCAAAAGTGATCAAACCAATAGCATTTCCCGAAAATGCAACAACTACAAACTACACCTGGCCCCGCAAAAAAAGACATCCCCCGACACAGACAAATAAAAAAGTGACTGCTGTCAGAATATGGCAACTTTTACAAACAAAAAAATGTCAACACACTACTGGCAGAAAATAACAAAGCATACAATGTCGTATATCGAAGTATATTAACTTCAAATACCTCTGTCCCACAGACACTATGTACAGTTTATACCAACACCGTATAGCAGCTCAAATACAAATTAACTTCAACACAAAAGTCTCATGTATTGTCTGAATTACAGCAAAAACAAGATACAAAGTTACATTTCATGTCCCATACCTTATACACAGTACGAAAACCTTACCCGCGCCTGTATATACCCACTTCTACAATCACCGCAGACAAAGTCGCGGGTACCAGCTAGTATTAAATATTTTAATGGGTATTAATAAAAGCTTTTGAGTTTTAATTTGCTACCCTATATTTTTGGATACTCACTTTATCCCCTGTTTTTTTCCAACCAAACCAAGTGCACACATAACATGGGTTTCTCTTCTCTAAGTATCCATTCAGTCTTTTGATTTTTCTGTCCAAGAAAGAAGAGAGGGAAAAAAAACAAAAACTGTACAGAGCCATTATATTAAATGGGGCCATTTACATGTCTGTTTATCTTCCACAAACTGAGAGACCCTGAGGAAAAAAAAAAACATGCGCTATTATTAATTATTTTTTTTTTCTCTACCATGCTAATCTATGGGTTCCTCCTAATAATCCTACTAATATTAGTGTATGTTTGTTATTCAATCAGGCAAAAACCGCTGAACGGATTTGAATGAAATTTGGCACATAGATAGTTTGTAACCTCGATTAAAACATAGGTTACTTTTTATCCCGGTAAATGACATGGCTTCACGAATGTTATGAATTTGTGTTCACATACTATATTACACTGCTGTTGCAGCAGCTTATCTCAGCCAGGTCTGTTATCTCTTTATGTAAACATTCAGCTAACCCTCAGTGGATTGTGTATATGCATTTGCATGTTATCTGATCAGCTCCAGACAACATGCTGACACACTGGATTGGAAACCACATTTGATCCAAATTGGCAATTTGCTACTTTTAAACATGCTGGGAAAAAGAAAATCTAATTTGTTGCAAAATTCTAAAACAACAGCTATGAACGTAGCCAGAAGTCACAGAGTTCTCCTCAAGTGGAGCTGAGGGGGATCATCGGCACCAACAACATTCATTATATGGTGTCTTAGCGAGCTGCTGTGATGCCGGAACAATCACGGAAACAGTGCGAGGAATGAGTTCAGCGGCAGGCGGGCTTGACAGCTGCCGAAACGCTAGAGCAAATGGATCATCAACACCAACAACATGCTCATTATATTGTAACACTCAGGAGGGCCAGGGCTGCTATCACGGGTAATTTATCATATGTGGCCAGCTTTCAGGGGGTCCCTGGGTCCCAAAAGTGCACAAAATTTCCTTTTTGATGTCCCCGACTACCCACCCCCACTCTGATATCTGACAATGACAACAGACAACCAGGCTTCGGGGGTAATTGTTGCTCTTTTACTAGCAGGATAAAGTAATACAAATGTACATATGGAGGGATTTTTCACATACAATACAGCGATCTTTGTAGGTAGTATCCAGTTAGCAGATGACGGAGGCAAAATGCTTTGGATAGATTAATTCGTAGTTGCTTGGGTAGTAAAATTGTATATACTTTTAAAGATGGCCTGTATCCAGGGGGTTAATCGTCAACAACTGGGTACACGTATGTAGAATAGCAAATACAATTTTTCTTAGCAGCGGGAGATTCTCAATTTCTGCCAGACTAGCTATGGGCTTCTTAAATATAGAGTTGTCCCAAAGACTTACTTGAATAGAGAGATATGTGTAGACGTCCCAGATGTATGGATAAAACAAGTCCATCAACTTTTAGTGCTTGTAGGCTTGGAGCTCCAGAGGAAAACACTCTCTGAGAAGGATCTTGAGAACAGAGGAAAAGACATCTCTGCTTGCTGTACCCTGATAGTTGGCAGCCATTATCAGTTATTCATGTGCTCTGTCTGCTAGCTGTGACTACACAAAAGACCCAAAGAAAAAGCTCCCCAACCCCCCTGGAGGGAACTGTAACTCGACTCCTCCTCCAGGCCAAATCAAGGGAGCTTGATTGATCCTGAAGGTCACTTGATTATACTGGACACACCTTCACACTGACAACTCAAATTACAATGGCAAGTATAGGCAGGGGTAGTTCACAAAAACATCCACAAGATGGTGCATGCTCTGGAAAAATAGAAATGAAGGAATGAAGGGGGAGTAAATCTTTACCTTATATGGAAATGTCCATACCATCTCGGTCTGCAAGGACTACTAGAGGGAATTGGACTAGCAGTACCGGGACATTACAATATGACATCCCAGTAAGCTGAGATGCTGGAACAATCACAGGCACAGCATGAGGAACAAGTTCAGCAGCAGGACAGCTTAAAAGCTGCTGAAACGCCGGAGCAGGCAAACCATCGATGGCAACAATTTGCTGAATATAAGCGGATCATTGAAGCCAACAACATGCAGACGAAGTCGCAGGCAGATGCTAGTGAGGAATAAAACAGACTGCACGTGGACAGACGTCATCCGTTGTGCTGTCTCTGTGTCATCTGTTTTTCATAGACTTTCTGAGCATCTGAACTTCTTGTACACACACACAAAAAAAACAGATGACACTCAGATCAAACACAGAGATATACTAATATAACATACTTTTTTTTTTTTTTTTTTTTTAAAGGCCTCAAAACGGATCTTATGTGTGAAAGCAGTGTAAGACCTGACGATCGGCTGTCATCACTGTAGGAACATCTAGTCACTCACAAATGTAGCATTACATGAAGCATAATGACCGGCTTGCAATGTAAGATAAGGGAGGGCACGTAGTAGCAAAGTAAGTGTAGGCTTGGGCATGACAGGGACAAAAAAAAATGCAGGGGGGTTCAGCAGTTAGGGGGTTAAGAATTTGGTGGGACAATTAGAGGCGTAGGGGTCAAGTAAAGTACACAGGGGATGGCCCAGGCTACTGATATAAAACCCCTTGTCACTTACCTCCTGGTGAGACACTCATGCCTGGATGATTGGTCTGAGTCTGTCAATGCAAGACCACCCCCACTTTGAGTCCATATGCTTTAACAGAATATGGACAGTGGTTGCTTTATATGACACAACCACTTTTTCTGGTCACCAAAGTATCTAAACCTTCATCACACTATGAGCCAGATTTAATAATAATGGTGGAAATTTATCAAGCCCTTAACTCCCAAATTGTGGCATTAAAAATCACAAAGGAGATTTGCAATGATTTGAGCAAAACTTTTGCAACTTTTTGCATTTTTAAACCAGCCATTCATGCCAGGTCCCTATTGTCTGGGCTGTGGTAGCAGGGAGCAATGAAATAGAGTTTTCATATGTAGTTACATAAGTAAGCGGTGTTAGCCTGACTAGCTGGTTTCAAACAAGGAGCACATCAGTTTTTGCTGCCTGTTTAACCGGTTAAGGACCAGGCCCAGAAGTACATTAAGGAATTGTTTTTTCGTAACACATTATACTTCATGTTAGTGGTAAACACTAATCAATATTTTTGTATTTATTTATAAAAAAACTAGCAAATTTGATGGAAATTTGGAAAAAATTGCAATTTTCAAAATGTGAAATTCTCTGCTTTTCAGGCAGATAGTCATACCATCCAAATACATGAATAAATATTATCTCCCATATCTCTGCTTTATATCGGCATCATCTTTTGATCGTCTTTTAATTCATTTTGGATGTTACAAGGCTTACAAGTGTAACAGCAATTTTCCAGATTTACAAGAAAATTCCTCAAACTAATTTTTTAGGGACCACTTCAGTTCTGAAAGGAATTATAAAGGCCTATATAATAGAAACCCCCATAAATCACCCCATTTTCAAAACTACACCCCTCAAATTATTCAAAACAGCATTTGGGATGTTTGTTAACCCTTTAAGCATTTCATAAGAATAAAAATAATATGGAGGTCAAATTTAGACATTTCATTTTTTTTCACTAATACATTCATTTAGATCTAAAATTAACACATTCACAAAGGGTTAAAGGAGAAAATGCATCTCACATTTTGTTATGCAATTTCTCCCGTGCACAGAAATACCCCACATGTGGGTGTAAACTGATTTTTGGGCACACGGCAGTGCACGAAAGGGAAGGAGTGACACTGGGTGTTTGAACAGCATATTTTGCTGGAATAATTTTCAGGCACCATGTCACATTTGCAGAGCCCTTAGCGTACCAAAACAATGGAAACCCCCCAAAAGTGACCCCATTTTAGAATCTACACCCCTCACGGAATTCATCAAGGGGTATAGTGAGCATTTAGACCGTACAGTTGTTTCACAGATTTTACTAACATTGGAATGTGTAAAAGAAAAATTACTAAAATGTCACTTTATCCCCAAAGTTTTCATTTTCACAAGGGGTTAAAGGAGTAAAAGCCCACCAAAGTTTGTTAAACAATTTATCCTGAACACGGCAATACCCCATATGTGGCCATATTCAGCTGTATGGGAACATGGTGGGGCTTGGAATGGAAGGAGCGCTATTTTGCTTTTGGATGGCAGATTTTGCTGGAATAATTTTTAGGTGCCATGTCGCATTTGCAGAGCCCCTAGAGAACCAATACAGTGGAAACCCCCTAAAAGTGACCCCATTTTGGAAACTACACCCCCACAGAACATATCAAAGGGTAGAGTGAGCATTTTGACCCTACAGCTGTTTCACAGATTTTATTAACATTGGGACATGAAAATGAAAATTTACTTTTTTTCCAACAAACTGTCAATTTAGCCCCAAATTTTTCATTTTCACAAGAGGATAAAGGAAAAAAAGCTCCCTAAAGTTCGTTACACAATTTCTCCTGAACACAGAAATGCCCCATATGTGGCCATAATCTACTGTATGGGAACATGGCGGGGCTCCGAATGGAAAGAGCGCTATTTGGCTTTTGAAGGGCAGATTTTGCTGGAATATTTTTCAGATCCCATGTTGCATTTGCAGAGCCCCTAGTGTACCAATAAAGTGGAAACCCCCTAAAAGTGACCCCATTTTGGAAACTACACCCCTCATAGAATTTATCTAGGGGTTTGGTGAGCATTTTGGCCTCACAGCTGATTCACAGATTTTATTAACAATGGGACGTAAAAATGAAAAATTACTTTTTTTTCCAATTAATCGTCCATTTAGCGCCATATTTTTAATTTTGCAAGTAGCTGAAGAATTAAAAGCCCCCCAGAATTTGTTACACAATTTCTTCTTAACACGGCAATACCCCATATGTGGCCATAATCTGCTGTATGGGTATACGGTGGGGCTCAGAATGGAAAGAGCGCTATTTGGCTTTTAGAAAGCAGATGTGGCTGGAATAGTTCTCAGGTGCCATGTCGCATTAGCTGAGCCCCTAAAGTATCAATACAATGGAAACCCCCCATTGTGACCCCATTTTAGAAACTACACAGGTGACAGTAAACTGGAATTCACCAAGAAGTGACCCCATTTTGTAGGGACAATTTTAGGGCCTCTGCAAATGTGACGTGGTGTCCAAAAACAAAGAATATAAATCTGCACTCCAAAAGCACATATCGCTCCTTCACATCTGCGCCCTGCTGGGTACCCAAATAGCGGTGTATGCCCACATGTATGACACTGGTGTACCCCGGATAACGGACTTAATGCCATATGTGGGTATAAATGGCTGTTTGGGCACAACCGGGCACAGAAGGGAAGGAGCGCTTTTTTGGTTTTTGGAGCACAGTTTGGTTTTAGGACACCATGCCACTTTTGCAAAGCCCCTGAATTGCCAATAAAGTGGAATCCGCAGACATGTCACCCCATTTTGGACACTACCCCACTCATGGGATTTATCAAGTGGTGTAGCAAGCATTTTTAACCCCTGAGTGTTGCATTTATTTAGTTTCCAGAAATGAAATCACAGCTGATAATGAGAAGTTAAAAATGAAAAATTTCCAGAGATTCGCCATTTTAGTGCCCGATATGTTGTGCCCAACTTATGTCAGCAGAGACACTCCAAAAACTGGTAAGCGGGTATCCCGGGCACAACAGCTTTTAGAGCGTTCATCTCTGATACAAGCCGGGCACAACATATTACGCACTGAAATGACGGATTCCTGGAAAAATTGTCATTTTCACCTCTCACAATCAGCTTCGTATTCATTTATGGATAATAAGTTATAGCAACACTTGGGGGTTAAAAATGCTCTCTGTACCCCTGGAGAAATCCTTCAGGGGTGTAGTTTCCAAAATAAGGTCACATATCAGGGGATTCCACTTTACTGGCGTTTCAGATCTACAAAAGTGTCATGGCATCCAAAAACCAAACCGTCTGTGCTCCAAAAACCCAATAACCCTTCTTCCCTTTTGCGTCCAGCTGTGCCCTAATATCAGTTTATACCCACATATGACATTACGTCCGATATAACGGGTACACCAGTGTCATACATGTGTCATAAACTGCAGTTTGGGCGCACAGCAGGGCGCAGAAGCGAAGGAGCGCTATGCGGCTTTTGGAGTACAGATTTTGATGTTTGGTATCTGGACGCCATGTCATGTTTGTAGAGCCTGTAAGGTACCAGAAAAGTGGATTCCCCAAAGGAGTGACCCCATTTTGAAAACTGCACCCCTCAAAGAATTTATCAGGGGGTGTAGTGAGTATTAGTATCCCAGACGTGACTGCACAGCGGATGGCGAAGAGGGAATATATAAGCTGTGCGGAGAACATTGCAGACACCAAATTCCCTACTATGTCCCAGTAGCTCCTATGATTGGGGGAGTCACTCTGGGGGTCACATTGGGGGTCACTTCTGGTGTTTTTTCCCTCATAAGCTGTAAATCTGGGGTGTCCCCTGATATTCGCTCGCACAGCTTATATATTCCCTACCTGCGGCAGCCAGTTGTGTTCTAATAATTTGGCGATTTTTGGGGGGTTTTGCCTTGACATTGCTAGATGCTATATTTTCTTTATTTTTCTGGTGACATGGCCATATAAGGGCTTGTTGTTTGCGGGATGCGATGTATTTTGTAATGACACCATCTTTGGGTGCCTACAACTTACTGATTACATTTTATTAACTCTTTCTTGCTGGATTAAAAAAAAAAAAAAATCAATCCTGCATAGAGTTTTACATTTTAAATTTTTCGCCATGCAGCGTACAGCATAAGTAACATGTGTCCTTTATTCTGTGGGTCGGTACGGTTACGGCGATACCTCATTTATGTTATTTTTTTATGCGATACTAATTCTGCAGAACAAAAACACATTTGGGGACATAAATCAGTGATTTTTGCATCGCCATCTTCTGAGAGGCGTAACATTTTTATTTTTTGGTTGACAGTGTTGGTTGAGGGCTTATTTTTTGTGGGAAAATGTGCGCTTTTTATTGGCACTATTGTGGGGTGAATATGACTTTTTGATCACTTTTTATAGCATATTTTGTAGGATGAGATGGCAAAAAATCATTATTTCCGGCGAGTTTTTTCCGTTTTTTTTTTTCCAACGTTCACCGTGTACATTAAATATTATTTCAGTTTTATTGTACAGGTTGTTACGGACGCGGTGGTACCAAATATGCATTGCTTTTTTTAATTTTTAGTGCTTTTTTTTATATAATTCATTTTGTATAGAAAAAAGGGATTTTTGGACTTTAGAACTTTATTACTTTTTTCATACACTTTATTTATTTTTTTTTAACTTTTTTTTAACTTTTTCATGTGTCCCTGTAGGACACTTGAATCAGTTGATGCTTTGATGAAAGCATCAGCTGATTCAGCACAGTAGCAGACAGGACACGAGCAGGACATGAGCCTGCTCGTGTCCTGTAAGCTGCAGAGGAAGTGAGACACATCGCTCACTTCCTCCACCGTCTGGCAGGATCACCAGGTATGTGGGGGCTCCGGTAGTCTGGGGTCACTGGCCAGACCCCAGACTACCTTGTACTGACATCGGCACCCCCCGATCTCGCCGCGGGGGGTGCCGATCGGGTTAACCTGTCGGCGGATCCCTTTCGATCGCGCCGTGATGTTTGACGGCGCGATCGAAAGGGTTAACACGTCCAGTCGGACTCAGTTCCGACTGGACGTTATGGAGGAAGGGGTTAGGTGTTAGTAACACCTAACCCCTGTCCCCCCCCGCACCCCTCCCCCCGCCAGAAAGGTACCTAAAGGCCGGACGTATTTCGGCAATAGTCCGGTCTTTAGGTACCAGCACATGAGGCCGTAAATTTACGTACGGCGGTCCTCATGTGGTTAAGACTGAGGCCCTATGTTGCAGAAACGCAGCTTTTTTTTGTTGCAGATTTTGCTGTGTTTACTGGAGCCAAAGCCAAGAATGTCAGAGGCATAACAGGGTTTATGGGAGGGGGTTCATACCTGCACTCGTCGTCCAGTTTGTGCAATCTGGCCAGTTACACTCTTCTGCCCCCCGAAACTGGTCAGGAGACCGAAACCTGGCGGTCAGTTTTCAAGACCATTCACTTGAATGGGTTTGCAAAGGTGTCCGCCCGTGTGCGTCTTCTGCCTGTCTGAGGGGAAACCGTTTGTTTTAACTGGACACGAAGCCTTGCGTGTCCGACTTTGTGTCTGGATCACAGAAACCGTTATTTCACATTCTAGCATTTTTTCCATTTGTTTCATTTGCTTTCAATTGTACTTAAAAAGAATTATTAATAGTGACAAGCTTGTTGCAGACGCCATGCACATGGTAGCAAAAGAGGTGCAAGGGTGTGGAAGGGTGTAATGGTTGAACAGCCACTCATGCCAGGTCCCCATTATCTGGGCTGTGGTAGCAGGGAGTAATGAAATAGTTTATTGCTCAATTTAATATGTAGATCGCCTTCTTTCAGGCTTGAGTCCTTCTATCTGCAATTCTTTCACAAGCTCGAAAACATCTTGATAGTACTGGAACATACAACTGTACACCAGTTAAGAGTTGTCCCATCTGTTCTAACCCAGCCTCATCTTGAGAGGTAGGGGATAGAAGCAGGACATGGATCACCCCTCCAGCCACATTCACTTGTGAGCACACACTCCTTTCCAACCCCTGTATATGAACTTTTGTTTCACTTGAACCATTTGGCTCTAGCTCCTGGTTTCTCTTGCACAACAGCTTAGTTGTACACCATGCAGGGAACTACAATATGGCATCTTTCACATTCCAAAATAGGAATATCCATCTAGGTGCCATGTAAATGTAAAAAAAAAAAAGTCATATAGTGTATATAACGTTATTAACTAGAAACTGTGTTTCTTACTTTGTATTGATGTAGGACCTCATCACCATGTGGCTACTTCTTCTTCTTGTGCTCTTGGGTCTGATCTTCCTATACAGAAGATACAGATATGGTCTAATCCTTGAGAATCTGACAGACAAATATGTCTTCATCACTGGATGTGATACAGGATTTGGACATCTGTTGGCAAAACAGCTGGATAAGCATGGAATAAAGGTTTTGGCGGCTTGTCTGACTGAACATGGGGCAGAGGAGCTGAAGAAAGAAACCTCAACCAGATTGCAGACAACTCTACTAGATGTCACCAACAGCCAAAGTGTCAGCGCTGCTGCAGAGTGGGTCAATGATATTGTTCGTGATAAAGGTGAGGTATATAAGTACACAAAGGTACATGAAGAGACATATCGCATGTTTACAGACTACAATCGACCATAGTGTGTTTTTGAAGGCTTCGCCCCTTCTATCAGTCCCTAGTTTAGCATACATTTGTCAAGTTATTAAGTAGAAGATAAATGGAAGGATCGTCCCACACTGGGGTTGTAGTCTATATCCATTGAGACACTTAAGGCTGCTGTGGGGGAGGTAGATCGGTAGCAGCAATGGTGCAGACCCAGTGAGAGACAGGAATACAAAAGTAGCAAACAGGTTTATTCAAAAAAAAAAAAAAAAAAAAAGAAAACCTTCACATCAGGAATCCACAACTCCTTCTAGCCAACCTTCAATATGTTAGACAGCTAGATTCCTCTCTCAGGGCTGTCTCAAGTTTAGCCTTGGGCTGAATCTTCCTTCTCAGAGGCTGTGTTAGGAACCGCAGGGCTCAATGTGCAGAGCTAGCTTACACTCTCACCACAACCTGCTAAGGGCTCATTCACATCTGCGCCCGGTCTCCATTCTGCAGGTTTCCGTTTCCTGTACAAAACAGAGGCAGGAGACGGAAACCTGCAGGACTCTTTCATACCTATTCATTTGAATGGGTTTGAAAGCTGTCCGGCCGTGAGCGGCGGTGAGCATTTTATGCTCTCCGCCGCGAAACCGTTTTTCTAAATCCGGACACAGAGTCGGAAATGCAGTACTCTGTGTCCGGTTTAAAAAAAAAAACGGTTTCGCAGCGGAGAGCATAAAACACTCACTGCCGCTCACGGCTGGTCCCGGTCTGTGGTTTCCGTCTTCCTGCATGCAGAAGACGGAAACCACAGAACGGAGACCCGAACGCAGGTGTGAACCTAGCGTAAGCTGTTCTCTAACAGTTACCCTGGTGACCTAGGGTATGTTCACACTGAGTTTTTGCAGGCAAATTTTGAGGCGGTATCCGCCTCAAAATCTGCCTGCAAAAATGGCTCCCATTGACTTCAATGGGAGCCTCTTGCTTTTTTCCCCGCTAGCTAGTAGTGGAAAAAAGAAGTTACATGACGTATCTTGCCACAGAATCCACGGCCGAGTCAGCTGCAGCGTCTGTGGCTCGAGACACGCTCCTGTTTAGGCCCAATCAGGAGCGGGATGCCATGATGGAATGCTGATGCTGAATTGGCATCCCTTTGCGCCTAGCTGTGCGGAAAGTTCACAAAGCAGAAAAGGTTTCCATCACCTTTTCTGCTGTGGTAACATACCCTCAAGTCTCCCAAACCCCATCCAGTGGTCTGTGATAGGCCAGAGCTGTACCAAGTAGAGGGGGTGAAGAAGGGGAGACTAACAGGGAAATAACAAGGGGAAAGCTGAAAAAATGTGACATGCAACACATAACATATAGACAGGACATACAAACATAACCCAGAGGCACAAAGACAGTCACATTATAAGCAGGAGCACTCTGGGATGCTGTATATGTCAATAGCATCTGTCAAGGGGTGGGTTATATCGATAGCAAGTGAACGGCCTAAGTTACTTTGGCAGGGACCCAATTGTGATGGCTATTCAACTTGATCTAAACAGCTACTAAACTGGTTGACTGGTGAAAGAGTCATCAGTGCCCAAAATCCACTGATGTGTGGGAAGCAAAGGCTAGCCCATTTCAAAATTAGGGCATTAGTACCATTATTATGGTACAAATTGCTGAAAACATTACTGCTGGTCCCATGGCTGGGACCCCACTTATCACAAAAACAGGTGTCCAGTGCAGCGCCATTCATAGTCTTTGAGACAGAAGGAGATAGCCAAGTAGAGTCCCAAACTGTCCAATGCCACAGATCTTAAATGAGGCAGCACCTTGCATGTGTGACTGTCAGTAGACACAGGACTCTCGTTCTTGGGATTGATAGGGATCCCAGCAGTGATAATTTATGAGTCTAGGAATATTTCTTTTACTTTGCTTTTTCTTATGTCACTTTACAGTATGTTTGATTATGTTTTGCAGGACTTTGGGGCCTGGTGAACAATGCTGGCACTGCTATTCCCGTTGCACTGAATGAATGGCTGACTAAAGATGACTTTGCCAAAATTGTAGATGTAAATCTTCTTGGACTCATTGATGTTACACTTAAAATGCTTCCCATGATTCGAAGAGCTCAGGGTCGTGTTGTCAACATTGCAAGCATTGCTGGAAGAATAGCTGTCTGCGGTGGAGGATACTGCATATCAAAATATGGGGTAGAATGCTTCTCAGACAGTCTTCGGTAAGAGTACATTTACATACTGTACTGTATAGTTAACAGATGTGAAATCTGGCACCTTAAAGGGAGTCTGTCAACAGGATGAACTATATTATGCCAGCCGCACAGTCAGATAGATCAGACTCTTCTAATTGTAACTCTTTTTTCCCCATTGAATAGTTGTGCCTCTTTTGCTGAGATATTTCTTTATTTCACAATATGCTCCACACTGCTCTAATATATCTTCCCCTCCCCCCACCCCTTCTTTGAGTGACAGGGCTAGGCAATATTTCAACTTAGAAACCTTTCCTTGTCACTCAAAGAAGGGAGAGGTAAGGTGGGAGTACCTAGTTTATGTATGGCATAGCAGTTTGGAGCAACAGAAGCACCCATGGTGCTCCAGATTTCTCATTTGCATATTCTGAAATGAATTAATATCTCTACAAACGGAGGTAAAAATTTTCATGTGAGAAGAAGCATTAAATTCCGATGAGCCTAACCTTACTAAATGTGTTGCTAATTTAATGCTTCACCCTGGTGACAAACCACTTTAACCATTTCCAGACCGCCCATAGACTGTTTACATCTGGAAGGTGGTTGTCTAGTTCTACAAGGATGTACCGGTATTTCCAAGCAGAACTGATGAAATCATGCAGCTACTGAAATGGGGAGCCAGCTGGAGCTTCCAGAGAGAAGGCAGGGAAGCTGTATTACCTTCCCTGCCTTCCCGATCACTGCGTATACAGTGCTCAATGAGAATTTTATACAGCACTATGGGCGCCTCCATGTTACGGCTCCCCTCTGAGCCAGCAGTCATGTGATCCTCCGGAATCAGCATCTGTAAGGGGTATACACACGTAGTAAAGTGGCGTTGATTCTGCCACAATAACTAGCACTGATAAAGACTCCCATCGACTTCAATGGGTTCCGTTTTCTGCGCGAAACACATTGAAATCAATGAGTTAAAAAGCCTGCCATTGATTTCAATGTGTTCCGTGCAGAAAACGGAACCCATAGAAGTCAATGGGAGTCTTTCTATCAGCGCTGATTCTGCCACAAGTTATTGTGGCAGAATCAGTGCCACTTTACTTTGTGTGAATGCCCCCTAAGAGCTGCTGGGCCCTGCAGAACCCTGATCAGCTCTATAAGATGTATATACTACCGTAAAGGAGGCTGTATTTCTCCTGCAATTGAGGCTAAATGTACCAGCTCCAGTTTCAGGGGAAATCAGCTTCCCCTACAAAAAAAGGGATGAGATGTCCCCTAAGGTCTATTATGACCTTATGGGGACACAATGTTAAAAACAAAAAAAATTATGGAAAAAAAATGTAAATAAGATAATTAAAAAAATAAATACAATACGCTAATAAAACACTATTATTAAAGGTTATAGCCCCGCCCCAACGGAGATCATACAAAATAAAAATTACTGTAATGGAGCGGAAAAACTGTTTTCTAAAGTTTTTTATTAGCACTCTGTGTTATTATATTAAAATAAAAAAATGAAAAGTGAAAACAGAATATTTTCCTTCTTATTTTATTTATATTTTCCCAGATATAAAGAAAATTAAAACACATGCAAAGATAAAAATGTAAAAATAAAGCACAAAAAAAGATGCAGAAATTAGTTGAATAACATATATGATAAAAATGTTACAGCCCTCAAAATCGCACATAGAAAAAAAATTAAAAAATTTGTCTGGTACTGGACCAGAAATTGGCCCGGTATGGAAATGGTTAACTGATTGTGAGGCATTAAGGTCCCCGACGACTC
The DNA here is from genome assembly GCF_031893055.1 of Leptodactylus fuscus. Classification (NCBI taxonomy): domain Eukaryota; kingdom Metazoa; phylum Chordata; class Amphibia; order Anura; family Leptodactylidae; genus Leptodactylus; species Leptodactylus fuscus. The sequence continues at coordinate 227,274,497 of NC_134266.1, forward strand.
AAAGGCGACTGAGGCACTATTTTCCCAAAGGATTCGCAGTCATTTTGGGGAGGATTGGCAATCCCCAGAACAAGATCCGGGGGCTGTCAATCAATTGCCAAGGATAGCCATGAACCTATTGAAGGCTCCCAGGCTTGTCTTGGCATTTCTTCTATGACAGGATGCTCAATGCGGCCTGTAATATAAGTGCCAGTATTTTTCAATTTATTAGCATTGCAATGCATTGCATTAGTGATTAGACCTAATCCAGTATACCGTTTAAGAAAAAATAGAAGTAAAAAATATATATATACATAGTATAATCAAAAACGGCATCTGGCCCTTCAAAAAAAAAGCTGCCCTATGCATCCCCATACAAAAGTTATAAAAAAAAAAGGTAGAGGTGCTAGACTATAATGACAAAAAATATGTCATCCGTGTCCTGCCTGAATAGGAACTGCAGAAGCAGGGCTGCAAAATCATACAGGAATAGGACCTGTTCCATGTATTGCGGCCTGGACTGTTGGCCCGCACATGGGACCGTGTAATTTACAGTCATGTGTACAGGCCCATAAAAAGGAATGGTTCAATGTGCTATCCGGGAAAAACCCAGATGGCACACTGACCATTCATACAGTCATCTACAAAGGGGCTTAGAGTATTACTAGTGTTGAGTGAATAGTATTCGTCGAATACCTCGCCGGCATGGGAATGCGTGTAATCGGCCGAACACCAAGGGTTTCTAAAATTCGATGCGTTTAACCCCTTGGTGTTCGGACGATTACATGCATTCCTACATCGGCGAGGTATTTCGATGAATACTCTTCGCTCAACACTAAGTATTACCATGGAGCGTTCCTTACTTTGTGTATTTTTGCATTTTCTAGACGTGAAATTGGCAGATTTGGTGTAAGAGTCTGTATCATAGAGCCTGGCTACTTTAAAACCTTAATAACTCATCCTGAAATACATCAAAGAAAATTAAATGAACTTTGGGAGAAGACCTCAGAAGAAATCCGCAATGCTTATGGCCAGCAATACTTTGAAAAATGTAAGTACCCATTTAAGGCTGGGGCCCCACGTTGCGGAATGGTACCTTTTTTTGTTGCAGATTTTGTTGTGTTTTTTGAGCCAAAGCCAGGACTAGATTGAGCAGAAGTTAGAAGTGTAAGGCCCCGATCCCACGGAGTAACGCACCGCTCATTTAGAGGCTTTATAACCCATTGATTTCAATGTGTAGCGCGCGTAAGCCAGCACCCATTGAAGTCAATGGGATCTGTTTTGAAGCACCTCGCTCTGACATGTGTTTACGTGTCTAAATGAGCGGCGCGTTACTCTGTAGGAATGGAGCCTAAGAACTTTCCAAATATTTCCGATTCCATTTGTAGCCATTCTTGGCTTTGGCTGAAAAAACCACAGGAATCAACCACATTCCCCAGCTTCATGCCCCCGCCCCTACATCGGCCCCAGTGTAGTTGGACTCACCTTGCCACGTTCCCCCACCGCTGTCTCCGCTCACTCACTGCACATAGGTGTCGGGCGGCTGGCTGCGTATGGCAGGTAGACTGCAATAGAGGCGCCGGTATTCTGCAATGCACTGCACAATACCGGCGCCTCTATTGCAGTCTACCTGCCTAGGCTGCAATAGAAGCAAAAGACTGCCAGGCCAGGGAGGCAGCGCAAGGCTTACGGCTGTCATAGCAACCTGACGCCAGCCCTTGCTCTGCCTCATATATGCCACACGCAGCCAGTCGCCCGACAACTATGTGCAGTGAGTGAGCGGAGAGAGCAGCGGGGGAGCGTGGCAAGGTGAGTCCAACTACACTGGGGCCGATGTAGGGGGGGAACAAGAAACTGGGGGCAGAGATGGGGGGGGACAGGAAACTGGGGGCAGAGATGGGGGGACAAGAAACTGGGGGCAGAGATGGGGGTACAAGAAATATAAGCGGTTCAGCGCCACCGCCAACCCGCAGACGAAGTCGTGGGTAACTGCTAGTAAAACATATAATTGTTAGTATATCAGGATGATCTGCATGTGCCTGTAAAACAAAACAAACAAAAGTCATTAGGGTTTGGTTTGCCATATATTACATCAAAATAGAGCTTGTGGATAACCATAAGATGAGCATTTATTGTGATGTGATGTCCCTTCTGCTCCCTGGTGGTAGATGCCAGAAGGAAAAAAGTATCAGGTATGTGGGAAAGACAAGTAACTAGAGATGAGCGAGTACTATTCGAAACGGCCGTTTCGAATAGCACGCACCCATAGGAATGAATGGACGCAGCCGGCCTCTTCCATTCATTCCTATGGGTGCGTGCTATTCGAAACGGCCGTTTCGAATAGCACTCGCTCATCTCTACTAGTAACCAATTATTTCCAACCTTCACGCTGCAATGATGTGCATATTCACACTTGGCAGGTTTATTGTTATGTCAGCGAGGAATCAAACAAGTGGTTGAGTTTAAAGCAAACAACCTTTGATTTGCTTTGGGCTTTGATCAACATAGAAATGTTTTGCTACATTTAAGCTGGTAGTATACTTTGGGGATTTTTTTTTAACGATTTTTTTATGTGTGTTTTTTTGCCAAAAAAAAGGAAAGCCAGAAAAAAGTATCTGTGTATTTGCAAAATACCCATGTCAGAATGTGAGTGCTCAAAACAGATCACATTCATTTCAATGGGTCGTTACGGGCGTATAACACACGTAATTTTGCGCGCGTAATTTTGACTTTGTTTCATAAACTATATTCTTTCCCATGGTCCATATAAATTCAGCACTCCGGGAGGTTTATTGCAAATGTGTTACTGTAATAATTCATACAGACATAGCAAACCACAAAATCAGCAGTCATGTAATGGTCATAACTCATAGACCTTCTTCAGACATGGACTGTACCAGAAGAGCAGGGAATAGTGAAAAAGGAAGGGCCAAGTCACAGCAAGATGAGCAACTATCTCATTACTAAACCTATTGTTTATTCACACAGATTCCCAGACGTTATGTAAAGGGCTATCGAACCTTAACCCCAATCTTCACCTGGTCACAGACTGTATTGAACATGCCATCACTGCTGTCTACCCAAAGACCCGCTATTCTGCCGGCTTGGATGCCAAACTCTTCTTCATACCACTCTCATACTGCCCAACTGCAATATCAGATTTCTTCTTCTTACTAAGAAAAAATTTAAAATAGTTCAGCGTGCAACCTAAGGAAACCTAGAGAGGATGGGAAATGCTGTAAAATGTGAATTCTAAGTACACATTCACATGGCTGAATTTTCAGCTACTATTCAGCTACAAAATGTACTCATGAAATCTTTCACAAAACGTTTGCAAACCTAATATGGACAAAACAGACAGTTGCTTTAGTGCATCCGGATCTAGCCTTCTTTATATAAATAAGGGTCATCGTGCTTCGGGAACCCTCCTGTAGTTCTCATATCTGTGTATAGGTCATTTCTGTACCTCCTCACATCACTACACAATGTACAAAGTACTGCCAATTATCCATTGGGTCACTGGCAGCTAGGCATTGCAGTCTAGTACTATAGTAACAGGTATGGTAAGACGTATACATGCTGTGTTTTGTTATAAGTAGCTGTCATATTAAAAAAATAAATAAATAAAAAATATTGAAAACCCTTAATTGACTACTTTTAAATGATGTTATTGTTTTTGGTTTTTTTAACTAATAAAAAGTAATATTTTAATTTGCAATAAGATTGAGGATGCCGGACATCTTATGTGTGTAAGGCCAGTTAGGACCAGTGTAACTGATGTTAGAGATACAGTACAGTACTTACATTCTACTTACAATACTTACATTCCAACACAAGTTGTCCTCTCACTTCTCAGAGAGTTTCTCTCATCTATAACAATAAAAGTCAAGTATTATATAGCTTTAGTTCACCATAATCACTGAAAGGATCGAGTTCTGGATCAATGGATTTAAAATTACTCAATGATAGAAATTCAAGCAGTATTTAATATTAGAATCAAGAGAATGAATTAGTATAAAGTAATCAAATATCAGCTGTATATCTAGTCATATATTAGGTGAAAAAATGAATTATTTAGATATCACGACAGTATTCACTTGTGTGTGGGGCCGACTTGAAGATGGGATATTGAAAAGGTGCATGGCTGTAACTCAGAATTTAACTTTACACTACAGTGAGTTACAATACAAGACACTGAACTTAGTGGTTACAATGACAGTAGGTACAAACTTAGTGGTTACAAAGTCTCTTGAAGGTATAGACTTTGGAGAGTTACTGACAGCTATGGAGCAGTTTCTCCTAGACTTATTCAGTGGTTATTCATGGTATCAGTATAAACATGCACCAAGAGCAACTCTTGCAGGGGCAAACATATCACCTGTGCAGCCAGTTCAGTTGCACAAGGACCAAACAGAGGAGGAGGCCAACTGAGCTGGAGAGTAGCTGCTCACAACAGAGGAGGATTTTAACAAAATTGATCACTTAGTACCATAGGGTCAGAGCTTAGTGGACAGATGGGGGCGGGACTTCACAAGGATCAGGGGCGCATGTAATATGTGAGTGATGGGTGCGGTATGCATGTATCTATTGTGACAATTGGGGGGTAGTTTAGCATCAAAGGTAGCGGTTTCGGTTCCTGGAGTTGACAGAGGTGTTAGTGGAGCTGGGTGCCAAATAAATACCAGAGCAGGTAATGGTAATCCAAAATAAGTGGCTTTATAACAATAATAATAATAATAATAATAATAATTAATAATAATGAATTTTATTTATATAGCGCCAACATATTCCGCAGCACTGTACAATTTGTAGGGTTCAAAGATACATTACAAAGAAAGTCATTTTACACAATGGGACTGAGGGCCCTGCTCGCAAGAGCTTACAATCTATGAGGAAGAGGGGGTGACACAAGAGGTAGCAGGGGCGGCATTGCTTATACAGAGGTCAGACACTTTTGTAATAGAGGTTACTGTCATTACACAAACTTAAAACTTTATGAGCCATCACTAGTGGTGTCCTTTAACATGTGGATGGAGCTTGGACCTATAAAGTTAGCCTGAAAAGACATCATATCATGTGGGGTAATGTGGGAGCGGGGACAGAGGAGGGTTAAATTTTGGGGATTCTAATTATAGTACGGAAGGGTTTACGTTAGAAATTGTGATAGGCCTGTCTGAAAAGATGCGTCTTTAGTTTGCGCTTGAAACTGTAGAAATTGGGAGTTAATCTGATTGTCCGGGGTAGAGCATTCTAGAGAAGTCTTGTATACGAGTGTGGGAGGTTCTGATAATAGAGGATGTAAGTGTTAGATCATTGAGTGAACGGAGAGCACGGGTTGGGCAGTAGACAGAAATGAGGGAGGAAATGTATGGAGGTGCGGCATTATGGAGAGCCTTGTGGATGAGAGTAATAACTTTATATTTTATTCTATAATGAATAGGCAGCCAATGTAGCAACTGGCACAGAGCAGAGGCATCGCTGTAGCGTCTAGCCTGATAGATGAGCCTGGCCGCTGCATTCAGAATAGATTGTAGAGGGGAGAGTTTAGTGAGGGGAAGACCGATTAGTAAGGAGTTACAGTAGTCAAGGTGAGAATGAATCAGAGAGACAATAAGTGTCTTTAGTGTACCTCTGGTGAGGAAAGGGCGTATTCTGGAGATGTTTTTGAGGTGGAGGTGACATGAACGTGCAAGTGATTCAATATGAGGGGTGAAGGAAAGGTCTGAGTCAAACATGACCCCGAGGCAGCGGGCCTGCTGCCTAGGAGTTATAGTAAGGCCTGAGACTGCAATGGATATATCAGGGACAGATCTGTTAGATGGTGGAAACAGTAGTAGTTCAGTCTTGGAAAGATTTAGTTTCAGATAGAGTGAGTGATATTTGAGACAGCAGAGAGACAGTCGCTTGTGTTCTGTATGAGTACAGGGGTGATGTCACGGGAAGATGTGTATAATTGGGTGTCATCAGCATAAAGATGGTACCTGAAGCCAAATCTGGCAATGGTTTGTCCAATGGGGGCTGTGTAGAGAGAAAAGAGCAGGGGGCCTAGGACTGAGCCCTGAGGAACCCCAACAGCAAGGGAAAGAGGGGAGGAAACAGAGCCCACAAATGATACACTGAAAGTGCGGTCTGAGAGATAAGAGGAGATAAGGTAATCCTTTAATAGTCCCACAATGGGAAAACTTCAGTGATACAGTTTCATAGATGGTACAGTAGTATATAACAAGAGAGAAAAACACATACAAGCTCATGGCAGATAGAGAAATACTAGGAATCATAGCAACTAAAAAGAAAGAAACACAGACACACTGCAGGATCATTTAGTTTTCTGTGTGAAGTGATGTTAATAATACAGCCCGACCGTGCTTGGGGGACATGAGGGGGGGGGGGGGGTCGCAGCATGTAGATATAACAGGCAAAAAACATTTTTTTTTGCAGAGGTGGGGGACATATGCAGCTATCATGATAACATGTGGCAGTTCCTTTGGTAGGTGGTGAGATCTCATGCTCACAGCTGATAGTTCGGTATCTTGCATCAGCGCTATTGTCCATTAACCACAAAAAAATGCCCCAAATATCCTTCATCACAAGCCCTCCTCTTCCTTTCTTCTTACCACTGTGTTCTACTGCCCAGGAGGAGAACCAGGAGAGCGCAGTGTCGTTGAGGCCGACTGAGCGGAGCATAGTGAGGAGGAGTTGATGGTCAACAGTGTCAAAAGCTGCAGAAAGATCCAGAAGAATAAGAAGAGAGAAGTCATCATTGGATTTAGCCATTAGGAGATCATTGGAGACTTTTGTGAGAGCCGTTTCAGTAGAGTGCAGAGCGCAGAAACCAGATTGAAAGGGGTTATTCAGCTTGTAACAGGAAATAAATAACAAAACAGCCTAGCCCACACACAGGGCAATACCTCATTTCTTCTACCCTGACTACCTTCTGAAGACAAGAAGTTTTACTGGGGTTTCTCCTCAGCAATCTGGCTCACACTGAGCTTAAGCCTGGATCCCAGTCCTCTTGAGACAGACCACCTGTCTATCTCCGACTGATCCACGGACCACCAGGTCACCAGCAGCACTCTCTTGCTGTGTGCACACTCTCTGTAGTTGGGCTTTTTCTGATTCGGATGTGGTCAAGGTCCTTTTCAACCCTGTTTTCGGTCACTCTCCAGCAATTTTCGGACAGAAACTGGGCAGAAACCCAGCAGACCCCATTATAGTTTATAGTCTAGATTCTGCAGGTAACTGCTTTATAAGCAGATCCAAAGAATGGAAACCCGAGCGCAGGTGTAAACCTAGGATAAGGGGGTGAAGTTCAGGATTGCAGGTACTTTAGATTTACAAATATACAGTGAAATTATTCCTGAAGGTCAACCTATATGTCATAATCGAAATGTATACATTATCCTTTGTGAAATTGTATATTCATGTATATAAACCATGTACACTGTCTACCAATAAGTATTTGGACACCCATGCAAATGGAAATGAAGATATCTGTGGTCGTGATGTACGTCACGCCTTCCGCCGTTAAATATAGTGTAGGAAACAGCATTGGTATTAGTCAAATGCAAGATGCTACGAAGTGCAGAGTTGTCCAATTTCGATAAAGAGGTAATTGTGAGGTACCACAGAAATGGTCGATCCTTAAGGAACATAGCAAGCTAACTGAATAACCCAAAATCTACAGCGGCCTATGTGATTACGAAGTGGAAGGTGAACGGTGATTGGCGGAATGTGCCCCGAGTTGGTAAACCCCAAAACTGCAGCCGTCCAAAATTGGTAAACAACTTACCTGTCTTCTCCAAGCCGAATGGAATAAAATACCACTAGTTGTCATCCAAGGACTTGTGGAAAGCATGCCCTGGAGGGTTGAGGCTGTAATTGCCGCTCGTGGAGGCTCTACCAACTATTGAATATGAATAAATGTGGTTTTTCTATTCTACCACAGTTGTCCAAATACTTATTGGTAGACAGTGTATTTAATGTCTTCTAATATATAAAAGAACTCATAGGCATATAGTTTGAACTGTATTACTGAGAGATTCATGTAAAACATATTTAGGAGTTTTTTCAAGAAAAAGTTGTCATTTTTCATCATTGATCAAAAATGTAAAATACTTTTACTTTTTTCATGCTTTTTTTAAAATGAATTTTTAATGCAAACAACAATGCTTGTATATAAAAGCAGCTTTAACGTAGATGTACAAGACCACATGAATGTGCCTGGTCCATGGTAAAATTGCACAGACTCCACTCATAGATTGTAAGCTCTTGTGAGCAGGGCCCTCAGTCCCGTTGTATGAAATGACTTTCTTTGTAATGTATCTTTTTGTCTGTATTTGAATCCTACAAATTGTACAGCGCTGCGGAATATGTTATTATTTAGTATTACATGGATAACATCCATGTACCTCCACAGACCCAGTCACTTCATCTAGTGAGTAGAGATGAGCGAACAGTGTTCTATCGAACTCATGTTCGATCGGATATTAGGCTGTTCGGCATGTTCGAATCGAATCGAACACCGCGTGGTAAAGTGCGCCATTACTCGATTCCCCTCCCACCTTCCCTGGCGCCTTTTTTGCTCCAATAACAGCGCAGGGTAGGTGGGACAGGAACTACGACACCGGTGACGTTGAAAAAAGTAGGCAAAACCCATTGGCTGCCGAAAACATGTGACCTCTAATTTAAAAGAACAGCGCCGCCCAGGTTCGCGTCATTCTGAGCTTGCAATTCACCGAGGACGGAGGTTTCCGTCCAGCTAGCTAGGGCTTAGATTCTGGGTAGGCAGGGACAGGCTAGGATAGGAAGGAGAAGACAACCAACAGCTCTTGTAAGAGCTAAATTCCAGGGAGAAGCTTGTCAGTGTAACGTGGCACTGACGGGCTCAATCGCCGCAACCCAGCTTTCCCAGGATCCTGAATGGAATACACTGTCAGTGTATTCCCGTATACCCGATATATACCCCGATACCCGTTCCAACGGTGTGCCCCCCCACCTTCACCCCAGAAATACCCTGCAAGTCCCCTAGCAATAGAATTGGGGCTATATACACCCACAATTTTTACTACTGGTATACAGTGCCATTGTCTGACTGGGAATTCAAAGAATATATTGGGAATACAAATACCCTCATTTCTTGCTACTGCCATATAGTGCCAGTTTCTGACTGGTAATTCAAAGAATATATTGGGGTTACGTGCACCCACAATTTTTACTACTGGTATACAGTGCCATTGTCTGACTGGGAATTCAAAGAATATATTGGGAATACAAATACCCTCATTTCTTGCTACTGCCATATAGTGCCAGTGTCTGACTGGGAATTCAAAGAATATATTGGGGTTACGTGCACCCACAATTTTTACTACTGGTATACAGTGCCATTGTCTGACTGGGAATTCAAAGAATATATTGGGAATACAAATACCCTCATTTCTTGCTACTGCCATATAGTGCCAGTGTCTGACTGGGAATTCAAAGAATATATTGGGGTTACGTGCACCCACAATTTTTACTACTGGTATACAGTGCCATTGTCTGACTGGGAATTCAAAGAATATATTGGGGTTATAAATACCCTCATTTCTTGCTACTGCCATATAGTGCCAGTTTCTGACTGGTAATTCAAAGAATATATTGGGGTTACGTGCACCCACAATTTTTACTACTGGTATACAGTGCCATTGTCTGACTGGGAATTCAAAGAGTATATTGGGAATACAAATACCCTCATTTCTTGCTACTGCCATATAGTGCCAGTTTCTGACTGGTAATTCAAAGAATATATTGGGGTTACGTGCACCCACAATTTTTACTACTGGTATACAGTGCCATTGTCTGACTGGGAATTCAAAGAATATATTGGGAATACAAATACCCTCATTTCTTGCTACTGCCATATAGTGCCAGTGTCTGACTGGGAATTCAAAGAATATATTGGGGTTACGTGCACCCACAATTTTTACTACTGGTATACAGTGCCATTGTCTGACTGGGAATTCAAAGAGTATATTGGGAATACAAATACCCTCATTTCTTGCTACTGCCATATAGTGCCAGTTTCTGACTGGTAATTCAAAGAATATATTGGGGTTACGTGCACCCACAATTTTTACTACTGGTATACAGTGCCATTGTCTGACTGGGAATTCAAAGAGTATATTGGGAATACAAATACCCTCATTTCTTGCTACTGCCATATAGTGCCAGTTTCTGACTGGGAATTCAAAGAATATATTGGGGTTACGTGCACCCACAATTTTTACTACTGGTATACAGTGCCATTGTCTGACTGGGAATTCAAAGAATATATTGGGGTTATAAATACCCTCATTTCTTGCTACTGCCATATAGTGCCAGTTTCTGACTGGTAATTCAAAGAATATATTGGGGTTACGTGCACCCACAATTTTTACTACTGGTATACAGTGCCATTGTCTGACTGGGAATTCAAAGAATATATTGGGGTTATAAATACCCTCATTTCTTGCTACTGCCATATAGTGCCAGTTTCTGACTGGTAATTCAAAGAATATATTGGGGTTACGTGCACCCACAATTTTTACTACTGGTATACAGTGCCATTGTCTGACTGGGAATTCAAAGAATATATTGGGAATACAAATACCCTCATTTCTTGCTACTGCCATATAGTGCCAGTGTCTGACTGGGAATTCAAAGAATATATTGGGGTTACGTGCACCCACAATTTTTACTACTGGTATACAGTGCCATTGTCTGACTGGGAATTCAAAGAATATATTGGGAATACAAATACCCTCATTTCTTGCTACTGCCATATAGTGCCAGTGTCTGACTGGGAATTCAAAGAATATATTGGGGTTACGTGCACCCACAATTTTTACTACTGGTATACAGTGCCATTGTCTGACTGGGAATTCAAAGAGTATATTGGGAATACAAATACCCTCATTTCTTGCTACTGCCATATAGTGCCAGTTTCTGACTGGTAATTCAAAGAATATATTGGGGTTACGTGCACCCACAATTTTTACTACTGGTATACAGTGCCATTGTCTGACTGGGAATTCAAAGAATATATTGGGAATACAAATACCCTCATTTCTTGCTACTGCCATATAGTGCCAGTGTCTGACTGGGAATTCAAAGAATATATTGGGGTTACGTGCACCCACAATTTTTACTACTGGTATACAGTGCCATTGTCTGACTGGGAATTCAAAGAATATATTGGGAATACAAATACCCTCATTTCTTGCTACTGCCATATAGTGCCAGTGTCTGACTGGGAATTCAAAGAATATATTGGGGTTACGTGCACCCACAATTTTTACTACTGGTATACAGTGCCATTGTCTGACTGGGAATTCAAAGAATATATTGGGAATACAAATACCCTCATTTCTTGCTACTGCCATATAGTGCCAGTGTCTGACTGGGAATTCAAAGAATATATTGGGGTTACGTGCACCCACAATTTTTACTACTGGTATACAGTGCCATTGTCTGACTGGGAATTCAAAGAGTATATTGGGAATACAAATACCCTCATTTCTTGCTACTGCCATATAGTGCCAGTTTCTGACTGGTAATTCAAAGAATATATTGGGGTTACGTGCACCCACAATTTTTACTACTGGTATACAGTGCCATTGTCTGACTGGGAATTCAAAGAGTATATTGGGAATACAAATACCCTCATTTCTTGCTACTGCCATATAGTGCCAGTTTCTGACTGGGAATTCAAAGAATATATTGGGGTTACGTGCACCCACAATTTTTACTACTGGTATACAGTGCCATTGTCTGACTGGGAATTCAAAGAGTATATTGGGAATACAAATACCCTCATTTCTTGCTACTGCCATATAGTGCCAGTTTCTGACTGGTAATTCAAAGAATATATTGGGGTTACGTGCACCCACAATTTTTACTACTGGTATACAGTGCCATTGTCTGACTGGGAATTCAAAGAGTATATTGGGAATACAAATACCCTCATTTCTTGCTACTGCCATATAGTGCCAGTTTCTGACTGGTAATTCAAAGAATATATTGGGGTTACGTGCACCCACAATTTTTACTACTGGTATACAGTGCCATTGTCTGACTGGGAATTCAAAGAGTATATTGGGAATACAAATACCCTCATTTCTTGCTACTGCCATATAGTGCCAGTTTCTGACTGGTAATTCAAAGAATATATTGGGGTTACGTGCACCCACAATTTTTACTACTGGTATACAGTGCCATTGTCTGACTGGGAATTCAAAGAGTATATTGGGAATACAAATACCCTCATTTCTTGCTACTGCCATATAGTGCCAGTTTCTGACTGGTAATTCAAAGAATATATTGGGGTTACGTGCACCCACAATTTTTACTACTGGTATACAGTGCCATTGTCTGACTGGGAATTCAAAGAGTATATTGGGAATACAAATACCCTCATTTCTTGCTACTGCCATATAGTGCCAGTTTCTGACTGGTAATTCAAAGAATATATTGGGGTTACGTGCACCCACAATTTTTACTACTGGTATACAGTGCCATTGTCTGACTGGGAATTCAAAGAGTATATTGGGAATACAAATACCCTCATTTCTTGCTACTGCCATATAGTGCCAGTTTCTGACTGGTAATTCAAAGAATATATTGGGGTTACGTGCACCCACAATTTTTACTACTGGTATACAGTGCCATTGTCTGACTGGGAATTCAAAGAATATATTGGGGTTATAAATACCCTCATTTCTTGCTACTGCCATATAGTGCCAGTTTCTGACTGGTAATTCAAAGAATATATTGGGGTTACGTGCACCCACAATTTTTACTACTGGTATACAGTGCCATTGTCTGACTGGGAATTCAAAGAGTATATTGGGAATACAAATACCCTCATTTCTTGCTACTGCCATATAGTGCCAGTTTCTGACTGGTAATTCAAAGAATATATTGGGGTTACGTGCACCCACAATTTTTACTACTGGTATACAGTGCCATTGTCTGACTGGGAATTCAAAGAATATATTGGGGTTATAAATACCCTCATTTCTTGCTACTGCCATATAGTGCCAGTTTCTGACTGGTAATTCAAAGAATATATTGGGGTTACGTGCACCCACAATTTTTACTACTGGTATACAGTGCCATTGTCTGACTGGGAATTCAAAGAGTATATTGGGAATACAAATACCCTCATTTCTTGCTACTGCCATATAGTGCCAGTGTCTGACTGGGAATTCAAAGAATATATTGGGGTTACGTGCACCCACAATTTTTACTACTGGTATACAGTGCCAATTTCTAACTAGGAATTCAAAATGCGCAAGGCTCCCGGAAAGGGACGTGGACGAGGCCGTGGGCGAGGTCGGGGGAATGGTTCTGGGGAGCAAGGTAGCAGTGAAGCCACAGGGCGTCCCGTGCCTACTCCTGTGGGGCAGCAAGCATTGCGCCACTCCACAGTGCCAGGGTTGCTTGCCACATTAACTAAACTGCAGGGTACAAACCTTAGTAGGCCCGAGAACCAGGAACAGGTCTTGCAATGGCTGTCAGAGAACGCTTACAGCACATTGTCCAGCAGCCAGTCAGACTCTGCCTCCTCTCCTCCTATTACCCAACAGTCTTGTCTTCCTTCCTCCCAAAATTCCGAAGCTTTACAGAACAATAACCCAAACTGTCCCTGCTCCCCAGAGCTGTTCTCCGCTCCTTTCATTGTCCCTCAACCTGCCTCTCCACGTCACGATTCCACGAACCTAACAGAGGAGCATCTGTGTCCAGATGCTCAAACACTAGAGTCTCCTCCATCTCCGTTCGATTTGGTGGTGGATGACCAGCAACCCACCCTCATCGACGATGATGTGACGCAGTTGCCGTCAGGGCATCCAGTTGACCGGCGCATTGTGCGGGAGGAGGAGATGAGACAGGAGTTGGAAGAGGAAGTGGTGGATGATGAGGACACTGACCCGACCTGGACAGGGGGGATGTCAAGCGGGGAAAGTAGTGTGGATGTTGAGGCAGGTGCAGCACCAAAAAGGGTAGCTAGAGGCAGAGGCAGAGGTCAGCAGCTTAGGCGAAGCCAGGCCACACCCGGAATCTCCCAAGATGTTCCAGTTCGTACCCAGCCCCGAAAAACTCCCACCTCGAGGGCACGTTTCTCGAAGGTGTGGAGTTTTTTCAAGGAATGCGCCGAGGACAGATATAGTGTTGTCTGCACAATTTGCCTCTCGAAATTGATTAGGGGCTCTGAGAAGAGCAACCTGTCCACCACTTCAATGCGCCGTCATTTGGAATCCAAGCACTGGAATCAGTGGCAGGCAGCAACGGCAGGACAAAGGCCGCCTGCCGTTCACGCCACTGCCACTGCCTCTGCCACTGCCTCTGCCTCTGCCACTGCCACTGCTGACTGTGCTGGCGATGCACTCCAGAGGACGAGCCAGGACACCACTTCATCTGCCTCCGCCACTTTGTTGACTTCTACCTCATCCTCCCCTGGTCCTGTCTTATCTCCTTCTCCTGCACCATCAAAGGCACCATCAGGCGTTTCTTTACAACAACCCACCATCTCTCAGACATTGGAGCGGCGGCAGAAATACACTGCTAACCACCCACACGCGCAAGCCTTGAACGCCAACATCGCTAAACTGCTGGCCCAGGAGATGTTGGCGTTCCGGCTTGTTGAAACTCCCGCCTTCCTGGACCTGATGGCAACTGCGGCACCTCGCTATGCCGTCCCTAGCCGTCACTACTTCTCCCGGTGTGCCGTCCCCGCCTTGCACCAGCACGTGTCACTCAACATCAGGCGGGCCCTTAGTTCCGCGCTTTGCACAAAGGTCCACTTGACCACCGACGTGTGGACAAGTGCATGCGGACAGGGACGCTACATTTCACTGACGGCACACTGGGTGAATGTAGTTGAGGCTGGGACTGCTTCCCAAACTGGCCCGGTGTACCTCGTCTCCCCGCCTAACATTCCTGGCAGGGACACGAGAAGAACACCCCCCTCCTCCTCCTCCTCTACCGCCTCCTCCTCCGCCACCGCCTCCTCCTCCGCCACCGCCTCCTCCTCCGCTGTTAGATTGACCCCAGCTACGAGTTGGAAACGTTGCAGCACTGGCGTTGGTAGACGTCAGCAGGCTGTGCTGAAGCTGATCAGCTTGGGGGACAGACAGCACACTGCCTCCGAGGTGAGGGATGCCCTCCTCGATGAGACGGCAATATGGTTTGAGCCGCTGCACCTGGGCCCAGGCATGGTCGTTTGTGATAACGGCCGGAACCTGGTAGCAGCTCTGGAGCTTGCCGGACTCCAACATGTTCCATGCCTGGCCCACGTCTTCAACCTAGTGGTGCAACGTTTCCTAAAGAGCTACCCCAATGTTCCAGAGCTACTGGTGAAAGTGCGGCGCATGTGCGCCCACTTTCGCAAGTCGACAGTAGCCGCTGCTAGCTTAAAATCTCTCCAGCAACGCCTGCATGTGCCACAACACCGGCTTTTGTGCGACGTCCCCACACGCTGGAACTCAACGTTTCAGATGTTGAATAGAGTGGTTGAGCAGCAGAGACCTTTGATGGAATACCAGCTACAAAACCCTAGGGTGCCACAAAGTCAGCTGCCTCAGTTTCACATCCATGAGTGGCCATGGATGAGAGACCTTTGTGACATCCTACGGGTCTTTGAGGAGTCCACAAGGAGGGTGAGCTCTGAGGATGCGATGGTGAGCCTTACAATCCCGCTCTTGTGTGTTCTGAGAGAATCCCTGATTGACATCAGGGATAACTCAGATCACACAGAGGAGTTAGGGATAGCATCCGATCCGTCACAGCTGGAGAGTAGGTCCACACATCTGTCCGCTTCACTGCGTTTAATGGAGGAGGAGGAGGAGGAGGAGGAGGAAGAAGAGTTGTCCGATGATGTGATGGTGATACAGGAGGCTTCCGGGCAACTTCGAATCGTCCCATTGTTGCAGCGCGGATGGGTAGACATGGAGGATGAGGAGGAAATGGAGATTGAACTTTCCGGTGGGGCCAGAGGAGTCATGCCAACTAACACTGTGGCAGACATGGCTGAGTTCATGTTGGGGTGCTTTACAACCGACAAGCGTATTGTCAAAATCATGGAGGACAACCAGTACTGGATCTTTGCTATCCTTGACCCCCGGTATAAAAACAACATCTCGTCTTTTATTCCGGTAGAGGGGAGGGCCAATCGCATCAATGCTTGCCACAGGCAATTGGTGCAGAATATGATGGAGATGTTTCCAGCATGTGACGTTGGCGGCAGGGAGGGCAGTTCCTCCAGTAGGCAACCAAGTTCTCACCGGTCCACACAAACGAGGGGCACACTGTCTAAGGTCTGGGACACCTTGATGGCACCCCCTCGCCAAAGTGCCGCCACGGAGGGTCCTAGTGTCACCAGGCGTGAGAAGTATAGGCGCATGTTGCGGGAATACCTTTCCGACCACAGCCCTGTCCTCTCCGACCCCTCTGCGCCCTACACGTATTGGGTGTCGAAGTTGGACCTGTGGCTTGAACTTGCCCTATATGCCTTGGAGGTGCTGTCCTGTCCTGCCGCCAGCGTCCTATCTGAGAGGGTGTTCAGTGCAGCCGGTGGCATCATCACTGACAAGCGCACCCGTCTGTCAGCTGAGAGTGCCGACCGGCTCACTTTGATAAAAATGAACCACCACTGGGTAGAGCCGTCATTTTTGTGCCCACCTGTGTAAAGCACCCCAACATGAAACTCCATGTCTGTACTCAACCTCTCCAATTCCTCCGCATCCTCATACTCATCCACCATAAGCGTTGCACAATTCTGCTAATACTAGGCTCCCTCCAACATGATTTCCCCCAACTCTGCTGGTTAGAGGCTCCCTCCACCCTGATTTCCACCAACTCTGCTGGTTAGAGGCTCCCTCCACCCTGCTTTCCCACAACTCTGCTGGTTAGAGGCTCCTTCCACCATGAATTTGCCCAAACTGGGCTGTTTAGAGGCTCCCTCCACCATGAATTGGTCCAAACTGGGCTGTTTAGAGGCTCCCTCCACCATGAATTTGCCCAAACTGGGCTGTTTAGAGGCTCCCTCCACCATGAATTGGTCCAAACTGGGTTTTTTAGAGGCTCCCTCCACCATTAATTGGTCCAAACTGGGCTGGTTAGAGGCTCCCTCCACCATGAATTTGCCCAAACTGGGCTGTTTAGAGGCTCCCTCCACCATGAATTTGCCCAAACTGGGCTGGTTAGAGGCTCCCTCCACCATGAATTGGTCCAAACTTGGCTGTTTAGAGGCTCCCTCCACCATGAATTGGTCCAAACTGGGTTTTTTAGAGGCTCCCTCCACCATGAATTTGCCCAAACTGGGCTGTTTAGAGGCTCCCTCCACCATGAATTTGCCCAAACTGGGCTGGTTAGAGGCTCCCTCCACCATGAATTGGTCCAAACGGGTTTTTAGAGGCTCCCTTCACCATGAATTGGTCCAAACTTGGCTGGTTAGAGGCTCCCTCCACCATTAATTGGTCCAAACTGGGCTGGTTAGAGGCTCCCTCCACCATGAATTGGTCCAAACTGGGGTTTTTAGAGGCTCCCTCCACCATGAATTGGTCCAAACTTGACTGTTTAGAGGCTCCCTCCACCATTAATTGGTCCAAACTGGGCTGGTTAGAGGCTCCCTCCACC
Source organism: Leptodactylus fuscus (assembly GCF_031893055.1). Lineage (NCBI taxonomy): Eukaryota > Metazoa > Chordata > Amphibia > Anura > Leptodactylidae > Leptodactylus > Leptodactylus fuscus. Next base: position 227,292,128 of record NC_134266.1, read on the forward strand.
ATTAATTGGTCCAAACTGGGCTGGTTAGAGGCTCCCTCCACCATTAATTGGTCCAAACTGGGCTGGTTAGAGGCTCCCTCCACCATTAATTGGTCCAAACTGGGCTGGTTAGAGGCTCCCTCCACCATGAATTTGCCCAAACTGGGCTGTTTAGAGGCTCCCTCCACCATGAATTTGCCCAAACTGGGCTGGTTAGAGGCTCCCTCCACCATGAATTGGTCCAAACTGGGGTTTTTAGAGGCTCCCTCCACCATGAATTGGTCCAAACTTGGCTGTTTAGAGGCTCCCTCCACCATGAATTGGTCCAAACTGGGGTGGTTAGAGGCTCCCTCCACCATTAATTGGTCCAAACTGGGCTGGTTAGAGGCTCCCTCCACCATTAATTGGTCCAAACTGGGCTGGTTAGAGGCTCCCTCCACCATGAATTTGCCCAAACTGGGCTGGTTAGAGGCTCCCTCCACCATGAATTGGTCCAAACTGGGGTGGTTAGAGGCTCCCTCCACCATTAATTGGTCCAAACTGGGCTGGTTAGAGGCTCCCTCCACCATTAATTGGTCCAAACTGGGCTGGTTAGAGGCTCCCTCCACCATTAATTGGTCCAAACTGGGCTGGTTAGAGGCTCCCTCCACCATGAATTTGCCCAAACTGGGCTGTTTAGAGGCTCCCTCCACCATGAATTTGCCCAAACTGGGCTGGTTAGAGGCTCCCTCCACCATGAATTTGCCCAAACTGGGCTGGTTAGAGGCTCCCTCCACCATGAATTGGTCCAAACTGGGGTTTTTAGAGGCTCCCTCCACCATGAATTGGTCCAAACTTGGCTGTTTAGAGGCTCCCTCCACCATGAATTGGTCCAAACTGGGGTGGTTAGAGGCTCCCTCCACCATTAATTGGTCCAAACTGGGCTGGTTAGAGGCTCCCTCCACCATTAATTGGTCCAAACTGGGCTGGTTAGAGGCTCCCTCCACCATGAATTTGCCCAAACTGGGCTGTTTAGAGGCTCCCTCCACCATGAATTTGCCCAAACTGGGCTGTTTAGAGGCTCCCTCCACCATGAATTGGTCCAAACTGGGTTTTTTAGAGGCTCCCTCCACCATGAATTGGTCCAAACTGGGCTGGTTAGAGGCTCCCTCCACCATGAATTGGTCCAAACTGGGGTGGTTAGAGGCTCCCTCCACCATTAATTGGTCCAAACTGGGCTGGTTAGAGGCTCCCTCCACCATTAATTGGTCCAAACTGGGCTGGTTAGAGGCTCCCTCCACCATGAATTTGCCCAAACTGGGCTGTTTAGAGGCTCCCTCCACCATGAATTTGCCCAAACTGGGCTGGTTAGAGGCTCCCTCCACCATGAATTGGTCCAAACTGGGGTTTTTAGAGGCTCCCTCCACCATGAATTGGTCCAAACTTGGCTGTTTAGAGGCTCCCTCCACCATGAATTGGTCCAAACTGGGGTGGTTAGAGGCTCCCTCCACCATTAATTGGTCCAAACTGGGCTGGTTAGAGTCTCCCTCCACCATTAATTGGTCCAAACTGGGCTGGTTAGAGGCTCCCTCCACCATGAATTTGCCCAAACTGGGCTGGTTAGAGGCTCCCTCCACCATGAATTGGTCCAAACTGGGGTGGTTAGAGGCTCCCTCCACCATTAATTGGTCCAAACTGGGCTGGTTAGAGGCTCCCTCCACCATTAATTGGTCCAAACTGGGCTGGTTAGAGGCTCCCTCCACCATTAATTGGTCCAAACTGGGCTGGTTAGAGGCTCCCTCCACCATGAATTTGCCCAAACTGGGCTGTTTAGAGGCTCCCTCCACCATGAATTTGCCCAAACTGGGCTGGTTAGAGGCTCCCTCCACCATGAATTGGTCCAAACGGGTTTTTAGAGGCTCCCTTCACCATGAATTGGTCCAAACTTGGCTGTTTAGAGGCTCCCTCCACCATGAATTGGTCCAAACTTGGCTGTTTAGAGGCTCCCTCCACCATGAATTGGTCCAAACTGGGTTTTTTAGAGGCTCCCTCCACCATGAATTTGCCCAAACTGGGCTGTTTAGAGGCTCCCTCCACCATGAATTTGCCCAAACTGGGCTGGTTAGAGGCTCCCTCCACCATGAATTGGTCCAAACTGGGGTTTTTAGAGGCTCCCTCCACCATGAATTGGTCCAAACTTGGCTGTTTAGAGGCTCCCTCCACCATGAATTGGTCCAAACTGGGGTGGTTAGAGGCTCCCTCCACCATTAATTGGTCCAAACTGGGCTGGTTAGAGGCTCCCTCCACCATGAATTTGCCCAAACTGGGCTGTTTAGAGGCTCCCTCCACCATGAATTTGCCCAAACTGGGCTGGTTAGAGGCCCCCTCCACCATGAATTGGTCCAAACGGGTTTTTAGAGGCTCCCTTCACCATGAATTGGTCCAAACTTGGCTGTTTAGAGGCTCCCTCCACCATGAATTGGTCCAAACTTGGCTGTTTAGAGGCTCCCTCCACCATGAATTGGTCCAAACTGGGTTTTTTAGAGGCTCCCTCCACCATGAATTTGCCCAAACTGGGCTGTTTAGAGGCTCCCTCCACCATGAATTTGCCCAAACTGGGCTGGTTAGAGGCTCCCTCCACCATGAATTGGTCCAAACTGGGGTTTTTAGAGGCTCCCTCCACCATGAATTGGTCCAAACTTGGCTGTTTAGAGGCTCCCTCCACCATGAATTGGTCCAAACTGGGGTGGTTAGAGGCTCCCTCCACCATTAATTGGTCCAAACTGGGCTGGTTAGAGGCTCCCTCCACCATTAATTGGTCCAAACTGGGCTGGTTAGAGGCTCCCTCCACCATGAATTTGCCCAAACTGGGCTGTTTAGAGGCTCCCTCCACCATGAATTTGCCCAAACTGGGCTGTTTAGAGGCTCCCTCCACCATGAATTGGTCCAAACTGGGTTTTTTAGAGGCTCCCTCCACCATGAATTGGTCCAAACTGGGCTGGTTAGAGGCTCCCTCCACCATGAATTGGTCCAAACTGGGGTGGTTAGAGGCTCCCTCCACCATTAATTGGTCCAAACTGGGCTGGTTAGAGGCTCCCTCCACCATTAATTGGTCCAAACTGGGCTGGTTAGAGGCTCCCTCCACCATTAATTGGTCCAAACTGGGCTGGTTAGAGGCTCCCTCCACCATGAATTTGCCCAAACTGGGCTGTTTAGAGGCTCCCTCCACCATGAATTTGCCCAAACTGGGCTGGTTAGAGGCTCCCTCCACCATGAATTGGTCCAAACTGGGGTTTTTAGAGGCTCCCTCCACCATGAATTGGTCCAAACTTGGCTGTTTAGAGGCTCCCTCCACCATTAATTGGTCCAAACTGGGCTGGTTAGAGGCTCCCTCCACCATGAATTGGTCCAAACTGGGTTTTTTAGAGGCTCCCTCCACCATGAATTTGCCCAAACTGGGCTGTTTAGAGGCTCCCTCCACCATGAATTGGTCCAAACTGGGGTGGTTAGAGGCTCCCTCCACCATTAATTGGTCCAAACTGGGCTGGTTAGAGGCTCCCTCCACCATTAATTGGTCCAAACTGGGCTGGTTAGAGGCTCCCTCCACCATGAATTTGCCCAAACTGGGCTGGTTAGAGGCTCCCTCCACCATGAATTGGTCCAAACTGGGTTTTTTAGAGGCTCCCTCCACCATGAATTTGCCCAAACTGGGCTGGTTAGAGGCTCCCTCCACCATGAATTGGTCCAAACTGGGGTTTTTAGAGGCTCCCTCCACCATGAATTTGCCCAAACTCTGCTGGTTAGAGGCTCAATCCACCCTGATTTTCAAAACAAATGTTGGTGCCAACCTCAACTTACTACAAGGGCCAAATTCACTGCTGGTGACAAGCTCTCCTCACTGCAAGTGCCAAATACACATGTTTCAAGGTGTTTTCCTACTGTCAGAGAGGTGGTATTGAGTGTGTACAGTGTGTAGTTGTTAGGCTGTGATGTTGGGGTAATAGAGGGTCTTTGGTGTGTTAGATGCCCCCAGACATGCTTCCCCTGCTGTCCCAGTGTCATTCCAGAGGTGTTGGCATCATTTCCTGGGGTGTCATAGTGGACTTGGTGACCCTCCAGACACGGATTTGGGTTTCCCCCTTAACGAGTATCTGTTCCCCATAGACTATAATGGGGTTCGAAACCCGTTCGAACACACGAACATTGAGCGGCTGTTCGAATCGAATTTCGAACCTCGAACATTTTAGTGTTCGCTCATCTCTACTAGTGAGCCCAGGTACAAATCGATCTGGTATAAGACCTGTCCTGAGTTTTGCCCAGGATGGGGCCATAGTAATGAATGGTTGTGTGTACTAGCTGTGAAAATGAATGCTAGCACATTAACAGAGCACACGGTTCTGTGCATAGAGCCTTGCTGTAGCAGCAGCATATAGTGTGTGCTCTGTCTCATCTGGGTTTCACCTCTTGCAGCCTTTTCCTCTTATTGAGGCTGATTCGTTGCTTCCTGTCTGTAGTTTACGCCTCTTGGCCCTTCACCCATCCTGTGCACTGGAGAGGAGTGGTTACTGGCTCTCCACGTTACATAGCGTTCTATTATTGCATGGTGTATGCTGTCTATGGCTTCTTATCTATTTAGTTTGCACAGAAGGAGGGGAATTTATGACAATTTTCAAAGTCCATGGCTCCCAAACCCAGCCCGTGACATTTGTCCCCTATCATGTGGCACATTTCCTGTCTACTGAGTGCAGCTTCACATCAATTCCTCCTTTGGCTGTCTGTCGAGAGGTACAGTAAGGAAATGGTTCCTCAAAATTCTCTGCCATCAGCTGTATTGCTAACTTTAGTTTGGCGTGTCGGTAGTTTTATAGTGCAAGACACAGTCACAGAATGAAGCTCAGTGCTGACCAGATCTGAGTGGAATGGTTTATGAGGACACATTTAGCAATGCTGTCTATCTTTGCACTAAGAATCCCATTTGCAGTTTTAGACACATTTACGAATCTGCTGTACGGACTTTCATAAATATGGAGCGTTTCTAGAAACTCCAAAATTCTGTCTCACCATGAGAAATATTTGGCACAAAAGTGGAGACAAATATTTTGCACAAGACGTAATGGAATAACATAAGCAGACACAAATCGTCTCTCGCTTATTGAGACAAATATGTGGCACACGACAGGAATTTTTGGCGCACGATGTAAATAGTTGTAAATTCTTTACATCATTTTAAACTTGGTCTACTTTGCACAGGAAATCTGCGCCATATTCGATCTTTTCTGTTTCATAAAGGTGTCGTAAAGTGAGACACTTCTAAACCTCGCCCATTCTGTTGTAAATCACGCCCATTTTGGGGCTCCTGTTTCTAAAGTGTCCAGCCCTGTTTTTTTCTGGTGCACGCTGGTCGCAAATATGTTATAAACGCCATGCACTATGAATTTTAGCGCATATGTAGACAGAAAAGTGGACTTGGATTGATAAATGTGCCCCATTCATATATATATATATATATATATATATATATATATATATATATATATATTTACACTGTATATACACACACACATTTCTTTTTATATTCTAAATATATGGCATTTCAAGTAGTGGGAATGGTGAATCTATATTGAATATTAATGATTTGTTCATATTAATTAAATATATAGTGAAATGAATCTAATTAAAATACTGATATCAGAGCATTCTAATCAGAACAACAGACCGAAGACTCAATCTAATGCCATATGCAAGCAGAGCACATTGTCTGAATCTGTCAGCATTTACTGTAATGTAAAAACCCAAGATGTAATGTTTGAGTACTTTTCACCCGGAACACATGTACATTATCACTTGTGATGGATGACATACAGTGGTATCTGTAACCAATAGAGATGCCTGTTTTAAATAACATGTGATATATGTTTTTTCTACTGGACACGTATGTATGGAACAGTCTGCTCTGGTATTCCATCTACACTTCTCAACATTGACACTGATAACACTAAGGACAGGATGTAAGGATTTGCAAATCGAGGAAGTAGCAGGTGTCACAAAGATCTGCAAATATTAAAATTTTCAATCACCTAACTCCAATCTGTGACATAAAAGTAGAAAAACAAAGTTAGCCACATGGAACTTCATGCGTTCATCAGTTCAAATGGTTTTGTGGGTTGATTGTGCGAGGTTTCCTGTTCAGTGACATGCCCAGTTACTGCCACTTGTCACAAACAGATGGAAAGAATCCTTTCAAGTAAGAGCTTGGTTTATCTCTCATGGATGGAACATGGGTATGGAAGACTATCCGTATATTCCTAAGCCTAATGCAGAAAACACAAACAATCAGAAGACGTTTTCACGACATTGGGCTGTGAGCCGGACATCCAGATACAAGAGATCCATTGACCTTACAAATCTCCTCTCAAACGCTATCATAATAAACTGAAAGACAGCAATGGAGGTCTATACTCTTCAGGCATGAGTCCCTCTTTTGTCTAGAATGCACTGATAACCAGAGAACTTTCTGGAGACCATGGAGGCTGCACCATGTAGTGACCTTCACAAGTGAACATCACAGTGACCCTACTCCCAGGGTATAGTGAGAGGTTCCTAATATATGGTAGGTGACCACTCTAGTCTTTATTCCAAGTACACAAACAACTTGGTGTTACCCTGATTTAGTTGTGGAACCAGTAGTACGACCATTTCTCCAAAGTGTTCCAGAACCCCCAGGAGAATGCTGGGCTGCACGTTGCTCATGCTACTGTGAGCATGGTCCCTTAGGTCACTGTTAAGAGCAGTCACAGTGACAGCCCACAAATGCCAATAGGCGAGGTGCTAGTGCTTACATCTTACTATTTGTGCTGGCCTAGTTCCAACACAAAACAGGGCTTATCTGTCTACCCCAATTTCTCCTTGCTGGACCATTTGTCGGCTTGACTTCACCATAACCCTGGATCGGAGAACCCATACAAGAGAGGTGCACTGCTGTTTCCAGGAGCAAATATAATGTTGGATGTCTCCACACTGACTAAAACTGGGAAATGTTACCAATGGCAGAAAAGTTACAGCTACATTGCAGTTGAGTAAAAAAAAAAAAAAGACCTTGCATGGCGCACCTGCTAAATTTGGTGGTGTATAGCTTTTTAAACGCATATATCAGTTTAAAGGAGGTATTGTTCATGCAAATTCCCTGTAATATAAAGGAGGACTAAACTATAACTAAAACACAGCTTTTATTAGCACTACCTATAAAAAAAAACACCAAAAAACACAAACTGTGCACAATCAGAAAAGCAGAACCAATGGCAGCCGCCTATTTGTCTAATGATGTAGGGAGATAGAGCTGTTATAGTGCTGCATCACTATTGTATATGTCTCAATGACATCTACAAAAAAGGTACATATCCCAAGGTTACTGGCCTGACGCCAAGCCAAGGTACTGAACCCCAAACCACCATCATGGGAAAATGCAGCCAGCAGTCCTATGCTCCAACTAAGGATACCTACGCATTTCATTAAATCATCAGGAGTTGATGAAAATCACTGCGATGTTATGTGTGAAGTAGTCTGCCTACATTCGATAACAGTGGTGTGTGGGCATCAAACACCATAATTAAATACCTGGGCATCCCCTTCTACATGTGTTGGGGGCAGAACATGCCCCACTCACATGTCATTACGCCACAGAGCTTCTGCCCAGGCAGAGCATAGAACCGGACATCAACATCCGTCTCGAATATCACAAGACTCCACCACCCTATTAATGACAAGAGGCGTATGATTCCCTTGGAAATGGAGGATGCTAGCTATTGAAGCTTCTTCACTCATTAGTCAAATACAGCAATCACCCCAACTAGCTTTCTGAGTATATCCTGCATATTATATGAAAACTTGTAAAAAAAGGGATGAGATCCAGCGATTCCCTCTTGATTAAAAACTTCTTTATTGAACCAACATATTAAAAATATCAGCAGGAATGGTTAGACATGGATGGTAAAATTCATGATAGTAGTAATTGCCACTGGCTGATGCTCTTAGTCGTAGCCAGTACTTTCACCCTACGATTTGTTAAGTGCTGCAAAAAATATTGGTGCTATATAATAAAATAAATTGTATTATTATTTATTATTATTCACATGTTCGCAGAAAATATATAATTTATACATAAGCAAAACAAATACATTGTTATATTCCAAACAGTACAGTTATTAGTAACATTAGTAGCTCGAAACAGCGGTTCCTGATTTGTGGCAGATTCATCATCCATATCTTCTGCTTCTCTGTGTATTGTCTGCCACAGATTTATTGTGAGGCTACACAATGATTCTGACTGTGTCCCATTGGACAAGCAGAGTTTGCTGTATTTGTGCACTAGACGTTGCGATCACAGCATTCTCAGGGTTACAATGCATATGACTGGCCTTATCCAGCTACTGCTGTACTCACTGAGCCCCCCTCCCCCTAGTGGCAACAGAAAGAATTTTAGGTTTTAATTTATTCGTCTACTCCATTTTACCACTTTTTCCTGCACAATGTATTGTGGGAAGTTTCCACATAGGGTGGCACGCTGCCAGCTCATACTGGCTGAGGGGATATCCTGGCATTTTAAGGGAAGTACAAAAATCGGCATGGCTGTGACAGGAATATGTGAGTATTCAGACTCTTTCTTTCACCAGCCCGGGCTGATTTCTTTTTATTTTTCACACAACATTCCTGTAACTCTGCTCATGTGCAGGCAGCATGGTATGTGTACTGAAACGCTTCGCCTTGTTCCAAAGAGTGTAATATGATACAGTAATATGTGCGACAATTGTCTAATATGATAGAAATGAGAAAAATTACAATTGCGCTATTGTTTTGTTATTGCCGTGGCTATCTCTTATCACTACAAAGTACAGAGAGAATCTGCAAGACAAACATTGTAATAATATAAAAAACTACAAATGGGATATTTTATTAAACTGTTATTTTTGCTCCTTTTGGCTCGCAAATACTTTAGGGGGCAATTGTTAAAAGCAGATTCATTTGCAGCAAAGACTAATACTAACACACAAAGTGGTATAAAGTTCGATATGTGGACTTTCATACAACGTGTAAACTCTACAAATATGTCCCCAAGGCTATGGGATGAGATAACAATTCTTCAATTACAACAGACTGGAACAGCTCTAGAATAAGATTTATCTGTATTGCAAAGCAACCTTTGCAGGAAATAAATTATTTGAGATATGGTAATAACCAATATCTAGCATAACCAGTACCTAACATAACCAGTATCTAACATAATCAGTACCTAACATAACCAATATCAAACATAACCAGTATCTAACATAACCAGTACCTAACATAACCAACATCTAACATAACCAGTATCTAATATAACCAGTACCTAACATAACCAGTATCTAACATAACCAATATCTAATATAACCAGTATCTAACATAACCAATATCTAATATAACCAGTATCTAACATAACCAGTACCTAACATAACCAATATCTAACATAACCAGTACCTAACATAACCAATATCTAACATAACCAATATCTAACATAACCAATATCTAACATAACCAGTACCTAACATAACCAGTATCTAACATAACCAGTATCTAACATAACCAGTATCTAACATAACCAGTACCTAACATAACCAGTATCTAACATAACCAGTACCTAACATAACCAGTACCTAACATAACCAGTATCTAACATAACCAGTATCTAACATAACCAGTACCTAACATAACCAGTACCTAACATAACCAATATCTAACATAACCAGTATCTAACATAACCAGTACCTAACATAACCAGTATATAACATAACCAGTATCTAACATAACCAGTACCTAACATAACTAGTACTTTGCATTTATTTTTATGGGGAAAATAGTACTATGGGGATGGGGCGGGGGGTCTTAACTTGCCTGGTTCTTGGTCTCAGTTTTAGAGTCCAAGGCAGAGCATTTTTCGTCTCATTTGCATGATAAATGACATGGTGATTTACATGAAAATGAGGCTCCAAAGCTGAATAACTGAGACATATTTGGAAAATGTAGAATCACCTCTAGAAAGTACTAGGTTTATAACAAACTTACTGCTGACAGACTCCCTTTAAGAGGACTTTTCACCACCTCTACCAGTTCCAGTTCTTAGCATCTAATAGATGCTGCTCCACTGATTCCAGCACAGTTGGAACTTTCTCTCTAGCCCCCACCATTCTAAAGCACAGTTAGTTTTGGTGTCTGATGTGTCAGGCAGGGAATGTGATTTAAATCTTCAATCAGAGGCAGCCAGTGTCAGAGCTCTGAATAAACCCCTTGTCTGCTCCTGCCTGACACCATCCTCCTGACAGTACAGAGAATAAATAGTATATCAGACACCAAAACTAACTGCAATGATTGCTCAGGAATGGTGAGGGCTGGAGACAAAATTCCAACTATTCTAGAATGAGTGGAGCAGCACGTATTAATGGATGTAAAGAGTTGGACTTGTTGGAGGAGGTGAAAGGTCCTCTTTAACATCTTATAGGCCTGCCTGATTTTGATGTGTTAACGCTCAACATGCTCTTACTGTACATAAGATGTCTTAGTTTATAGTGGTCATTGATAGGTTTACTTTAACCCTTAAGTACTATCATGGTGTCTATCATACACCACTATCATATACATATCATCAATGATAGACACCATGATAGTACTTAAGGGTTAAGGGCTGTCCTAAATAATATGAAATTCAGTGTAGGGAATTTACCAGACTCACTGCGCCTCAAGTATGGCCTAAAATAGGGGCAGTTTAGTTGTTAAAGCAGAAGCACAATGAATCTGCACAATTGGCCTTTACAAATGTTTAGGGTCTAGTCATTTTTTTCAATAAGAAGTATGAATTTGCTTGGAATGGACAGTATTTCTGTTTTAATAGACCTTCCATTAGTCCAAATTGGCTAGAGAAAGGCTGAAGTCCCATGTTGCAAAAAAATGCTACATTTTATAGTATCTGCAAAGGGAATGAGATTCTGGGTAATCCCATCCACACATTGCAGTAAAAAATCTGCAGCAGGAAAGCTGTATTTTCAAAAACTACTGTGTTTTATTAAATTACATCATGTCAATTATACCTGTGGAAAAGCCAAAAATGCAACGAAAAAAACCGTTGCATTTTTTTCACAGATTTTTTTTTTTTTGCTGAATTTCATTACCTGGGGCCTTAGAGGGCATTCACACGGAGTAACGCGGCGCTGATTCTGGCACAATAACTCGTGTATAAATCCATTTTATGCGTGTAAAATGGAACCCCTTGAAGTCAATGGGAGTCTTTTTGTTATTGTGCCAGAATCAGCACCGCGTTACTCCGTGTGAATGCCCCCTTAGCCTTACTCTGGTTAGCCTCAGCTACCACCATTTTTTACCTTTAACCTCTGAACTCCTGGGGTTCAGATCAGTAACAATAATAAAAGATAAACTGTGCGCTGCCTGTGAATTGGCTTCAGGCTGTTTTCACACTGAAGGAAAAATGTACTTTATTTGATATTTAGATTTTTACATATTTTTATTTTATTCTTTCCATTTTCTGTCCAGGACCTGAGTCATGTGGATTCTCATCCTTGTGGCCTTAGCTTTCATCTGCCTGTTCAGGTGGAACCAAAGACGTTTGATTCTTCCAAATCTCATAGATAGGTACGTGCTGATCACAGGATGCGACTCTGGCTTCGGAAACCTTGCAGCAAAGCAGCTGGACAAGAGGGGCATGCATGTGCTTGCAGCTTGTCTTACAGAAAGAGGAGCTGAAAACCTGAAGAAGGAGACATCTAGTAGGCTGAAGACGGTGATCCTTGATGTTACTGACAGCCAGAGTGTGAATGCTGCAGCTGCATGGGTTGCCTCCATTGTGGGAGATAAAGGTATGCCATTTCTTTATCATCCATTATAAGTGTGCAAAGTATTGGCTAGACAACCTCTCAACATTTAGATGCAACTTGGGAAACTGGATGGCAAAAGTATCTCATCAGAGGGGGCCACACGGTGGCTCGGTGGTTAGCACTGCAGCCTTGCAGCACTGGAGTCCATCTGCAAGGAGTTTGTATGTTCTCCCCGTGTCTGCATGGATTTCCATCCCATATTCCAAAGACATACTGATAGGGAAAAATGTACATTGTGAGCTCTATGTGGGGCTCACAATCTACATTAACCCCCCCCCCCCCCCCAAAAAAAAAAAAAAAAAAAGTATCTCATCAGGCTCATGATAGTCAGAATCCTGTCCTTCACTTTCCTATAGTTTCAATAAATAAGGCCTGGTTCACATCTGCGTTCGGTATGCCATTTGAAGAGTCCACATGGGGACCCCCCCGATCGGAATACCGAACGCATTCGCAATCGCTGAGCTTATAAAAGCACACGGACCCCCTAGACTATAATGGGGTCTGTGTGTTTTCTGCACGGTCTTTGCACAAGGTATGCAGAGAGTAAAGTAGTTCATGAAGTACTTTTCTCTCCGCATGACTTGTGGAGGCAGTGCGCAGAAAACACACGGACCCCTTTATAGTCTATGGGGTCTGTGTGCTTTCATAAGCTCACCAATTGTCATTGCGTTCAGTATTCCATTCGCGGGGTCCCCATGCGGACTCCCAGAACGGAATAACAAATGCAGATGTGAACCAGGCCTAAGACAGCCAAGCAAGAGGTGATGTAAGGTGATGTCCACTGGGGTGCAGAATCAGACTTTGATAAATCGGGTGCAGTCTAAGGATAGGTTCACATCTGCGCTTGAGTTTCCATTCTTTGGGTCTGCTTGGGGGATCTGAAAAACGGAAACTCAATCCGCTTTAAAAGCAGTTAGCCGTGGAAACCCCTGGACCCCATAGACTATAATGGAGTCCATCAGGTTTCCGCCCCCAAAAAATGCAGAGATAAAGGTCCTACTTGCAGGACTCTGCATTATTAAAGCGGAATGGGAAACAGAATCCCCGAGCATTGACCGAGGGCAGATGTAAACTAACCCTAAGACTGTCTAATATAAATTGCAACAACTATTAGATAATATTAGTATATCTGCCCCAAGGTGTATCACATATCAAGCAAGAAGCACCAAATCTATTCCACAAGTCTGATAGTTTTACTGCATTTTCTGCCTGCTTTGTTTCATTTTAAGCTGCCTGAAAGTAAGAAATCTAGGTTAGGGATATGCAAATAAGACCTCAATAGGATAAAAAGAGAAATGAGCTCTAGCACCACCTATTGGAAAGTATCTCCCTACAGATTAATGTTTGTTTTTTAAAGAAACCTAAAGGCATTATTTGGGAATAATAAGCAAAAGCAAACCAGATTAACTCCTCTAAAAGGAAGTGGGTCCCATCCACAGACAGCTTTGTCAAGGTTGTTGCCTCTCATCGAAAAGGTTGCACTAGAGCTCATTGCTCTTATCCATCAATGAGATCTTATTTGCATTTTCCTTATTCAGAATTCTTAGCAGGTCTAATAAGTTAATGCACCGTCTCCCCAATGAGATACTGTACCCCTTATGAATTTAAGATAGTAATACTAAACCTGCCCCAGTGTTCCTAAGTAGAGATGAGCGAACCCTGTTCAGATCAGCCGATCCGAACAGCACACTCCCGTAGAAATGAATGGAAGCACCTGTGACGCCAGCCGGCCGACGGGAAAGTCAGCGTCACAGCTGCTTCCATTAATTTCTATGGGAGTGTGCTGTTCGGATCGGCTGATCCGAACAGTGTTCGCTCATCTCTATTCCTAAGAATACCTCAGTGGAAAGCATCTCTGTATTACAAGGATTGTTTTATCACTGTTTTCTCGAATTCAGCCAGTGAGTAAAATCACAACAAAACAGATCGGGTATACTGGATTTACAGATAAAACAAAACTAAGATCATACACTTACCAAATGCATTTACTTGTTTGTTAATCTGAATATATTTTTTATTTCCTTATAAAAATCTATCTAGAAATGCAATTTCATGCTAAGTGGGCACTAGACCATAGAACCTTTGTGTATAAAATACTGTATATTAAATTGCCATGAGTTCTCTGTGTGGTTACTTTAAGTTCAAATAAAAACTTAAAAGACAAAACTGACTTGAAATAACAAAATGTTAACTTTTTGGTTAACCACGTTCTGCTTTTTTCTGCCAGGTCTTTGGGGTGTAGTGAATAATGCTGGTATTTCTGTGCCAACTGCCCCAAACGAATGGCTGACTAAAGAGGATTTTTACAAAATCCTGAACGTGAATTTGTTGGGCGTCGTTGATGTCACTCTTAAGATGCTGCCTTTGATTCGAAGAGCTCGTGGACGTGTAGTGAATGTTGCAAGTATTGCTGGAAGATTAACCATTTGTGGAGGGGGATACTGCATGTCTAAATATGGAGTGGAATCTTTCTCCGACGGTCTCCGGTGAGTAATAAGCTTGATTATTCTGTCATTTTTTTTTCTACTTTTCATAGTTTTATTGCTAAGTTTTAAATTGGATTTGTAGCAATAACAAATCAGAAATATTCTGAAATATTCAAAGGTTTGGTGACTTCTCATTAGGATAAGAGATAAAGAATTGATTAGTAGGGGGCTTGACCATATACAGGAGGTTGTCCATACCAAGTATTGCATCTCATGATTAGGGAGTATAAAAACTACGGAAAGATAGCGCTCCTTCTGTGTAGTATAACCGCACAACCACCCTTGATTCTCCTCAAAATCTTGGGGTGTAATGCTTTGCCCGTGTGGGGTAAACGGTCTGGCTTTAGCAAGGGCCGCAAACGTTTGGGTGCCGTGTCGTTAGGATAACTGACCATGATAAAATGAGAAACAGAGTACAGCATATAACTCACAAAAACCCAGGTAGATGCGCTTCTTTTCAACAAACCAACAGGACTGCCTCGGAGTTTTTGAATCCAGGCTTTATTGAAAACAGATAACACATTTTGGGGTATCTATGCGTACAAGCAGAACGCACCCCTTCATCAGATCTACACAAGTGACAGGTTCACACTAGCGTTCGGGTCTCCGTTCTCAGCTTTCCGTCTTCTGTATGCAGAAGACGGAAAACTGTCAGAGCGGCTGCAAAATCACGGGCGCAGAATAACGAGGCGTATATGCTCCTAACTCCCACTGAAATGAATGGGAGCCTTTTGAGCGCGTCATCTGCCAGCACGTGTATACGTACCAGATCGCGCTCCACGTTACATCATGTGAACGCACCCTTATATGGCACCAGATTGTAAAAAATCCGCGACCGCTGCAGATTTTTTATTTATTTTTTAATAGGCTGTTACCTGTAAGAGTAATTCCAGTAGGTAACAGTCCCTATTTACTTACCAATCCTGGCTCCTGCGCCGGTGCTTCCCCTTCTATGGAGGCGACTGTTCGCAGGAGCTGTTCGCCTTGGGGCCCCGTCATTCCTAGTTACTCCACTGGCCTCAGGACACAGTAAAATCAGTGGTACACATATAGTAAATGCATGCAGATATTTATATTTTACTGTACACTATATATACTGTATGTGTAATGGGAAATGCAGTATTAAATATATTGCTTTTAACTGTGTATTTATAGGGGAAAAACTTGTATATATTACCATATATATTAAATAAATCTTAAAATGTATGACCAGACAGTTAACATAGATTTCTTTAGTAGCGCTTCTCATTCAATGATTGGACTCATATACATACTAGAGCTTTACATAGGAGACTGGATTGCCATAAAGAGCCCTTAGAAGCAATATTTTTTATGGATTCAAACTGAAAAAAACTTTAACATGCCTCCATATGAAATTGGTAGAGAATGGTCTCATGCACCGCCGTCCTATTACAGCTGTATAGAAAACTGAGCCGTAGTACTGCCTTGGACGTGAAGTCTAATGAAAAGCAACCAATTTGTAAGTCACTCAAGCTGCCTGTATTTCTATCTTCTAGCCGTGAGATGAAGCCATTCGGTGTGAAGGTCTGTATCATAGAACCTGGTTTCTTTTCAACACAAGTAACAGATGCCAAAATGATGAAAGACTCGGCCAATAAAGCCTGGTCTCGTGTGTCAGATGAAATCCGCAGGAGCTACGGACAACAGTACTATGAGAAATGTGAGTAGATTGTTCAAGGAACTATAGATATATCAATCAATCAATACATAAATCAGTTATCACTATTACTATTGTTCTAGGCATAGACCTCAGATAACCATATACTAGCAAGTTAGAAAATAGCATCAACATCAAAGCATTTCCTGCTTCTTTTATACACTGCTCAAAAAAATAAAGGGAACACTTAAGCAACACAATGTAACTCCAAGCAACACTGATTAACAATCAATTTCACATGCTATTGTGCAAATGGAATAGACAACAGATGGAAATTATTGGCAATTATCGAGACACACTCAATAAAGGAGGGTTCTGCAGGTGGGGACCACAGACCATATCTCAGTACCAATGCTTTCTGGTTGATGTTTTGGTCACTTTTGAATGTTGGTTGTGCTTTCACACTTGTGGTAGCATAAGACAGACTCTACAACCCACACAAGTGGCTCAGGTAGTGCAGCTCATACAGGATGGCACATCAATGTGAGCTGTGGCAAGAAGGTTTGCTGTGTCTGTCAGTGTAGTGTCCAGAGGCTGGAGGTGTTACCAGGAGACAGGCCAGTACACCAGGAGACATGGAGGGGGCCGTAGGAGGGCAATAACCCAGCAGCAAAACTGCTACCTCTGCCTTTGTGCAAGGAGGAACAGGAGGAGCGCTACCAGAGCCCTGCAAAATGACCTCCAGCAAGCCACAAATGTGCATGTGTCTACACAAACGGTTAGAAACCAACTCCATGAGGATGGTATGAGGGGCCGACATCCACGTATGGGGATTGTGCTCACAGCCCAACACCATGCAGGATGCTTGGCATTTGCCACATAACACCAGGATTGGCAACTTTGACACTGGTGCCCTGTGCTTTTCACAGATGAAAGCAGGTTGACACTGAGCACATGTGACAGAGTCTGGAGACGCCATGGAGAGCGATCTGCTGCCTGCAATATCCTTCAGCATGACCGGTTTGGCAGTGGGTCAGAAATGGTGTGGGGTGGCATTTCTTTGGAAGTTCGCACAGCCCTCCATGTGCTCGCCAGATGTAGCCTGTCATTAGGTACCGAGATGAGATCCTCAGACCCCTTGTGAGACCACATGCTGGTGCGGTTGGCCCTGGGTTCTTCCTAATGCAGGACAATGCCAGACCTCATGTGGCTGGAGTATGTCAGCAGTTCCTGCAAGATGAAGGCATTGAAGGTATGGATAGGTCCACCCGTTCCCCAGACCTGAATCTGATTGAGCACATCTGGGACATCATGTCTAGCTCCATGTTTGGCAGAGCTACCCAAAATACTTGCACCACAGATTGTCCAGGAGTTGGCAGATACTTTAGTCCAGGTCTGGGAGGAGATCCCTCAGGAGACCATCTGCAACTTCATCAGGAGCATGCCCAGGCGTTGTAGGGAGGTCATACAGGCACGTGGAGGCCACACACATTCAACTTTGTACAGAACAAAGTATTCAATGAGAATATTTCATTTATTCAGATCTAGGATGTGTTATTTGAGTGTTCCTTTTATTTTTTTGAACAGTGGATAGGGCCACTTTTCTGACGTGCTGATGAAATTGCGGAACTTTAGCAGTTTTGTAGAAGAGACAACCAATAAGATCCCATCAGGTCAAACAATTCTAGCAGTCAGAATGCTATGATGGGGGCAACACGGTGACCCAGTGGTTAGCACTGCAGCCTTGCAGCGCTGGGGTCCTGGGTTCAAATCCCACCAGGAACAACATCTGCAAGAAGTTTGTATGTTCTCCCCATGTTTGCGTGGAATTCCTCCCTTTCTAGAAAAGACATACTGATAGGGAAAAAAAAATGTACATTGTGATCCCAATATGGGACTCACAATCTAAATAAAAAAAAAGAAGAAGAATGCTCTATGATGGAAACATACACATTTAATATATCTTTGAAGTTACAATGAGCTGAAAAGATTGACAGTATAGACTCGGATTAAACCACAATATGTGGATACTGTATGTTTGGAAGAGCTGCCCAAAATACTTATTATTAATTATTATTAATTCCATGGTGCTTTTCATACTCTTCTACAATGTTTGGGAGACTCCTGAAACAGGGATGACCGCCTGGAGTCCTAGAAGAGTGTGAAAATCTTCAGAATCCAACAGGCTGTCTGTTAATACATATGCCAATTGGTAACATCATGGGCCATGTCCTGCCATGCAAAAGGGATGTGTGTCATGTCCCTCTACTGGAAATTTCCACAGAATGCTTTGCATACTTCTCTCCCTGCAGTTCATATGACTGCTCCAGGGACAATTTCTGATGATCTGGTGATGTTCTGTTTCACTGCTTCCAAAATGGAACATCACCATTACTCTTCCCCTCCCCTATCCCCATCAATACTTACCAAGCCTTCCTGTGTCCGGGATGGCTCCTCCCCTCTTCCTTTCTTCTAGTAGTGGGTGGAATAGGTTAGCTAGGGAGAAGAGGAAGGGTAGGAGGGGCTAGTAATGGGCGGGATCACTAGGGTTAGAGAGACAGGGAGGGTGGGAGGGGCTAGTAATGGACAGGATTGTTAGGCTTAAAGAGACAGGGAAGGTTTTGAAATGGGGTGAGAGAGGAGGGGGGGCTGAGTGAGAGGGAACTAGTGTAGCAGCTACACAGGAAGCTGTACAGCAGGAAGCTAACACCAAGTAAACAAAGGCAGAGAATGCCAACAGCAACCAGAGACACCCAGAAATCACTCCAAACACTACTAAAGGTATATGGATGTACTTATTAACCCATTACTAGCACTAACAGACCTTTATAAAAAAAAAATTCTGCCCGGAAAGCCCCTTTAAGCTTGAAGCATACTGACATACACTGTACTAGCCAGACCTAGCATTAGTCCTGACTGTGTAACTATTTTCTACCTCTGGAAAACATTAAAAATTTGATTTTAGGCTTCAGCATGAAAAAATAACAAAAAAAGAAACAACAAAAATACTTCACTGAATTGATAATAAAGTAAGAGGCATCTTGAGCAATATAATATTCACCCTATTATCAAGGAGTACATTTGTGATACAGTTTAGCTGTAGATAAGAATCGTCTGCATCAAACATGAAATTTTGTGTGTAATTACTTGAACTAAATCCTGTTTTATATTTCCATGCACAGTATTAAACACCTTAGACCTGTCACTGTCATCATCTAGCAAGAAGTTGTCTCTGGTGTCAGATGCCATGGAGCACGCCTTAACTGCAGTCCACCCCAAGACACGCTATTCTGCTGGATGGGACGCCAAACTCCTTTACCTTCCCCTTTCTTACTTGCCTACTGTAATTACAGATTTTCTTATTTGTAGTTTGACTCCTAAACCGGCAAAGATATAAGTATTGTCCCTTACACTAAATGTATCCTTTGTGTTCTACGTTCTGGAGTCTACAGAATAAATGTGTCCATATATTGTATACTGGTGTGAGCTGCTTTATTATTTTACTATACTGTTTACTACCTCAGGGAAGTTGAAAAAAAAAAAAAGCATTTATACTCACCTTCCTTCACCTCTTTTGGGCCTCCTTGTGGTGTCTGGTGCTCTTCTGGTGACATCATGTGCGCAGGGTCAGGGCGCTCGGCTTGCTCTTGTCACCATTGACGTCCAATCACAGGCCTTAGTTTTTTTTATTTTTTACCCCTTCCCTGGGCGCCCACCTATTATTTCACTTATGTATTGCAACTTGTTCGACCCAAAATGAATCGGGGACCCGAGTTGCCTGAGACTTAATGAATCTTGAGAGCTTCGCCCGTCTCTAGTTCTCAGATTATATACTCCGGGGTAGTTGAGCTGAGCGTGCAGTATCGTCTGCAGAGTGTAGTTGAGCTCAGTGTGCAGTATCGGACAGTGTGCACACTCTCCTACATCGGGCCGTGCGCTCAGCTCAACTACTCCGGAGTGTGCTGAGTTGAGCTGAGTGTGCAGTATCAGTGTGTGCAGTATCGGACATTACTACGTGGGAGATGAAGCTGAGCTGGGATTTTAAAGACGATCCTATTCACTACACAGCATGTAGTCCAAAAATTGTTTCAATTTTTGGACCCCACGCTGTGTAGTGATTGACTCCCTCCCTCCCCCTATGTGACTGTCTCACAGTCACATAGTTCACAGTCCCAAATTAATCGAATATTAAATCCACCATTCGTCTAAATTGGAGGTCACCTGATTTCGGAAGCCAATGGGTTTTTTTCCCACCTCCCCTGCGCAGTTATTGGTGCAAAAAACGCGCCAGGGAAGGTGGGAGGGGATATGAATTTTTACTGCGTTTGCCTCGTGGTGTTCGACTGGAATCGAACACCTCGAATGGCCTGATATTCGATTGAATATGTATTCGATCGAACGGTGTTCGCTCATCTCTAATTGAGATTAGTTCTGGTCCCACATTTATGTACCGAGCTTAGGTCTCTTACCATATTTATGAATCAAGCTTACATCTGGTATTGTATATATGCATACCTCCCAGCTTTCAAAATATAGAAAGAGGAAAAGTATGTGCGACGTGCTATGCTCGTCACAGCAAATTTAGCTCCACCCACTTCTATATTGACTCTGCTCATTCTGATCCATTTTTCCATGTGCTCCCACACAGTATAATGCTCCTACAGACAACCTATCATTATATGTCCCCATATTCTAATGTTTCTCTCTAATTACTCCACAGTATGAAGTCCTTCTCCTGGTAACCCAGTTTAAACTGAGGGAAACTAGAGGGGGACATTAAACTGGGGGATGCTGGAGGGCGACATTAAACTGTGGGCAACTAGAGACAGACATGTACTCCTCCGGCTAGCCCCACAGTTTAATGTCCTCCTGCAGTTGTCCCCAAACATAATAAACACACTGCTCCTTCCATCTCCTCACTCCCCTGCTGCTCTCTCAGCGGTCTCTTCTCCCGGGGAGTTCAGGGAGCTTCAGGTACAATGTGAGTGATGTCATCACATTGCACCTACAGCACCCAGGGCCAGAGCACGCAGGGGCACAGTGGTGAAACAGGAGCAGCCTCTGGATGCAGATGAGTTGATTCTGGGACATACCTCCCGCCGACCAGGACAGCAGGACAGGACCTGGAATTTGGGACTTTTCCACTGAATCCGGGACAGTTGGGAGGTAATTAACTTGGGAGGTGATGAACTTCTTCTATCTAGCTAACTAGAAATACACCCCTATGATGTTCAATGTGCACATATACAGTAGGTTTATAATGAAAGGGATGAATATAGTGAATGTGGTTATATAGAGGTTCCATTTACAACATATGCATGTAAGCAATACATTGTAGATGTTATGCAGGATATAATCCTGTAGTATACAATTTTCTATAATACGTGAACATAATTATTATATGGTTTTTACATTTTCTACATTGGGGGCGCCATTTCACTGTCCACCACAGGCAGCATAAAGGCTAGGTGTACCCCTGCATACTGAGGGGGAGTTAACTGAGGGCTCTGAGGAACAAGGCCATCAAAACAGAACTTGCAGCCTGCAGTGGCGTAGTGTGTCTCCACCTCTATTCACAAGACAACTTCTTAGGAATTACTCTATCGGTTATTTGCCATCTCTGCAGTCCTTGCAAGGATTCCAACAGAGGTGCATACAAGTGTCCTCTCTTTCTGCGAGTAGGGAGTATGTGTTACTGACAAATTTCTCATAAACACACTGACTGGACCCAGGCGAATAAGCAGAGACCAGGAATCTCACCGTCTAACAGGTCAGTTTATTCTGCATGTGAAATATTCAGAGGAGCAGAGGAAGCGGGGGAGACTTGGCGGCGGTATTATTGACTTAGACATTTCTCAAAACAAAGATTTCACTGAAATTGGCAATAAGGTAGCTGGAACAAGCACTGTATGAATTTGCACAGTATGTAGTCAAGTGTTCACATTTAAGTCTGTGGCATACAATATATCATTTATTTGACGTCTATATCAGATTAAGGTATCATGCACACACAACCGTGTACAGAGCTGTGATAGCGCATGGATAGATGTGCAGGGGCCTCTATTGTAACTAATAGGTATTTAAGAGGAATGTGCAGAGTCAGATTCTGTGTAAATATAACAGAAAAGAAAATGTTAAACCCCACCCCCTTGACTAAGCCCTACCCCCTCAACTGTTTTCTGCCAAAAATAAAGAAAACATCACAAGATTAACCCCTGTGCTGCCTGCAGGATTTCTACAACGCTGCCTGTTTCAGGAACCTGCATATAATCCTACAGACTGACAAGAAGTGAAAGAAAATGTATCATCTCATTACTGTAGAGGTTGTGCGCTCCTTTATGTGCAGGATTGTGCATCACATGTATCTGCCACTAGATGGTGTCAGTGAATATATTCTGCCAGCATACACTGAGAAGCGGCTGGGCCCCACATATACTGTGTTTGCCAACTTCTGAAAACTGTTTTCAGGGAATAACAATCTGAAACCGATCACACCCTCTAACTACATACGGTGTCCAAAGATTACAGGCGACATCCCTATTTACTGATTTTTGTGTAGCTTTGTATGCCAGGCTTTCTATGCTGCATTCCTCCATATTTAAAGAGGCTCTATCACTGGATTTTCGCTATTTTAGGTAAACACATGCCTGAATAGCCTATAAAAAGGCTATTCAAGTCCTGCTAATCCTTTGTTAAAAGACCGCCCCGTTTTAATGAATTACCTTTTAAACGTATATGTAAATGAGCCCTCCATGCACCGTGGGCGTTCCCGTGCACCCCTCACGTCATGCTCTGTTCTCTGTGGTTCTTCTATGTAAGTCCCTACTCCTTCTTTCCATTCACCAGCAAAGTCTCTTCCTTGCTTCTGGAAAACGACCTGTGATGATGTCACTACTGCTCTGTGATTGGCTTGTTCCTGTGATGACGTCACTACAAGGTCCTTCGTAGTCTTCTAAGTAGTGATCTATACAGAGCAGGGGCTGCAGCTTCCTGTGTCTATCATAGTTCTCCATGAGCATAGTAGATCTATGACACAGGGAGTTGCAGCCTCTGCTCTGTATAGATCACTACTTAGAACACGACGAAGGACTTTGTAGTGACGACATCACAGGAACAAGCCAATCACAGAGCAGTAGTGACATCATCACAGGTCCTTTTTCAGAAGTAGGGAAGAGACAGTTGGAGCTGGTGAATAGGGTTGAGCGATCGGGATCTGAAAAGATCGGATTCCGATTGGCAATCGAGTAAATTTCACGATTGCGATCGGAATTCCGATCCCGATCGTTTTAGGCAGGATCGAGGTCGGAGGTTATTTCCCACAATGCTTTGCAAGCATTGTGGGAAAAGCGAACAATGTTAAGAATGAATGGATGCCGCCAGCACACAGCCGGCACAGGCTGCCTAAAACGATCGGGATCGGAATTCTGATCGCAATCGTGAATTCCACTCCCCGTCTGTTCTCTTCTTACCTCTTCTCGATCTGTGCACGCCCCTAGCTCCCAGGTTACTGTTTCAGACCTAGGAAGAAGGCGGGGCTTGTGGCTTAGGAAAGGGTGGGCGGGTACTATATCCGCCCACACTCTCCTAAGCCACAACAAGCCCCGCTTACTCCCAGCATCAGTAACACTAGCCTGAGAGGTGCGGGCACATACGGTGCTCTGAAGACATGTGCAGTAGAAAGAAGAGGAGCGTGAACAGCGTGGATCGGTAGCGGCAGCTGGTAAGTAGACAACTGGGGGGACTTAGGTAGCCGGGGGATTTTTTAATCACTACACATCATGGATTCTAACAATTAAAGCTTTCAGTTGTTAGATTCCATGCTGTGTAGTGAAGAGGATCGTTTTTAAAATCCGATCTCCGATTAGTAAAAAATCCCATTGACTTGCATTGGGATCGGAATTGGGATCGAGATCGGGTTCGAATGAAAAATGATCGGAAATCGGATTTCAAAATCGATCCTGAAAAGTCAAGATTGGCTCAAGCCTACTGGTGAATAGAATGCAGGAGGAGGGACTTACATGGAAGAACCACAGGAGGAGGAGGGCGTGAACAGAGAATGATGTGAGGGGTGCACGGGAATGCCCACGGTGCACGGAGGGCTCATTTACATATACGTTTAGAAGGTAATTCATTAAAACCTATTTAAATATACCAAGTATTTTAATTTTATATGACCTGCAACAAATAGTATATAGAATAGTATATAGTACATAGTAATAGTATATGATTTTTTTGTGTAATAAATCATAAAGGATCCTGGAGGATGCCAGTGACCCATGGCATGTCTATTAGGATTCTATTTTCTTTATGAGAACGAATAAATCAGCAGACAATGCTATTCACTAGAGATGAGCAAACAGTGAAATATTTGAGATTCGATATTCGTTTCGAGTAGAGCCTCAATATTCGACTACTCGATCGAATATAATTATAGTCTATGGGAAAAAATGCTCGTTTCAAGGGAAACCACTATTTGACTAAAGGAGAGTCACCAAGTCCACAAATAGCAGGAGGAGAGTGTTTAGGAGAAGCGCTGTGCAGTTAAAGTGCACGGACCTCATTATAGTCTATGGGGTCCGTGCGCTTTAACTGCACAGCGCTTGCAGTTGCGCTGATAAAAAGTAAGCTTCCTTGTAACTGCAAGCTGCCAGCTCTCCCAACTAGCAAAGACGAGCCTGCGGCAAATCAACGCTGGTTCTGCAGAAGGCTCGTCTTTGCTAGTCAGGAGAGCTGGCAGCTTCCAGTTATGAGGGAGCTGACTTTTTTGTCATAGGAATGCATTGACCAGCGTTGATTGGCCAGTGTACAGCATTTGGCCAATCAACGCTGGTTCTGCCGGAGGCTCATCTGTGAGGAGGTGGAGTCTAAGATTGGACCATAATGGAGACTGCTGTGGTCCGATCTTAGACTCCGCCTCCACACAGACGAGCCTCCAGCAGAACCAGCGTTGATTGGTCGAATGCTGTACACTGGCCAATCAACGCTGGTCAATTCATTCCTATGAGAAAAAGTAAGCTCCCTTGTAACAGCAAGCTGCCTGCTCCTAGCAAGGACACTGTATAGCATTCGGCCAATCAACGCTGGTTCTGAATGGAATATTTACTGCGAATAGCTAGTAGTATTCGATCGAGTATGAATATTTAGAATACCGTAGTATTCGATCGAATACCTACTCGATCAAATACTACTTGCTCATCTCTAATATTCACCATTAGTGCGAATATAGCCTAAGTACTAAAAAGTAGAAAACCATGAAACACAAGAACAGAGGCACCAAAACAATATATAGTTACAAATTTTGACACAGGCTATGCAATTGTATCCTCTTCTATTGAAAGTCTTAGGGGTCAATGGGCCCTGGGCTGTGAATATTGCAGACAGTGAGATTTCTAGACCACACTGACATTATAATGCAAGCACGCCCCAGGTAACCGCTGAGGCCCAGTCACAGGACATGTGCAGTGATTTCGGGAACGTGTGACATCAGTCACCGGCCAGAAAATTATGTCGGACCACCATAAAATCAAGAGAGGCGAGTATAAACGTTTGTTATTTTTACACACTTCCCATGGGTAGGCTTCTATCGGAACTGACACCTTTCTGTTAGCGAAATGGCTGGGTCCTGGCCTCTGAGACCCAGTTTGACGCTGGCTATTGTGACCATTCAGCACCTGAGCGCCTGCCATATTTAAATACTCAACATCTGCCATACTATTACATTTGAAAAATACACAAGAGCATGTATTCTCACAAAACCTTGGAGCCATAAATAGTGCACAATCATTAAACAATAAATTCATCATGATCTACTATGAATCAGTAGTGACTAGGGTTGAGTCGATCTTGAGATTTCAGGATTGATTTCAAAATCCGATTTCCGATCATTTTCCAGCCGATCGCGATTGTGAAATTTGCTCGATCGCCATTCGGGATCCGTTCTTTTCCGATCCCGAACCCTAGTCAATGCTTCTCTATGGAAAAAGTCACTTGAGGGTTGAGCCGATCGTGAAATAATGTCTGACCTCGATCCCGCTGGAAAAGATCGGGTCGGAATTCCGATCGCGATCGTGAAATATACCATGTTAGTCCTACACTGACTGTTTTGCTGAGCAACAGGGTGAGGCAGGTGGGAGTCCTCACACTGTTGGCTTTCCTGTTATGTGCCCCAGGGCTGGAGATATCGGTGCCATTAGTTTTTGCTCAGATCTCTCCCCACTATCACAAGAGCATTCCTGACAGTCTAGCTGGACTGTGAGGAACACCCCTCTTACAGTATTCATCCATAGACTTGTATTGGGGTGGGGGCGTTCCTCATAGATTAGCGTTATCACTGGGCGGTAAGGAACGCCTCCTCTGACAGTACAGAACTATGGACAGTACTCTCATGGCGAGGGCGTTCCTCAGAACCCAGCTAGACTGTAAGGAACGCCCTTCTGACAGTAGGCTGAGATTGGTGTCGAAACTAACGGCGCTGATATCACCAGTCTCAGCACATAAAGGGAATGACAACACTGTACTGAATTCAGCGCGTTGTCGGCTCCCTAGTGGTATATAATACCGCATATGCATGAAAGGTCCTCTTTAAGCTATGAAACTGGCTGGAAAGTCACAGACCCTGATAGTTACACCCACATGGCATCTCAGTGGATGTCATACAGGTAGCCTGTGCATATGCTATAAATGACTGATGGGACTATCCCTATAAAGATGTGTCTGCAATCTGGTCCTATACCTGTCCATTTTGTGGCTTGGGTTTACTGAATCGGTCCATTGAGCCCGTGAACTATATGCACCATTTTACCACTGATCTGGCACATGCACACATTTGTGTGCATGTAGCTTTACCAATGGAGAGTCTTCCTGCAAAGTCTGACACTGTCCAGGCGTTCCTCTTGGCACCAGAGTGGTAATACTCGGTTGTCACTTTATTCATAAATTTCCAGGAGGAACAAGAGAGAAACCTCATCAAGCAAGAAACGATGCTCCAGAATTGTTAAGTAATTCTTAAAAGAGATGTGTAAGAAAGGAATGTCAAGCCCTCGTAAAGCTCAGATCTCTGCTATTTCTGTATTTAGATTTTTGTTTAATTTCTTGGGGACATGCAAGGGTTAAACTTGCACCCTATCAGCTGAGCCAGGCAGAGTTTTTATCTTTGTGCTTCAGGAGTAAATATAGCAAATGGAATTCCAGTGCTAAAACCTGTCTGTATAAACCCAGACACAGTAGCTCAGTGTGATGCAAAAAGGTAAAGTCCACTACTGGTTTCCTGTGTTTGCTGAGACTTATCAGGTCACCTCTGTAACTACAGTATAACACTTCAAGAAGCTATATCCTCTGAAACCTGGGCAGAAAGGTAAGACATAATGTTTCCTAAATACCTGTCTGGTTACTATTCAGTTCTGTATAACCATAGTTTAGTAAACTCACAAATGTCTTGATTCAGGGCATATAGACCTGCACTATATGCATAAAATCTGTTCGAACATGTGGACATTTTTCATATATGGTAACATGTAACAGCTGTAAGCAGTCTGATATTAAACATACAGGAGTACAGTGTCATACTCTTTGTATACATCAAGTTTACACACATGAGACACATTTGCAAATATTGCTCATAAAAAATATTGTCCTGGGCCCATGCTCGGCAGAATCAGTGCTGATAAAAAAGACTCCCATTGACTTTAATAGGGTTCTGTCTTCCGTGCAGAACACATTGAAGTCAATGGGAGTCTTTTTTTTATCAGCGCTGATTCTGCCGCGAGTTATCGTGACAGAATCAGCGCCATTTTCCTCCGTGTGAATGGACAATCATTAAAACTGCATTTTTTCTCACTAAAACGTAGGAATAGCCTTAAGAAAGGCTATTCTTCCCCTACCTTTAGATGTCTTCTCCGTGCCGCTGTTCCATAGATATCCCAGTTTTCATTGGTATGCAAATGAGTTCTCTCGCAGCACTGGGGGCGGTCCCCAGTTCTCAAACATCTGTGAAAAAACTCTCCAGCGACAGCCTCTGCTTCCTCTTGAACGCCCTCTCCGCCACGTGTTCTTCGGATGGCTTCTTCTGACTTTAAATGGGACACATCGGGCAGAGCCGACTGCGCATGCCTGCGGCCATTTTCTTGTGGCCGCTTACACGAGCGTACTGTGAACCTTGCTGTTCAGAGATTCAAATCCAAGACCCAGCACTGCAAGGTAGGGAACTGCTACACACTGAGCCACTGTGCTTTGCACACCAAAGAATAATAAATCAAACAATAAGGGTCCATTCACACGGAGTAAACACACGCTCATTTTGGCAACATACAAGTGTAAACAATACACGTGTAAAAATAAGACTCCCATTGACTTCAATGACATTTTACACGTGTATTTTGACGTGTTTTTTTACACATGTAAAAAAATGGCATTGAAGTCAATGGGAGTCTTATTTTTACACGTGTATTTTTTACACGTGTATTTTGCCAAAATTAGCGCGCGTTTACTCCGTGTGAATGGACCCTTAGGCGTAAAGCTCACGGTCATGACTGAACAGCACGAGCAGTACATGGATGTCGTCTGTGTGCCTCCATGCACCGGCCATGCTTCCGCAGTCCCATTCATTCGGGCCAGCAAACACAGCTGCAAAACCGGATAGGGCTAGGACTTGTCCTGAGTTTTGCGGCACAGGCTGTTGACCCGCACTCAGAACTTAGAAAATCACGGTTTTGTGTATGGGCTAATACAAATGAATTGGTCAGTGTGCTACCCGGGTTTTTCCACTGAAGTATCACACGGTCGTGTCTATGGCCCAGTGTATATTTATAGGTCTTGATTCATTGTAATATAAAAACAGTGTTGAGCGCGTACAGACTGCACCTTGGTGTGATACAGAAACAGAATACATTATATGTAAAATGTAATGTCAATACAAGATATGATATAAAAATAATCCAAATCTGACCATAGACATGACATTTGTCAGCAAAATCATTTGACCTTTTCTATGACATGAGAGGAGGGGTGACCTGTGAGAAGGTGACAGGCAGAGTGCTGGAGTCCAGATATCTCAGCCCCAGGTTTCTGACATATGTGTGGTCCAGAGCAGATCTGGAGTAGGCCTCAGCCCAGGTGTAGATCCTTGGCTCATTTCTGGGCCAGAAAAGGCTGCAGCTCTTGCATTGCAGTTCCATAGGATGAAAGCAGCTGTATGGTTCTGTCCTGTAACCCTGAGTCCGGTGAGACTATATTGTGCTTGTTTTGTTCGTGAGGCTGGAAGTAAACCACACGTATAGTTAGGTTATCAGTTCTGTTTAGTTAGTTGCTCAGACGAGCAGGATTTTATTTTGTTTTTGCCTGAAGTTAAGGCTATATTTTGTTTTGCTCATTTTGTGCCTGAAGTCAAGGTTTATTTATTTTCCTGGATTTTGTTTTCTAAATAAACCAGTTTGCTGCATATTTTGTGTCCCTGTCTTGACTATTTGCGTCCGCACCACTGCTTCTACCGAGCTAACTTCCCCACACCACTCAGTCCTTCATTCACCATAAGCAGTCCCAAATGTATCTATTAGTCAGTTACTATACCGCATGCCTATCAAAATAAATATGCAAACTCAGCAGTACAACATTTTATACTTATCTTGTTTAGATAGTTGTCACGCCAAGACATTTTGGGTAACACAAATTGTCCAAACCAGGTGGCAGCTGCAATGGCGACTCATGGACTAATCTGGGGCGCAATTTTTTATTTTTTTTTAAACTTTTACTCACCTGACCTGATCGCTCTCCGCTGCCTCCTCTAGGCGGCGCTACACTTATGTCATGACGCTGAAGCAACCATAGCTTTAGAGCAATTCTGAAAAGTGTGAAGTATGGTTATTTACAGCAAATTCTTTTTTTATGTATTAATAATTTTTGGAATGTTTTCCTTTTCTTTTGTAGAATTATCGCTCCCATCATGTGTCTCCTTCTGTTGATGCTATTAGGTTTGTTAATAGTATACAGATGGTACAGGCAGAGGCAGATACTGGAGAATCTCACAGATAAATATGTCTTCATTACTGGATGTGACAGCGGGTTTGGAAACCTGCTGGCCAGGCAATTGGATAAACGTGGAATGAAGGTTCTTGCGTCTTGCTTTACGGAGAAAGGGGCTGAGAACTTGAAGAAGGAGGCATCAAGTAGACTGCAAACTACAATACTTGATATTGCTGATAGCAAGAGTGTGAGCTCTGCAGCTGAGTGGGTGTCTCGTATTGTTGGAGACCAAGGTGAGTTACATGTACTGTTCCTTGGAACGTGCCTGAAAATTCTATATACTACTGTGCCCTAATTATACTATTACTCAGACTTGACATTATACATGCAGACATAGCCATGTATTTGGCAGATAAGCCCTGTATCATATACTATATTGGATGGATGCTTTTCACTTTTACTATTTAATGTGACTCATTAGCAAGTATCACATCTAAAAAATACTAAGAAGTAAGAAAAAGTTAAAGAGTTCTGGAAAAGATGCAAACATATGAAATCTGAACTGACTTCTTTACATTAGTGAGAGTTGTCTTAGGGGGCATTCACACGGAGTAAAGTGGCGCTGATTCTGCCACGATAACTCACGGTAGAATTGGCGCTGATAAAAAGACTCCTATTGACTTCAATGGGTTTCGTTTAACACGCAGAACACATTGAAATCAATGGGAGTCTTTTTATCAGCGCTGATACTGCCATGAGTTATCATGGCAGAATCAGCGCCACTTTACCCCGTGTGAATGCCCCCTTAGGGTATGTTCACACGTAGTTTTTTGCAGGCAGATTTTGACGCGGAATCTGACTCAAAATCTGCCTGCAAAAAAGGTAGCTAGCCTTTTTGGGGGCCACACGGTGGCTCAGTGGTTAGCACTGCAGCCTTGCAGCGCTGGAGTCCTGGTGTTCAAATCCCACCAAGGGCATAAAACCATCTGCAAGGAGTTTGTATGTTCTCCCCATGTTTGCATGGATTTCCATCCCATATTTTTTTTAAAAAAACATACTGATAGGGAAAAATGTACATTGTGAGCTCTATGTGGGGCTCACAATCTACATTTAGAAAAAAAAAAAAAAAGGTAGCTAGCTAGCAGGAAAAAGAAGCGACATGCCGTATCTTGCCGCGAATTCCGCGGCTGAGTCAGCTGCGGGGTCTGCGGATTGAGACTCACTCCAGATTAGGCCCATTCATTCGGGCCTAATCAGTAGCGGGATGCCAATGCACTGCATTGGCATCCCATCGCGGCTAGCCACGCGGAGAATTCACATGGTGGAAAAGGTTTCCGCCGTGTGAACAGACCCTTAGAGCCCTTGCTACTGGTTGGACTATTGACCCTGGTCACTCACTATTTTCTTAGTTATTTATATATTTATTTTGCTTATATCTATAAAACAATTATATTGCATATTTCCACACTTTTATAGAAATATTGTCAATAATGTCCCAAGTAGGACAAATTCCCTATCAGTATGTCTTTGGCGTGTCATCTTAATCTTGCATAAATATCTGACGCTATTCATTCTGGAAAAAGACGGCTTGGGGCAACCTTACTAGTGTGAACAGATATTCACTGACAAGCAAAAGGAAAGCAATGTTGAACTTTTGACTTTCAGGCACCATATCTCACCATCCACTACAACTTCAAACATGAAACTGCCATCATTTTACAGACCATCATCTTGGCTATCTCATACATAAATTTGATTTGCAACAATTTAGCATATGATTAGTTATATAGATTCTTGTCATGTAAACCCCAGTTCACATCTACGTTCGGCAAATCCATTCGAAATCAGTATTTGACATCTTCAATAACTGATTTCAAACTGTCCATATTAAAAAAAAAAAAAAAAAAACTGATTACAAACTGTGTCATTCTGCCGAGTTGCCATCCACAGCCCCGGCGAAACTAGACAGGGGATGGCTACCCATTCTTTTGAATGGGTTTTTAAAGCAGCCCATATGCAGCCTCCCGTCGGGTAAACCGTTTTTTTTTTTTGGCCAGATACAAAGTCCTTCATGTCCAACTTTGTGTCTGGCCAAAAAAAAACACATTTCCCCGCGGAGAGGCTGTGGGCGGACACCGGCGGTTTGCTTTCAAAACCGACCACTGGGTAGCCAGCTCCTGTTCAGTTTCACCGGGGCTGTGGACGGAAACCCAGAGGAACAACACATGGCGGACAAGGGCGCAGGTATGAACGTCCCCTGACACAATTGTAATCTGGACCGTTTGAAATCAGTTTTTGAAGATGTGAAATACTGATTTCACAGATTTGCCGAACGCAGATGTGAACCGGGCCATAGCCAAGAAGATTGCCTATAAAGTGTGAACGCCAAATTGATTATGTTTTAGCCCTGTGGTATTGGGGATACTAATGTAAAGTGAATGATAACCCTTACCAGATGCATCAATCACTTTATTCAGCCTCCGGACGGGTTTTTATAGATCATCCTACAAATCAGGGACTTCCATATAGTGTGTGAATCTTCAGGTCAATCTGCCGATCGCATGACAAGCCAGGAAGACCATTTGAAAACTGAGTAATGTGAACAATGCACCGTTAGCATGCCCTGTACTAAAGGGCCAAGACATAATAAATATGGAAGGATTGGTCCATTATACTATGACAACACTTTAGGGCAAACATAATTTACACTCTACATAGTTTCCATTACCATATTAATTATCCTTTCATGACTACTTAGGCATATCATTTACCGTCCAAATTATATTTTTGTAGGACTCTGGGGTCTGGTGAATAATGCTGGTATTGCTGGTGAAATTGCTCCCTTTGGATGGATGAAAAAAGAAGACATTGTTAAGGTTCTGGATGTGAATTTACTGGGGATGATTGATGTGACACTGACATTTCTGCCACTGATCAGGAAAGCCAAAGGAAGGATTGTCAATGTTTCGAGTATAGTTGGAAGATTGCCCATTATGACAAATGGTTACAATATCTCCAAATATGGCGTGGAAGTCTTCTCCGATACTTTAAGGTGAGTATATTTTATTAAAGGGGCTCTATCAGCAAAATCATGCTGATAGAGCCCCACATATGCGTGAATAGGCTTTAAAAAGGCTATTCAGGCACCGTAAAAGTTATATTAAACTACCCCCCAGTTTTAAAATAAAACCCTAAAAAAGAATGTTATCTACTTACGCATCGTGCACGCTGGGCGGGCGTTCAGGGTACGCCGTCTTCTTCATCCACGCCTCTTCTTCCTCCGATGTCCTCCGGTCCCGTCCTCCTCCGACGCTCGCAAACTGACACTGATAAAAAAAAAATGGCCTGGGCGCCTGCGCAGTAGCCGTAGTAGAAGCCGCATGCTACTGCGCAGGCGCCCAGGCCATTTTTTTTATATCAGTGTCAGTTTGCGAGCGCCGGAGGAGGACGGGACCGGAGGACATCTGAGGAAGAGGAGGCGTGGATGAAGAAGACGGCGCACCCTGAATGCCCGCCCAGTGTGCACGATGCGTAAGTAGAGCACATTCTTTTTTAGGGTATTATTTTAAAACTGGGGGGGTAGTTTAATATAACATTTACGGTGCCTGAATAGCCTTTTTAAAGGCTATTCACGCATATGTGGGGCTCTATCAGCATGATTTTGCTGATAGAGCCCCTTTAAACACATAGATCTGGTTAACAAAATTTTAAGACAGACGATTATCTTTTCTTTGATGTTAGCTAGGTTAAATTCTGCAGTGAAACATTCACTCCACATGTTTGCCCTGTGTTAGGTTCTGTTTACTTAATTTCAGGGGCTTACAGTGTGTTGGAGGTAATTAGGTAGATTTCCAGGCATATACTGTACCTCTGACAAGACTAGGACTTTTCACACTGTATCGGAATACAGTAGAATAGGTCACTAATAGTTTCCCTTTCTTAAGAAACTTATATCTTCATATGAAAACGTAGTGTACAAAAATAATATTCAATAGGGCATATAAATAGGTATACATTCTTATTTCATTTTGGAATGACATTCCTTAGACTCCATCAGCTCAGCTTCAGCTCCAATCAAGACATTTGTTGACCCAAACTTGAGCTCCAATAATGCTGTGACCCCCGAGTATAATAATCGGAGCCCCAGAGGAGATGAGAGAACATAATAAACACTGTTACTCACCTCTCCGGGACCCGATGTTAAAGAGGACCTTTCATGAGTTTGGGCAAAGGCAGCTGAATTCAGCGTACTGTCGGCTTTCCAGCGGTATATAGAACTGTGTTTGCCCAAACCAATGAAAGGTCGTCTTTAATCCTAGCAGGCTTCGGGCCTATATGGTACTGCTAGCACAGGCTTTGGGCCTATATGGCAATATACCTGACCACGTGACGTCTGGGCATTACCATATAGGCCCGAAGCCTGCTAGGGTTAACATTGGATCCCGGAGGGGTAAGTAACATTGTTTATTATGTTCCCTCACTTTCCCTGGCTCTGATTATTATACTCGGGGTTCTGAAAAGACCCCCGAGTATAATAATAGCGGCAGTGGGATTGCGGGAGGTTGGTAAATAGGCTGCTACCGTAGTGACCTATTATAAAACAAAAAAAATGTTATTATACTTACCGATCGAGCTTCTGCTGTTCCCGCTGCCTCCGCGATCCTCTTCTATTGGCAGACATCTACGTATCAGCGTAGGCGGCATGATGACGCTGCCTATGCTGATACGTAGACGTCTGAACCAGCGCACGGAGAGCGGCAACTCTGCTTCAAAGAAAAAAAAATAATTGCCCGGGCTGCCGCACTCATGAGTGATGCGGCGCTGGGTCCGGGCCACCCGGCCCTGGATCTGCCCCTGCCATCTTTAGTTTAGGATAGGATCTCAATATCAAATTGGGGGGGGGGGGGGGGGTCAACACCTGGCAGGCCCACTTATTAGCTGCTGCAGCCACTGGATCTGCACATTGTACTGAGCCAGAAGTAAATAGCTCTGAGTAGTGTGGGCTGAGCTACAATAGTCTGGCTCGGTCTTTGCATGGAGCCATATGCTTCTACATCAATACAATGTGCAAGTATTTTTTTAATATACACAATTTACTCAACTCTGAAAAATAGTAAAATATCTTCATATTACAGGGCTAGATTATTGGAGGAAATGCTCAGGAGTTTCCATCACTCCGTTTACTCCAGTCTTTCACTGATAGATTCACACAGCAGAATTTGGTGCTAATTTTGAGAAGGAATCTGCCTTAAAATCGAGCCAAATTCCACCATGATTGTGTAGAGGTCAAAGCAGGATGCTGAAAAAAATAAGCATCTTAATTCATCTGCAGAACTTGCCGCTCCCCTGAATGAGCTCATTCATCTGAGCCTAAGGCCACGGCAGAAAGTCAGAATGGCGGAAATGGCTCAGGTTGAATGTGGAGTGGGACACAGAGTTCACTTTGTGGGATAAGCCCTTTAAATTGTATTTACAACTAAGAAAATATTTTTATGTGAAAGGTTCCTGCATCAATGCTTCTGTGTCCTGCAGTGTTAAGTAGAAGAAAATGCCTCTTCAAAAATTGAGGATATCAGATGATCTGAACATTTTTATTTATTTTTTTACGTGTGTGTGTATATATATCTACATTTACAGGCAAGAGCTTAATAATTTTGGGATAAAAGTTTCGATAATTGAACCGGGGGCGTTCAGCACAAGCATTTCCAATGTAGATTTGTTTAAGAAGAACGTGGAGGAAAGATTCCAGATGTTGCCAGCTGAGACCAAGAAGGTGTATGGAGAGCAATACCTCAAGAAATGTAAGATTTCATCAATTCTATCCTAGATCATTTGTGGTGTAAATGGGAATTAAACCAATCTGTGTTTCCAGGTGAACTGAATATAGACTGTTATGTGTCATTAGATATCACAAGCTATCTGACAAAATTCACTTTTCTTCATTCCAACACAAAAACAGCTACAAAAGGAATGGAAAATATAAATAAAATAAAAAAATCACTTCTCCTTTCTGCTCATTCCACTTCTATCTTTGGCTCACAAAAAATAATTTTCTTATCTCAGGGTTTCTTCTGCTCTCCTCTCTCCTCCACATACTGATTTTCAGTTCAGGCCACTGATCAAGGATGTGTTCTAGCCATTATCAGGTCTCAGTGTACTTTGCAAAGAGAAGAGAAGATAGGTGAACGGAAGTCATCATCCATGGCCACTATTGCTAGATAGCAGTGGTGGTCTAAAACCTCCTAGACAATGAGCTGAGGAGACAAAATTCGGTTGTATTTGATGCACAGAGCCAGATAGATAAAGAAATGTATTTGGTAAAACAATTCAGTTAGCTTAAGCTACAAATTTCAATATGACTCTGGACATAGGAATACCCCTTTAATAAATGTAGTGCAAAGCAGATATGACGGTTTTCTGTTACTATTTAAACAGCATTTCTAGTTAACTCTCCCCAACTTTAACCTCATTCACTCCACACCAGTGCTTATACATTTTAATGGCAACTGTTTGCCAAAAAGTGTCCTTTTGCACACTCTTCCAGAATACATCAGGATCCTACAAACCATACTGTATTGAAAAATGTAGTCATCGGTGATTTCAGTATTCTGTATTTTTCGCTCAGTGATGGAGATAAGAAACTGTATATGTATACAAAATCAGTTGGTCTACGTGTTTGTTGAAAAAAAAGTATAAAATCTGTAGGATGTAAGACTGTGGACATTGTACACCTTAATTATGCTTTTTTATTATATGTATGCAGTTATAGAAAGTTTGGAACAATTGGTTGCAACAAGTTCTCCCAAGCTCTACCTGGTAACAAACTGTATGGAGCATGCACTGACTGCCTGTCATCCCTGGACAAGATACTCTGCTGGATTGGATGCCAAACTATTCTACATTCCTCTTTCCTACTTCCCAACATTTATAATTGACTACATTTTAACACGCAATGGACCCAAACCAGCTCAAGGAATTAAGTGATGGCCAGGAGCACATAAGTGGGTGAGAATGCTCTGGTTGTCTATAGCAGGCTTTTAGTCCATATGTCTTAATATAGGCTTGACAACCTCACTTTTACATTACCCATATTACCATTGTATCATTTTCTCTCTATGATATGAATTTAAATCCACCACATTGTTATTAAAGAAGTTTAGATCCTAAAATAAAAAAGTTAATAGACACTTTCATATTACGGAGAAGTATATCACAATGGGCCTCTATTGTACAATGCTGCATTTATAATACAACATTTTTGCAGAGCATTTGAGAAAATGTGTGGCCTGCTTTGTCCGGTGTTTTACATAGGTGTTTTTCCTAGAATCCTTCATCTCGTGGCAGAACCATGTAGCATCTTTTCCCAAAGCAGATGTTCATGTCCTTTACACAGCACAAGACCCTGTCTTGCACCAACCATGCACCACAACAACACTGCATTTGTAGCTCCCTGAAGACTCTGGACCAGAAAGAGGAGAGGTGAGTGTGTTTGTTGTTTTTTGTTTTGTTTTGTTTTTCTTTGTTTGTTTGGTAGGAGAGGGACATAATATTGTGGGAGCAACTAAAGGGAGACTTTAAATTGTGGGGGCAACTAGATGGGAAAATTATACTGGGGGGGGATCTAAAGGGAGGCATTAAACTAATTGGAGGGGGACGTTATGCTGTGAAGGCAACTAGAGGAGGTCATATTTTTGGGATACAAAAATGAATGAGCAGAGTGAGCTGGGATATATTTGCCATAGCACTCAGAGCTCACAGCATATTCTATAGTTCTTTTCGTCCGTTGAACCACTGAGATTCACTTCATTGTAGGGGGCCACTAGGGAGGCATTATACTATATGAGAGCCACTAAGGGGCATTATGCTATGTGGGGGCCAATATAGTTTATGTAGGTCAGGTATTTCTAAGTGATGATTATGGGGGACCCAATTATGAAACCTTTTCACTGGGCCCACCAATGTGTTAAAGCGGCCTTCTGCCTTTCTGCCGATCCTGTTATAAACTTTCAATAAACAGGGGTTAACCTGGAAACTCTTGTTTTTATGTTTAGGACAACGAAGTTCCCATTTAGTTAGGTTTACCTCTGTCACAAACAGATTTCACTATCATCTGATACCGTATATTCTTCAAAGGGGGCAGCGGAGAAGAAAAAGAGGCTTTTGTGGATTTCTTCTTTCCTTATGTGGGGATATATTACCATGGAAAGTGTATGAGAACTGATCTGTAAACCAGAAAAGATACAAGATTTAAAAAAAAATAAATATCTTGATTCTGCATCAACCTACAGGGGTAGAAACCATAACCAAATATTACAAGACACTGAGAGGGGTGGCCAATTTGCAGATTCACAGACTGGGCTTCTCTTTCTTCCTCTATATCCCTGTCTAGATGTGACATCTAGAAATTATGATATGACCTCTACACAATCATAGCACTGCCATATCATCAGTAATGCTTATGACATAATATATGATCACATAGGTTATATGTTCCAAAATCTCAAAGGTAGCAAATGAATCACTACAGATATCACCTGCAAATACATAAGATACTAGCAGGAGGACGCAGGTAGGATGCGTGTATCTAATCCTCCGGCTTGTGGTACTGTGTGCTCACTTGTGTATCTAATCCTCCAGCGTGTGGTGCTGTGTGCAGACGCGCGTATCTAATCCCCTGGTGTGTGATACTGTGTGCTGACTTGTGTATCTAATCCTCCAGCGTGTGGTACTGGGTGCAGACATGTGTATCTAATCCTCCGGTGTGTGATACTGTGTGCAGACACGTGTATCTAATTCTCTGGCGTGAGGTAATGTGTGCAGATGCGTGTATCTAACCCTCCCCGTGTGGTATTGTGTGAAGTGGCGTGTATCTAATCCTCCGACGTGTGGAACTGTGCGCAGACGCACATATCTAATCCTGTGGCATGTGGAATTGTGTGCAGACATGCGTATCTAATCCTCCGGTGTGTGGTACTGTGTGCAGACCTGTATATCTAATCCTCTGGCATGTGATACTGTGTGCTGACCTGTGTATCGAATCCTCTGGCATGTGGTACTATGTGCTGACCTTTGTATCTAATCCCCCGGCATGTGGTACTCTGTGAAGAGACACATATTTAATCCTCTGGCATGTGGAACTGTGTGCAGACGCACGTATCTAATCCTCTGGCATGTGATAATGTGTGCTGTCCTGTGTATCTAATCCTCCAGCGTGTGGTACTTTGTGCAGACGCATGTATCTAATCCTCTGACATGTAGAACTGTGTGCAGACGCGCGTATCTAATCTTTTGGCTTGTGGTACTTTGTGCAGATGCAAACGTATCTAATCTTCTGGTGTGTGGAACTGTGTGCAAACACATGGATCTAATCCTCTGCCATGTGATACTGTGTGCAGACCTGTGTATCTAATCCTCCAGCGTGTGATACTTTGTGCAGAAGCACTATCTAATCCTCTGTCATGTGGAACTGTGTGCAGACGCGCGTATCTAATCTTTCGGTGTGTGGTACTTTGTGCAGATACATGTATCTAATCCTCTGGCATGTGGAATTGTGTGCAGATGCGCATATCTAATCCTTCGGCTTGTGGAACTGTATACAGATGTTCGTATCTAATCCTTAGGCTTGTGGAACTGTGTGCAGACGCGCATATCTAATCTTCCTACGTGTGGAACTGTGTGCAGACACGCATATTTAATCCTCTGGCGTGTGGAACTGTGTGCAGACGC
This sequence comes from Leptodactylus fuscus, assembly GCF_031893055.1. Taxonomy (NCBI): domain Eukaryota; kingdom Metazoa; phylum Chordata; class Amphibia; order Anura; family Leptodactylidae; genus Leptodactylus; species Leptodactylus fuscus. The sequence continues at coordinate 227,331,787 of NC_134266.1, forward strand.
ACAGATCTAATCCTATGGCGTGTGATACTGTGTGCTGACCTGTGTATCTAATCCTCTCATGTGTGTATCTCAGTTTGGATGTCAGTGTTGGATTGTGCATGTGGAGTGACCATGTGTATGGCAGTTGGAATATGAGTGAAAGACTTGGAGGTTTTTATTAACTAGTGGGGGGTCAGGGTTTTGGGAAAGCTGTATCTCCAGAACAGTACGTCCGAGTGAGTTGGGGTCTCCTCTTAAACCTTCCTGGACACCTGAAGTATCTGTATGCCAAATTTGGTGAAGATCGGTCCAGTCATTTGGTCGCGCGTAAAGAACAGACAGACAGACGGACAAGAATTAATTTTTATAATATAGAGAGATAAGAGACTAGCAGGAGGATGCGGCTTCACACAGGTATATTTCATTTTTTTATTTGTGTAGTGCCCCATAAGAATTGTCCAGTTTAGCACCGGTGTATTTTTATGTCATTTGTGTGTGTTTCCATAAGCATTATGTGATCATGTGTATCTCATTTTGGATATCAGTGAAAAACCTGCGATTGGTTGTTATGGATACCTGGAGTAAAGCTGTGTAAATTTGACCTTGTGTAACAGTGTCATCCACAGCGCCCTGCTTCTTTAAAGCTGACATACAGCAGGGAAGAAAAATGGCTGGGTTGCTATGGCAACCTGGAGTAAAACTCTAATGTGGGGTACTCTGTGCACAGCCGTGTATCTAATCCTCCAGCATGTGGAACTGTGTTAGGACTGTGCAGCAGGTGCGGCCATGGTATCGGGCTAGCAGCCTTTTCCGCTGTAACTGTTCAGTCCAGCATGCATGGGGTTAATCCCCTTGCAGCCAATAGGTGTGGTCGGTCTGCTGACTGACACTGGTGTCAGCCTATCGGCATCTGGCTTGAGCACCTGAGCTGGCTGATCGGTCCTGCCTTCCCTCCATTTAAGGAGGTTGGTTTGAACGCCCGGTGCTCTAGCCTCAAACCACAATTGCATTTTGTGCACGACTGTGCAAGACATTGGTTTTACTTTAGCTAGGTAGGGCTTTAGTTCGAATTGTTGTCCTAGAATTGCGCAGAGAAATCCCTCCTTAGCTAGCCTGAAAACTCAATGTCTTATGTGCTTCGGTTCTGTGTGTGGCCCAGTACTGTTATATGTTTTTGTCTTTGTCCTATGTGTTGTAGAAGTGGGTCTCCCTTCTGAAATTGTAGCTAATTGGTTAGGACCGTATTCACACTCTTGCAGGTGGCTGAAGTGGGCGTGGCCTAGTAAGCTACTGGGAACACACAGTCATAGTTAGTACTGTGTGGGTTTTCTTTTCTTTTTTTTCTTAATGTAGAGTGTGAGCCCCATATAGGGATCACAATGTACTTTTTTTTTGTCCTATCAGCATGGCTTTTATAGAAAGGGAGGAAATCCAAGCAAACACAGGGTGAACATCCAAACTCCTTGCAGATGTTGTTCCTGGCGGGATTAAATCCCAGGACCTCAGTGCTGCAAGGCTGCAGTGCTAACCACTGAGCCGCCATGTTGCCCCCCTGTCATGCTTTCCTTCAATCATACATTCCTGCTGCATTATTAATGTCACTACATCTGGAAGAAAACCCCAAAATGTTACAGTGATTTCATCCTTTAATGGCAACTCATTCATTGCTCCCCCTTCTGCTGCTCTCCATGGATCCTTACAAGGAGAATACCATCTCACACATCCATAGGATATAGAAGTCATTGTCATGTAATGAAGCAATATCCACAAAAAATTAATTTATTTTATTTTAATCATCTAAACTAAATGTTTAGAATTTAATATAGATGTAAAATAGAATGAAAATTAGAATTTCTACATTGTGTTAGGCTATCTACATACATGCTACTTTTCATTGGCAAAAATTATGACTGTGTGCTCCCTGTCTGTTCTGTGTATGTATAGCAGAGGCTGCCGTGCTGATGACTCGTCTCTGCAGTGCATACACAGCAGACAGTGCACGGTCTAAGCTCATTAGCATATGAATAAAAACGGACATATACAAAATCTGATGAGGCAATATACATACTAAAGATAGGTGTGAAATAGCCTTTCTTAAGGCTATGCAAGGATGTGCTTATTAAAAAATTACTTTTCCCAATGATAGAGACCCTTTAAAGGGCAAATCCAGCTGGTCTCAGCCCCAAAAGGGACAGAATTTGTGCATACCCCAGCCTAAAGTGGGTGTTCCCTTATGGGTTGGGACAGTCCTTAAAGGGGCTCTATCACTGGGAAAAGTCATTTTTAACTAATCACATCCTTGCATAGGCTTTAGAAATGCTATTCCACACTTACCTTTAGTATGTAGATTGCCTCAGTGGTTTCTGAATAAGTCCGTTTTTTTTTATATGCTAATGAGCTTCCAACCAGCACAGGAAGTTCCCAGCAGCACTCTTCTCTCCTATTATCTCCTGTGTGTGTGCAAACAGGAAGCTGAGTCATCAGCAACAGCAGCCTGTGCATAGGAAACAATAGCAAAGGGGGTGCACGATGCATCGTGCACCAGTGTAATTAGCATATGAATAAAAATGGACTTATTCAGAAACCACTGAGGCAATTTACATACTAAAAGTATGTAATTGTCCATGAACATGTGAAACCTGTGATGGTACCCCGACATACTTTGTACAAGCATGCTGCGGACAATCACCCTAGGAAATATGGACGACCTCATGTGGTTTCAATGGGTACAAGCAACAGAATTATCAGCACGATATTCTTGTATCCCGTGGTTATGCACACTTGGGTCAAGTTGGTAGAATCCACCGATTATCTAGATGATCAGATATACAGCATTTTAGGTACAGTCCTATGAAAAAGTTTGGGCACCCCTATTAATCTTAATCATTTTTAGTTCTAAATATTTTGGTATTTGCAACAGCCATTTCAGTTTGATATATCTAATAACTGATGGACACAGTAATATTTCAGGATTGAAATGAGGTGTATTGTACTAACAGAAAATGCGCAATATGCATTAAACCAAAATTTGACCGGTGCAAAAATATGGGCACCTCAACAGAAAAGTGACATTAATATTTAGTAGATCCTCCTTTTGCAAAGATAACAGCCTCTAGTCGCTTCCTGTAGCTTTTAATCAGTTCCTGGATCCTGGATGAAGGTATTTTGGACAAACAATTCAAGTTCAGTTAAGTTAGATGGTCGCCGAGCATGGACAGCTCGCTTCAAATCATCCCACAGATGTTCAATGATATTCAGGTCTGGGGACTGGGATGGCCATTCCAGAACATTGTAATTGTTCCTCTGCATGAATGCCTGAGGATTTGGAGTGGTGTTTTGGATCATTGTCTTGCTGAAATATCCATCCCCGGCGTAACTTCAACTTCATCACTGATTCTTGAACATTATTCTCAAGAATCTGCTGATACTGAGTGGAATCCATGCGACCCTCAACTTTAACAAGATTCCCGATGCCGGCATTGGCCACACAGCCCCAAAGCATGATGGAACCTCCACCAAATTTTACAGTGGGTAGCATGTGTTTTTCTTGGAATGCTGTTTCTTTTTGGACGCCATGCATAACGCCTTTTTTTTTATAACCAAACAACTCAATTTTTGTTTCCAAAATGAAGCTGCCTTGTCCAAATGTGCTTTTTCATACCTCAGGCAACTCTATTTGTGGCGTACGTGCAGAAACGGCTTCTTTCTCATCACTCTCCCATACAGCTTCTATTTGTGCAAAGTGCGCTGTATAGTTGACCGATGCACAGTGACACCATCTGCAGCAAGATGATGCTGCAGCTCTTTGGAGGTGGTCTGTGGATTGTCCTTGACTGTTCTCACCATTCTTCTTCTCTGCCTTTCTGATATTTTTCTTGGCCTGCCACTTCTGGGCTTAACAAGAACTGTCCCTGTGGTCTTCCATTTCCTTACTATGTTCCTCACAGTGGAAACTGACAGGTTAAATCTCTGAGACAACTTTTTGTATCCTTCCCCTGAACAACTATGTTGAACAATCTTTGTTTTCAGATCATTTGAGAGTTGTTTTGAGTAGCCCATGATGCCACTCTTCAGAGGAGATTCAAATAGGAGAACAACTTGCAATTGGCCACCTTAAATACCTTTTCTTATGATTGGATACATCTGGCTATGAAGTTCAAAGCTCACTGAGGTTACAAAACCAATTTTGTGCTTCAGTAAGTCAGTAAAAAGTAGTTAGGGGAATTCAAATCAATAAAATGATAAGGGTGCCCATACTTTTGCACCGGTCAAATTTTGGTTTAATGCATATTGCACATTTTCTGTTAGTACAATAAACCTCATTTCAATCCTGAAATATTACTGTGTCCATCAGTTATTAGATATATCAAACTGAAATGGCTGTTGCAAACACCAAAATATTAAGAACAAAAAATGATTAAGATTAATAGGGGTGCCCAAACTTTTTCATAGGACTGTATGTTTAATGACACTAAAATGATACTAGAAAAAATCATAATAGTTAGCAACACCATAATCCTTGACTACTGCACAGCAGCACAAGGGGGAATGTGTCAAATTATCAGACCTTCCTCTTGTCACTATATCAACTCCAAAGGGAATCTCAAAATGTGGCAGAAATTAATAAGGTCAGAGAACTTGGAGAAAAACGGCTCAAAGAACATCTGAAGAAGCAGGCTAGTTGGTGGTCAGATATATTTTCATTCTTAAACCTTGCCAATTGATTTCAGAGATTAGGCGGAGGGTTTATGGGAATATTCTAAATATTAGTGCTCTAATTTTGCATCTATCTGAATATTAAGTTTATATTCTGGCCTGTAAAGAAACACGCTAGAAAGAGGCGCAAATCCAAGACAATGGGATTGCAGCTTGTAAGTGTGGTTGGGCACGTACAAACATGTCAGTGAAGGTGTTCCTCTGTATTAGACCGATAGGTATATAAATGATATAACATATTCATGGGAAATGAGGTGAAGTCTACATAAAATTCCTCAGGATCTTATTAGCAGCTCCTAATGTATCCTTGGTATGAGTTATATCATTTACAAAAGGAGGGAAATGTGGAGGTTGTTAGTTTATGTGACCTCCCTTTTGGATTAGAGGACCATGTGGTGCCATGCCTGCAGCCATTTTACAGTCCTCTTTGTTTAGAGAGCTCACATCCCCCCTCAGCCTTTAATCGGATGCGCCAGAACTATTTTACAATTTTGCTACCAATCATGTTCTGCTAATTATACTAGTCCAACCTGTTCTTTGTCTATATAATGTATTAAATCTTCCTCCATTAAAGCAGAACCCACTATATACACCATAGCTGTGTGTATGTGTGTCTCTCTAAGCTAGTTTATAAAATAACGTTATTCATTTGGACTTCAATACGGCGATAGTTACAGTGGATTGCGCTCACAGAAATTGGCTCTCAATATGGGGCTAGAGGTCAATTACTACACATCCAGACAAAATAGAGGGAAAGGACACCAGGACAAGGAGACGTTGGAAACTGGTTCAAAAGAAGCTGCAAGATAAAAAGCTTTATTCTTACTGTTTCCTCTCCTTCTTGCCTTATGCGGCCTTTCTGGAGTTGTAAGGAAAGTAAATCCTCTGGTCTTTTTTATTAAACTCGTTTTATTGAAAGTGATATAACAAGATAAACAGTGTAATCAGGAACGTACATGTACAGAAGAGCAAAAAATAAAGCACAGAAAAAAGACTCAAACAAAGATCTGCCACGTCGCCATCCCACCCTCGCCCAAACCCACTCCAAACAGGGAAAGGTGCAATAATGAGCAGGGCATCCCAGCGCCAGCAAACATACATTATACCAATACAAGGGGTCACGGATCCATCCGGCAGACATCCCTCCTTAAGGTGTATAGGCGCCCAGTGCTGAACGCATTGAGGCGGCAGAATATTGGGTGACAGGGGAATCACACCAAGCTCCCCAAACTTTAGTAAATTTCTGGAGGCAGCCCCTGCCTTTGTATATAATTTGGTTAAAGGGGAGGATTGAATTAACCAGTTCCCGCCATTGAGACACCACTGAGACCGTGGGGCCATCCACCGTAGGGCAATGGCCTTCCTGGCATAGAATAGACACTCCCGGAGAAATATCCGGATGTGATGTTGCCAAATCTCTTCCTCCAGTATGCCAAATAAACAAACTTCGGGTGAAAATGGGACAGGGCGATCCAGAACATCTGAATTCACTCTGCCAGGCATCGGGCCTGGACAGAGCCGACTGCACATGTCCGCACTACAAGCGGACATGCGCAGTCGGCTCTGCCCAGGCCCGATGCCTGGCAGAATGAATGAAGATCCGGAAGATGCAGTGGGGAAGCTGCACGGAGAAGACTTCTAAAGGTAGGAGAAGAACCAGTGTTGATTGGCCGACTGTATAGCATTCTGCCAATCAGTGCTGGTTCTGCATCGAACTTTTACATTCGAATAGCGAGTGGTACTCGATCGAGTACGAGTATTTCGAATATCGTAGTATTCAATCGAATACCTACTCAATTGAATACTACTCACTCATTTCTAGTCCTGTTATGAGTATCCACAGTCCTGTCATCAATAAATACCAGTGATCCAGTTCCATTGAGGGTGTGCACAGGTGTCTTTTTATACTGATAAGTTTAAACAGGTGCCATTACTACAGGTAATGAGTGGAGGAAAGAGGAGACTCTTAAAGAAGAAGTTACAGGTCTGTGAGAGCCAGAAATCTTGATTGCTTGTAGGTGACCAAATACTTATTTTCCACCATCATTTGCAAATAAATTCTTACAAAATCAAACAATGTGATTTTCTGGATTTGTTTTCTCATTTTGTCTCTCATAGTTGAGGTCTACCTATGATGTAAATTACAGACGCCTCTCATCTTTTTAAGTGGTGGAACTTGCACTATTGGTGACTGACTAAATACTTTTTTGCCCCACTGTACATTCTAATTGTCAGGCTATAGAAGCTTTAGCCAGGTTGTGACGGTGTGTGACCCCACCAACACTAAGTGGGATACACATTAATTGTCAGGCTATGTACGCTCAACCCAAGGGATACAGGTCCAAATTACAGTGGGGCAAAAAAGTATTTAGTCAGTCACCAATAGTGCAAGTTCCACCACTTAAAAAGATGAGAGGCGTCTGTAATTTACATCATAGGTAGACCTCAACTATGAGAGACAAAATGAGAAAACAAATCCAGAAAATCACATTGTCTGATTTTGTAAGAATGTATTTGCAAATTATGGTGGAAAATAAGTATTTGGTCAGTAACAAAATTTCATCTCAATACTTTGTTATATATCCTTTGTTGGCAATGACAGAGGTCAAACGTTTTCTGTAAGTCTTCACAAGGTTGGCACACACTGTTGTTGGTATGTTGGCCCATTCCTCCATGCAGATCTCCACTAGAGCAGTGATGTTTTGGGGCTGTCGCTTGGCAACACGGACTTTCAACTCCCTCCAAAGGTTTTCTATAGGGTTGAGATCTGGAGACTGGCTAGGCCACTCCAGGACCTTGAAATGCTTCTTACAAAGCCACACCTTCGTTGCCCTGGTGGTGTGCTTTGGATCATTGTCATGTTGAAAGACCCAGCCACGTTTCATCTTCAATGCCCTTGTTGATTGAAGGAGGTTTGCACTCAAAATCTCACGATACATGGCCCCATTCATTCTTTCATGTACCCGGATTAGTCGTCCTGGCCCCTTTGCAGAGAAACAGCCCCAAAGCATGATGTTTCCACCCCCATGCTTTACAGTAGGTATGGTGTTTGATGGATGCAACTCAGTATTCTTTTTCCTCCAAACACGAAAAGTTGTGTTTCTACCAAACAGTTCCAGTTTGGTTTCATCAGACCATAGGACATTCTCCCAATACTCTTCTGGATCATCCAAATGCTCTCTAGCAAACTTCAGACGGGCCCGGACATGTACTGGCTTAAGCAGTGGGACACGTCTGGCACTGCAGGATCTGAGTCCCTGGCGGCATAGTGTGTTACTGATGGTAGGCTTTGTTACATTGGTCCCAGCTCTCTGCAGTTCATTCACTAGGTCCCCCCGCGTTGTTCTGGGATTTTTGCTCACCGTTCTTGTGATCATTTTGACCCCACGGGGTGAGATTTTGCGTGGAGCCCCAGATCGAGGGAGATTATCAGTGGTCTTGTATGTCTTCCATTTTCTAATTATTGCTCCCACAGTTGATTTCTTCAATCCAAGCTGGTTGCCTATTGCAGATTCAGTCTTGCCAGCCTGGTGCAGGGCTACAATTTTGTTTCTGGTGTCCTTTGACAGCTCTTTGGTCTTCACCATAGTGGAGTTTGGAGTCTGACTGAGGGTGTGCACAGGTGTCTTTTTATACTGATAACAAGTTTAAACAGGTGCCATTACTACAGGTAAGGAGTGGAGGAAAGAGGAGACTCTTAAAGAAGAAGTTACAGGTCTGTGAGAGCCAGAAATCTTGATTGCTTGTAGGTGACCAAATACTTATTTTCTACCATCATTTGCAAATAAATTCTTACAAAATCAAACAATGTGATTTTCTGGATTTGTTTTCTCATTTTGTCTCTCATAGTTGAGGTCTACCTATGATGTAAATTACAGACGCCTCTCATCTTTTTAAGTGGTGGAACTTGCACTATTGGTGACTGACTAAATACTTTTTTGCCCCACTGTATGTATGCCAAGGTTTTTTTTTTGTTTTTTGTTTTTTTTTTGGGGGGGGGGGGGTGTTAAAAACTGTCACAACCTTAGTGAAGCTTCATTAGCCTGAGAATTAAAATGTATGTATCCCCAAATATTTTGGGGAATTAACACTGACAACACAGGTGAATATGCCAATAGCCAGAGATGTAGGGTGTATGTATCCCCAAATAATTTGGGGAATGAACACTGACAACACAGGTGAATATGGCAATAGGCTAAGATTTCAGGTGTATGCATCCCCAAATAATTTGGAGAATGAAAAGTTACAACCTGGGTGAAGCTTCATTATCTTGGGATTTTGAATGTATGTAGAGAAAATCTTTAAGCTTGCTTTAAGGGGATTACACACTGTGACAACCATGATGCTGCATATATGCTCTGAATATTCCAGTGTATACAAGTTAGGTGCAGGGGGGGGAACACTGTCATACCCTATATACCCTTAATCCACATTCTATGGGCTGAGCATTTCAGTGTATGCCAGTTAGTTCTGAAAGCTGGGTAGCGCTGATGCAGCCTGTGAATCCCACGTTAGCGGGTACCGGTCACCGGTACGTTACAGCACAGACCCTGTAGCTATGGTGACCACTCTGCAGCAGAGCAGCCACTATTATCTTTACAGACCTGGCATCAGCTGTAAAAGCATGGCAGATTCCGAGATGGGTTCGCACTGCCGGGACACCCGCTGCTGCAAGCCCAGGGCCTGCAGTATCGCTCCACTCCTGCTCTAGGAAGCCCCACTGCAGGAAGCTGGCGGTGGTAGGAATAGGGCTATGCTGCAGGAACCAGATATAGATGCAGATGGGTGACATCCGTAATGGCAAACTTTGAATTTGCATGGACTACTTTGAACAGTTTAAAGGGATTGAGCAGGATTAGCAAAAAAATTTTTTGGTGATGTCACATCCATTGATCACATGACCATGCTACAGCTCAGTCCAATTTTTTAATGATACAGAGTTGTAGCATTGTCATGTGACATGAGGTCACTTGCTGAGAAGAGCAAAGCAGCCAAGTTTTCTAATCTTGCACAACCCCTTTAATTAAGGCGACAGTGTTTCCTTTTAAAGTGGGTACATTTTAGTTAATTTGAAATCTGTGCTGATCTCCATGTGGGTAGTTTTTAGTTGCACCCCAGCCACTGCGGGATGAATGCCTGCCGCCCCCCCCCCCCCCCCCCATCAAAACTCAACCTAGGGCCATTTGCACAGTTTCAGCATTTACTCAGTGTCTTACATCAATGCTGGAAGGCAAAACCACAACTGGGCCCATCTCGCATGTACACACGGGTACAAACTGTTCTTGTTAAGGTTCCACTGGAATACAAAAACATGCTCTCATACTGTTATATTGATGGAAAAATAAAGTTATAGGGCTTGGTATGTGATGGCAGAAAAAAAAAAATGGTTTGGTCATAAAGGCCTAAAAGAGGCCACTCGCTAAAGAGATAGCCTAAGGCCCCCACATAGCAAAATGTTGTGGGAAAAAAAAAAAAAAAAAAAAATAGGATTCAGATTCCACACTGAAATCTGCATCTATGCCAATAATTCTTCTACCAATGTAGGTGAATGCATTTGTTGCATGAAACATCTTCACAAAATAATTTGCACACCACAGATTATGTGTGACAAGAAAATGCAAAATGGCTTCTTTGCACTTCAGTGCAACTAATGCAGTTACAGATTTGAATGTCATTCTCAGCTACAGGTATTGCGTGCAAAATCTACTTTATAGTTGTCTAGGCCTGTGTGACTAACCTTATACTAAGGCCACACAGCAACATTTTCCTCAGCAAGGTCCACCAGGTTTTTGTCTGAGTCTTACCAGCTGCAAGTGAAACCCACGTATGTGGGGTTTTATTCCCTAGTGCAGGGGTGCTCACACTTTCAGCATGAGCTACTTTATTAGCTGACCAAGGCAAAAGATCTACTAGGGCGGGGCTGGGGCGGGCCTGGGGACGGGGCCAGGTGAATTGTGAGCGCAGGAGACAGCGTCATTCTGTGGCTGCCCAGGAATCCCCGGTGTCTGTTCATAGCGCAGGCTGAGAGTTTTCTGGACACTGGCAGGCTGGGGCCGTGGCAGCCAGTGTCTGGAGATGACTCTCAGCCTGCACTATGAACAAGCAGACACCGGGGATCCCTGCATCCCGCGATCGACCCATACGTCCTTTGCGATCTACCAGTAGATCGCGATCGACATATTGGGCACCCCTGCCCTAGTGTGTTCTTGGCCTTAGAGTTGTACACATGCAAGATTTCTTCAGGTTAAATTTTTAATTTTTATTCTTTGAGTCAAAACTCACTCACAAAAGGGTGGTAGTAGTACAAACTTGTGTCTAATTTTCCTCCTTTTTATAGGATTCACTCTTTTGGCTTAAACTACACTAAAGACCTGATTGAACCATGTATATGTTCATCCTCATGCCGCTGCAAAGGGAACAGCTTTATACTTCGAAGTGAATTTCATTGGACTTTTCTGCAGTGCTCCTGGTGCCAGTGCAGTTCTTTAGTAAAACTGGAGATATACACCACTGCTTCAGTGTGCATGCGCTCGAGGTCTGGCACATGTGCACTAAAGCTGAGGTCTACTTCTGACTTCATTGAAGCATTACGCTGGCAAGCCAGTGGGCGAGTATAAACCTCTTGCACGAGACTTCTCACTGGTCCAACGTCCAAATGTGCCATGGCGTCCAAAGACCAACTAAATCTGCAGTCCAAAAGCACATAGCACTCCTTCACGTCTGCGCCCTGCTGGGTGCCCAACTGGCACTTTATCCTGGGTACACTAGTGTCCTACATGTGGAAATGTACTTAATGCCATATGTGGGTATAAACTGTTTGGGCACCACCTTACTGGCATTTCAGGGTTCTGCAAAAGTGGTATGACGTCCACAAACCAAACTGTCTAAATCTGTGCTCCTTCCCTTCTGTGCCCAAACAGCAGTTTATACCACAAATAGCATTAAGTACGTATCCTGCGTACACCAGTGTCACACTGTAGTTTGGGCACACAGCAGTGTGCAAAAGAGAAGGGCTATGGAATTAGGAAGATAAACGACTCAGTCTGGTTTTTCCACAGTCCAACTCCTTCAAAAATGGCTGACAGCTGTAGACAGGTAGAAGCAATAAATAGCCCCTGATTCATTAAAAATCTAGTGAGTGAACGCCTATGAAAGTAATTATGCGGCATATTATACACCTAATTTGTTCAAAAACTGTAGACTAAGAATTAGAATTATACCTCTTAGGCTGTGTTCACACCTGTGCTGGGTCTCCGCTGACAGATTCTGTTCCCTATTCTGCTTTAAAAACGTGGAAAGCCCTGCAAGCAGCGCTTTGCATTTATTTTCTCCCTATTTTGGCAGAAACCAGAGAGAAGACAGACCCCCATTATAGTCTAAGTCGTCCCTGGGTATCTGCTTTTTTTTTTTAAGCAGATTAAGTTTTGTTTGGGATTCCATTTGGGGACCCCCCCCCCCCCCCTAACCCAAAGGCATGTGTGAACCCAGTGTTACCTGCATGACACTACTGCCCACCTGATAATACAGAGCCTAAATGGCACCAAACCTAGATCACATTTATTTATCAGTAACAATGAGAGCTAGAGAAAAATTCCAATTATGCCAGAATTCGTGGAGGAAGTGCTTGGAATTGGACTTGGTGGAGGTAGTGAAAAGTCTTTAAGGCCGGGGCCCTCATGTGGTGTAAACAAAAAAACGCAGCGCTTTAGACTCTCTGCAAAGTGGATGTATTCTGGTGTTATCGCTCAACCCCACAAAATTTGTCGCTATAAAGATGGGAAATTGGGATGGACTGGTCATTCAGGAAAATTATTTTCTTTTGGTGGAAACATTACAATCAGAGAAGCTTGACTTAACACAAACTAGACCAGATATTTTTGTATAATATTTTTATTAAAATTTTAATAAGTTACAAACCTTTCTAGATTTCACATAATAAGTAAACAAATAGAATATTCACTGATAATAAAACAAGTATTTGTAAAAATGTCTGGTGGAATTTTCCCAAGATAAAAAGGATGTTAAAAAAAAAAAAAAAATAATAATTAGCTAGAAGTAGGGGATTAAAGGGATGTTGCTCATGGGGTAAGTTAAATTAGGCCGCTCCAGGTTGGTCTAAACTTCACCTGTATCCTAGAACATGGAGCTCATTTTTATCTTATATTTTTATTATTTTATTTATCACATATAAGGGAAAGAAGAATCTAGATGTTAGAAAAGTCCAAAGTTGTTTTTTTCCAGGCAGCTACTATAGTTTGTTTGCCCTCATGAATCACCTGTTAGCAGCAGACGATACTGATTTTACAGAGTGCCCGAAAATTACATTTTTTTCACCTCCCAGTCATTTCAATGGGAGTTATCAGGTACAATCCACCTGAGGAATGAGCAGGACTTGGGGACGGTTTGCATATGGTCAGTTTAAAAACCTCTCATTTCAATGGGTATTTAAACCAAACCGCCAGTGTTTGCATGCAGCCTCTGCACCTTGAAACGGGCTTTCTTGCATGGAAACAAAGTCCTGCATGTCTGACTGTGCAAAGAGAAAAAAGGTTTTACAGGGGGAGGTTGCATATGAACACTGGCGGTTTGCTTTAAAACCCCCTTAAACGCTCAATTTGCTTTGAGGAAGGGCACATCAGATGCATTAGCAGCAGGAGGATGGCTTAAATACAGAGTAAGGGTTGATTCACATCTGCATTCCGTCCTGGGGAGTCCAGTTATTCAAGTTTTATGAGTCTATAGGAGGGCACCAAGAGACCAGCTCTGTGTCCTCAGTGAGGAGGAGGACAAGGTGGATCTTGTGCAGGACCTTATTTCAATACAATGTGGCAGCCATCATTGGTTTCAGCTGTAACAAGAAAAAAAAAAAAAACAACTAAATATTTAATAAAATTTTTTATATATAATATATATATTCCGTATTTTTCGGACTATAAGACGCACTGACTATAAGACACACCCAGGTTTTAGAGGAGAAAAATAGGGAAAAAAAATTTTCAGGCAAAAAAATGGTAAAATATTTAATATATGGGAGTTGTAGTTTTGGAACAGCTGCAAGGCCACATTGACAGGTGACCCTGCAGCTGTACGGGGATGTATAGAGCGTTTTTTTGTGGGGCCCGGTGTACTTTTTAGATACCATTTTGGGAAATGTTTATTGCTTAGATCACCTTTTATTTAATTCAGAGGCAAAACAGAGAAAAACCCGGCAGTTTAGCACTTTTGATTTTGACGTTCACTGTACATAAAAATATTAGTAGACCGGGCATTTTCAGACACAGGGATACCTAATGTGTATGTTTCACAGTAATGTTATACTTTTATATGTATTCTAGGGAACTTTTATTTTATTTTTTATTATATTTTTTTGTGTTTTTTTTTTTTACTATTTTAAATATCCCCCGACTAGGGGGCTTGAACCTGCAATCATTTGATTGCAAGTCCCATAAACGGCAATACAAGTGTATTGCCGTCTATGGGAGACTCTATACATTACTATCGCGGAGGGTCATAGACCAGCCGCGATAGTAATATATATCTATGACAGGCCTGGGAGCCTTCATTAGGCTCCCGGCTGTCATCGGAACAGGTCGGCTCCTGCGGCCTCGCCGTGCAGGAGCCGGCCTGCATCACTAAAGGTATGGGGCCGGTGGGGGGGGGCTAACTGACTGCTGGGACCTGCGGAGGAGGAGTGGATTTGCAGCATGGCCGCGCTACTGCCACCACTGGTTTTCTTCAGCGGCAGTAGCGCGGCCCCGGCAGCTAAGACAGTCCCCGGCATCTGCTGTAATAGACCGGCGGATGCCGAGGAGTGTCTTAGCTGCCGGGGCCTGCAGTATTGTCACACTCCTGCCGCTGAAGAAAACCAGCGGTGGCAGTAGCGCGGCAATCTGCAGGCCCCGGCAGCTAAGACACTCCCCGGCATCCGCCGGTCTATTACAGCAGATGCCGGGGAGTGTCTTAGCTGCCGGGGCCTGCAGATTGCCGCGCTACTGCCGCTGAAGAAAACTAGCGGTGGCAGTAGCGCGGCCATGCTGCAAACCCACTCCTCCACCCACATTCAGACTATAAGACGCACCCTCATTTTCCTCCGAAATTTTGGGGAAAAAAAGTGCGTCTTATAGTCCGAAAAATACGGTAATTTTTTTCATTCTTAGGAGCAGTGGGGGTCTCAGCAGTCAGGCCCCACGATTGGAAATTTGTACTCAATCCATGAATAGAAAATTTTTTTGGCCCCTTTAAGTCACACCCCATAGCATGGATATATCCTCAGGGTTTTTTGCCACAAACTAAACCAGAATTCCAACACATTTAATATATGCTCGAGTATAAGCCGACCCTAATATAAGCTGAAGGCCCACATTTTACTATTTTACCATAAAAAAACTGGGGGGGGGGGGAAATTTAAAAAAAAAAACACATTAAAGTTCAATACACCAGCAATGTGTGCGAAAAGAATCTTATACAGAATTAAGCTGTAGTGGCTTACTACAAGAACAGGCCAAAATACAGTAATACAGGGACTGAGGCATTAACTAGAGCAGCATACTAATAAACTGCGACAGTGGGAATAAATAAAAAGGCAACTGATACAATGTGACTGGGCCTCCCTGTAAGATGACAAGCACAAGATATAGCACCACTGAGGCATTTATGAGGACTGCTGATCTTCCAGGAATGGCCACTAGGTTTATTACTAGAATGACAATACACAAGCACTCTCCTTCTAGCTGAGGGGCTTATTCGGACCTGTCATGCCCAAGCTGGATAACCTCTCCTTAAAAGGGTCTCCCAAGGAACTCAACCTATTCCCTAAGCCCTGGGTTCCTAACCTTTAGCTCACTGTGAGCTACATTAATCTTTGACAATAGTTGAGGGCCACATTAAAGGAAACATTTGCAATTTCATAATTTTTCTCCACATTTATATTAGTGGTATCCTATTATCCCATCTAAACTGGCACTGCTACGAGGATTGGATAGATATTCAATATTGCCAGCCATGTTTATGGCCATAATTGAGGGTTTGCATGAGCAACCACACAGACTGGGGCGAGACAAGAGCTACTGGTTGGGGGACCACAGTGATAAATGAATAAGCTTCTAATTGCTATAAATCCATCCCCCACAGGGCATGGGAGCCAAGCTAAAACAGCTCAGCACAGCCACCTAATAGGGATGGGCTATATCTAGATATGGGCTATATCAGTGGGAGACGCCATATACTAAGACTTAGGTAACTACAGAGAATTGTGTCCTACCTTGTATTGTTTCCAACACAAAGCATGCTTCATCCTGAAAATTTTGGATCATCTAGTAAAACAAAAGAAAACAAGATGTTGGCTATGAACATAAGATATTCCATGGATTCCACGGCTCAATACACACTCCTGTTTACGCCCATTAATTCAGGCCTAATCAGGAGCGGGTTACTGTGACGAAATGCCAATGTACTACATCGGCATCCCATCGTAGATGCCGTGCCAAAAAAAAACAAAAAAAACCATACAAGTGGCAGAAAGCTTTTGCACCATGTGAACTAGCCCTTAGGGTCCCAGTTACTGATTCTCACCAAGGAGACCCATTAAGTGCACGAAGACCTATATTCAGACAATACTCCGTGGAAAATGTATGCAATTAGTTCATGCCAGCCCAACCAGGGACAAATTACTAGCATAAACTATAACAGAAGAAACGAAACCTTACGTATCGTTTGCTCCCCTCTAGCGCTGTGCTCCAGTCCTCCCTGCAGATGTTTATAAGGTACAGTGATTGTGTATGACTGCAAGAGTGACATGGTGTATACCATCATTGGCCTCAGCACTAAGGCTTGGTTCACATCTGTGTTGGAGTCTCAGTTGGAGACTACATCAGAGTCCCGAATGAAGATTTTTTTCGTCCTCAGCCGCTTTCAATTTAACCGGTTAAAGACAAGGAATACCCGATAGACCCCATTACAGTCAAAGGGGTCTGTTGGGCTCAGTGTGTAACCGCCGTTCTAGCAGAGGCAGTTTTAGTGTGAACCTAGTGTAACATTTATTTTCCCCATTTTGACACCACTGTCTTTCAAGGTGTGTTATTTGTGAGACGAGTTCTGTTACCAGCATCCTTTCAGGGAACGGATAACGGATTAGCTTGACAAATTTTGCCCCATTCACTGCAGTATAAATAACACTAACTTTATTCTGCAGGCCGTATAATCATGGCAGTGCCCAACATGTATTTTTGGGTTACCATTTTTAAGAGACAATTTTAGGGCATATAGAATTTTTTTTTCTTCAAATTCTGTATTGTGGGTAATGGAATACAAAGATAGCAGTTTTGGTAGAAACCACTGTGAGGCTTAGTTAATGTGATTGCAAATGTTATTACAATGCAAACTAATATGCGTGATAATATGAAAAAAAAAAAAAAAAAAAAAAAAAGAGTTTGTGGTCAATGAGAACACTGGTCAGGATCATAGTCTCTGCATGGCAGTCAGTTATAGCTGGATCCCCCTGCAGTAATCACATGGGCACAGCTTCTATGCCGAAACAAGTCAGAATAATAATGTACATGTACAGCATTGTGCCAAGGTGTTACTAGGATTTGTACACAGTCTGGCACTAGCAGCACCAATTGAACAGTGAATGTGTAGGGACATACTGCCACAATGCAGAATGGAGGAAGAAAAAAAAAAAAAAAAAATCATATTTCTTATATGTATTTGTATTTCTGGCCCATCACAATATATAGCCACCTTTTCCAAGCCCATCTCATGGTTTATGCCCCCATTTCCTAGCCCATCACACGGTATGACTTAGCCCCTACACAGTGAAATTCCATAATACTACTACACTATATAGGCGTACATGAGTCTACTGTGACCCTATCCATTTCCTTCAGGGACAGAAAAACCAACACTAATGTGTGCAGGAGCTACACCACCAGTGCTCATGTCCTCTGCAGACTCCTAACAGTGCTTTGATATGTCAGAATAGGTTTATTTTTGGAACGTGTTGTGCTATTATAGGTCAGCATACAGGACCTGTCCACCCAGTGAACCAAGACAACTTTCACACGGCTGAGATTGGGCTGTGAGAATCGGCCCATATATCAATTGGAATTGGTTTCCTAAACCCTGCTTAGCCATGCTGAAATCTTCCAGATACATGAACAGAGTGTCTTATGTCAAACTCAGCCTAGGCAAGCAAAGATGTGAATTTACTCTAAGGCTTATAGCTAAAGGGTTTATATGAGATACACAAAAGTGATAAAGTTACTTACAAGCCCCCCCCCCCCCCCCCCATCTCTCATCCATCTGTGACTTACCTGATCAGTCATAATAACACGAATGCCTGTGGGCCCCTGCTTGTAAATCTGGTTAATCTGATGAGGAGAAATGTTGAAGAGTTGGGCAAGCTTTTCACTTAATTCCATACATGTCGGTTCTTCCAGGTAGATGGCATGATACACTGTTGAAAAAAAGGTCAGAAAATGTAACATGTACCAAAATGCATTGTAACAAATAAGTCATTGGCCTCAGGCATGGGTCAGTGCTGCAGAATCATATGTTACCATTACCTTGCTCGCTATTTTCACGGTTCTGCTGCTCATGTCCCCATAGCTGCTGTGACTCTTTGCAGACATAAATTGTGAGCCTGGACGGTATCACCCTATGGTGTAGAATGAGGAGATGAGGTCATGTGTGACAAACCTTAAACTGTATCTAATTTAGCCAAATGATTATCCCCCTGAGAAAACAAGCAGCTTCTGCGAATTTCAGTCATTTATGACTCATCATGTGATATCTTATTCCTTTAAGTTATTATTGCTTTCCCAAAGAAACCCTTTAAAGAGTAGCTGTCACTTTAGCAAACTTCTTAAGTGTCAGAACTTTGGATTGGTGGGGGTGTCCAGGTGCTCACGCACTTTAAAGGGTTGTTTCTTCCAAATACTTTAATTATTTAAAGGGATCCCATCAGTCAGACAATTTTTTTTTGTAGGTACCACGTCGGAATAGCCTTAAAAAAGGCCATTAGTCTCCTAGCTTTCGTAGTCTCCGTCGCGCCGCTGTTCACCTACAATCCCGGTTCTTGTCGGCATGCAAGTTAGTTCTTTCGCAGCACTGGGGGCATTCCCAATGCTGTGAGAGAACTCCAGCGCCGCCGCCTCCTCTTCAGCAGTGTCATCTTCAGCCTCTTCTTCCGGCGATGGCTTGTAACTTCAAGGCCTTGGGCAGAGCAGACTGCGCATGCCCACAGGCCACGAGAAATGGCCGCTTACAATACTGTGCAAGCTGCCATTTTCTCGTGGCCTGTGGGCATGCAGTCTGCTCTGCCCGAGGCCCAGAAGTTACAAACCATTGCCGGAAGAAGAGGCTGAAGAAGAGGCAACGCTGGAGAGTTCTCTCACAGCATTGGGGACGCCCCCAGTGCTGTCTGAGCGTTGGGGCCCACCCCAGTGCTGCAAAAGAACTCATTTACATACTGCCAAGAACTGGGATTGTAGGTGAACGGCGGCACGGAGAAGACTACAAAAGGTAGGAGACAAATAGCCTTTCTTAAGGCTATTCTGACATGGTACCTTTAAAAAAAAACAAAAAAACGGATATGATCCCTTTAATACTGTTAGTGGGGCCTTAAATAAACCACTAGTCTCTCCTCAGGCCTCCATTTTCAGTGATGGAAACTTTCTGTATCCACTTCACCAGTAGCATCAGTTTGTGCTAGCAGACCACTGCAGCCAAATCACAGGCATCAGCAGTAAATTCTTCAGTAATGGCACTGCCATTGTGAAGAGGTCACCGGTTACATGACTGCTGAGAACTGATTTGCTGCAGTGGTCACCTGGCACAAAGACAAAATGAAGTGACAACACTGGAAACAGACCTGGGGATGAGAGAGTACTAGTTTATGTGGCTAGATCTTGAGTATGAAGATTTGATATGGTGCAAGAATACCCCAGCAGAACTATTAAAATGCTAAAAAAAAAAAAAAAAAAAAAAAAAAAAAAAACACAGACAACCCCTTTTAACAAAAGGGGCAGAATTCCTTAACAGCACTGCCCTTTCAGCTCTGTCCTGCCTTCAGTGGCAGCTGAAGATGTCCTCAATCACTTCCTTAGACCCATCTTCAGCTGCCAAGTAAAGCCAATTGGAGCTGAATGGGTCTCAATTTGAGACATCAGCTGAACAGCCACCCTATTGAGGGAGAATAAGCCATTTGGTCAGGTAAAACACCCAATGCTAAAGCCAAGGACATTAGTTCACCTTTCTTTCAGTGCGTTGAACAGCCGAATCCCATCTGCAGGGCCACAGATCTGAATTACATCATCCTTAGTTAGCTTTAATAAGTCTGTCCCTGAAACAAATGGAAAATGTTACATTGGCTTAGCATCTTTAGCAGTTGGTAGGATTAGATTTAGTGGCTAAAGGTATTGGATCCATCATCTACAAACCTATATACAAAAAAAAAAAAGGGACTAATGCCAAGAATAAAACACTAAGCCAACCACATATTAGGCTGCCGGTCTGTTGAGTCATGGACACAGATGTGAAACTCAGCTTAAGAAGAAATAATGCATATTTTAGGCCAATTTTTATACATTTCTTGTTTTACTTCTATGGCTTGTCAATTAGAATCAATGTGAACAGGACCATTGGGAAACAGATAAATGCAAGCGCTGACTGCAGATCTACTCTATATAGTGGCGGTGTGACTGTCCAGCCGAGGACTCGAGCCTGAACCCCATCTACCACACAGTTTATAACTTGTCTAATTGATAGGTCACAAAAGTAAATCCTTTAAGGGTACATCCGCACAAGACTATTTTGTTGCTAATTTTTTAGTCACAGAAAATCAGCAGCGAATTCTTGTGAAGGATCAGTTTTTGCAACGCCATTGCCTTTACTCTGAAAAAGTTTGCAAGCTGTGACTTAAACCCACAAAATAAATTGACATGCTAAGGGTTAAAATCCTGCAGGACAGGTCAGAGTAGGTTTTAGTCACAGAATGAGGGAGAGATTAGGTAAACTAATCCACTATACTATGCCAGTACGGTACAAAGCTGAGGATAGTCGCCAAGACTAGACTGGCGGGTAACCTGCTGTAAATCTTGTGTGGATGAAGCCCGAAGAGAAAATGTGGGCAAGTTAATTTCCCATACTGACAACTGGATTCATTTTGTTTAGTGGAGCTCTGTCCGGTTTTCCTTGTTAAACATTATTTAATATCTATAAATCTCTATCTCCAAGCACAGCCTAATTTCCATCGCTGGGCTTTGAGGACTGCCCCCTTCAAGGGTCCATCCAGGCATATACCCAATCTATCCATACAGAGATGCAATTATGCAGTTTTATACAGAGATCCTATTACAATTATTAGGAACTGGCACAATACTCGCTGAGCACCATACAGTTGTAGGGGGAGCTGCTCTGCCCAATGTGCAAGAGCATCTCTCCATGTCCGATATCAGGTTGGATGAAAAAGCATTGCTGCAAGGACACTTTAAAAAGGTATTCTTAAAAGGAGTAAGCAAGAGAGATCCGCTACTTCTCCATTCAACTTGCTGGTCTTTGGCAGCCTCATAGAAAAGAAAGGGGCAGAAGCACACGACTGCTGCTCCATAGACACTGGAGGACCTGGGACCCTCCCACTATTATAGGGACCCTCAGTGGTCAGATACTCATGCCTATATCGTGCAACATAAACCATAACTTGGTATTTGAGGAGTCTTCAAATCTGACTGGGGGGGGGGGAATAAAAACTGAGGAGTGATCATAAAGGGCTTTATGACTTTATGGGGGGGGGGGGGGTGAATAAAAATAAAGTCATCATAAAGGCCAGTCAGATTTGATGACTCCTCAAATAACTGGCAGTTTATATGTATATGTATAGCAATCCTGCCAAGGTCTGGGACAGTGAGGAATGACTTGCTAGGATTAACAGGAGCTGCCTCTGCTTATAGTAAAGTGTGTCTAGAGCATTTGCCTTTCCACCCAGAACGCAGTATTTTATGCTCAGACATTTTTCACCCATGTGAGAGAGAAGTATACACAAGTCTATTGAGCAGGGGAGGGAGAGAACAGGTTGCGGGAACGTGAGACAGCACTGCATTAACACTTTTCCTCCTAAGGAGTTACCTGAGAAACCTGTGAATAGCCACGAGAATGCAGAAAATCTATTTCTATGTAGCCACTGTTGTGCCTCCTCAGGGGTTGATGTAGGCAAGAGACTCTGCAAGACAAATACATCGAGAGCTCCAAACTCTATTCTGTACATTACGCAACAAAACCAGTGTCTCACTGAGAACGGCATTTTCTCTTTTAGAAGATTTTGTTCAACCTGCAATAAGGTTCAACTCTAAGGCAAATATTATTTTGGTAAAACTGCTCAACCTGACCTTAGGAGTAGAGAAAGCTGCACACCAGACAGGTTATCAGCACAGGAGGTGTGCACAACACTAGCCGTGTGTCAGATCATTGAACAACCCTTTTCATGCGATACATCAGGTTTGTAATTCTGCAATAGACCATACCCATAATGGTAGATAGGTGGACAAGCAGGACTGTAATCTCACTCCTGTAATATATTAGTATCCCTGGACTTCATCTCTCCTAACACCCATTGTGCTATTTCTGCTATTCCTCCAAGAAACTTATACATAAAGCTTGGTCTATGTGCCAACATGTGTTGAGCAACAAAGTCACACAAATGTCAGAAGGAAAAGTGTTGGCTGTAAAAACAGTCAAGACGCATGCAACTTCCATGTCTATGGTATAAATAAAAAATTCATGTGACTATTAGAGATGAGCAAACACTGTTCGGATCAGCTGATCCAGACAGCACGCTCCCATAGAAATGAATGGAAGCACCTGTGACGCCGGCAAAGTCAGCGTCACAGGTGCTTCCATTCTTTTCTATGGGAGTGTGCTGTTCGGATCGGCTGATCCGAACAGTGTTCGCTCATCTCTAGTGACTATCAGTCAGAATCAAACACATTCCAGTCTGCTGAGATTGTTACAGCACATGGTACAAAATAGCACTAGAGAGATACACTGAACTTTTTGAACACAACATGTGTCGCTGTGCAGTCCGGGGCTAAACCGACAGCGTAGGGTGTGCCCCTGACATCTCACACTATCCTGTCAGACCTTACAGCCCTTTGGCAAGGTGAACAATAATACCCAGTAGTCAGTTTATTCACTGAATTCTAGGAGGAAGAACAGAGAAACAGCACAACATAGTTATGAGAGAATTGAAAGTTGCAAGCAGAGGACCTCTATTGATCCTGTGTGTTTTAGTAAAGAAGATCCCACTCGTAACTGGATCTTGGCCAGAGAAGCGAGTAATATCCCATGGGCTTTAAAAAAGTTATATAATCTCAACACCCTTTTAGCTGTTCGTAATAGGCATTCATCATGCAAACTGTAGTAACTGTTACTTTGCTCACACATTCTCCATATGACAACTACAGAAAAATATAAAATTGACTAGCGCCATAAATGCAGTGTAAGGCTGCCTTCACACAGTAACACTCCGCTCAGACACGTATACACGTTCACAGTGTGAGTGCTCAAAACAGATCCCATTCACTTCAATGTGTGCCAGCTTATGTGTGCTACACAGTGAAAGCAATGGGAGGCTTTTTAACCCATTGATTTCAGTGTGTAGCATGCGTAAGCCAGCACACATTGAAGTGAATAGGATCTGTTTTGAGCGCTCATACTGTGAACGTGTATACATGTCCACCACCCACGTCCAAATCTTACAGAAATGAAATCAGTACCTGAACAGCGGTCATTCCTGAACTTACATCCACCATAGGTGTGGGTGGCTCAGGTAGATTCAGAGAACAGCTACTGGAAAACAAAAAAGAAACTGACCTTACTACCATGTTACATACAGGATCATCATACTGGATATATAGGAGCGTTTCAACACTAAGCATGAAGGAAAAAAAAAAAAAAAAAAAAAAAAGAAATGGATGACCATAAAACCTTTTAGCTTACATAGCATGAACTCACTGTAGCCTAATGCTGGGTATGATTTACTGTATCTTCTGGACTATAATATACACTTTTTGGCAAGGGGGGGGGTTGGGAACCCTTCTAAAAAGGGCCTTATAATCCAAGGTCAGGAAACTCCTGCAATGGCAGACTACCATGACTGCTTACACAATGATCAGAAATAACGCTGATAAATCGTTTTAGCTGATCAACAGCAATCGGTCAGATCAGTGCAGGAGAGGAGGCTGCATATTCCATTCAGCATGGAGGACTGCATGAGGACCACAGCCCCACCAACATGTAGGTCCTAACACCGGACAAGAAGCAGAGACAGGAAAATGAGGTGGAAGATGTGAAGAAAATTAGTTGATGTAATAAGCATGTGATCTATCATTTGCACATGACATTATGATAGGCCCCTTAGACATTCATCTTGTTTTGCTGCTTCTTCTGACTAGCATGCTGAGAGGGGCTGTTGGAGTAGAGAATATATATATATATATATATATATATATATATATATATATATATATATATATATATATATATATATATACAAAAATCCACCCTCTATAATATGTAGTAAGGCTTTGTATAATGTGTGCTACAGAGCATTTTATTCGCCTAGTGTCAGGGAAATTTTTATTTATTTTTTTAATACAACAGTCACCACCACCAACTTACCTATCCTAGACTACCAAAAATAAGGCAATAGACCAAAGGATAGTTATACTGACCCCTCCACTTCCTTTAACCACCAAAGAAGTTTTAAAAAGTAATTTATTTTTTTTTTATCTATATGTGGTGTCTCCTCTAGGAGTTTTGAAAAATGCGATAAAGACAACATCTGCAAGGCGTTTGTATGTTCTCCCTGTCTTTGCATGGTTTCCTCCGGGTACTTCAGTTTCCTCCCACACTCCAAAGACGTACTGATAGGGAATATAGATTGTGAGCCCTATAGTGACTCAACACGTTTGTAAACGCTGCAGAATATGATGGCGCCATACAAGTATGGAAAATATTTATAAAGGAAATGTCAAATGGTATATTACATAACATATATTGCATAACTTAACAGACATTAAAATGGTCAGAAAGTACCGTTATGTGAGAGCTATGAAGAGGAGAATATTGTGGTTGGCTAGTCTTAGGTTAGTGTTTATGAGCAGCTATACAATTCCCTCCCATATATAGGTCAGTGTACGTTCACAAGGATTTAGAGGTGAAAAAAAAAAAAAAAAAAAAAAAATCAGCATCATGTGAAATGAGCTGCAGATCTGTCCTTTTCAGATGAAGCCTGGACAGTAGTGCCATCGAGCACATGTACAGACTGGGCATCTGCACGACAGCTCAGCAGAATTTTCTCAGCTTATGAAGAGCTCAGCACAGTCTAAATTCACTAGATTCCATGAAAGACAAAGCTACGACAGACATAGCCCTGTAGAGATCAAGAATAGAAGGATAATACAAGTATAGACTGCAAGCTTAGCTAAGCAATTTATGCCCAAAATAAATTGTGATGTCTCTTATTTAAGGGGGTTGTCCCCTTACCTGGTCCAGGGATTGCTTATGGTTGGTTGACCTGGGGAGTACTGACGACATCACAACCCCCAGGTCAAATAATCTGAAGCAGCATTTTCTTGGACTAAATAGGTTGAATAATTTGGCACAGGGAGAGCCACTCATTTTATGTAGGTGCCCCATCCTACCACCTAACTGCCAACTACAGGGAAGAAACTGTTGATCATAGAAAGGACAAAGTATGCATGGAAGATATCAGACTCCAGGGAAAGGTTAACAGTGATCTCATGATTCTGATAAAAATCCTAATGACTGAAATAAATTTATCAAATTCCATTACAAGCACAGCCCTACAGTAAACAGTGATTTTTTAAATTTATTTATGTAAAGGTTACAGTTTGAACATTGCTATAATATCTATGTGTAAGGCTCCTGCACACAGAACACAACTTACCCTTCGCCAACTGTAAAACTACTGTGTGCACTATTAAATCTAGGGGAGAGAGCATTTGGGACAAATGCGGTATCAGGCCACGGTGAGCACTGCAAACACAGAAGTAATATATAAGAATACTGAAAACCTTTTCATAAAAAAAACAAAAAAAAAAAAAACATTCTTTGCTAACACTGTACTAACCCATCACCTCCAGGTTTGCACCTAGTCTTTCTGCTGCATGAGGCAAGAGCGAAGGAATCCCCTTCCCCCTCAATTAAGCTCAGTTCATACTAAAAATTTCACCCAACACAGAGGACTCGGGAAGTGGTAGTGTACACTGCCCATAAACCCAAAGTAATAGATACTGAGAATTATATCAAGCATATAGCATAAGAGGTGGTACAGTGGAGCGTCCATGTATACAGAATAAGACCAGATACTGAGAATTAAACCCAGCATAAAGAACAAGAGAAGTAGTACTGTGCAGTGCCCATACAGGGGAAAAGTAGTACTGTGCAGTGCCCATACAGGGGAAAAGTAGTACTGTGCAGTGCCCATACAGGGGAAAAGTAGTACTGTGCAGTGCCCATACAGGGGAAAAGTAGTACTGTGCAGTGCCCATACAGGGCAAGAGAAGTAGTACTGTGCAGTGCCCATACAAGGCAAGAGAAGTAGTACTGTGCAGTGCCCATACAGGGGAAAAGTAGTACTGTGCAGTGCCCATACAGGGGAAGAGAAGTAGTACTAATAATCAGGACTAGAAAAGTGGTACTGTATACAATGCATTACACAGAATAAGAGCAGATACTGAGTTACCCCCAGCATACAGGACTAGATAAGTGGTACTGTGCAGTGCCCAAATATATAAACAAAGAAACACAACACAGATAAGAGATCAAGAATTACACCCAGCATGCAGGACTAGTGGCAGTGTGTAGTGACTATATCCAGGGCACTATGAGTGCTATGCCATTGTGCATCAGTTGTAAATACAGGACAACAGAAATAGTACTGTACATTGTCTACATAAAGGACCGACATACTGTACACAACACATACAGTTCATAACATACATGCAGTACATAGTAATGTGCATGGTCTAGAGACATCATACTGTAGACAACAAACAGCCCACAACACACATACACTCAGGACTTCGGGCAGAAACAGGTGCGTGTTCCATCTTTGACTCAAGGCCCGTTTTGGTCATGTGACATTATCACAAAGTGTTCCATAAAGGTCGTTCAGGCTACCAGACAGAAGGCTCCAGCACACCAGTGTACGTGGGGGATTTCTATAGATTACAGTTATGTATAGTTTTCCCAACATACACAGATATGTGCAGGGTAGCAAGTTTAACTGCAGCCCCCGCAGTATACTTTGCTGAACCTTAGTGTGATGTCCCACACTTCAGAATCCTTAATCAATACTTCTGGCACATTCACAGGGAGGAACATGGAGCCAATTCTGTGGAGGTTGCCAATTCCTGAAATCTGTGCAGATAGACGTGACTGTCACAGTGTCCTGCTTGATCTTGCCAAGGTTTCCGTGGCTGAATCACAAGGATTGCACTTGATCAGCGTCATATACATTGGGACTAATAATCATGGAAGCCTGCAACAAAGCCGACTCTAGGCTTCAGATATGCACCATGGGACAGTTTTTGTAGAGGAATTTGAGGTGAAAGATCACCACAAATTCCTCTGTTGAAATTGCCCCTAGGGGCCTTTTACTTATGACATAACATATCTTCTCAGTCCAATTTTTAGATTTACTGTCCCGTGGCAGCTATAAACTGGATAGGGATAGTATTACTATTTTGATTTAAGCAACCATTCACCTCTGTTAAAATTGTGGTGTCATAAGAAGGCTGATATTTCTCCTTCTCTTGTGGTGTTCGCTTTGCCATCTTTTCTCGATCCATTCTCTGCCTTCGGTCTGCTCCTTTAGGCTGCAGAGTAATAAGACAAAAAGAACAGCAATAAAACAAATGTGTTGATTCAGACAAGGCGGTCACTGATGGGGGCCCAGAAATTAAGATGGGCAACGAAGTTCTGAAGGACTAGAGCCCAACACTTACTGTCAACATGGACATTATAGATACCAGTGAGACACCATGAATTGTGGGAGTCAAAAAAAAAAAAAAAAAAAAACACCTTACTGTCAAAAATCTTGTTTCAATATTCCCAACGTTACCATAAGAGGAGTTAAAGGAGCTCTATCATTGGGAAAAGTCATTTTTAGCTAAGCAAATTCTTGCATAGCCGTTAGAAAGGCTATTCCACACCTACCTTTTGTATGTAAATTGCCTCAGTCTTTGAATAAGCCCGTTTTTTACTCATATGCTAATTAGCCTTCTCCATGCACCAGCAGTCTCACATATGAGTGTGTTGTTGGCGCCAATCTGCATGCTCCAGCGTTTTGGCAGCTCTCAAGCTGGCCTGCCGCTGAACTTTTTTCTTGCGCTGTGCCTGTGATTGTTCCGGCATCTCAGCACCACGATGAAACATCATATAATGAGCGTGTTGGTGTTGATGATCCGCCTGCTCCGGCGTTTTGCCAGCTAGCCTGCTGCTGAACTCTTTCCTCACGCTGTGATTGTTCCGGCACATCAGCAGCTCGCTGGGACGCCATATAATGTGTGTGTTGTTGAGTCGATCCCCCTCAGCTCCACGTGGAGAGCTCTGTGACTTCTGGCTACCTTCATCGCTTGCAACAAACTAGATTTTCTTAATCCAAGCATGTTTAAAATTGACAAACTGCCAACGTGGATTAAAGGCGTTTGCCCATGTCTTTTTGTCAGCACCGGAGCAGATCAGATAATATGCAAATGTGCATACACACTGTGGGTTAGCATGTGTTTACACAGAGATAACAGCCCTGGCTTTCTCAGAAGCTGAGATCAGAGCTGTGTAATAGAAGGATAATAAAGTGAATGATATATATATATATATATATATATATATATATATATATATATATATATATATATATATATATATATATATATATATATATATATATATATATATATATATATATATATATATATATATATATATATATATATAATTTCACTGTCCTTACACAAACATCTGCCAAAACAGCCATTTTCACCTGATCTCCACAACCTCTGAAAAACATTTGTAGGATGTACTGAAGTGAATTTTTCAGTAGCAAGGCTGCACTTCGTAGCACAGTGAATTATTATTATTATTGTCTTTGTACGGGTTTAGAAAATATTCTGTGGTGACAGACCCAGTTTAAGATAAAGCTAAGGGTATGTTCACATGGTGAAATATGGATTACATGTGTGAACATACTACGCGGCATTCCACTCCGGATTAGGTCTGAATGAATGGGCCTAATCAGCCTGCTGTGTAAGTGGCCATTTTCTTGTGGCCAGCAGGCATGCACAGTGAGCTTTGCCCGAGGCCTAGAAGTTTGAAGCCAATGCGTGAAGATCCAGTTGCTGAAGATGGAAGCGGTGCTGAGAGTTCTCTTGCAGCATCGGGGACGCCCCCAGTGCTGCGGGAAAGCTAATTTGCATGGTGGCAAAAAACAGGATTTTACCCCATCAGCAGCCTGGAGAAGACATCTAAAGGTAGGAAAAGAATAGCCTGTTTTAAGGCTATTCCTACATGCTAGGCAGAAAAAAATAAAACAAAAAAAATTTGAGTTTAAATGATAGGATCCCTTTAAGAATAAAACACTGAAGATAGGGGAGAATTACACTCCTTTGGGAGTGTGTACTTTTGCAATCATATGGAGTCTTACAAAGCCTTTTTTGCTCCACTGGGAGATTATGGGAAAAATATGAAAATAAGATCTAGGGCTTGGTTCACACATACTTGACTAGAAGACAAGACGACTTGACTAGAGGACAGATAAGGGATTTAAAGTAGAAAATTGTAAACAGTAGAGATAAGGACATTATATGTCTCTTAATCTCTGAGAAGACTTGACTAGAGGACAGATAACGGGATTAAGAGAAAAGAAAAAAAAAAAAAAAAAAAAACTAAAGCAAACTGACATTTTAACCCCTTAGTGACCAGCCTGTTTTGGACCTTAATGACCAAGCCAAATTTTTGAAATTTGCCCTGTGTGACTTTATCAATGAATAATTCTGTAACAGTATATTGCATCCAAGCGATTCTGATATTGTTTTTTCGTGACATGTTGTACTTTACTGAGAAGGTAAAATTAGACTGATATAACTTGTGTAAATTTATTAAAAAAAACTCAAATGCTGAAAATTTTGAAAATTTTTCAATGTTTTCCATTTTTAGCTGCGATATCTCACATATACACAATAATACAGGGCAAAAAAAGTTAGTAGTTATATATTTCCAAATGTTCCTTTTGTGTTTCAAGCATATTTGAGATAATTTTAGCATATTTGAGTAACTTAGACAATTTACAAGTTTATCAAGTTTATAAGCAAATTTTGGAAATTTTGAGTGTGTGATTTTTTCCTGTACCAAGCTCTGTTTGCAGACAGGAATAGGTGGCATAATGACAAACTCCCATTAAATGACCCAATTTGGAAAACTAGACCCCTTCAGGTATTCTTTGAGGGGTATAGTGAGCATTTTGATCAAACAAATATTGTTTTGCAAGAATTACTACAAATGATGAAAAAAATTTCATTTTCATTTTCTTCAAATATGTGTCATATTAAAGCCAGTTTTTTTGCACACAACACATCAAAAAGAAGAAACACACCCCAAAATATATCACCCCACTTCTCCCGTGTTAAAAAATGTTCACTTTGTGGCCTTAGTCCTATGTACGCACATATAGTAGGGCCTAAGAGGTAGGGAGGGCCAAATGGATTTCAAAACACAAATTTTGCTTGCAGATATTTTATGTCCATTGCACATTCAAACAAGATTTGAGTTACCAAAGCAATTGAAAACACCCATAAATGACACTTTTATAAACTAGACCCCTTAGGGTATTCATTGAGGGGTATAGAGAGTACTTTGACCCTATAAGTTTTGAGAAAATTTGCGTCAAACAAAAAAAATTTCATATTTTTTACACAAGTGTCATTTTATAGGACGTTTTTTTTTTGCACATAACACAAGAAAATGAAGAAAAACACCCCAAAATAGATGACCCCATTTCTCCCGTGGTCAAAAATGTACACTTTGTGGCCTTAATCCCATGTACGGACGCACAGTAGGGCCCAAAAAGAAGGGAGCACCAACTGGATTTCAAGACACAATTTTTGCTTCTAAATGTTTCAGGCCCATTGCGCATTCAAACAAGATTTGAGTTACCAAAACAATTGAAAACCCCAATAAATGACACCATTTTATAAACTAGACCCCTTGAGGTATTCATTGAGGGGTATAGTGAGTATTTTGACCCCATAGGTTTTAAAAGAATTTGCGTCAAACAAAAAATTCTCATTTTTTTACACAAGAGTAATTTTAAAGGCAGTTTTTTGCACATAACACATGAAAATGAAGAAAAACACCCCAAAATAGATGGCCCCATTTCTCCAGTGTTCAAAAATGTACACTTTGGGGCCTTAATTCTATGTACGGACGCACAGTAGGGCCCAAAAAGAAGGGATCACCAACTGGATTTCAAGACACAAATTTTGCTTGCAGATATTTCAGGCCCATTGCACATTCAAACAAGATTTGAGTTACCAAAACACTTGAAACCCCTCATAAATGACCCCATTTTATAAACTAGACCCCTTAAGGTATTCATTGAGGGGTATAGTGAACATTTTGACCCTATAGCCGTTTCACAGATTTTACTAACTTAGGGATGTGTAGGTTAAAAATTAGTAAAATGTCCCTTTATCCCCAAAGTTTTCATTTTCACAAGGGGTTAAAGGAGAGAAAGCCCCCCACAGTTTGTTACACAATTTCTCCTGAACATGGCAATACCCCATATGTGGCCATAATCTGCTCTATGGGGACATGGTGGGGCTCAGAATGGAATGAGCGCTATTTGGATTTTGGAGGGCAGATGTTGCTGGAATAGTTTTCAGGTGCCATGTCGCATTTGCTGAACCCCTAAAGTACCAATACAATGGAAACCCCTCAAATGTGACTCCATTTTAAAAACTACACCCATCAAGGAATGTATCAAGGGGTATCATTTTGAGCCTAAAAATGCTTCCCAAAAATTAATGTACAAAATGAAAATTGAAATTTTTAAAGAAATATGCCATTTCGGTGCCCAATACGTTGCACCCACTTTGTGTTGTCAGAGACCTGCACTCCTAAAACTATTAAGGGGCCATCCCGAGGGTCAAAAAATTATATATGTGGGTGTAAACTGCAGCTTGGGCACACAGCAGGGCTCAGAAGAGAAGGAGCAGTGCGCTTTTTAGCTATTGGGGTACAGTGTTAGAGGGACTTTCGGGGCGCCATGTTGCTTTTGCAGAGCCCTGAAGGTGCCAGTAAACTGGAATTCGCCAAGAAGTGACCCCATTTTGTAGGGGAAATTTTAGGGTCTCGGCAAATATGACATGGTGTCCAAAAACCAACAATCTAAATCTGCACTCCAAAAGCACATAGCGCTCCTTCACATCTGCGCCCTGCTGTGTACCCAAATGGCGGTGTATGCCCACATGTATGACACTGGTGTACCCCGGATAACGGACTTAATGCCATATGTAGGTAGAAAGGCTGTTTGGGCACAGAAGGAAAGGAGCGCTATATTGGTTTTTGGAGCACAGTTTGGTTTTAGGACACCATGCCACTTTTGCAGAGCCCCTGAAGTGGAATCTGCAGACATCTCACCCCATTTTGGACACTACCCCACTGATGGCATTTATCAAGCGGTGTAGCGAGCATTTTAACCCTTGAGGGTTGCATTTATTTGGTTTCCAGAAATGAAATTGCGGCTGATAATGAGAAGTTAAAAATGAAGTTTTCCAGAGATTCGCCATTTCAGTATCTGATATGTTGTGCCCAACTTATGTCAGCAGAGATACACACTCCAAAAACTGTTAAGTGGGTATCCCGGGCATAACAGCTTTCAGAGCGTTCATCTCTGATACGAGTCGGACACAACATATTACGCACTGAAATGACCGATTCTTGGAAAAATTGGCATTTTCACTTCTCACAATCAGCTTTGTATTCATTTATGGATAATGTTATAGCAACACTTGGGGGTTAAAAATGCTCTCTGTACCCCTGGATAAATCCTTCAGGGGTGTAGTTTCCAAAATAAGGTCACATATCAGGGGATTCCACTTTACTGGCGCTTCAGCTCTGCAAAAGTGTCATGGCATCCAAAAACCAAACCGTCTGCGCTCCAAAAACCCAATAACCCTTCTGTGTCCGGCTGTGCCCTAATATCAGTTTATACCCACATATGACATTACGTCCGTTATCCTGGGTACACCAGTGTCATACATGTGGCATAAACTGCAGTTTGGGCGCACAGCAGGGCGCAGAAGGGAAGGAGCGCTATGCGACTTTTAGAGTACAGATTCAGATGTTTGGTATCCGGACGCCATGTCATGTTTGTAGAGCCTATAACGTACCAGAAAACTGGATTCCCCAAAGGAGTGACCCCATTTTGAAAACTGCACCCCTGAAAGAATATATCAGGGGGTGTAGTGAGTATTAGTACCCCGGATGTGATTGCAGAGGGGATGGCGAAGAGGGAATATATAAGCGGTGTGGAGGACATTGCAAACACCAAATTCCCTACTATGTCCCATGATTGGGGGAGTCACTCTGGGGTCACTTAGGGGGTCACTTCCGGTGTCTTTTCCCTCGTAAGCTGTAAATCTGGGGTGTCCCTTGATATCCGCTTGCACAGCTTATATATTCCCTACCTGACGCCGCCAGTGGTATTCTAATGATTTGGCGATTTTGGGGTTGTTTGTCTTCACATTACTAGATGCTATATTTTCTTTATTTTTCTGGTGACGTGGCCATATAAGGGCTTGTTGTTTGCGGGATGTGATGCATTTTGTAATGACACCATTTTTGGGTGCCTACAACTTATTGAATACATTAACCCTTTTTTGCAGGATTTTTTAAAGAAAAATCAATCCTGGCATTGCATTCTACCTTTTAAATTTTTCGCCATGCAGCGTACAATATAAGTAACATGTTCCCTTTATTCTGCGGGTCGGTACGCTTACGGCGATACCTCATTTATAGTATTTTTTTATGCGATACTAATTCTGTAGAATAAAAACACATTTAGGGACATAAAGCAATGTTTTTTGCATCGCCATCTTCTGAGAAGCGTAACATTTTTATTTTTTGGTTGACAGTGTTGGTTGAGGGCTTAATTTTTGCGGGACAATGTGTGCTTTTTATTGGTACTGTTGTGGGGTGTATATGACTTTTTGATCACTTTTTATAGCATATTTTGTAAGGTGAGATGGCAAAAAATCACTACTTCCGGCTGGTTTTTTTTTTTCGACGTTCACCGTATACATTAAATATTGTTGGAGTTTTATTGTTCAGATTGTTACGGACGCGACGATACCAAATATGTATTGTTTTTATTAAGTTAGTTTTTTTAATATAATTCATTTTTTATAGAAAAAAGGAAGTTTTGGGGCTTTATAAGTTTATTCATTTTTATCAGACACACAGCTGTCAGTGTCTTGCAGCGTCTGGAGGAAGTCAGACGCAGGGGCTGCCTGCGTCTGACTTCCTCTTAAAGCGGCAGGATCAACCAGGTATTGGGGGTCTTTTGGAGCGTGGGGTCACTGGCCAGACCCCAGGCTCCATGTTAGAGACATCGGCACCCCTCGATCTCGCCGCGGGGGGGGGGGGGGGGGTGCCGATTCGGCCGGCACCGTCACGGAACCGCTTCAGTTCCGTGATCATGTTTGATCACGGAACTGAAGGGGTTAAAACCCCCCGATCGGAGCCCCCTCCGATGGGGGTAATGGAGCAGGGTCTTAGCTGTCAGATACAGCTAAGATCCGCTCCAATTACATCGGCACTGACAGGGAATCCTTCCCTGACTGCCCGACGTAATTTTACTATAGGGCAGTCAGGAAGGACCTGTCAGTGCCGACGTAATTTTACTATGGGCCGGTCGTTAAGGGGTTAATAGACAGCTTTTGCCATCAGGATAAAAGGTGTCAGTTTGCAATAAGTATGTGAATTCAGTTTGAGACTAAAAATGACTGATGCAAACGAACTGATCACATAAGCATGTGTGAACCAAGCCTAAATAGGAAAACCGTGCCTCTGCTTGCTGCCCTCTAGTGGCAGCCCCCTTAAACATCAAGTACGATTTTTTTCAACAAGTCTTTATGCTATGATGCAATGTAAATGTTCTCTACAGTTGCTGCAGGCTATAAAAACCAACATACCTTGAACACTCTGATCTGACAGCTCGCTGAGTGTAAGTGCTCTATATATTCTCCATTCTCATTCTCTTTGAAAGTATCAATTTGGATTCGGAAAGGTACACCTTTCTCACCCCCGTGCTTCTTCATTGTAAATTCTGTACTAATGCAATGAACCTAACCATAGAAAATACAGAAAATCCCATATAATGCTACAATTATTCTTAAATGGTTTGATTTTCTGGTAGTATTTGTGTCAGTAACAAATTTTGTAATACACCTTATTAAGATTTTGGTTGTTTCCATAAAATCTGCTCTGTCCCTTATGCATTCCTTCTCCAGGCCCTGACTGCTGTACAGCTTTGGTATAACACAGGGAAGCCGAGTCTGGGGACTATTTCAAACATTTATACCTCAGGCAATATAAAACATAGAACTGTGGTTATTGTGTCATATTAAAGAGGAGAATCTTTCACATGACACAAACAGCACAGATTTCCCTTGGATTCCAGAGATATCAGTTGAAGACAATTGGGATTGACATTTCTATACAGCTGCTCCCAATCCAGGCTTTGTGATCAACTGGTGATAACTCCAGAAATAAGGGTTAAACTGTGATCTGAGTCCGATGACTGAAGAGAATCTCATTTACTAGAGCCACAGTTCTAGATTTTATAACCCCTGTATTACTCCTGCACTCACAGAAGAAGGAGTGAGGATTGCTGCAACTAAGAACATAGAAGGGACAGAGTGGGTTTCAGTGAAAAATATCCCATAAAGGAGCCAAAATGTACTTTACAAAATTTATTTATGACACAAATATGCAATGTTTGAAGGTTTAGGTCCAATAACATGTACAGTAAGCAGTTCTGTGGGGAGAAAAAAAAAAATAAAGTCAGTAAATCCGTGTTGCACTTTGCAAAAAGCCAGATCGAGAAGCAAGAGGACCTCCCATCCACTCTTGGTTGACATCTCCAGGGGATCTGTACACTATAGCAGTTGTGTCAGGGAGGTGCAGTTCTACTAGTCGATTTAATAGAAGAATTGCTTCTGTCCAAGAACACTATATACACCTGAGAACAGCCGATTGACACAGGGCTTGGGGAGGACGTCGTGTGGCACAAAAGATATCAACCAAGATTGGAAAGGTTGTTGCCAAGAACTCAAGGCGCTTCCTGGGTGAAGGAAAGCATCTGCATATGGCGCAAGTGATTAAAAATTCACTTTCATCATAAGGTTATCAAAGTGACATCAGTATGCCTAAACAAATATGCATAGTGTTACACATGCTATGTACTAAAAACCCTTACCTGTATAAAGACAGATGTACTCTTGGAAGGGTTCCAGAGAAGTTCAACAGTGTTGAGCTGAGATGGATTCGCTCTTGCGTCAAAAATACCCACAGACATGGGAATATCTGAGAAAAAATAAAAAAAATAAACCACCTTTAAAAACAGGGATAAAAGAATAACATACATGAGGGATATTGTACGGGACCTCCTACTCACAATGAAGGGACTGAGTCGTGATTTCTTATGAATGGATAAATGGAATGCATGGCAAAGATGTGAACAAAGATGTGTTGTCTGTTACCTGTGTCTTTGGTACTATTTATATTGCTGAATTAATTATCTTGTTATGCCATTTAAGACCCTTTATTAAACAAAAAGTCCTTTACACATGTCATTGAAAAAAAAAATCTCTGATCAAAATTAATTTTTTTTGTTTTGGTCAAAGATGTGAACAAAGTCTTTGGTTAAAAGGGGATTTCTGGGCAAATTAAAGAACAGAACAAGTAGTAAGCACAACCAAATACCTTGAGCAGTGTTTTGACCACTTTGTGAGAGGTCCTGGCATCTTCTGCATTTGTTTACAGGAGTAGCTTCCAGTTATTTTATCCTATAACAACGACTTCACTAAGAGCTGACTCGTACCATTTCCCCCTCTCACTCCTCTTTCCCTAGCTAGTCTACCCACTACTAGCCCTTCCCAGCTAACTAACCTTCATTCCATCATACTTACCAGTCTTCCTGTCCAGATATTCTAGGCTCAGATCACTTCTTTCTGCCCCCTCAGAAGGAAGTGATGTTCTGTGCCCAGAAGATCCAGACTGGAAGACAGGCATGTATGGATGGGGAAGGGTTAGTATTGGTGACGTTCATCTGAAAAGTTGCCTGGGACACCTTGTAAGCTAAGCAAGTTAAAGTTTAACTTAAAATGTTATCCACATTAGCAGAAATTTTCTTCATGGAAATATTTTACCCCTTCGATAAACAGGTAAGACTCATAGCGCAATCCCCATGTAACAAATTTTGCTGTGGAATAGTCAGATTTGCTGAGAGCTCTACCATTTGTGGCCTTACTCTTACAAAAGTTAAAAAAAAAAAAAAATATTGGAGGAGTTGCCCATATGAACACAGGTATTAAGCAGCGCCATTTGTATCATTACCAATATCAAGTATTCTGTCTCCAGGCCTGTTCCACCTCCAGCCTTCCAGCTGCTCTTGCTCCGTGTACTGCAGACGCCGGTCATGAAACACCACTCTAAAGATACTCTGAAAAGGAAGAAACAAGGAAACTATGTGACGTCCACACACTAGTAAAGCTGGGTTCTCACACACAGATTTCTGATCAACTCCACTGAGCTAACAGATACTGAAGTGAGCATGACGTGACCAGTTTGTAAGGAGAGGAGCAAATTTCTTCCTAATCTATATGAAACCCCCCCCCCCCCACACACACAAACTTTCCATTTACAACAGAGTTGTCTTTCAGATGTCAATTCCATTTGCATGAACGTAGTCAAGCCAGAAGATATGAACCATACACATATGGAGTGTCAAGGTCATGAACCCTAGGGTCCATTCACACGGAAGAAAATGGTGAGTAATTTGGGAGGCTTTTTTGGAGGCTGATTTTGAGGCGGATTCTTAACCAAATCCTGACCAAAAATGTCCATGTGAACTCAGTCTTAGGCAAGACCGATCAGTTTCCTGAAAGCTTGCCCATCACACAAGTCCATTATAGGAAATGGAAATATATTGACAGAAGAGCATGATGAGAGTTCTTGTATCCCAGTATATCAATTTTATTATCTATACAATACGTCTGATTGATCAGCAGGGTTTACACACAAGGCTTCTGAACACATTTTTCTTATAAGCACTTCACATCCCTCAGTACGTCTACACTTTTCTCAGTCTGTCACATGTATCCATAAGTCTCACAAACTACACAAGATATAGTCTGCCTGTTGAGAGTTTTTTTTGTTCCCCCCCCCCCCCCCCATGTTTCTATTAAAATTAGCAATACAACATCCACTACTGTAGAATGTGTTTTCTTATATGACCTTCCCATGGTGAAAATAAGGCAGTCTGCCAAAAATGGGCCCATAATCAGTCTGGACATCAACATAACCTGCCTTAAAGGAGCTGTTCAAAACACCAAGTTTCAGATACTGATTACTTTTCTACCACATAGGTCATTAATATCTGATCGGTGGAGGTCCAACATCCAGCCCTGTATCAATCAGCTGATCCCAGGTGTATATAGTGTACTTTGGCAAAATAAATTCTTCACCTATTAAACTGAAGGGAGTAGAATTGCAGTCCTCTGACAACTGCTACAGTGTACTGATCTGTAGCGGTTACACAAGTGAACTGCAACTCTGTTTCCATTCACCTGTAGAGGAGCAGAGCTGCTACTGTCCTACAGAAGGCCCTGGACAA
Source organism: Leptodactylus fuscus (assembly GCF_031893055.1). Taxonomy (NCBI): domain Eukaryota; kingdom Metazoa; phylum Chordata; class Amphibia; order Anura; family Leptodactylidae; genus Leptodactylus; species Leptodactylus fuscus. The sequence goes on from NC_134266.1 coordinate 227,370,455, forward strand.
GCTTCAGGCATCTTGGATCAACTGATCAGAGCAGGATCCAGAAGTCAGACCACCATTGATCAGGTACTGATGACATTCTGTGGATAGGTCATCAGTATCCAAAACACATGGGGTTTTGGACAACCCCTTTAAGCTGGCCATAGACAATATGTTTATATTTGCCAATGATCTGCAGATTAATATCTTGTGCGTGACCAACTATAGTACGTGGCTATATTCCAACTGGAAGAGAACCAAATAACCCATGTGGAATACAACGCCTTGGGCTAAGCTGGGTGTTTGCGGAGTGTAACTAAGCCTTAACTAGAATTATGCATTTAGAGCACTTACCTTAACTAGTTTGCCATTTAACTCGGGCAATTGTCCTAGTTTTCTATTGTCCAACATCCTGATTTCATAGGACTGGCCTGTAGGTAGTAAATGGTTTAGGATTAAGTCTTAGCAATCCGGTAAAAGGGTTACTGGAAACATTCCCAAAAAGGCTTTAGGTAAAAACAAGAAAGTAAACCCCAAGAAAAAAAAAAAAAAAAAAAAAAAAAGGAATATTCCAGTTACAGACATTTATGGAATTGGCTAGGTTCAGGTCCTACCCATCTATTGAACAGCTTTCCTGATCTTTATTCCACCTACAGCAATCTCCATTAATTTCTGTGGAGTTATGGAAACAGTCAAGTGTGCCAAGGATACGCTATGAATGTATAGTCCCCTATGATGTGGACCTACTCCATCTGTTCAGCAGATAGGGATCTAATGGGTCTTTTTTGTCTGAGAATTAAAGGGGTTTTCAAGTAACCAGTTGTTTACACTGATGACTAGAGATGAGCGAACACTAAAATGTTCGAGGTTCGAAATTCGATTCGAACAGCCGCTCACTGTTCGAGTGTTCGAATGGGTTTCGAACCCCATTATAGTCTATGGGGAACATAAACTCGTTAAGGGGGAAACCCAAATTCGTGTCTGGAGGGTCACCAAGTCCACTATGACACCCCAGGAAATGATACCAACACCCTGGAATGACACTGGGACAGCAGGGGAAGCATGTCTGGGGGCATAAAAGTCACTTTATTTCATGGAAATCCCTGTCAGTTTGCGATTTTCGCAAGCTAACTTTTCCCCATAGAAATGCATTGGCCAGTGCTGATTGGCCAGAGTACGGAACTCGACCAATCAGCGCTGGCTCTGCTGGAGGAGGCGGAGTCTAAGATAGCTCCACACCAGTCTCCATTCAGGTCCGACCTTAGACTCCGCCTCCTCCGGCAGAGCCAGCGCTGATTGGCCGAAGGCTGGCCAATGCATTCCTATGCGAATGCAGACTTAGCAGTGCTGAGTCAGTTTTGCTCAACTACACATCTGATGCACACTCGGCACTGCTACATCAGATGTAGCAATCTGATGTAGCAGAGCCGAGGGTGCACTAGAACCCCTGTGCAAACTCAGTTCACGCTAATAGAATGCATTGGCCAGCGCTGATTGGCCAATGCATTCTATTAGCCCGATGAAGTAGAGCTGAATGTGTGTGCTAAGCACACACATTCAGCACTGCTTCATCAAGCCAATACAATGCATTAGCCAGTGCTGATTGGCCAGAGTACGGAATTCGGCCAATCAGCGCTGGCCAATGCATTCTATTAGCCCGATGAAGTAGAGCTGAATGTGTGTGCTAAGCACACACATTCAGCTCTACTTCATCGGGCTAATAGAATGCATTGGCCAGCGCTGATTGGCCAGAGTACGGAACTCGACCAATCAGCGCTGGCTCTGCTGGAGGAGGCGGAGTCTAAGGTCGGACCTGAATGGAGACTGGTGTGGAGCGATCTTAGACTCCGCCTCCTCCAGCAGAGCCAGCGCTGATTGGCCGAATTCCGTACTCTGGCCAATCAGCACTGGCTAATGCATTGTATTGGCTTGATGAAGCAGTGCTGAATGTGTGTGCTTAGCACACACATTCAGCTCTACTTCATCGGGCTAATAGAATGCATTGGCCAATCAGCGCTGGCCAATGCATTCTATTAGCGTGAACTGAGTTTGCACAGGGGTTCTAGTGCACCCTCGGCTCTGCTACATCAGATTGCTACATCTGATGTAGCAGTGCCGAGTGTGCATCAGATGTGTAGTTGAGCAAAACTGACTCAGCACTGCTAAGTATGCATTCGCATAGGAATGCATTGGCCAGCCTTCGGCCAATCAGCGCTGGCTCTGCCGGAGGAGGCGGAGTCTAAGGTCGGACCTGAATGGAGACTGGTGTGGAGCGATCTTAGACTCCGCCTCCTCCAGCAGAGCCAGCGCTGATTGGTCGAGTTCCGTACTCTGGCCAATCAGCGCTGGCCAATGCATTCTATTAGCCCGATGAAGTAGAGCTGAATGTGTGTGCTTAGCACACACATTCAGCTCTACTTCATCAGGCTAATAGAATACATTGGCCAATCAGCGCTGGCCAATGCATTCTATTAGCTTGATGAAGCAGAGTGTGCACAAGGGTTCAAGCGCACCCTCGGCTCTCCTACATCAGAGCCGAGGGTGCGCTTGAACCCTTGTGCAGCCTCGGCTCTGCTACATCAGAGCCGAGGGTGCGCTTGAACCCTTGTGCACACTCTGCTTCATCAAGCTAATAGAATGCATTGGCCAGCACTGATTGGCCAGAGTACGGAATTCGGCCAATCAGCGCTGGCCAATGCATCCCTATGGGAAAAAGTTTATCTCACAAAAATCACAATTACACACCCGATAGAGCCCCAAAAAGTTATTTTTAATAACATTCCCCCCTAAATAAAGGTTATCCCTAGCTATCCCTGCCTGTACAGCTATCCCTGTCTCATAGTCACAAAGTTCACATTCTCATATGACCCGGATTTGAAATCCACTATTCGTCTAAAATGGAGGTCACCTGATTTCGGCAGCCAATGACTTTTTCCAATTTTTTTCAATGCCCCCAGTGTCGTAGTTCCTGTCCCACCTCCCCTGCGCTGTTATTGGTGCAAAAAAGGCGCCAGGGAAGGTGGGAGGGGAATCGAATTTTGGCGCACTTTACCACGTGGTGTTCGATTCGATTCGAACATGGCGAACACCCTGATATCCGATCGAACATGTGTTCGATAGAACACTGTTCGCTCATCTCTACTGATGACCTATCCTCACACAAATTCATTAGAATCCAATCGGAGAGGGTGTGACAATCCAATCTTGCGGCCTTCTGGTGCTGGAAGCTACTGCAGTGAATGGAGCCGGGAGCAGCTCTACTGCTATTTAAGAAATAGATACAGATATAGTACTCTGCCACAACCACATACAGTGGATGGCCCAGCAGCTGTGGCCCTATTACTGGATAAGGAACAAAGCCAACTGGTATGAGGTCCAAGGGTCAAACCCCCGTTGTTCAGCTCTAAGATAAGCCATCAGTATGAAATCTATACTGTGGACCCAGATACCCCTGAAAGAAATATAAGGGGATAAATTGTGATTCTCGGTTAAACATCATAATAACCCTCTCCCTTGCTTGGAGTAAGACTAACATTCACTAGGATTGGGCTGTACATTTTCTAAAAATCAATCAGGGAACACTACATAGAAGTCAGTCAACACGTTAGCCCCACTTCAGATGACTGACAGTGATAACCATGTGCAGAGAAGTAGAGGAGGATGTCTGTACTAGGTGAAGGGAAGAAATAATTCATACACAAGAATTCAGATTTACCCATAATGGCTTACAGGCTGGGATTCCCTAGTAAGAAAGATTGTGACAGATCCTGCATCATGACATGTGCACACAAGGCAGCCCCTGCTTGTCAGTAACTCATTAACCAAGTCATGAGCAACCCAGGGTAAAGGAATCCCTTCAGCAATACAGTTAGTTCCTAGACTCGCTAGAATAGAGTAATAGAATAGAGGAAAAAAACTTTACAGCACCCAATACTAATGGGATTCTACAGTCTGTAAGAGCATTCATGAACAGCTTCATAAATATATATATACCTGTGTCAGGCAAGCACAAATGTATAGCATTACAAAAATATAGAATAAAGAGAACCTTTCATCAGATTGGGCACAGGCAGTTCTATATACTGCTGGAAAGCCGACAGTGCGCTGAATTCAGCGCACTGTCGGCTTTCCCGATTTGTGCCCGGTGTAAAGAGCTATCGGTCCCGGTACCGTAGCACTTTACAGTCAGAAGGGTGTTTCTGACAGTTAGCCAGGGACACCCATCTGCCCAGCAGTGCCTAACTGTCAGAAACGCCCTTCTGACTGTAAAGCGCTACGGTACCGGGACCGATCGCGCTTTACCCAGGGCACAGATCAGGAAAGCCGACAGTGCACTGAATTCAGCGCACTGTCAGCTTTCCAGCAGTATATAGAACTGCCTGTGCCCAATCTGATGAAAGGTCCTCTTTAAATTTAATGTCATTTACCTGGTTTATCAAATCATTGCCCTCAGCTGTTTTGCTTACAAGCTCACCACCCCGCCTTTTGAGCAATTCAGCCAGCAAATGAAACATTACAGCAGCACATGACCTCTCTGCTGCTTGTAGCCACATACTGACCTAGGACGTGATAGTGATTTATTATTGTTTATGTGCATGATGCTGTACCAACTCAACAGATCACATTATGTCAAAAGAAGGATCAGGTATATGGCTGGGTGATTTTTGCCTAAAACTAGAAACCTAAATTTTTAAGATTTTAGGGACAATTCTCAATTTTAATGCTTTTGCTTGAAGAATCTGTCACAAAGTAGAAAATGCAATTGAACTACACCAATTCATTCTTACTGTGCCAGAAACAATTTTTTAAATAGCAAATTACAGGTAATTTCATTATTTAAACCGGTCTACTCAGGCATATTGAATTTCATCATGCCTGATCCTTTCCAGTACATGAGCCACTGCCAGAGATGTCTGGAGGTAACACTTAACGCTCCATTGAGAACACATTTTGTCTTACCAAGCTTATGTGCATGGGGGAGCCGGAGGGGGAATAGCTATGGGCCACTCAAGGTTTCCCCCAAAACACGTTTCAGGTATGTGGGCACCTTTAGGGGTATCCATCAACTGGCCTAATGTTTTACTATTTGGGCTTTTTTTTCCCCCTAAATTTTGGAGAGGATAGGAGAGCAGCAGGTTCTATTCACATTGTGGTGCAGAAGAAAGACTGACCAGAGGAGAAAAGGGGCATCACTGCAAGTAGTACAGTTCATTACTATATCGTACAAGAAGAAATAAGTGTATCAAACATAACCCAGACTTATTCTTAATAAGGTTGTATCACAGTAGTGGAAATAAGACAACATGCAACAGTGTGAGCAAATCCAAAAACAAACTGTAGGCCAACAAGTCGCTCAATAGCCAGATCTACGTAGACAGAAAGTGTACAGGCAGGCTAGTCCTGGAAGGTCACCTTGATTGAGATAGGTAAGGGTCTCTTCGTGAAGCTTCATGGCGGGGGAGGTAGCTGCATACAGAACATACTGGAAAGGTAGGCTTTTGTTTTCATCTTCTGAAGGCAGACTTAACTCTTTTTGCTTGAAGATAGGAAGGGCAAGTACATCACTAGAACAAAAACAAACAAGGTTTAGCTAGCAAGACAAGAAATGGCACAAGTCAGGGTAACATTGCTTTCTAATGACCATAATAGGGTGCTTTTTGAAGGTGTCGTAGAGTCGGAGTTGGGACCAGTTTTGGATGGGGGGGGGGGGTCGTAAAAAGTTTAGACAAAATTATTTTTTTATTACGATTATTAATATTGTATAATGCGATGTATAGTGTGTGCTACATATTTACTTTCATAGGAATCAGTCACTAAGTTTCAAAACAATAGAAGATCTTTAGTTGTTTTTTTTTTAGACCATTATGGAGTGTGGACTGCACTGGCTTTCTTCTTAGGACCATTATTAGGGATCCAGTCCTAGAATTCAGCAAAACTGAAGGTATATCTCCCCAGGCCAGGATGGCAAACCTTTTAGAGAGAGTATCCAAACTGCATCCAAAACCCACTAAATTATCACAAAGTGCCAACATGGCAATTTAACCTAAAGTTTACACACACACACGTGCAGTACAGACTTCTCCCTATAACCTCTATTCAGCACATTAAAGGCTCTTCTCCATATGCCCAGGGAGTTGTGGGAAAGGAGCACCACATTGACCTGTTGAGAATCTTTGACATGATGCACAACTCAGCACAAGTTGCCAGCACATGAAGAAACAGAAGTAAAGAAACAATAAGCCATCTTATGAATGTCTAGTATGACAAACTGACAACTTATACACTGAATAGGTGATATGTGACTGACAGATGGATGTCCATATGTTGGGAATCCCTTCAATCATGAGAAAGGGGGTTCCTTGTACCCCCCCCCCCATCTGTATGAAGCAGCAGGCACAGCAGATCCACTCATTTCTATGGGAGAGGTAGCCTGCAGCGCGACTCTGCTCCTCTTCAAAAGTCCCAGAAGAACAGAGCGGCAGTGAACTTGCATGGCTACTGCTCCAATACACATGGGTACAAGATCTTGTGATTAGTGGGGGTCCCAGCAGACACAGCTGATACTTATCCTCTATAGGAGTCAATAATCATTTAGCATATCCCACAAGTAAGTCAAAATCACATGTAATACACAGAGTTTTCCCCTCTGTTCGTTATTTATCTTGCAAATTAGATCTGTGGAGTAGTGAGGACATTGACGCTTACTTCTTTGCAGCAATAATAATGTCCTGATTGCTACAAAGAGTTCATTTGCACACTGACAAAACCAGTGATCTCAGCAACAGCGATTTACAAGAGAAAGAGGATGAGTCAGGTGACCATAAATGGTCTATCTTTAGGGCTGGGTTGATAAATGAAGTGGGTAAGATAAGAGGACTCCTGGGACTTTTTGTATCAGGCTCCACATGCTGTGTCCATGTCAAACTAGGCAGGTTAAGGTTGCATTTAGGAGAGGCATTGATAGCCTCTACTCCAACAATGCAACACCCAAAAAATTTTTTTTGGGGGGGGGGGTATAGATGTCTGCACTCGGCCACCTGGATGATTCCTACCATAGGCGATTGCAGTGGAGCAACCTAGCTATTCCTGCCACCCTAATCTATATTAGTAGACTATCCCTACACTTCCTTCCCTAACACCAACACAACAGCTAGTCATCTAAATTGCCATCCTGTATCATGTATAGGGTGCCCTCCCTACACGTTTGTCCATATAAACTGACACGAAGGTGGCCACCAGCCAGTGACACCAGCCATCCGCCTAGCTTCAGTGCTGTGATGACCGCACTCGCAGCTGTCTAAAATGCACTTGATATATAGATTAGCACATGAGTAAACAAGCCCATTTTGAGCAATGGACCTTGAGATCATAGTAGACTCCACACTATACCGCTTTAGCCATCAACCCTTCCCTCACTATGGGGCCAAAGACTATGGCCTTTTATCAGCACAGTGCTCGTGGTACACAATTTAACTAATATGTTATTATAGCCATCAATATACACGTACAACATTTAGAGTACCTAGTAATATCGCAGTACTCAAAAAAAAATAAAAAATTGTGCGGGCATCCTGAGCAGTTCACATGAATAGTAGTAGACACCAGAGATACTAAAATAAGAGCGGGGTTTTTACTAATTCCCACATTATGGCCTCTCTCCAGGGTCAATGTTATCACCTGATGTATGGTCAACATAATCTAGTGTTTTTACTAATGCCGGTAACTTAATGGCTTTTTCTATTTTCACTAAATGTTACGCACCCCAAATAAAATAAGCGCTTTTTCCATTTGTTCACCATTTATTTTTTTATTATTTTATTTGTTATTTCTTGTGGCCAATCCAGTCTCAGGGAGCCTTCACACGGAGTAAACGCGGGTATTTTTGCAAAATACAAGTGTAAAAATAAGACTCCGATTGATTTCAATGATATTTTTTACGCCTGTAAAAAGCCATTGAAGTAAACGGGAGTCTTATTTTTACACGTGTATTTTGCAAAAATACACATGCGTTTACTCCGTGTGAAGGCTCCCTCAGGGTTAAAACATGTTCAGAATCAGCGCGTATAAAGCAGATCCCATTCATTTCAATGGGAGCCGGCAAACGAGCTCTCCCCATTGAAATGAATGGGCTGCTTTTTCCTCTATGGGCCCCTTCACACAGCGTAAGCGCTTGGCTCATTCCGAGTCATACACGCGAGCGCTTCCCATTCACTTCAATGGGAGCGCTCGTAGAGAAGAAAAAAAAAAAAAAGCCCATTCATTTCAATGCGGAGTGCTCATATGCCAGCTCCCATTGAAATGAAGGGGATCTGCTTTATACGCGCTGATTCTGAACGTGTTTTAACGTTCAGAATCAGTCACTGTATCCGAAGTGTGAATGCACCCTATTGAGATTTTTTGGTTCTTTTGGTTTCTGCATGAAAAAAATGCAGACAAGTGTTGCTTGCAGCGCTTTTTCCTCCGCATTTTTCATGTGTAGAGGGGAACGGAATGACCTGAATGTGAACCGAGACTAACTCCTTTACAACTAAATGTCGCTAAATTTTTCCTTCTGTTTTTCAGTGTTACACAAATCATTTACAACACATAGAAACAATATACAAGTGTCAGAGCAAATCACAGATTTCATTTATATGGCTGCGTTCCAGAGTAGTGGAGGCCGCACGCTGATGAAACAGCGGTATTTACCTGGATAATCATGTGACCACTGGCGGCAGCTTGTAGGCTAGGATTGGGCACCATGTGGCTACCACTACATTGGAGCACGGCCTAAACATTGTCTGATAAGACTGGTCATGGGACCAATATCTGTCATGTACAGCTCCCAAACACATATACGTACCTCATGCAGTAGGCGCCAGCACCCAGCTCTTGCCCAATCCCAGATAAACTGGAATCACAATCTTGCTCCAAGTCAGGCTCATCTGCCTGTGATGACATTAACGCCCTGGCCATGCTTGTAGGAGGTGGTGGTGGAGGAGGGGGTCACCTGTCTGGCATCAAAAATGTTAGAAAGACAGATGTGGTGAGTGGAGACACAAGAGTGCTACTACAACAGTGTCCTTATTATCCCCTAAGACCCGGAGCAGCCCCCAGTGTATTATGTGATAATATATCGGACATGCCAGGGCTGAGTCCGATCACAGGTTGGCTGGAGCCCATGGTGAGCGCTGGAGGAGGCATCACAAGGAGAGCTGCAATGTGCTCCAGCAGCCGTCCCGGTATACTGAGTGCCCAGCACTGGCGGCACAGCTCACGGACATGCAGCAGGTACCTGTGGGCGGGCTCCTCTCCGCGGACTCCCCCTGGACACAGGTGACAGCTGGAGCGGCACAACAAGGCAACATAGAGGTGAGGTCAGGTCAGGGCTAAATACTATACTGGGTAATGACCGTCTGACGTCATAAGGTCACATGGCAGGGTGGGCGTGTCTTTACTTGTAAGAAGGTCCACATGAAGAAGACCTGTGTCCCGGGCAGTGGAGTAGCGGTGGCGGCTAGAATGGAGATGTTCCTGGTAGGTCCTCTCTGCAGTAACTCCAGTCTAGTCACCTCAGTACAGGAGCAGCTGGAGTGGAGCGTCTATAGGGAGGAGGCATAACCGGCCAAGAGAGACATTGTATATGTATATGATTATCAATAAGACTATAGGAAAAACACATTCCTGGTCATATATATACATATGGCACTAATATATATATATATATATATATATATATATATATATATATATATATATATATATATAAATTACATATGTATAGATGCATATACCTATAGATATCACATATATAGTTTATAAATATATAATATATTTGCCATATGCTCTTTACAGGGCGGTGACGCCGCAGCCTTACGTGTTTATTATCACTTGCGCCACTTTCTTGTAAGTGATAATGGAAATATATGGCAATTAATAACTGATATAGAGCTAAATTCTGACGTATCGCTGTGCGCCTGATTTATCAGTATATAGTTACTGCAGGTAGGCTCATGATGGTCTCGGTATATTCTGTAGTTACTATAGGTAACGCCGATAGGCCAGTATTACTGCTACTGGCGTCAGGGGCCCGGCCAAATTGAAAAATGGGGGGGGGGGCCCAGTTTTGGCCTGCCACTATGTGCCGGCCCCCTGGCGCCCGCAGCAGTCATTGTGCCTAGTGAGCAGCACCGAGCTCCAGCTCCTCACACAGGCGCAGTACTACCCGTATTGAAGCCGGCGAGCGGGTAGTACTGCACCTGTGGGAGGAGCTGGAGCTTGGCGCTGCTCACTGGCCTGGGCACAAATTATGACTGCTGCGGCGGGCACCTGGGGACAGGGCTGGCGTCAGCGCACGGCATAGTTGGGCAAGTGCCGGGGCCCACAGAGCCTCTGGGGGCCCCCCGGCACTTGCCCACCCAGGCACTTGCCTGTCCCGATTTCAGCTCATCGGCATCCGACAGACGCCGATGAGCTGAATACATAGGCGATTAAAGCAGGAACTGTGAGCTCAGCTCCTGCTTTAACGCTGCGGGCCGGCTTCGGTGTGTGAATGGAATGAGAGAGCAGAGAGAGGAGCGGCGGGGGAGCAATGGAAGGTGAGTGTGTTTGTTTTGTATTAAACATTAAGGTGGAACATAATGAAGGGGGCCCATGAAACTGGGGGGCAAATGGAGGGGGGGGGGGAAACGGCATGACACTGGGGCAGATGGGGGGGGGGGACAGCATGACACTGGGGAAGATGAAGGGGAGAACGGCATGACACTGGGGCAGATGAAGGGGGGAGAACGGCATGACACTGGGGCAGATGGGGAGGGGTGGAACAGCATGACACTGGGGCAGATGAAGGGGGGAGAACGGCATGACACTGGGGCAGATGGGGGGGGTGGAACAGCATGACACTGGGGCAGAGACGGAGAACATGAAACTGGGCAGATGAAGGGGGAGAGCGACATGAAACTGGGGACAGAGATGGAGGGGAGGACATGAAACTGGGGCAGAGGAAGGGTGTATATGAAACTGGGGGAGAGATGGAGGGGGGCATATAATTTACGGGTGACTGTAGGAGGATTATACTGTGTGGGAGCACATGAAAAATGAATGAGAATGGGAGGAGTCAACACAAAAGTGGGTGGAGCTAAATTTGCTTCAGCGCACTGCACATTTTGCCCCTCTTTCTACTCTTCAGAAGTCGGGAGGTATGGCGTTGGTGACGCCACACTCCTGCATGACGTCACCTTCATCTGCGATGCAGTGTCTCGACTCCCCTGCCTCCTTTACAAGGGGGCCCACTGAGGCTCTGTTGCCCAAGGGCCCATAAAAACCTGGAGCTGGCCCTGCCAGGGGACATCATTTATAGATACAGGGGGCAATGGAAAGATGTTAGAAGGTGGTAAAAGTAGTTTTAAAATGGCTGGGGGGGGGAAGCAGACACTTAGGCTGTATGGGGCCCCAAAATTCCTGATGGCAGCCCTGGGTAGGTCCTCCTTACAGCAACTTCATTCTAGCTGTCTCACTACAGAACTGACTAGAATGGAGTTGCTGCAGGTAGGTTCATGGTCTCGGTATATTCTGTATAGGTTATTCAGTATAGAGCCTATATCTTATGATAAGTTCCACCTAGAGTAATATTACTAAAATAAACATACATTTTAAAAAATATATATTTTATTGATGAAATAAAACCATCCGCACAATCCTCATTATCCATTTAAAAAAAGCAACAACATAAAAACACCTCCACTAGTTACCAACGTAGTCTATCACCCCCCCCCCCTTCCACCCACTTAACTGTCCTGGTCTAGTATTATCTGCTTTCATGGAATAAACCAGCCTCTGTCGTCTCATGTGATGGGGTTACTAGAGTAAAGACAGGATCACATGTGCGCCAGGTTCTACATTGTTTAACCCCTTCCCGCCAATGACATTTTTTGATTTTCGTTTTTTATTCCCCTCCTTCTAAACCCAATAACTTTTTTTATTTCTCCGCTCCCAGAGCCATATGAGGTCTTAATCTTTGCGGGACAAATTTTTCTTCATGGTGCCTTTAGTTATTCTGTATAATATACTGGGAAGCTGGGAAAAAATTCAGAATGGGGTGGATTTGAAGAAAAAATGCATTTCTACGACTTTCTTACGGGCTTCGGTTTTACGGTGTTCACTGTGCAGCCAAAATTACATGTCCCCTGTATTCTGTGTTTCGGTACGATTCCGGGGATACCAAATTTATATGGTTTTATTTACATTTTAACCCCTTTAAAAAAAATTCAAAATTATGTTAAAAAATTTTTTTTCTAAAAGTCGCCATATTGTGACAGCCATACTTTTTTATACGTCAGTGTACGGGGATGTATAGGGCATCTTTTTTTGCAGAGCCGAGTGTACTTTTTAGTTCTACCATTTTCGGGAAATGTTATTGCTTTGATCACTTTTTATTAAAATTTTTATCACAATCAAAACAGTGAAAAAACGGCGGTTTGGCACTTTTCACTATTTTTCCCGCTACGGCATTTACCGTACAGGAAAAATATTTTTATAGATTTGTAGAGCGGGCGATTTCAGAAATGAGGATACCTAACGTGTATGTGTTTCACAGTATTTAACTACTTTTATATGTGTTCTAGGGAAAGGGGGTGATTTGAAGTTTTAATACTTTTTACATTTTTTAATATTTTTTTTAACTTTTTTTTTTATTTATTTTTTTGCATTTATTAGCCCCCTCCTAGAGGTCTTGAACCCCAGGGGGTCTGATCACTAATGCAATGCATTACAATGCTAATGCATTGCAAAAAAATCATCATTTCTTTTGCAGGCTGCATAGACCAGCCTGCAAAAGAAAGAGACTGCAGACCGGCCGGGGAGCTTTTACAAGGCTCCTAGCTGTCATGGAAACGGGACATTGGCCATGACAATATTGGGAAAGGGTTAAAGAAGACCTTTCACCTCCTGGGGCACAGCAGTGTAATACACCGCTAGAAAGCCGACAGTGCGGTGAATTCAGCGCACTATTGGCTTTCCCGTTCTGTGCCCCCGGTTAAGAGCTATCGGTGCCGGTACCGTAGCTCTTCACTGTCAGAAGGGCATTTCTGACAGTCAGTCAGAAATGCCCTTCTTCACAGTAGTGTCTATTGCGTTGTACTGTGACAGGGGGCGTTGCTTACTGCCCGGTGATGACGTCTATGGACGAGCACTATCAGGAGGGGTGGGGACATTCCTCCCCCAAGGGAGCTACTTTGAGGAAGGGTGTTCCTGACTGACTGTCAGAAAAGCCCTAATGATGGTGAAGGGCTACGGTATCGGCACTTCACCCGGGGTACAGAACATGAAAGCCGACAGTGCGCTGAATTCAGTCGGCTTTCTAGCGGTATATAAAACCGCGTGTGCTCCAGGAGGTGAAGGGTCCTCTTTAAATCGGTCAGGTGACCTGAATGATGAAGAGCCAGACCGCTAAAACATTGGTTACTCATGGACACCAGTGGACTCCATTAACTTAATGGGGTCAGCCGCTTCCATACTGAAAGGGGCAGAAAGAACAATCCTCCATGCAGGAGTTTTCTCTCTGACGATTTCTGCGGCCAATGTGAATCTGACCACAAATTAAGTCTAGTGACCTTCTTTTTTATTTAATTGAGAACCAGAATGTGAGGCCTCCTCCTACTGAAAGTATAGTAACTCAGGATAGGCCATCAGTATTAGATGTGCGGGGGGATAGTGGTGAGTGTACAGTCATGGCCAAAAGTTTTGAGAATGATACAAATATTAATTTTTACAAAGTCTAGTGCTTCAGTTTTCCTAATGGCAATTTGCATATACTCCAGAATGTTATAAAGAGTGATTAGCTTAACAGCAATTACTTGCAAAGTCAATATTTGCCTAGAAAATGAACTTTATCCCCCAAAACACATTTCAACATCATTGCAGCCCTGCTTAAAAGGACCAGCTAACATCGTTTCAGTGATTGCTCCATTATCACAGGTGTGGGTGTTGATGAGGACAGGGCTGGAGATCAATCTTTCATGATTAAGTAAGAATGACACCACTGGACACTTTAAAAGGAGGCTGGTGCTTGGCATCATTGTTTCTCTTCTGTTAACCATGGTTATCTCTAAAGAAACACGTGCAGTCATCATTGCACTGCACAAAAATGGCCTAACAGGGAAGAGTATCGCAGCTAGAAAGATTGCACCTCAGTCAACAATCTATCGCATCATCAAGAACTTCAAGGAGAGAGGTTCCATTGTTGGCAAAAAGGCTCCAGGGCGCCCAAGAAAGAACAGCAAGTGCCAGGACCGTCTCTTAAAAGTTTTTCAGCTGCGGGATCGGGCTACCAGCAGTGCAGAGCTTGCTCAGGAATGGCAGCAGGCACGTGTGAGTGCATCTGCACGCACTGTGAGGCGGAGACTCTTGGAGCAAGGCCTGGTCTCAAGGAGGGCAGTAAAGAAGCCACTTCTCTCCAGAAAAAAACATCAGGGACAGACTGATATTCTGCAAAAGGTACAGGGAGTGGACTGCTGAGGACTGGGGTAAAGTCATTTTCTCTGATGAATCCCCTTTTCGATTGTTTGGGACATCTGGAAAACAGCTTATTCGGAGAAGACGAGGTGAGCACTACCACCAGTCTTGTCTCATGCCAACTGTAAAGCATCCTGAAACCATTCATGTGTGGGGTTGCTTCTCAGCCAAGGGAATCGACTCTCTCACAGTCTTGCCTAAAAACACAGCCATGAATAAAGAATGGTACCAGAATGTCCTCCAAGATCAACTTCTCCCAACCGTCCAAGAGCAGTTTGGCGATCAACAATGCCTTTTCCAGCATGATAGAGCACCTTGCCATAAAGCAAAGGTGATAACTAAATGGCTCAGGGAACAAAACATAGAGATTTTGGGTCCATGGCCTGGAAACTCTCCAGATCTTAATCCCATTGAGAACTTGTGGTCAATCATCAAGAGATGGGTGGACAAATAAAAACCTACAAATTCTGACAAAATGCAAGCATTGATTGTGCAAGAATGGACTGCTATCAGTCAGGATTTGGTCCAGAAGTTGATTGAGAGCATGCCATGGAGAATTGAAGAGGTCCTGAAGAAGAAGGGTCAACACTGCAAATATTGACTTGCTGCATTAACTCATTCTGTCAATATAAGCTTTTGTTACTCATAATATGATTGCAATTATATTTCTGTATGTGATAAAAACATCTGACAAACACACATAAAAACCAGAGGGCAGCAGATCATGTGAAAATATAAGATTTGTGTCATTCTCAAAACTTGGCCATGATTGTAGGTACCGCAGCAATGCGACATTACAATCTCTGTAGCGGGGAACTGCAGGGGTTTCACGTGTTGGGGTTCCCCTGCAGGTCTAATATTGATGGCCTATCCTGAGAAAGTGGATAACTCCTTGAGGCAGGCGCCCACATCACTTAAACACCGTGGAAGAAACGTGGCAGAAAAAAAAAAACCCAATCTCATCCCCATTTTATGGTAAAATACATGCAGCAGATACGCTGCAATTTCAAAAACTGACCTGGCCCGATGAGACACGGGGCCAGTGGCCAGCTGTAGATAGCCGGGGTCCAGTACCACTATGACAGCGGTCGGGGAAAGCCTGGTTATAAATATATATATATATATATATATATATACTAGAGGGAGGACCCGGCTTCGCACGGGTATATTACAATTTATGTTTGTGTAGTGGCCCCATAAGAATTGTCCAATTTTGCACTGGTGTATTTTGTATGTGCTTTGTGTGTATGTCCATAAGCGTCATGTGATTATGTGTATCTCATTTTGGATGTCAGTGAAAAACCTGTGATCAGTTGTTATGGATACCTGGAGTAAAGCTGTATCTAATCCTTCCCCGTGTAGTACTGTGTTTAGATGCAAGTGTCTAATTCTTGTTGGTGTGGTACTTTGTGCAGATCCACATATCTAATCCTCCCCATGTGATATTGTGTGAAGAGGCGCGTATCTAATCCTCCAGTAAGTGAAACTGTGTGCAGACGCGCGTATCTAATGACTCTGGCGTGTGGTACTGTGTGCAGATGCGCGTATCTAATCCTCCCCCATGTGGAACTGTGTGCTGAGACGCGTATCTAATTCTCTGGCATGTGGTACTGTATGCAGAGGCCTGTATCTAATCCTCCCCTGTGTGGTATTGTGTGAAGAGGTGCGTATCTAATCCTCCCCCGTGTGATACTGTGTGCTGAGACGCGTATCTAATTCTCTGGCTTGTGGTACTGTGTGCAGAGGCATGTATCTAATCCTCCAAAGTGTGATACTGTGTGCACACACGTATCTAATCCTCCCCTGTGTGGTACTGTGTGAAGAGTCGCGTATCTAATCCTACTGCATGTGGTACTGTGTGCAGACGCGTGTATCTAATTCTATGCCGTGTACAACTGTGTGCAGACGCGCGTATCTAATCCTCTGGAGTGTGGAACTGTGTGTAGACGTGTGTATCTAATCCTACGGCATGTGGTACTCTGTGCAGACGTGTGTATCTAATCCTATGGCGTGTACAACTGTGTGCAGACGCGCATATCTAATCCTCTGGAGTGTGGAACTGTGTGTAGCTGCGCGTATCTAATTCTACGGCATGTGGTACTGTGTGCAGACGCGCGTATCTAATCCTCCCCCATGTGGTACTGTGTGTAGACGCGCGTATCTAATCCTACGGCATGTGGTACTGTGTGCAGACGCGTGTATCTAATCCTATGGCGTGTACAACTGTGTGAAGACACGTGTATCTAATCCTCCCCTGTGTGGTATTATGTGAAGAGGTGCGTACCTAATCCTACAGTGTGTGGAACTGTGTGTAGAAGCATGTATCCAATCCCCCGGCATGTGGTACTCTGTGCAGACGTGCGTATATAATCCTATGGCATGTGGTACTGTGTGTAGATGAGCGTATCTAATCCTCCCCCGTGTGATACTCTGTGCTGAGACGCGTACCTAATTCTCTGGCTTGTGGTACTGTGTGCAGAGGCATGTATCTAATCCTCCAAAGTGTGGTACTGTGTGCACACACACATATCTAATCCTCCCCTGTGTGGTATTGTGTGAAGAGGCGCGTATCTAATCCTTTGGCGTGTGGAACTGTGTGTAGACGCGCGTATCTAATCCTACTGCATGTGGTACTGTGTGAAGACGCATGTATCTAATCCTATGGCGTGTACAACTGTGTGCAGACGCGCGTATCTAATCCTCTGGAGTGTGGAACTGTGTGAAGACGCGTGTATCTAATCCTATGGCGTGTACAAATGTGTGCAGACGCGCGTATCTAATCCTCTGAAGTGTGGAACTGTGTGTAGACGCCTGTATCTAATCCTTCGGTATGTGGAACCGTGTGCAGACGCGTGTATCAAATCCTTCAGTGTGTGGAACTGTGTGCAGAAGTGCGTATTTAATTCTCTGGTTTGTGGGACTGTGTGCAGACCCGTGTATCTAATCCTCTGGTGTGTGATACTGTGTGCTGATCTGTGTATCTAATCCTCTGATGCGTGTATCTCAGTTTGGATATCAGTGTTGTATTGTGCATGTGGAGTGACCGTGTGTATTGCAGTTGGAATATGAGTGAAAGTCTTGCAGGTTTGTATTGGCTAAGGGGGGGGGGGGGCACTGTGTTTGGAATGCTGTATCTCAGCAACGGTACGTCCGAGCGAGTTGGAGTCTCGTCTTAAACCTTCCCGGATATCTGAAGTATCTCTGTACCAAATTTGGTAAAGATCGGTCCAGTCGTTTGGTTCGCATTAGAGCACAGACAGACAGACAGACAGAAATTCATTTTTATAATATAGGGAGATATACAGTCCTATGAAAAAGTTTGGGCACCCCTATTAATCTTAATCATTTTTTGTTCTAAATATTTTGGTGTTTGCAACAGCCATTTCAGTTTGATATATCTAATAACTGATGGACACAGTAATATTTCAGGATTGAAATGAGGTTTATTGTACTAACATACTAACAGAAAATGTGCAATATGCATTAAACCAAAATTTGACCGGTGCAAAAGTATGGGCACCCTTATCATTTTATTGATTTGAATTCCCCTAACTACTTTTTACTGACTTACTGAAGCACAAAATTGGTTTTGTAACCTCAGTGAGCTTTGAACTTCATAGCCAGATGTATCCAATCATAAGAAAAGGTATTTAAGGTGGCCAATTGCAAGTTGATCTCCTATTTGAATCTCCTCTGAAGAGTGGCATCATGGGCTACTCAAAACAACTCTCAAATGATCTGAAAACAAAGATTGTTCAACATAGTTGTTCAGGGGAAGGATACAAAAAGTTGTCTCAGAGATTTAACCTGTCAGTTTCCACTGTGAGGAACATAGTAAGGAAATGGAAGACCACAGGGACAGTTCTTGTTAAGCCCAGAAGTGGCAGGCCAAGAAAAATATCAGAAAGGCAGAGAAGAAGAATGGTGAGAACAGTCAAGGACAATCCACAGACCACCTCCAAAGAGCTGCAGCATCATCTTGCTGCAGATGGTGTCACTGTGCATCGGTCAACTATACAGCGCACTTTGCACAAATAGAAGCTGTATGGGAGAGTGATGAGAAAGAAGCCGTTTCTGCACGTACGCCACAAATAGAGTTGCCTGAGGTATGAAAAAGCACATTTGGACAAGGCAGCTTCATTTTGGAAACAAAAATTGAGTTGTTTGGTTATAAAAAAAGGTGTTATGCATGGCGTCCAAAAAGAAACAGCATTCCAAGAAAAACACATGCTACCCACTGTAAAATTTGGTGGAGGTTCCATCATGCTTTGGGGCTGTGTGGCCAATGCCGGCATCGGGAATCTTGTTAAAGTTGAGAGTCGCATGGATTCCACTCAGTATCAGCAGATTCTTGAGAATAATGTTCAAGAATCAGTGACGAAGTTGAAGTTACGCCGGGGATGGATATTTCAGCAAGACAATGATCCAAAACACCGCTCCAAATCCTCAGGCATTCATGCAGAGGATAATTACAATGTTCTGGAATGGCCATCCCAGTCCCCAGACCTGAATATCATTGAACATCTGTGGGATGATTTGAAGCGGGCTGTCCATGCTCGGCGACCATCTAACTTAACTGAACTTGAATTGTTTGTCCAAAATACCTTTATCCAGGATCCAGGAACTGATTAAAAGCTACAGGAAGCGACTAGAGGCTGTTATCTTTGCAAAAGGAGGATGTACTAAATATTAATGTCACTTTTCTGTTGAGGTGCCCATACTTTTGCACCGGTCAAATTTTGGTTTAATGCATATTGCACATTTTCTGTTAGTACAATAAACCTCATTTCAATCCTGAAATATTACTGTGTCCATCAGTTATTAGATATATCAAACTGAAATGGCTGTTATAAACACCAAAATATTTAGAACTAAAAATGATTAAGATTAATAGGGGTGCCCAAACTTTTTCATAGGACTGTATATTGTAAATGAAAAGGGGCACCGGCATGTTGCCAGGCCCTTTTTCAATAGATACTAGCCCGGGGGAAATGACTTAAAATAAATAGATATACTCACCTCTCATGGGCTCTGCATCCTCTCCGGCGTCTTCTATCATGTGACTGAGGCCTGAGATAAGACCCCAGCAGTCAGATGGAGCGCAGCGGTGTAATGACGTCAGTCCCCCCCCCCCCCCCCCCACATGACTACTGAGGACCAATCACAGGCCTCAACAGAGACGTCGGGAAGATGCTGAAGACAGCCGGAGACAGAATGCCCAGGAAAGGCGAGTATTAGTGTTTGTTATTCACCTTCCCTGGGCCTCCGATTATTAGACTCTGGGGTCTGAGGAGACCACAGTGTAGAATAATATCACCAGAGCGGAGGGGGGCTGTTGGGAGCATATCATACTGTGGGGGGAGGCACTGCTGGAGATATAATACTGTATATGGGGGAGACACTGCTGGAGATATAATACTGTGGGGGGGGGGCTGCTGGGCATATAATACTGTATACGCAGTGACACTGCTGGGCATATAATACTGTATATGGGGGGGGGGACTGCTGGGCATACAATACTGTATATGGGGGACACTGCTGGGCATACAATACTGTAGATGGGGGTGACACTGCTGGACATGTAATACTGTACATGGGGGGACACACTGCTGGGCATATAATACTGTGTATTGGGGTGACACTGCTGGACATGTAATACTGTATATGGGGGGGTGACACTGCTGGGTATGTAATACTGTATATGGGGGGGGACTGCTAGGCATATAATACTGTATATGGGGGGTGACACTGCTAGGTATGTAATACTGTATATGGGGGTGACACTGCTGGGCATATAATACTGTATAGGGGGGGACACTGCTGGGCATGTAATACTGTATATGGGGGGGACACTGCTGGGCATATAATACTGTATATGGGGGTGACACTGCTGGGCATATAATACTGTATATGGGGGGGGACTGCTGGGCATACAATACTGTATATGGGGGACACTGCTGGGCATACAATACTGTAGATGGGGGTGACACTGCTGGACATGTAATACTGTACATGGGGGGACACACTGCTGGGCATATAATACTGTGTATTGGGGTGACACTGCTGGACATGTAATACTGTATATGGGGGGGTGACACTGCTGGGTATGTAATACTGTATATGGGGGGGGGGGACTGCTGGGCATATAATACTGTGTATTGGGGTGACACTGCTGGGCATATAATACTGTATATGGGGGGTGACACTGCTGGGCATATAATACTGTATAGGGGGGGACACTGCTGGGCATGTAATACTGTATATGGGGGGGACACTGCTGGGCATATAATACTGTATAGGGGGGGACACTGCTGGGCATGTAATACTGTATATGGGGGGGACACTGCTGGGCATATAATACTGTATATGGGGGTGACACTGCTGGGCATATAATACTGTATAGGGGGGACACTGCTGGGCATATAATACTGTATATGGGGGTGACACTGCTGGGCATATAATACTGTATATGGGGGTGACACTGCTGGGCATATAATACTGTATAGGGGGGACACTGCTGGGCATATAATACTGTATATGGGGGTGACACTGCTGGGCATATAATACTGTATAGGGGGGACACTGCTGGGCATATAATACTGTATATGGGGGGGAACTGCTGGGCATATAATACTGTATAGGGGGACACTGCTGGGCATATAATACTGTATATGGGGGGGAACTGCTGGGCATATAATACTGTATAGGGGGGACACTGCTGGGCATATAATACTGTATATGGGGGGGAACTGCTGGGCATATAATACTGTATAGGGGGGACACTGCTGGGCATATAATACTGTATATGGGGGTGACACTGCTGGGCATATAATACTGTATATGGGGGTGACACTGCTGGGCATATAATACTGTATATGGGGACACTGCTGGGCATATAATACTGTATAGGGGGGACACTGCTGGGCATATAATACTGTATAGGGGGGACACTGCTGGGCATATAATACTGTATATGGGGGTGACACTGCTGGGCATATAATACTGTATAGGGGTGACACTGCTGGGCATATAATACTGTATATGGGGGGGAACTGCTGGGCATATAATACTGTATAGGGGGGACACTGCTGGGCATATAATACTGTATATGGGGGGGAACTGCTGGGCATATAATACTGTATAGGGGGACACTGCTGGGCATATAATACTGTATATGGGGGGGAACTGCTGGGCATATAATACTGTATAGGGGGGACACTGCTGGGCATATAATACTGTATATGGGGGGGAACTGCTGGGCATATAATACTGTATAGGGGGGACACTGCTGGGCATATAATACTGTATATGGGGGTGACACTGCTGGGCATATAATACTGTATATGGGGGTGACACTGCTGGGCATATAATACTGTATATGGGGGTGACACTGCTGGGCATATAATACTGTATATGGGGGGGAACTGCTGGGCATATAATACTGTATAGGGGGGACACTGCTGGGCATATAATACTGTATATGGGGGGGGAACTGCTGGGCATATAATACTGTATAGGGGGGACACTGCTGGGCATATAATACTGTATATGGGGACACTGCTGGGCATATAATACTGTATATGGGGGTGACACTGCTGGGCATATAATACTGTATATGGGGGTGACACTGCTGGGCATATAATACTGTATAGGGGGGACACTGCTGGGCATATAATACTGTATATGGGGGTGACACTGCTGGGCATATAATACTGTATAGGGGGGACACTGCTGGGCATATAATACTGTATAGGGGGGACACTGCTGGGCATATAATACTGTATATGGGGGTGACACTGCTGGGCATATAATACTGTATAGGGGGGACACTGCTGGGCATATAATACTGTATATGGGGGTGACACTTCTGGGCATATAATACTGTATATGGGGGTGACACTGCTGGGCATATAATACTGTATATGGGGGTGACACTGCTGGGCATATAATACTGTATATGGGGGTGACACTGCTGGGCATATAATACTGTATATGGGGGTGACACTGCTGGGCATATAATAATGTGTAGGGGGGGGGACACTACTGGGCATGTAATACTGTATAGGGGGGGGAATGCTGGGCATATAACACTGTATATGGGGGGGGAGCACTGCTGGGCATATAATACTGTATATGGGGGGGGGGGGGTACACACTTTCCATATAATTCGCCATCACGGGTCTAAGGGATCTGTGGGTAACAGCTTTTTAAGCGGAATGGGTTTCCGTTTTCTCAGGTCTCCAAGCAGACCCAGACAATGGAACCCCAAATGCAGGTGTGAACCTAGAGTAATTCCGTTTGCATTTGATAAATGGATCTTCCAAACAGATATAAAAATGTGATCTGAATAGACCCTAATGTTATTATTTTCTTAAGGCCTCATGGGACATGTTACCAAAATTGACAGCAACAAAGTGAAGAACACAGTTATAATGTGGTATAGGTTAGTGAGTAGTGGGAATGACCAAAAACAAAAGTCATAATACAAATGTATAATCCTTTTGCATCCATGACAAATTTAATTCTCAAAATATGAGTCCAAAAAAGAACAGTAACAAAATTTATTTATACAGAAAAACAAAGTTCACAGAAAATAAAGTACATCCCAGTAATATGAGAAAGGCTTCATTAAATAATTCCAGAAATCGATGCCTGGTAACGGAGTATTACTTTAAGAAAGGCAGCATTTCCTATGGTGGACAGTGTTCTGAGCTCAGGCCTTTCAGTCTTTAATAATGGCTTCTGTCTGGTTCTCTGCTGCCGCTTTCAGTTGCTCCTGGCGCTTGAAGTACCTATATGCCCGAACACTGCACAGGTAGCCACCATACATTGTCAGCAGGATCATGGATCCAGAGAACAACTTATATCCTAGATCGGCCAAACGCTTGGAGGAAGCCATCCTTAACCTAGAAGAGCAAAACAGATATTGTCAGCTCCACTATGGTACACATGCAATAGCCACACAACATGAACTGTTAAAGGGGTTGTCCAGGATAAATTGACAATTCCTTGCTAAGTCTCCCCTCCAACTTTCTAATATATATTTTTTACCCATATTCTATAGTTTTTGAGTAATAAATGTAGGTCATGTGACCAACATATATTACATTTTTTACCTTTCCACTAATATAACAGGTCTTTGAACTAATCCAGATCCTGACCCGTGACATTAGTGTAAAGGCCTCACCCCCCAGCCCCATTATACTTACTATTTCCTGTGGACCCAGGCCTACACGTTATCAAGGAAAGGACGCTTCCTCTTCTTCTGTGTGCCAGCTCCCCAATGCACACGCAATAGTGCTTGAGAAGCTGGCACAGGATACTGACGCTAGGTTCACACCAGTGTTCGGGTGTCCATATCAGGTTTTCGTCTTCTGCCGACAGAAGACGGAAACCTGTCAGACTGTGAGCGCCGGTGAGCGTTTTATGCTCTCCGCGGCGAAACCAGTGTTTTCAAACTGGACACAAAGTCCTGCATGTTCGACTTTGTGTCCGGTTAGAAAAAAAAAATGCGGCGAGCATAAAACGCTCACAAGCGCTCACGGCCGGACACCTTTCAAACCCATTCAAATGAACAGGTATGAAACATAACTGCAGGTTTCTGTCTCCTGTCCTGTTTCGTGCAGGAAGCGGAAACCTGCATAATGTAGACCCCGGGCGCAGATGTGAACGAGCCCTTACCCATTTCCTCCTGCTTCTGGTCCGGAACGGAGCCGTGACATCACTTCTGGAAGTGATGTTGGGCCTGGCTCCAGACAGCATGGGAGGCCTCTAGTGCTCCAGGGCACATCGAGAAGAGGAGGAGACAGGAAGACAGGTAAGTTTTATGTGGTGGGGGGCTGAGTTAGTTGGAAAGGATAGAAGCACAGGAAGCTACACCAAGTAAACAAATGTAGAGGATACCAGGAGCTCCCAGAGAAACACAGAAATCACTGAAAGTTATATGGGTGTACTTATTAAACCGTTAATAACACTAACAGACCTTTTTTTAAAAAAAATAATTTTTGCCAGAAAAACCCCTTGTTCTTCAAGGATGTACTGGAACGTCCGAGCATATTTCAGCAGCTGCACGAAATCGGGAAATGGGGAGCCGGCTTTAACTTCAGCCAGAGGTCCCAGAGAGAAGGCAGGGAAGGATTATTACCTTATCTGACTTTCCGATCACTGTGTATACAGCGTTCAATGAGCACTGTATATACCGCTATGGGCACCGCCATGATGCAGCTGCCCTCTGATCCGACAGTCACATAATCCACTGGGATCAGCGGGTGTTAGAGATTCTGGTTCCTGTAGGACCCAGATCAGCTCTATAGTTCTGGGCAAGAGGCTGTATTCCTCCTGCAACTGGGGAAGGAACTAAATGTACCAGTTACAAGGGAATTCAGTCTCCCCCACAAAAAAAAAAAAAAAGTGGATCAGATGTCCATAAATAACTATTATGACCTTAAGGGGACACAATGTGAAAATAAAAAACAGAACAGTTAAAGTTAAAATGAATAAATTAAAAAATAAATAAAAGTAATACGCCAATAGAACGCCCTCATTAAAGGTTCTAGCCCCACCCCCGACGACACCATACATAATAAAAATTACAAACCATTTTATAGTTTTTTTTAGTAGCACTTTGTGCTATTTAAACACAAAAAAACAAAGTGAAAGACAGGTTTTCCCACCTCTTTTGCTTATAATTTACCAAATATTAAAAAAAATAATTAAAAACACATGCAAAAATAAAAACAACATACAAATAAAGCCCTATGTGTTACCGAAAAAAGACGCAGGGAATAGCTGAATAACGCAAATGATAAAAATGTTACCTAATATGTAACATCCTGTGTACCTTTTACATTACCTTCCTGTCACTGCTCCCCACTCCTCTCTCAGTTCATTACACCCCCCTCCCCCGACTCTCTAGCTAAGCTATCCTGCCCACTACTGCAGAAGAATGACACACCAATTCTCATGAAGATGGAGCAGCGATGCAGAACAAGAATGGCATATTCAGAGAAGGTAGACACAGCCCTACAAGGTACTGTACTGGTGGCTCAGTGGTTAGCACTGTTGCCTTGCAGCGCTGGACTCCTGGGTTGTGAGCCCTATATGGGACAGTAACTGACAATGTTCTGTAAAGCGCTGCAGAATATGATAGCGCTATATAATATAAGTAGGTAATATATACAGTAATACCCATTACGATAGTGTGCACTTCTAAGGTCTACAGAGGTTGGCCGCACTGCTCCAATGAATCCAGCAGGGGGCACCAGCATTCAAGTGCATTTGAAATATAATCATAGGCATTACAGGTTACAGCACAAGAAACCGGGACAACTCCAGGCAGACTATATGGGGTGACACTCTGGAGGAGGACACAGAAGCCCCATGGAAATATCATGGAGGACAGAACATCCAGTGAGCCTCTCTGACTATATAGTTACTGGTCTGATAAGTGCAGACAGGGAGCTGCAGGGAATCCATGTAGGACTATGCATGTTCTATGAAGCTTGCTCTAATCTTGTGTGCACAACAGCGCCCCCAGTAATATGTAATACAAGCCGCCATGTGTAAGCACAGAGGCTAATAACTCCCCCGCTCTGCACGTCCTCCCCTCACACTGACTCCTGTAACCCCTCCGCACAACACCCCACTTTACCTGTGACTTTCAGTCTCTGACTAATGTCATTTCCTCCAAGGCTCACGTGACTCCTCCG
Source organism: Leptodactylus fuscus (assembly GCF_031893055.1). Taxonomy (NCBI): domain Eukaryota; kingdom Metazoa; phylum Chordata; class Amphibia; order Anura; family Leptodactylidae; genus Leptodactylus; species Leptodactylus fuscus. Next base: position 227,396,629 of record NC_134266.1, read on the forward strand.
GATAACCATAGAGAGGAGCCTTTCTACCATAAGCCGTTATCTATAGTGAGAAGAAAGTACAGAGCGGTGCCTGTGAGAGCACGTGACTGGAATTCACCAATCAGCATGTAGTATTGTGCTGTGTGGGCGGTGCTTGGTAAAGTTTGCTAAGTGTGCTGCGCTGTGTTGTACGGACGGCTCGGCAGTGATGTCACGATATTATCGGAGATATTGGAGGGGAAATAGCGATATGGATAAAGTAATAAAGCTTATTACCGCGGCTGTGTAATACACAATGCGGGACCCGTCACGTGACAGAAGTCATCAACCTGTTACCAATGGCTGTCAGTTCTGGAGTATAGGACGCCTGAGGTCTCCTCTACGAAGGGCAAATATTACCTTTGAAACACTGAGGATTTTCTGCCGTGTTTTTTTATTTGTGTTACTTTTCCATTAACGCTGTGCTCAGCCGCACTTCTAGTACCTTCTAGTACATCCCAAAAATTGAGCGCCATGGATCCCAGAAACAATGGACAGCAGCAGAGCCCATTGACTAGAACAGAGCCCATTGACTAGAACAGTCCATTGACTAGAACAGAGTCCATCGGGTGTTATTTATTTAATCTTTTTCTGAAATCGCTGGCCGAACATGTCAGGCTTGCAGGATTTTTTGGTCCAGCCATTTCTGACGGAAACTGCGATGTAGACTGCTGCAGGTGTGAACACAGTCTAAGATTACGTTCCCACAACTGAGTGTCAGCCATGTGTTCGCCAGATTTACTGACACCTGCTGGGAAAGTGACTCCTAGCTGTATAGTTATCTATGATGTCTCCATGTGGCATACTGTCCTGTACCTGTCCTATATCAGTAGGGGACAATATCCCATAAGGTGCAGGCTGGGTAAATCCACCCAACACACGGCCCACGTTTCATGGCTGACACTCTGCTGTGTAAATGTGACATAACACGTCATGTTTTTTTTGTGTGGCTTCTACCTTACCATGGCACCACCTATCATTCCATAGGATGTACTGCAAAGCTGAGGAAAAAAATCAGAATGGAATGAAATTGGATAGTAAACACAACTGCACCAGTCTTTGGCACGTTTAGTTGTTACAGTTCACTGTGGTAAAAATAACATGTTAATTATATTCTGCAGGTTGCCATCTTGTGACAGCCATAACTTTTTTTTTTTATATTTACACATACAAGGCTCTATAAGGCTTTGTTTTTAAGGGTATGTTCACACAGAGTTTTTTGCAGGCAGATTTTGACACGGAACACACCTGCAAACTGCCTCCCATTCATTTCAGTGGGCGTCTCTGGCAGGTTTTTCCCGCTAAGCAATTTTTTTAACTAGCGGGAAAAAAGCAACATGCCCTATTTTTAGGCGGATCCTGCGGCTGAGTCAGCCACGGCTCGAGACTCACTCCTGAGTAGGCCCAATCAACCGGGCCCAATCAAGAGCGGGATGACGCGACTGAATGCCAATGCACTCCATCGGCATATCGTCGCATCTAGCCACGTGAAAAAGTCACACAGCGGAAACCTTTTCTGAATTTACCCTAAGAGATCTGTTGAGCTTTTGTTGGTACCCATTGGGGGGTGTATGATGATTTGATCATCTTGTATTCAATATTTTTAAAGTGCACCTTCAGTTCTAAAGAGCTTTGCCTAAATAAATAGTGCAGGTGAATAGAAGAAACCTTGTAACGTCTTATTTAACAAATATGTTTTCTTCATTTTTCTTGCTAAACTACAATAATTTAGATGTATGACATACTCCATTCACAGGTCCAAGAATAAGAATCCGCATCCAATGTTCTGATGCCATGAAATAATCCTTCTGGAAGGGGATAACATTGCAAAAAAAATGTATAAAAATCCAGTATAAAAAAAATTGGTAGTAGGTAAAACATAACTTTTAATTTATGTAAAAAATATCATAAAAAATGGGTGGGAAGGCAGCACACATAACTGCTTATGCTAGGTTCACACTGACGTTTGGACTGCTGTTCTTTGGGTCCACTTGAGGACCTGAAAAATTTAAACCTTATCCACTGAAAAAGTGGTTACCCGCGGACCCCATAGACTATAATAGAGTCCGATGAAGTCCACTTGCAGGACTTTTCTCCCGGCATATTATAAGCAGAATGGGGCATGGAGTCTCCGATTGCTAGTGTGACTGCAGCTTACGCGTTTCGAGGCATTAGCCCTTTAGTTACAGCATCCTATTATGCTATGACTAAGAGGCTAATGCCCTGTAAAGTGTAAATAGTTTGTACTGCTTTCCCATTCCATATTTTCATTTTCCAAATGAATTAAAAGTTATTTAAATACTTGCAATTTTTTGGTGCTTATATATCGTGTTACATGTCTTACAGAGTCTACCAAAGGTCATGGGACCAAAACTTCACATTTGCTACTTATGATGCTGCTGAATAAATTACACCATAATTACAAGGAGTGTGAGGTCCTTATTTTGACAGTTCACTGCAGTCACCACCGTATTGGTGGCTTCAATGCAAATGCAGCAATTTTCATGGTTTTCAGTAGTATCTTGCGACCGCGTCCTTACATAGGGCTGGTCCTCTCAGTGAGTAGCCTGCTGAATGGCTTTTGTCCTGTATTCTCACTTTTGTGAGTATAGGGTATATGTGCACACAGCAGAAGGGCTCTGGCAGCAGTAAAGTGTTAAGATAAGATAATCCTTTAATATTCCCACCATGAGGAAATTCAATGTGTTACAGCTGCATGGATAATACTAAGTTCCCAGGTGGAGGCATTGCAGTGACAGTAGGTACAGATAAATAGATAAAGGTAGAGGTGAAAAATAGTAGAAGGGATATCACAACTTAAGGATTTCAGTTCTCTGTATAGACTGATCTCCGCTTAGCTCAATGTTGGTTGTACAGCCTAACTCCAGTGGGGAGGAAAGACTTCCGAAGATGATTGGAGCTCCTGTAGTGATATTGAGAAGGCAGGGCTCAGGGAGCAAAGATACTGGTCAGTCTGCTGTGCTGTACAATGCTGATAAATGCATTGGAGATCCACCCTAGCTCAACAGTCCACCAGGAGATACATCTTTTCCTCTGTGGGCTTATCAAAACGGGCCTTAAAGGAATCCTATCATTGGATACCCTTTTTTTCTGACTAATACATAGGAATAGCCTTAAAAAGACTATTCATCTCCTACCTTTCGCTGTCTTCTCTGCGCCGCCGTTCGGTAGAAATCCAGGTTTTCTTCTGTATGCAAATGAGTTCTCTCACAGCACTAGGGGCAGTCCCCAGCACTCAAACAGCACTGGGGGCGTTTCAAATGCTGCAAGAAAAATCTCCAGCAATGCTTTTATCTTTTTCTCTATCTGCACTGGCTTCAAACTTCTAGGCATGCGCAGTTGGCTCTGCCATTGGGCCTCGGGCAGAGCCGACTGTGCATGCCCGCCTGGTGTAAGCGGCCATTTTCTTGTGGCCGCGGGCATGTGCCGGATGGCAGAGCTGACTGCGCATACCTGGAGGATTGAAACCCAGGACGGAAGAAGACGCAAGGAGAGGGTGTTCCAGAAGAAGATGGAGGCGGTGCTGGAGAGTTCTCCGTCAGCATTGGAGACGCTCCCAGTGCTGTTTGAGCGCTGGGGACTGCCTTCAGTGCTGAGAGAGAACTCATTTGCATACAGGACAAAAATGGGATTTCTACCGAACGGCTGCGTGGAGAAGACATCTAAAGCTAGGAGAAGAATAGCTGTTCTTAAGGCTATTCCTACTTGTTAGTCAGAAAAAAATCCTATCCAATGATAGGATCCCTTTAATGTGTCACAAAATGTTAAATTTTTAGCGGATGTTCATATTATCATTAAAAATGGGCATTAATGCAAATAATGTGACGGGTGCACATAGAGCTGACTTCCATCATTTTTGTTCGCAGGAGTAAAAGTCTCTTCCGTCAGAAAAATAAAAAACGTGATAGAAAAAAGCTAGTGTCATGTTTTTAACGTTAGCATGAATGCAGGTGGATGGTGCTCTGTGTGCATCTGTCACTTTGTTGCCGTCATTGTCCGTGTCTCTGATCTGATGATGGATAGTAGCAACAGACATTAATGATAGTAGTGTGAACTTACTTTTAGCCATTTGCAAATGGGTAAATGCAACATTTTACTGAAAATTTCTATGATTATTGAGTCTTTAAGGCCAGTTATATACACACTGCTAATTCTGGTTCTGTACGGATAAAAAGAGTTTGCGCCTTGCAAAAAACCTATGGTAATAATAACCTGTGTGTATAACATGGTGTGGAATAACTGCTGGCATTTTATAAGTACTGTAAGGGTGTGAACCTAGAGGGCGCTATAGAGCGGCCCAAAACAGAGTTAAAAAGGACTCTGACCACACCCATAACTCCAGAGAGAGGGGCTCCACTGCAGAGTGAGTTCACACAGCAAGACAGTGCTGTTAGTGGCCTGCAGGGAGCAGGTGCACTGTGGACCAGTTGGACACGGGCAGGTGGCCTGTGCCAAGAAGACTGGATTCCAGAAGGAGCCTAACTCCAGAGAGAGAGAGTACAGATTGTGACCTGCAGACACAGGTGGACCTTGGACCAGTTAGAGACAGACAGACGGTCTGTCCCAAGAGGACTGGATTCCAGAAAGGACTTTGAACCAGACTGGTGAGATGAAACCTCAGCAAAGTATCTTGCCCTTGGTAGAATAGATAGGGTTCAAGAAGTGAGGTAGTGCCCTGTGTGCGGGCTAGGCTGTTTGTTGTTTTGTTCCTGTGTAAGCTGAATAAAGCCACTTATTTTGGGTAGTACCACCTGATCTGCTGTTTATTTGGCACCCAGCGCCACCAACACCTCTGTAAACCCAGGAACACTGCTTACCTTTGCTGCTAAATAACCTCAACTATCACAGTACGTGTAATAAATTTAGAGATGTCATCGGTAGTTTCTGGTCAAGGTCTTAGAATATGATGTCATTTACAAGCTTCACTTATCTTTATGGGTTGGCTGAATTACCCGCGCTAGTTTCCCGCACTTTTTTCAAATCAGAAGCAAATCAATGGAAATTTCCCTGCAACATCATCTGTGGAAAACTACACTATATCATGTACTACAAATAAAGGATTATAATAGGAGAAACAGCAGATCATCATAAATTCTTCATAGGGATGGCATCTGTGGTATTGTCCTGCACTTTTTTTTTCATTCATGATTTGCTAAGAAACAATTATTGGAAGTTTTCTTACTGCTTGTATGAAAATCTACTGTATGTCCTTGTACAACAAATCAATAATTTTGTGAGGTTTTTCATGCCTTGTTTTACTGAGTAAAACTGTCACCATATTGTAGCCGCTGTGTCTTTTTATTATTTCCTATGACTTCATATTGTTCTGTATGGATAGAGTATTTTGCATCCCTTTTTTCTTTAGCAGGGTCTGGAGGCAGGAAGAAAGAAATGTTCCACTGTTTCAGCGTTGCAGTTTTGGGTAGGCACAGGATGACTTCTTATAGGGGCTCTGTCATTGGGAAAAGTCATTTTTAGATAAGCACATCCTTGCATAGCCTTTAGAAAGACTATTCCACACCTACCTTTTGTATATAAATCGCCTCAGTAGATTTGGAATAAGTCCGTTTTATCCATATGCTAATGAGCTTCCACAGTGCATCGGAAGTGTCACTGTGTGCACTGTGTGTTCTATGTGTATGTATAGCAGAGGCTGCTGTGCTGATGACTCGTCTCTACTATACATACACATGGAGCAGACTGGATCACAGACACTTCTGGTGCACAGTGGGAGCTCATTAAAATATGAATAACAACAGACTTATTCCAAATCTACTGAGTCAATTTACATACAAAAGGTAGGTGTGAAATAGCTTTTCTAAAGGCTATGCAAGGATGAGCTTATCTAAAAATGATTTTTCACAATGATACAGCCCCTTTAAAGTTGAGTATTTTTCCAACCTCCAACTTATTGCATCTTTCAATAGGAAATGTTCCACTGGTTCCAGCACAGCTGGCATTTTTATAATATACAGGTACAAAGAGGGCTGCAAGGGGTTAATAATACAGAATGACATCTTCTGCTGCTGGCAACAGACCCTCTTACTTTAAGAGCTGGGTCCACTCTGCTTAGGGGGTTCTACCTGTGGGGTGCCTATTGTTGTAGCCATTACTACTGTGCACCAGGTCCTAGACAGAAGTCCAGAAGGATTTATAGTGTTTAATGTTAGTTATATGAAGCCAATGATGGAAGGTTGTGGACTCTAAAAATAAAGGAAGACACTAATTTCACTATAAAACAGTTTCTTCATTTCCCCCTACGCCCAACAGCAGCACAACTGGGGTATTCCTGCCCTTAATGAGCTGTTAGGACAGGTGGAATTTTTAATTACCTAACAGCTTTTGACCCCTATAAGAGGCCGGAAGACATGCTCCTCCCTTGTGTTTTTTTTCTGTCCTGTGGGACAGGACAGGTGGTAGGGAGAGCAGGGGTTCTGACCTCTCATAGGGGTCTGCTACTCTCTCTCCCCCCTCCTTCTTACCTGACAAGCGGAAGACTTTGCTATATTTTTCCTTTCTTTTTGCTCTTCTGAGCCTCTGCTGCTTCCTCCCCCGCCGGGGGAGCCCGCCGGCTCATGCGTGCGCCTGGAGTGCTGCCGTGCCGGAGCCGGGCTTCCCTGCGCGGCTAGGACCCTTTCTCCTGGGAACCGTTTTTTTTTTTGGTTCCCCGGGTCCGCCACCCTACTCGTCTGCCGCACATGCGCGGTATGCGGTTTGCGCGGCGGGCGAATGAAACCCCCTGGAGACGAGCGGATGCCGGGGTTCTGGGGATCCTGTCAGTATTGAGGGGCCCCCCTCTGTGAGTTTTTGCCTTTGCCCCCCCCCCCAAGAAAAAAAAAAAAAGAGTGCCCTTTTTTAGTCCCGCCCCCTGGCCTTTATCCCCTCCAAAACCATCTTTCAGTGCCTGTTGCTTCGGTTACTGGCACCTCAACTAGAGAAGCTCCTTGGTCAATTTGTCCTAGAAAGCAGCTCCGTTGATTCAGGTTTAGGGGAGGCGGCCAGGGGGAAGGGGTGGTAGCGGTTCCCACTATGGGAGGGCAAAGGTTGTTAGTATTCTTTTTCTTTGTTCCTTCTCAGAATGTCTTCTTCTTCCGCCTCTACTGTTCCTCCTCGGAGGAAGGCCGTGGCAAAGAGGAAACATCTTTCATGCGCTACCTGCAGAGTCCCACTGCCTGACGACTCCCAGTTTCGTTTTTGTCCAGGATGTAGAGCCCCCCCTTCTGAGGCAACCCCCATGCGGGAGATGGTATCCTGGGTGAAGGGCTTCGTCTAGGACTCCATGAAAAGGATGGAGTCCTCAGCCAAAAGACCACGGCTGGACTGCAAGTTGTCCCTTCCGCCCCTGGAGAACCTGCGCCTTAGGGACGTGGAGTCATCATCCGATTCTGAGGAGGAAAAGGAGATCTTCCCCTTAGAGAAGATGTCCAGGGTGTTCAAGACACTTAGGATCAGAGACCGGGAAGGTGGTGAAGGCCCAAGTAGAAGGTCTCGTACCTTGAGGCCGTCCTCGGAAATGCTTCGCCTGATGGAGAGTGAATGGAGGCACCCGGAAAAACCCTTTGCGCCATCCAAGCGATTTAAGACCTTATTCCCGGTCTCTGAGGGTCAGCTAAAGGCGTGGGGTCCTCCGCCGAAGGTTGACGTCGCTGTGGCGAAGCTGTCAAGGCGCACTGTCCTCCCGACAGAGGACGGGTCGAGTCTCAAGGATCCGATGGATCGTCAGGTGGAAGGATCACCGAGACGAGTCTATTCGGCCTCCTCGTCTCAGGCCTCCCTGGGCATGGTTGCGAACGAGGTGGCCACTGGTCTGCGGGCAGAGCTCTCGTCACTTGCCAAGGACATAGATTCCGGAGTGGATCGAGATGACCTCCTAGCAACAATGTCGGACATCTCTCTGCTGGTGGATCATCTGACGGAGGCGACCCATTTTCAGACCCGTCTGGCCGCCAGATCTATGGCACTGGTTACTGCTGCTCGCAAGCCCTTGTGGCTGAAGCCCTGGAAGGCTGACCTCACCTCCAAGAATAGCCTGTGTGGTCTCCCCTTTGAGCCGGGACGGCTGTTCGGGAGGGAGCTCGACCGGATTATGGAATCTCTGGCCGACTCCAAAGGCAATAATTTGCCACAGCCCCTTGAAGGTCAGAGTCCCTCCTTTCGAGGAAGAGGCACCTCCAGAAGAGGAACTAGAGGCCAGCGACGATCCGGCAGAGGTAGAGGTCGGGCTCCTCTCGTAAACGTAAGGGCACCTCCTTCTAATCCTTCCACCCTACCTCCCCTCTCCTCGCCCCCGGGGTGGGCGGCCGTCTTTCCCACTATGTGGATGCCTGGCGCCAGAATATTCGGGACCCCTGGGTCATCCAGACGATCCAGGAAGGCTATAAAATTAATTTTGTTGCCCAGCCACCAGAGAAGATGGTAAGAACCCGCCCTCTTCAGGGCCCCAAACAACTTCATCTGGAGAAATTGATTCAGGAGTACGTGGACAAAGCCGCGCTGGAGGTGGTTCCTTGCGCAGATCAAGGCACAGGCATCTATTCTCCAGTCTTCTTGGTCCCCAAGTCATCAGGCGAGTGGCGTATGATCATCGATCTCAGGTATCTGAATAGCTTTATCCGCAGGCTGCGGTTTCGCATGGAGACCATCAGGTCAGTGCTACCTTTCATGCGCTCTGGAGATCACTTCGTCACTCTGGACCTGAAGGATGCCTACCTCCACGTACCCATCTTTCCGGCACACCGAAAGTTCCTAAGGATTGCCGTATACATAGAAGGGAAAGAGGCGCACTTCCAGTTCGCAGCCCTCCCGTTCGGCATATCCTCCGCCCCCCACACCTTCACAAAGGTCATAGCTCCGGTCGCTGCCGCCCTGCGCCTTCAAGGCATATTCATAGTCCCGTACCTGGACGACTGGCTTCTGAAGGCTCATTCAAAGGAGGTTCTTACCACGCAGGTGCAGACCGTCATAGCTCTACTAGACAAGCTGGGGTGGCTGGTAAACTGGCAGAAGTCAGTAATGGTGCCATCAACATGAGTTCAGTTCCTGGGACTTTATTCTAGACTCTCTCAACATGACGGTCTCTCTACCCTCTCCTCGCAAAAGGAAAATTGCTCGGGCAGCACATCATTTGTCTTCTACACGGAAGGTCACCATCAGGACGGCTATGAAGGTCCTTGGATTGATGTCCGCTACCCTAGATGCAGTTCCTTGGGCCCTATGGCATATGCGCCCTCTACAGAACGAGATCTTGAGAGTCTGGAATCACAGTCCTTCAGGTTTACAGAAGCCAATCCAGTTAACCATCAGCACCCGGCAAACCTTGCCCTGGTGGACCCATCTGCGAGATGGGAAGTCCTCGGTCCAGCCCGCCTGGACCCTGTTGACTACAGATGCCTCCCTCACAGGCTGGGGAGCTCATCTGGGGGAGACCCCGGTTCAAGGTACATGGAATCAGCGGGAGAGGACGCACTCATCCAACTGGCGCGAGCTTACCGCAGTTCATCGAGCCCTTCTGTCATTTGCACCACTTCTACGAGGGAAAGCGGTCAAAGTAAGATCAGACAATCTGACGACAGTCCACTATATCAACAAGCAGGGAGGAACCAGGTCCCCCTCACTCCTGCAAGTCACCAACCTGATCTTCTCCTGGGCAGAACGGAACCTCTCCCAGCTGGCCACGGTACATATCCAGGGCTGCCTGAACATCCTAGCAGATCAACTCAGCAGAGGCCGCCCGACCGCAGGCGAATGTTCCTTGAATCAGGACATCTTCCACTACCTGACCAGGAGGTGGGGTCTCCCTGAGGTGGATCTGATGGCCACCCAACACAATGCCAAAGTAGAAAGGTTTTGCTCCCTGTACCGGGAAGACAACCCTTTGGCTGTGGATGCCCTGTCAATACCATGGAGGTTCGAACTGGTATACGTGTTCCCTCCCATCCTGATGATCCCAAAGGTATTGGCGAAACTCAGGCAGGACCAGACTTCGGCAATAGTGATCATGCCGTTCTGGCCAAAAAGGGCATGGTTCACCGACCTTATCCTTATGAGTCAGGGGAACTACTGGAGGCTTCCACCAGTCAGGAACCTGGTGTCACTGAACAGTCGGCCATGCCTGGGCCTAGACAAATTCAACCTCACTGCCTGGAGGCTAACCGCACCATACGCGCAGACAGAGGATTGTCCCAGGGAGTGCTAAGTACCTTAGCCCATTCAAGAGCGGAGGCAACCAATCAGAGCTACCAAAGGATCGCCCGGATATTCCGAGATTGGTGTACAGGCAGCCACCGCGATCCAGACAGAGATGCAGTCCTAGAGTTCTTACAGAACGGCCTGGAGAGAGGACTAGCACCTGCCACCCTCAAGGTTCAAGTGTCAGCTCTATCTGCTCTCCTGGAGACACGGTTATCACAAGATCCTCTTGTCAAACAGTTCCTTAGGGGGGCTGCCAGGCTCCGTCCCCAGGTACGGCCTCCTGTCCCCAGGTGGGACCTGGCCGCGGTTCTACAAGGGCTATGTGCGCCCCCCTTCAAACCATTATCTGAAGTGGACTGGAAGTACCTGTCATTTAAGGTGACTTTCCTGCTGGCAATAACCTCTGCCAAGAGGGTTGGCGAATTGCAGGCCCTAGCGGCCTCCGAACCTTTCATAACCTTCTTCCCTGACAGGGTACAGCTAAGGTTCGTTCCGGGATTTTTGCCAAAGGTACCAACACTTCAGAACACCAACCAAGTGATCACCCTACCGGGCTTCTTTCCCTCTCCTGCTACGGATCAGGAGGAGAAGCTACACACACTGGATCTGGTAAGAGCACTACGTATTTACCTAGACCGTACAGCACCATTCCGAAGATCAGAGAATCTTCTGGTTAATGTGTTTGGCCATAATAGAGGTGCTAAAGCATCAAAGGTAACCCTGTCTAGATGGATCAGAGAAGCTATCAGCTGTTCCCTTCGGGCCCAGAATCTTCCAGTTCCAGATTTCTTACGAGCCCATGCCACCCGAGCAGTGTCGACATCATGGGCAGAGACACGGTTCCTCTCTCTAGACCAGATATGTGCTGCAGCCTCATGGAGCTCACAGCTGACTTTTGCCAAACACTACAGATTGGACTGGCGTACGGCCGATGCTACAGCATTTGGGCACTCCGTCTTGGCATCAGCCTGCCAGGAGGACCCGCCCTAGGGGAAACAATACTTGCTAAATCCCCAGTTGTGCTGCTGTTGGGCGTAGGGGGAAAGAAAGATTATGAATGATAATCTGTTTTCCCTTAGCCCAAACAGCAGCACAAGGCTCCCTCCCTAGGAGGTACTGTTGTACAGATTTTGTGTATGTGTGTGTAGCTCTTGGCATAGATTGCTCTGTATATCATACTTGTTACTAACACAAGGGAGGAGCATGTCTTCCGGCCTCTTATAGGGGTCAAAAGCTGTTAGGACAGGTGGAATTTTTAATTACCTAACAGCTCATTAGGGGCAGGAATACCCCAGTTGTGCTGCTGTTTGGGCTAAGGGAAAACAGATTATCATTCATAATCTTTCTATCTGCCAAGCAGTGTTTACGCCCAGTATCATAAAACCGACAGAGTTTATTACTTAGTTACCATATCACTTATAGTCCAAAGTCATATATTATTCTTGTATGAATATTATTATACCCGTAGGTGTGCCTATATCATCTGTCATTTACCCAAACTTTTTCAAAATTATCATAAGTTTAAAAAAAAAAAAAAAAAACTTGTCTTAAAATTGTGAAGTTTATTATCCAGTAATATTTTACCTAAAACCATAGACAAAAACCACACAGAATCAGATTTCGATATTTATTTATTTATTTTATATAATTATTTCATATGACATTTAGGTCTTTCATTATTGAGGATTTTTTTTGTTGTAAACGATCAGTTTTGACATAGTCACAAGTTTCATTTCTACAGTGTATTTTACATGTTATTTCACCTAATATTTGGCTTACATATCAGATCAGAGTGTCACGCTATTCTGTCCTACAACTGAAATATATTATAATGTGGTCAGTATATATAACACGTATGATTCTTTTACATATTAATCTGGAATAATTAGCAGTATATTAATTAATTAGAGGTAAATTTACCAGGATTCCCTTACACTATTCATAGGTAGGCATATGAGTTGAGCAGACGTTCCTGTTAGGATTTCAGTTGATCTTTATTCGGTTTATTCATCATTGTCTCCATCATCCATATTCTCTATCCATTGATACTGTCTTCTTTTACACTCTATAATTTTTCCTGCTTCTATTTTTGTGGTTTTCGTGTCTCCCAGATATGGTGTTTCTGTTGCTTGGCAGGCAGACAGGTTCTCCAGAAGTTTTTCCCTTGGGATCTGAAGGTAGCTTCCTTCAGGAAAGTGAAAGGCAAATACTAAGTTGTTCCAGACACAGTATCGCTTAAAGTTTTCATGATGATGGAGATCAATAGAAGGAGAAGAGGATAAGAACACTGTCAACTCTTCAGATGTAGATTCAGGTCTCCAATACAAATTTTCATTGCTCCAGTAGACAGGGTAAGGGGATGAATATGAAGTAGTTTTATATCTGGGCACTTGTAGAAGATCATCAAATTTCTTAGAGTCAGGACTGTGGATAACAATGTAATGTGCAATCTCTTTTTTGAACAAGTCGGTGCCCAAATACTTGAACATTGGCATTTTGCCACCGCAGTGCTGCGCCTTGTATAAGCCTATAAGATCAGACAGCAAAAAGGAAAACACAAAATTTCCATATCGCGACTCATGATTCTTAAAGGCTGGGGAAGTTGCAAATTGTTTACGTATGTCTGAGTAGTAGAACATTAAATTGTAGTTTTCCTTCTGAGACTCGTAAACTTCCTCAAAGGCTGTGCTGACAACATCATCAGAAATATGTACGCTCCAGAAGGACAAGTCTTCAAATTCTTTTCTTCTGTTCCTTGCTCTGATACATTGTGATTCCAAAATATTAGACATGTGTTCTTCAGTGGTCACGTGTTGCACTTTTGTGATGGGAAATGATACTTGCATGCAATTGAAATCGTGAGTGAGGTCCATATATGAAAGCATAGCCTTTCCCCCTTTATTTAAATTCTGTTCCTTTCGAAGGATGGGGGGAATTTCATCTAATAACAATAATTCCTTTTTCTTGAAATACCCTTCTGATCCCTTACAGCCAATTATTTCTTGAAGATTGCTGGTCTGGTTTCCTGCCATAGCTTTGCCTGTGTATTCTCGCATTTGCAACACTGATCCATTTGTCAGATGAATATATAGAGGTAAGTCTACCACACCTGTTTAAACATTAATCTAACAGATGGACGTGTAAATGCGAGAAATGAAAGTGGAAGCTAAGTACATATATACTTTCCATAAATGGAAGTGATAAGGTCATAGTCGCGTTTATGACTAATTGACCAATAATCTCAGGTAACTGTCGTCATCCTAATTAATAAGGCTGAGGGCCGGCAGTCAAGAAATCACACCCAGGGCCGCCATCAGGAATTCTGGGGCCCCATACAGCCTAAGTGTCTGGGCCCCCACCATTTTAAAACTACTTTATTTTGCGACATACCAATTATTTATTGCATTTCCCTTTATTTAGCAGCATTACAAGGCTTAATCAGATTCTATTTGCAGGTAAAATCTGCTACGTGTGACAGCGCCTATAGAGAGCCAACACCATCTATAAGAGCTCAATATAAAATCCTCAGGGCTTTTTCACATTGCATTTTTGGCCTCCCTTGTCGGGATACGTTGGTAACCAGTCAGAATCAGCTGTCAACTTATCCCTGCACGAAGAACTGGCCATTAAAAAAAAAGGGGGGCCTGCAGTTCTCCGTGCAGGGATAAGTGGGTAGCTGATTGTGACAGGTTACCAACGTATCCCGGCAAGGGAGGCCAAAAACGCAATGTGAACACTCCTTTAAAGTGAAAGTCCCACCCTCAAACAGGCTGCTATGCTAGTAACATAGCAGTCTACATCATTATTAATACAAAGCACACATACCTTTGGAGGGATTGTGTGCTTTGTAGTTCTCCAGCTAAAAACTTATATATTATTGCCCCAGTTCCCTCTCCGCAGGGCAAATTTAGCCCCACCCACTTTTATGTTGACTCCGCCCATTTTCATTAATTTTTCATGTGCCCGCACACAGTATAATCCTCCTACAGTCACCCGTAAATTATATGTCCCCCCTCTATCTCTCCCCCAGCTTCATATACACCCTTCATCTGCCCCCAGTTTCATGTCCCCCTCCATCTCTGCCCCCAGTTTCATGTCCCCTCCATCTCTGCCCCCAGATTCATGTCCACTCCATCTCTGCCCCCAGATTCATGTCCACTCCATCTCTGCCCCCAGATTCATGTCCACACCATCTCTGCCCCCAGATTCATGTCCACTCCATCTCTGCCCCCAGATTCATGTCCACTCCATCTCTGCCCCCAGATTCATGTCCACTCCATCTCTGCCCCCAGATTCATGTCCACTCCATCTCTGCCCCCAGATTCATGTCCCCTCCATCTCTGCCCCTAGATTCATGTCCCCTCCATCTCTGCCCCTAGATTAATGTCCTCTCCACCTCTGCCCCCAGATTCATGTCTCCACATCTCTGCCCCCAGTGTCATGCCGTCCTCTCCATCTCTGCCCCAGTGTCATGCTGTCCTCTCCATCTCTGCCCCCAGTGTCATGCCGTCCTCTCCATCTCTGCCCCCAGTGTCATGCCGTCCTCTCCATCTCTGCCCCCAGTGTCATGCCGTCCTCTCCTTCATCTGCCCCCAGTTTCACGTTCCACCTCAGTACACATTACACTTACCTTCTTCCACGTTCCCCCACTGCACTCTGCGCGCCTCTCTCTCTCACTGGCGCACAGTTGTAGACGCGATGTGACGTCATCACATCGCGTTTACACAGCCAGTAGGCGGCGTTCAGCGGCGAAGAAACGAGCTGACCTGTTCAGCTCCTTGCTTCAGCCACGTATGTGTTCAACTCAGATCTGCGTCCTCTGGACGCAGATCTGAGTTGAAGTCGGACATATAATGACTGCTGCGGGCGCCAGGGGTCGGCACACGGTGCCGGTCCAAAACCGGGCCCCCCCCCTTATTTTTCAATTTGGCCGGGCCCCTGACGCCAGTAGCAGTAGTACTGGCCTATCGGCAGCCCTGATCACACCACTCTGTTGGTATTCATTCTTTTCTCAGCTTTAAATGTATACTGACGCACTTTTTATTGAGAACACAGAGTTAAATAGTATCAGAGAACGGAAGTGATACAACAACAACGTAAGTTTTCATATTAATTCCTGATCGGTATGATACATCTCAATCAAATAGTAAAAGTTTATGCAGTGCCATATATAGTCAGCTGGTCCCGCTTCTGCGTGGTGACCTTGGGGAGCTGTCTTGTGGCAGCAAGCCAAGCATTTGTTTTTCTTGCACCCATCTTGGATACAGGCGCCATCTTATGATATAACATTATAGCAGTTTCAAGCATAAGCAACTATATCTAGCATTCAGCTTTAAAGGATAACAATGTTTTTCATATATTACATAATTATAAACTTCACAGAAGCAAAGGCAATAGATCGCTTGTTCTATCCGTACATATGGAAAATTCTGTCTGGTTCAGTGCTTGTCAAATTATCAAATATTTACTGTAAACCAGGGTGTGAGAAAAAACACAGAAGGAATGAAATACAGTGAAAATCCAATAGCATGATCACCACAATGGCTCTGAAAAGTGTTTTTAAGTGGGTGGTCTTCTGAAAGAAGATGGCCAGTATGCATAATCTATAATGTAACTTCTGTCACATTATGGGGTCTGGTCCGGGATGGGATTTGTCTTCTCAAACAGGTGTTTTTTTTGTAGAGGTTTTTACGGTTTAACACTGATCCCTTTGTGTCCGATGATTTACATATATATAATTGTTAGGTTGTAGTTCATCCAACGATGTTATAAATCAGTGGCGTTACTAGGAATTGCAGGGCCCCAAGCCAAACATTTGACATGAGGCCCTCCCAACCCATGTAATAAACACAATAACAAAATATTACAATATATAGATATTAGGAAATTCAACACATACTGTAATTATGCTAAATTACATTATGTTCCAAATTAAAATAAAACAATGGTAGAATCCCTTTTATACCTTTGCCCATTGTATTAAAGAGGATCTTTCACCACTTGGGGCACATGCGGTTTTATATACCGCTAGAAAGCTCACAGTGCGCTGAATTCAGCGCACTATCGGCTTTCATGTTCTGTGCCCCGGGGGAAGAGCTATTGGTGCCGGTACTGTAGCTCTTCACCGTCAGAAGGGCGTTGCTGAAAGTCAGTCAGCAACGCCCTTCCTCACAATAGTGTCTATGGATGAGTACTATCAGGATGGGAGGGAGGCGTTCCTTCCCACTCTCACAGTTCAGCGCTATAGGCGCTACTGTGCGGAAGGGTGTTTCTGACAGTGAAGAGCTATGGTATCGGCATCGATAGCTCTTCACCCGGAGCACAGAACGTGAAAGCCGATAGTGCGCTGAATTCAGTGCATTTAGCTTTCTAGCAGTATATAAAACCGCATGTGCCCCAAGTGGTGAAGGGTCCTCTTTAAAGGGATTGTCCAGGATTTAAATTTCTATGGCCTATTGTTAGGATAGGCCATAAATATCTGATCAGTGCGCAAGCCCATGCTGTATAGAGCTGCTAGCAACCCCATTACTGTACAATACATGGGGCCAGTAAAGCAGCTCAGCTCCAGTTGCTCTCTATCAATCAGAGGTTGTCCAGCCCCAAATCGAATTTTCAATTTTTCACACGATAGGTTATTATGTGACTAGGGGCGGAGCTGCACACACACCAGTCCACCAGTAGTTAAAACAGGGGGGATTGTTACCTGTGAGGGGTACTGTTTGGGCACTGTTACCTATGTGGGGTACTAATACCCAGATGGGAGAAGAATTATTACCTGTGGGAGATATTATTACCTATAGTGAGGGGGAACTATTAGAGCACTATTACCTGTGTGGGAGGGGACGAATATCTGCAGTTTAACTATTATTTGTGGAGACACTATTGACTTGTGTTCACACTGAGTTTTTTGTAGGCAGATTTTGAGGCAGAATCTACCTAAAAAAAAAAAAAATCCCACCTCTCCCATTCAATGGGAGTCAAAAATGAATGGGAGGAAAATAATAAAATGCTAGTGGTGTTTTTCAACTGTTTTTGCAAAATCCACCTGAGGATAGGTCATGATTAGAGATGAGCGATTAGTATTTGATCAAATACCTCACTCCCATAGGAATGTGTGTAAGCGGCCGAACACCAAGGGGTTAAGCGCAGTGAATATTTGATGCGCTTAACCCCTTGGTGTTCGGTCACTTACACACATTCCTATGGGAGCAAGGTATTCAATCAAATACTACTCGCTCATCTCTAGTCATGATGTTTCTTTTTTTCATCTAGGTTTAGGCGGATTTTGCAAAACTCGCTGAAAAATACCACTAGTGTTTTTTTCTTCCTCCCATTCATTTCAATGGGGTTTGCAAGGCAGAATCCACCTGAAGACAGGTCATGATGGTTCTTTTTTTTTTCTCTAGCAGAAAAAATCAGCTAGAGGAAAAAATATGATTGACTCCCATTGAAATGAATAGCTTTAAAATCTGCCTGCAAAAACTCTGTGTGACCATACCCTTACTTTGTTGGGGACACTATTACCTTGTGGGAAGCACATTTGTGACCGATTAACTTGTGGGGGGCACAATTTACTTTCAGAGGCTTAATCCTGGCTGGCTGGTCCTTAATCCTGGTCCTGACTCTTACGGTGGCATCAATGGGTTATGGGTTGATGCAGGTGAAAGTTGGGCTACGACTACATGACAACTTTGCCTGTGACACCCATTGCGCTATGTCATCTTGTGACTCCTTCATTAATGTAAGTATATGGAGTTGCATTACTTGATTAGAAGTCGTAATTGCATCATCTGTCCAGTCACAATATGGCTCCATTTACTTACATTAGTGAAGGAGTCGAAGGGCAACCTGATGGCCTTTTGTCATGCAACAGGAATCATTGTCAAAGTCACCGTGAAAAATCTTATAAAGAGGCTAGGGGCTCAAGCCGAACTTTCACACCAATGCCAATAAGCCTTTACATTCTCCCCTGGCTGACATGTATTCTCTCCTACCGCAATACATCAGCAGCACATTGTTTCTGCCTCTAATAATACTGTGATTAAAGGGATTGTCCAAGAATTTTTCTTTATGACCTATCTTTATTTATTATGCTTACTTATATAGCGCCATCATATTCCGCAGCGCTTTACAGATATATTGTCAGTCACTGTCACATATAGGGCTGACAATGTACATTCCCTATCAGTATGTCTTTTGGTGTGTGGGAGGAAACCGGAGTACTCGGAGGAAACCCACACAAACACTGGGAGAACATACAACCTCCTTGCAGATGTTGCCCTTGGCAGGATTTGAATCTAAGACTCCAGCCCTACAAGGTTGTAGTGCTAACCACTGAGCCACCATACTATCCTTAAGCCGCCCCTTTGACAATGTAGTGATATCTGTAGCCGAAACTAACAGATTCGATATTTCTCTAACTAGTGGCTGATACTTGCAAAACTGAAAATGTGCCGAGTTCAGTGCACTTTCGGTCTTGATATGGTATATAACACGCCCTTTCTTAGAGGACACAAACAGTTTTATCTTATTCCCTGTTTCTAATGTCTATGCTGCATTTACTTTTGTTTTCAACTATCCCCACAATTCCACCATTGTCATTCCACCATTATCCGGTCTATTCAGGACGCACACACACCAGGTCACACACCATCTTCAAATAGATGTCATTACTATCATTCCCACAATTTTTTGGACTCACTATAAGTCTCTAGGCCGGGGCCCCCGATGGGCTAGAAACACCGCGATTTGGCCGTCGCAGCGTTGTACAGTACTTAGAAAGTGGATGGAATTCATGTGAATCCCATGCCCACTTTGCATTGCGGACATGCTGAGATTTCCAAAAGCATCGCGGTTTTGAAAATTGCAGCATGTCAATTATATCTACGAAAATGCCACCGGCTTCCCAATAGATACCGTATAACTGTAACAGAAAGTCTGTGGAGGAAAACTCAGTGAACTTTCTGTTCAAAGTGCTGCGGGGAGAACCGCAATGCGTTCACGCGGCGGTTGTTCCCGTTTCGCTTTAGCGTGGAGGTTCTGGCCCGTGGGGCCTTAGCCTTAAAGTCTGAGGTTTCCAGGTATGTAAATGAACCTTAAAGAGGTTGTCGGGGTAAAACAATTATTTGTAAAATAGGCCAATGGAGGTAAAAAAAAATATATATATATATACACTCACCTGTCCGTGGTACTTGGGTGCCCTCCTAGTGTGTTCATGTCCCCCTGCCTCGGCTTCTTCTTAAAGTTAAATCGCTGGCTGTGAAATCCTGGATCCTTCCATTGAAGCCACTGATTGGCCTCAACAGTCAAGTGACCAGTGAGGCCAATTAGCGGCCTCAGGAAGAGACCCCAGGACATCACAAGTAGTGACGTCACCTACCCTTCACTAAGGCCCGGTTCACATCTGTGTTCGCATTTCCATTCAGGAAGTCTGCTTGGGGACCCTTCGAATGGAAACCTATAGGCATTAAAAAGAGGTTATCTAAGGAAACCTGTAGACCCCATAGAATATAATTAGGACTGTGTGGTTTCTGTTCAATTTCTGCATGAAACATGTGGAGAGAAAAGTCCTGCAAGCAGCACTTTTCTCTCCACATGATTCGTGCGGAAAACACACAGACCCCATTATAGTCTATGGGGTCCGCAGGTTTCCTTAGGTAATTGCTTTTTAATGCGTATAGGTTTCTCGCTTGAGTGTCCCGAAGTGGACTCCTCGATCGGAAACTGGAACGCAGACGTGAACCGGGCCTAAATTGGAATGATTTTTATTGTAATCCTGTTTGTCAAAAATGTACAAACACAGCAGAGGCAAATATTTTTGGGGAGAAAATTACATTGATATTACTTGTCAATTATTATGAGTATCCATAGAGTCCACATAGATACATAAATAAAACTCTCACATGTTGAATAATACCAATGGCCACTAGAGGACAGTAACGCTCTGTCTGGATAATTTTGGATAGCTATCGAGTCTCTACTATGTATATATATATATACAGTGTGTGTATATATATATATATATATATATATATATATATATATATATATATATATTAGACATACTATATAACTGTATGTACAGCTATATTAACATATAGAAGCATATTAACATATTTGTCATATATTAAATTGAAATGCAACTACCTTTTTGGAATACATACACAGACATGTTTCAGATTCCCCCCCCCCCAGGTATATTGATGGGATTTAGATCTTTGGCTTGGATTTTCCGAACCCTCTTGAGTCATTTCTTGGTGATATGTCATTGTCGTGTTGTAAAGCCCACTTTTGGGATTTTCCTACCTTATTGATGGTCCCCCACTGCTAGTTCTTTGGGGTCCTAGGTTGATCGGAGTGTCAGGGCCTATGCCTGACCACCATTGCATACAAACTGTCCTCCCTGAGGTTGTACTAAAAAGCATGGTCGCAGGTCTGTGACCTCACAGGATTATGAAAGTGATAATTTTCTGATTTCTTCCTGAATTGTAAAGCAGCAGATCCAAAACTGTAAAGGTAAAATGAAAAGCAGTACATTTTCCAATTCACCTTCACGACACTCTAAAAAATGATGACAAAAAGTAGATAGCAATAGAAAATACATTTACAATGTAATTCTGTTTTTTAGCTGAGTCTGGGAATAAAATTAGAGATAAAGAAAGACATTGGTATTGCTGATGTAGCAAAGACGGCGCCTTATACCAGATACCTGAGCCATTCTCTGCTGGTGACTTCTGCCTGTCACTATGCTGGGGTAGAAAATGGATCTTGATGTGACAGCTGAGAACTTTGGATATTCTTTTTCTATATTATTAATGTAAAATTACATATAACTAACAAAAAATAAACTGCTCAGTGAAGAACAGTATAGCGCATAGTATATATTGGGATGTAGCCGAGTTGAGCTATTGGGCGTCAACATGATGTCGATGGCAGTTTTGGGATTAGCATTAAATTATGTAGGACTGCTGGAGACAGTCGAGTGTCATAGTCAGCTTCTCTTTGACTGTCCCAAGAGATGAATGGAGCAGCAGAATGCAAATGTGAAGTGTCACTTCATTCATACAAGGCACACAGGCCCATGTTCTCCTTATGGTGTAGATAATATAGAATTATTAGAATACCTTTTTAAGATTGATGAAAAGCTAATTGTTCAGGGTAAAAGATGTATTAAATGAGACTAGACTGGGGCAGGCTAAAAGTGATTTGGATCCCTATTTAGTAAGTGTTATGGTTGCCTTACCATCTTCTAGGCTGAGTTCAGACGGGGTTTTTTTGGTCCAGAATTTGAGGTGGAGGCCGCCTCAGATTCCGGAACAAAAAAACAGTAGGACCAGAAAACCTAAACCACTCTGGATTAGGCCTAAATAAATGGGCCTAGTCGGGAGGGAGTTTCTTCAGGCAGACGTCCATGGCTGAACCGGCCGCGGCATCTGCCTGAAGAATGAGCATGTCGCTTCTTTTTTCTTGGAGCCGGAACAGACCGCTCGCAGAAAAAAGTTTTCCGCCTCAAAATCCTGAACGAAAAACCTTGTGTGAACTCAGCCTTATGGTTTAAAGGGAGTCTGTCACCATTAAACCAGCCCCAGTACCTTATACTGCTCAGTGCAATGAACACAGTCCATTCATTAGTTTGCAGAATGATGGCTTGAATTTTGTGAAAAAGACTTTTTATTTTATATGCAAATTATATAAATGTGCATTAGAGGCATGGCCGAGCACAACTGAGCATCTCAGTATCTTGTTGCAATCCTCTTCCCAACAACAGTGGCATTAATAGCGCTGCACTGTCTCTTTCTGAGGCCCAGAGCTTGACTTTGTGGGGTGCGCTGTACTGCACCTCATGTCATCCTACACGTGGAAGCGGAGGAGGCAGGCTTCATGTTGCAGGACAGAATAGAAGATCCCAGTCCAATGCTAGGTGACTGCTAAACATGAAGTCACATAGCCTGTGACGTGAAAAATACAGTTACTACTGCTTTTTTCATTGATCCATGTGGGTCCTGGGGGTAGGACTCCTGCTGATCTTCAAATGATGACTTATATTAAAGGGGTTGTCCCATCTCAAGGATCCTATCTATACTGTTAAATTATGTAAATTGAAGCCTTTTCCTAAATATGTTACTTTATAAATTCTGCTTTGTTTTCCTGGTATGTGAATTTATTCCTCTCATTGTTTACACAGCGTTGCTATAACCACAGACCTATAGGACAAGTGACATCACTCACTCGCCGCTCTTGCCGGCTTCAGCTAATTGCACTTTGCTGATAAAGCCCGGTCTGTTATCTCTGCGGTGTCAGGCAGGAGCAGACGAGGGGTGT
This sequence comes from Leptodactylus fuscus, assembly GCF_031893055.1. NCBI lineage: Eukaryota > Metazoa > Chordata > Amphibia > Anura > Leptodactylidae > Leptodactylus > Leptodactylus fuscus. Next base: position 227,419,180 of record NC_134266.1, read on the forward strand.
GACACTGGCTGCCTCTGATTGGAGCTCTAAATCACACCCCCTGCCTGACCCCGCCCTTCTGATATTACAGAGCTGAAATAGCACATCAGGCACTAAATCTAAGTGTGCTTGTTGCCTGGACATAGCTGGACATAGCTGGAATCAGTGGAGCGACGCCTAGTAACAGATGCTAAGGACGGTGAAGAACTCTTTAAAAGGGTTGTCCAAGACTTAGATGATGATGATCTGATTTGCATAATAATTTGAAACACAGTATTTACACTGAATTCATCCATTAATGCAGCTTACACTATGTATTGATGCCAGCTAGACACAAGATGGCAGAATTGAGCTTCACCTATAGCATTTCCCGTTCCCATGAACTAGTCGATGTCTAGTTAGTTATCCCCAGAATTTACAGTATAGTCAAGTATGCAACAACTGGGAAGTAAAATAGACAAGTAATATGATGTACAAGTAATATAATGCAACGTTGCAGGTAAAAAGAATGCTAGGAAAGAGGGACTGACCAAAGAAGACTTGAACTGGATGGTGGTGGTAATTACATGATGGAACAAAAGAATGATGGTGATGGTAGTCAGACCATGGACGAAAGGCATTTCCATAGCTGACCTTGAATGTAGCTTTCTTTGACTCTTTCCTGACTTTCTCACTTACCCCAAAGATATATTTAATGGAAACTCTAATCTGTAATACTGATGCATTGCTAACATGAGCAACAGGAGAGCAGTAGGACTTAGAGACAAGCAAACCAAACTAAACCATACTTGACAAATCTCCTCGGATATCTGGGAGTCTGCCAAGAAAGGGGTGACCTCCTGCACTCCCCGAAGAATCTCCTAGCTCCAGCACTTCAAGTGTGACTTGGGCATTTTATGTGCTGCCCACGTTCAAAAAAAGAGGCATGACCTGCACATTTTATACCCATGTCACGAGAAAAGGAGTGTGGCCTTACCCATAGAAGCATAGTTCATGGGGGGCATGGCACACAGGGGGCATAGCTTAGGCTGAAAAGAGTCCTGTGCACACCATTCTCCTAGACAGCACATTTGGAACGTTGGCATGAATGAATCAGCTACTTAGACAAAGGACAGATTCCTACAGGGAAATAGGAATCAAACAGAACACAAGGAGTTAGAATTGGATCTAGAACAAACCACTGGAGTTAAGTTATAGTCCGCTAGGAACATTAATTTAGATGGAACAAGAGAGACTACAAACATGAATAGAATTACTAGGTTAAATACATATAGCAAACACCAGCAACAAACTGCAAGAAAAACAGGAATTTTTTAAAAAACAAAGACCCTATTCACATCTGTGTTCGGATTTCCGTTCGGGGAGTCCGCTTAGGGACGGAAACCTATCAGCATACAAAAGTGGTTACCTAAGGAAACCCGCGGACCCATCGACTTTAATGGGGTCCATGTGGTTTCCGCACAAAAGATGAGGAGAGAAAAGTGTTGCTTGCAGGAGTTTTCTCTCCGCATATTTCATGTGGATAGGTGAACGGAATGATCTGAACGCAGATGTGACCGGGCCTAAGGCTTGGTTCACATATGCTGATGTGTTCTGTCCGTAAGAGTCCGCATGAGGACCCCTACGGACGGAACACAAGCACAACTGCAAGCGCTGTACAGTTCAAGCGCACGGGCCCCATAGACTATAATGCTTGCCGTGCACTGTGGGCAGAACGCGGCAAGCACCCAGACCCTATTATAGTCTATGGGGCCCGTGCGCTTGAACTGTACAGCGCTTGCAGTTGTGCTTGTGTTCCGTCTATAGGGGTCCTCATGCGGACTCTTACAGACGGAACACATCAGCATATGTGAACCAAGCCTAAGTGTCTGCACCTGAGACAGATTGATGGCTTCAGCTGTGAGGCAGTTTCCAAGCAGCAAAGTAATAAGTAGATGTTGAAAACCCCACGCTACAGGGGAACAAATGGGTGTATCTTTAGGGGGAGCAGTGGCAGCATTTGTTGCTACCAGGCCCCAGACCCTGAGAGGGGGGGGGGTCATAACTCCCTATAAAATATAGCACTATTCTAACTAGCACACGGTAAGTAGGCGCCCCATTACTTATTCTCCATTGGGGTTCAGAAGCTTTGAGCTACAATTCTGGGAACAACAATGATATTGATGATATTCTTGATATAAAAAAAGGAGATGTAAAAAAAATATAATCAAGTAGATTCTTATGGACTTCTGAAGTAAACAGATTTCTTTTATTGTAAGTCACTGTGATCAAATTGAAAAAATAGTCTCTTATGTGAACAAACTCTGACATTTATAAACTGCGGACATCACTGGAAATTGTATTTAGATATGATCTGCTATGGAAAAGGATTTACATGCTATTAAAGCTAAGGTTGTTGCAGACATTGCTAAAACCCTTTTGGCATTCTCTAATATAAAAGGTGATATATAAATATACACGTCGTTTACATTCTTAATAAAATTAGACATGAATTAAAGTATGTAATGATAAGAGAGGAAGTGAGTCTTCAACCTGAAGTGTCCCTCAGCATGAAAGGTCACGTCTATGAGCCAGCAGTGCGTCCTATTTTAGTAACCGCCTTGACTGTTGATCCCAATACTATTCTTGCAATGCACATTTGATACACGTTAGAGGGTGCACCCGGAGCCATGGCCTTAGGATGCAGTGAGATCTTTACTAATTCCTAATAACCACGACCAGGGATATATACTCTACAACCAGGGATATACACTCTATAGCCAGATCTGTGTCTCTAGCACTTGTTCAGCAACTGAGTTGACTATTAGAGTTTTCTTACAAATGAACAGATGAAGGGTTTGGAGCTGCTGTGCTTGTTTAGCTTGCAAAAGGTTATCAGAGCATTGACATTTAGCACAGAAAACCTTCCCAGGCTCAGTGCACAGTCAGCAGATTAGGTTCCTTCTCCCTGCATGTGGGGGTGGGAGGTCTGGTCCTTGAAAAGGTCAGAGACTACAGAGACGGGGCAAGCCCCACAGCTGCTGGGTCGCAGGCGATACTCGATATGTACCATGTTCAGCACACCTAGCCAGCAAACAGCTGTAAAACGTGCTCTGAGATACCATAACACAGTGTACCAGTAATAAAGAAATTACAGTAGGTAGGTTATAGAGAAGGTAGAAGAGTATAATACGAAGACGGCCATAGAGAAAGTAGAAGGTGTAATAATAGACATTTCATAGAGAACATACAAGATGTAATAATATACATGTCATAGAAAACAGATAAGATGTAATAATAGACCTGTGGTAGAGAAGGTAGAAGATGTAATAATAGGTGTGTGATAGACAAGTGCGGGCCTCCAGGTGTGATTCAACAGCACACCGGGCTTTCCTAGCCCTATTCATTCAATGTATGAGGCCGCGGAAGCATGGCCGCAAACCGGACAGGACTAAGACCTGTCTTCAGTTTTGCGGCCCAAACTGTCAGCCTGCAGATGACTGTGTAATACATGGTCATGTGCATGGGCCCTTAGTCTAAATTAAACTGACAGGAGAAAGACAAAGAAAACTAATAGTTTCCTGGTAGTCAATGCCATCAGCAAGATGTATAAGGTTAAAATAGGACATTTTATAATGTAGGAGGTTTGTGACTTGCTCTCATGTATGAATTAAACCATTCTAAACTTCATTGGAGTCACTTCACATTAGATCTCTCACAAACAGATCCCAGGTAAGTCAATATGTTTTAGTGGGTTTCTGGGCACCACCAGAGTGTATATATGTAGAGTCTACATGAGAGAAAACTTCAGTATGTTCCATTGCATGCTAAGGATGAGTTATCTCAGTTAATTCCACATTGCACATATAGATTATAGATTAGAATACCCATATATACTCGAGTATAAACTGACCCGAATATAAGCCGAGGCCCCTAATTTTGACACAAAAAACTGGGGAAACTTATTGCTGACCCGAGTATAAGCCGAGGGGGGCTTTTTCAGCACAAAAACTGTGCTGAAAAATTTGGCTTATACTCGAGTATATATGTAGTTTAACCAACAACAGAAGCTGTTGCTGTGGCCTCTTCACCACTTACCAAGCACAGCACCATTCATAGTATAGTGGCTGTTCTTGGTATTGCAGCTCATCCCCATTCATTTGAAAAGAACTGAGTTGCAACAAGGTCAGGCGACTAATGGACCTGATGTGTGTTTTATAATAGAAAGTGATATCTGAGGGTGGAAGATAAGATAATATTTAATGGTCCTATCCCTAGGATAAATCATCAATATGGTGGGGATCCAACACAAGGCACCCCCACCGATCAGCTTATTGAGGAGACCACAGAGCTCAGACAAATCGCTCACATCATCTTCCTTCTGCAGTACAGTCCTATTCATTTTATTCACTTGAGATACTACACTGTTTACAGCACTATGCCTGGTATACAGTACAGAGGCTGCAGTACTCAGTCCTCTATCCCCATCATTCAGCTGATTAGTGGGGGTGCCATTGATCCAATATAGATGACTTACCCCTATAACAATAAGTCATCAATCTAAAAATCTTGGAATACCCCTTTAAAACAACTTGGGGACAGTCAGTCTGTCAGTGGGTCTCTTGGAAATTGGAGGTACTTGTTTACAATTATCTATTGTCTATGTGTCTGTGTGCACACGTCATGTCTAGCTTTTTTTTTTTTTTTACATTAGCCACAGCAGTAATGTTTCTCAGCAGAGATTTACCATTTTAGTTACCAGGATTTTAAAGAAAAAAAATGATGCACCTGAAAATAAAAATGCAACCAGTATAAAAGATGAAGCTTGTTCTATGTTACCCATGTGGAACATGTCCTATTAGATTCTGCCTCTTTTTCATGCAAGTCATAAAAACCTTGATAAATGTGGTGCGCTGCAGGTTTCTCTATAGATAGAATTGAAGTAGAAAGTCCATAGAGGAAACCTCTGCGAACTTTTTGTGAAAAGCGCTGCAGGAAAAACCACGATGCAGTGCCACCACGTTTTTTTTTCTCGCAGTGCTTTATTGCTGCAAGACGCTACATGGGCCCTTAGCCCTTTAGTGTTTTTGGCTGTTGTGGAAACACAGCAGGAGAAAAATAATGGGGGTAATTTATCATTCCATCTATGCCAGAAAAACCATTGTAAAGGGAAGATATTGAGGTGTACATTTGGCACAAGGCGCTTTCTTGTACCAAACATATTCCTCCTGCACCGATCCACGTCTTCTGTGGGACAAGGATCAGGATGGACCAAGGTGGGGACACCTTGGTCTGGCTAATTTACTAATACATATGCCAGTTTCCTTGCATGAGTTATATTAGAAATTTACGTGGTGTAAATTTACATTCTGGTACTGGAACCTCGGACAGATTTATGAAAAAGCCACAATGATCTTTATCTGTATTTTATTATGTTTGACCTTACTTAGGGAGCGTTCACACTACCGTCGGTGTCCGACATGTAGTGTCCGCTCCTAGTGTCTGCTCAAAATCTGTCACGGACACTAGGAGCGGACACTAGATGTGTCCGTGACACCTGTCATTCACTTGAATGGGCATCGGGTGCGTTCTTTTGCACTCCGTGCCCGTCCTTCCCTGTCCGCAAGAGAAGATGTCCGACTTCTCAAGCGGACAGAGGAACCCTGCATGCAGGGTTCCAGAAGGTAACAGGCCCTGTTTACTTACTGATACTCGCTCTTGCTCACGGCTGCCTGGGAAACAGAGGGCTGTGAGCAGGAGCAGGGATCGATAAGTGAGGCCATGTGCCCGCGAACCCCAAAAATATTGCTAACATTATACTCTTGGGTCTTTTTATATCCCAGAATATAATGATCAGAAGGCCAGGGGAGATGAGTAACATAAAAAAACACTGCTACTTACCTCTCTTGGGCTTCGGCAATCTTCTGGCCTATTTAGTGAAGTCCCTGATGTCAGGTGGGCCAGGCCAGCATCATTATGCATAAAGCATCAGGGAGTGTCCTGGAGCCAGGGAAAGGAAAGTAACAGTGTTTTTTTTTTATCTTTGTATCCTCCCCTGGGTCTCTGAAAAGACCCCAGAGTATAATTGTTCTTGGTTGGTTCACTATGCAGCATAATAGGGTGTGCAGGAGCCACGATGGGGCATAATAGTGTGTGAAGGGGCTACTATGGGGCATAATACTGTGTGGACAAGGGCCACGGTGGGACATTATACTGTTTGGAGGGACAGCTATGGGACATTATACTGTCTGGAGGCCACTTTGGGACATTATAGTGTGTATAAATGGGGTATTGTACTGTGTGGGGGCCAGGAAAGGGGACGCTATACCATGAAGGGGGGACCCATGTCAAAAGTTTGCTAGGGAGCCCAGTTTTTACTGTTTACATCACTGTGACACTTATTTATATCTCATAGCAGAAGTTGTATAGGGGTGCAGAGGTAGCAGTTGTATCCAGGCTCTGGTGACTTTGGGGGGGCTCAATGTCCCTCTGTCACATAAGAAGACACCAATATTACAAGTAGCATATGGTTTTGAGAAACTTTTTGTACTCCCAGGAGTTTTAAGTGACACATCTGGGTAGCATGAAATTTGGGATAGCAGAGAACCAGCCTAAATGAATAGGAAAAATACTGCAAACTAACATAAGTGATGCGGATATATATGGCAGAACCCTGACCTAAGTGCTATTGAGTAGGGAGGAGAACTTGGTAAACTGCTTAAGCCATAAAACTATAATAATCAGTGATGTAAAAATGATTAGTAATTATAATAAGAGCCAAGGTCATGTCTATTGCAGCAATGTGGAAGGATGAGGTCACGCTCTGAAATGTCTGTACACAGGTCAAAATCTGACTTCTATTGAAATGCTTATCGTAAGTGATCTCAAAGCTTTGTGTAAGGAGTCTTGAGCTTTACACCACACTCTGATGTAGCCGCCTGCTCTCAGTTGGGGTTACAATGTAATTTCTTTTTTTAGTAATGCCTCAGCAGGGATACAATAACCTGTACACAGAATACAAGACTGCATAGTAACCTGGATAGAGACAAAGCAATTTATATCTTTACTATAGACTTATCACCATTGATCTGATGACATTGGACTTGTAACGTAATTCAGCATCTATGGAAGGATAGTCTGAGGACCTTTTGCCATCCATTGTCTTATTCTTAAATGTTATTGCCAGATAGACATGTATTGGGTCTGTCAGGCTGGAAAAACAGACAAAAATAAGACATGTCCTATTTTTTCTATTAACTCACCTTTTTGACTATAATGGACTTTAAAAAAAGAAAAAAACGTCCATGGAGCATAAATGTAAGAGTATGTTCACGAAGCAGAAAATGAAGAGGAATTTGAGGCGTATATATCCGACTCAAATTCCTCTTCACTTTCCTCCCCCTGGATCCCAATGGCAGAATGCCGATGTTGAGCTTCAGCATTCCATTGCGGATTTCCATCTCCAGCGATAGACTCTGTGGTCCACTTAATAGTCTCAAGCCATGGACTCCACATTTGAAACAGCAAAATGCTTATTTTTTTCAGCATCCTGCTGCCTCTGATGGAAGAAAAAGTCATGACTGAAGAAACTTCCATCATGTTTTTTTGTTTTTTTTTTTACATTAGAGTCAATGTGAATGGACGTCACTTGGAGGGGGCTACATCTGCATCCGTCACTCTATTGCCATTATTGTCGATTGCTTTCACCCTATGACGGACATTTATAATGGTAGTGTGAATTTTAGTTTTCTGGGGCTGGAAAGCCCCTTTAACAGGATTTAACAAAATTGGTGGCTTAATAAAGTAGTTGACAGGGATAACTTTTTTTTATATTAGGATGGAGAAGGTGAAAAAAAAACAAAATTAAAAGAAACAACCATACTCACCTGTCCGTAGTGCTCTGATATCTCCCACGGTGGTCTGGTCTTGCTGCTCTAGTGTTTACTTGCAGCAGAAGTCCTCGACGCACTGTGACGTCCAGTGTATCAGCGGCCTAAAGAAAGGACACAGGATGGCGCTACCAATCAGCGGTCACATTCAGTGGGGACATTGATTAGAAAAAAAACACCGGAGCAGTGGGGACAGGTGAGTATGTTTGAGTATGGTTTTTTTCCCCACCTCCTCCGGCCTAATATAAAAAAAAATAACCCCTTTAAGCTTTCCAAAGGTATGATGACCTCATGATAACATTGTCTATGTCAAAAAAACTGAAGAAACAAAATATTGTATTGCTGACAAGGTTAAAAAGAGTCAGGACTATTACGTCCAACCTATCATCCTAAAGTGTGTTAGAGTTTACATCCATGTTTCTATGCCATGTACTTTCATTAGACAGAACAATGAACAGACCCAGCTGACAATTTACATGGCCGTGTAGGAATTTACCTCAATAGGATTCCACATGACATAAAGTGGTAGTGACAGTTGTCTAACAATGCCATATTGTCACACGGCTCATTCTAGTCATGCTGGCAAATTCACTTGTTGACCACAATGCAATGGCTGTGACCACATATAGGGCACTGGAGTCAAATAAGTTAACTCATTGTGTCACTGGAACAATCCCAGACTGCTCATAAATTCTGGTGAAAATTATGGAATCATGACACACTTATGTCGGCATTTTTGCTCTTTTATCGGCTTTATATGATGTGATGCAGTTTATACACTTTTAGCTGATTGGAATGTCACAGAATCTGCAGTGACAGTATCTTCATGCAGATAAAACAGGAAGAATGAATGGGCAAGACTAATGTGACAGGACTATTTTAGGCTGCATCATATGGCCTCGGCCAGCTCCCTTGCCTGCTACGCCCAGCGTACACTTTACTTATTCCCCACAATGCATTATATAATTTACAAGCTGGTAATTCCCAGGTACATTGCTGACATTTTTAGCTTTTTCGATGATCTCTCTGAAGGGCAGTATTTGATAGGAGTCACCCCCCCACCGAGCTTTATTGAAGCACGGGTCTGCACATTTTATAAAATTCCTAGAATCACACCAGGTTCTCTACAATGATATAAGCTGCACAATGGCAGGCTTTACAGCAGACGCCTACACACTAAAATGTGCGCGGCTGGATTGATAAGGGTCCACGGCCACTTATTACCAACCCTACAAATAAAATAGTCAAAGCTACAATTTCTCTCAGCACCTTCTAGTGGTAAAAATATAAGATTTCTCCCATTCTGATACGAATATGATGATGGGTTTATGGCTTCAAATGGTCAAAGAGGAATTTCCACCTTAACATACCAATTCATGATAAGTACCCTACCCGTAGCACTGCGATGGAACAAACCAGACACTTTTGTTCTCCATTCAACCAGAATTTTATATTTTTCTACCCCTAGAACAAGAGGGACTGCTGGGTGGCATTAATAAATGCAGATGACCATACACTGTATGTGCTTATCATCCTGTACTTGGTCTTGGTACATGTTTAGGACATGGCAATGAATCCTGGCACACCCTTAGACTACAATCACACAATAGGGAATAACGGCAGCATTAATTTCAGTCTCAGTGAATGGGGACTATTCACATAACCATTATTTTGACTGCCCGTTGTAATGGACCACCAAAGTATAGGTCATGTTCTATTTTTTCCCATTTTCATGTATTCCTCCATACTCTGAAATGTATGGGGGATCCGTGAAAACTGTTGCACTTCAGGTGCAAGATGGCTGTGAAAAATGGCCGTTTTTCATGGCCCTTTTGCACCTCTTTTGAGTCTCTAGCCTTAGACAAGGGAAGTGATAACACCCCCACACACACACTACCACCCCACCCCCCCCAATAGGTACTGGAGGTCCAATGTCTAGGGTCACTACCCTCGCTAACTCCAAACTTACCATTAAAACTAGTCTCAGAAAGGCAGGAAGAAGAAAGATGTACCCAAGGTGTACGCACACAAAATTCATTAGGCTTAGCATTGATGAATAAATAGTGCACAGTGGGACTAGTGGTCAAATACATCACACAGGGCTCTTTGGGCAACTTTTTATTTGATGTAGCTGTCCAGTGGTTCTGCTCTACACTGATATTCATGTGCCACCTCGGCCACACATGACTGTACCGAACTCCCTTTGGTTTCCCTTTCACTACTGTCCCCACATCACTTAGGGCCCCTTCACACAGAGTAAACGCGCGTGTATTTTGGCAAAATACACGTGTAAAAATCAGACTCCCATTGACATCAATGGCATTTTTTTTTACACATGTAAAAAAACACATCAAAATACACATAAAAATACATGTCAAAATACACGTGTAAAATGTCATTGAAGTCAATGGGAGTCTTATTTTAATTTTACACGTGTATTTTGCCAAAATACACACGCGTTTACTCCATGTGAAGGGGCCCTTAAAGGGGTTTTCTCAAACTCTCAGATTTTTAGTAAAATGTAATGTGTGCCTAATTGTTGGTTCTTGTATCCCATAGCTTTTACCTTTCTTTACCCCCACAGCCCCTATGATTTTTTTTTGAAACTGAGATAATAAAATTAGCAGGCTATAACCCTAAAACCACATTACCCATGATACCTCGTAAATGAAGACACATCCTCTTTTTTTAGTATTATGGGATCGGTAAATGTGAAAGTTCTTCTGCGCATCCTCGTCCTGTAAACCACGAACTACAGAACTTATGCACTGGCAGCCAGATCAAAACAAAGGGTAGGCGGTGAAGGAACTTGGGGCAATTTTTTCAATAGGAATACATTATAGATAAAGTCAATTACACTTTTTTGTGGAATGTTTTACATAAAATTAATGATGGGGAACCCTCTCATCAACGTGTAACTTATTTTCGCTATTGCACAGGGAAGGGTTTGTTATCTATTTCTCTTAGGGCCCCTTCACACGGAGGATACGCTGGCTGATTCTGAACGTGTAAACGTTCCGAATCAGTGCCGTTTAAAACAGATCCCATTGCTTTCTATGGGAGCTGGCATACGGGCGCTCCCCATAGAAATGAATGGGCTGCTTTTTTCCCTATTGCTTTCAATGTGATACGTTCAGAACCAGCCAGCGTATACTCCGTGTGAAGGGGCCCGAACGCTAACATATTCCACCCATATTGGGCTCACAATCTAAACTCCCTAATTCTATGTTATTTAGGGAAATGTTCTACTTTATTCTGGGTTGACATCTGTGTTGGTGCCTCCGCAGGTTATCAGTTTTTGTGATTAGTTAAAAGATCATAAATACTAATTAGTAGAGATGAGCGAACACTAAAATGTTCGAGGTTCGAAATTCGATTCGAACAGCCGCTCACTGTTCGAGTGTTCGAATGGGTTTCGAACCCCATTATAGTCTATGGGGAACATAAACTCGTTAAGGGGGAAACCCAAATTCGTGTCTGGAGGGTCACCAAGTCCACTATGACACCCCAGGAAATGATACCAACACCCTGGAATGACACTGGGACAGCAGGGGAAGCATGTCTGGGGGCATAAAAGTCACTTTATTTCATGGAAATCCCTGTCAGTTTGCGATTTTCGCAAGCTAACTTTTCCCCATAGAAATGCATTGGCCAGTGCTGATTGGCCAGAGTACGGAACTCGACCAATCAGCGCTGGCTCTGCTGGAGGAGGCAGAGTCTAAGATAGCTCCACACCAGTCTCCATTCAGGTCCGACCTTAGACTCCGCCTCCTCCGGCAGAGCCAGCGCTGATTGGCCGAAGGCTGGCCAATGCATTCCTATGCGAATGCAGACTTAGCAGTGCTGAGTCAGTTTTGCTCAACTACACATCTGATGCACACTCGGCACTGCTACATCAGATGTAGCAATCTGATGTAGCAGAGCCGAGGGTGCACTAGAACCCCTGTGCAAACTCAGTTCACGCTAATAGAATGCATTGGCCAGCGCTGATTGGCCAATGCATTCTATTAGCCCGATGAAGTAGAGCTGAATGTGTGTGCTAAGCACACACATTCAGCACTGCTTCATCAAGCCAATACAATGCATTAGCCAGTGCTGATTGGCCAGAGTACGGAATTCGGCCAATCAGCGCTGGCCAATGCATTCTATTAGCCCGATGAAGTAGAGCTGAATGTGTGTGCTAAGCACACACATTCAGCACTGCTTCATCAAGCCAATACAATGCATTAGCCAGTGCTGATTGGCCAGAGTACGGAATTCGGCCAATCAGCGCTGGCTCTGCTGGAGGAGGCGGAGTCTAAGGTCGGACCTGAATGGAGACTGGTGTGGAGCGATCTTAGACTCCGCCTCCTCCAGCAGAGCCAGCGCTGATTGGCCGAATTCCGTACTCTGGCCAATCAGCACTGGCTAATGCATTGTATTGGCGTGATGAAGCAGTGCTGAATGTGTGTGCTTAGCACACACATTCAGCTCTACTTCATCGGGCTAATAGAATGCATTGGCCAGCGCTGATTGGCCGAATTCCGTACTCTGGCCAATCAGTGCTGGCCAATGCATTCTATTAGCTTGATGAAGCAGAGTGTGCACAAGGGTTCAAGCGCACCCTCGGCTCTGATGTAGCAGAGCCGAGGCTGCACAAGGGTTCAAGCGCACCCTCGGCTCTGATGTAGGAGAGCCGAGGGTGCACTTGAACCCTTGTGCAGCCTCGGCTCTGCTACATCAGAGCCGAGGGTGCGCTTGAACCCTTGTGCACACTCTGCTTCATCAAGCTAATAGAATGCATTGGCCAGCGCTGATTGGCCAATGTATTCTATTAGCCTGATGAAGTAGAGCTGAATGTGTGTGCTAAGCACACACATTCAGCTCTACTTCATCGGGCTAATAGAATGCATTGGCCAGCGCTGATTGGCCAGAGTACGGAACTCGACCAATCAGCGCTGGCTCTGCTGGAGGAGGCGGAGTCTAAGATCGCTCCACACCAGTCTCCATTCAGGTCCGACCTTAGACTCCGCCTCCTCCAGCAGAGCCAGCGCTGATTGGCCGAATTCCGTACTCTGGCCAATCAGCACTGGCTAATGCATTGTATTGGCGTGATGAAGCAGTGCTGAATGTGTGTGCTTAGCACACACATTCAGCTCTACTTCATCGGGCTAATAGAATGCATTGGCCAATCAGCGCTGGCCAATGCATTCTATTAGCGTGAACTGAGTTTGCACAGGGGTTCTAGTGCACCCTCGGCTCTGCTACATCAGATTGCTACATCTGATGTAGCAGTGCCGAGTGTGCATCAGATGTGTAGTTGAGCAAAACTGACTCAGCACTGCTAAGTCTCTGCATTCGCATAGGAATGCATTGGCCAGCCTTCGGCCAATCAGCGCTGGCTCTGCCGGAGGAGGCGGAGTCTAAGGTCGGACCTGAATGGAGACTGGTGTGGAGCGATCTTAGACTCCGCCTCCTCCAGCAGAGCCAGCGCTGATTGGTCGAGTTCCGTACTCTGGCCAATCAGCGCTGGCCAATGCATTCTATTAGCCCGATGAAGTAGAGCTGAATGTGTGTGCTTAGCACACACATTCAGCTCTACTTCATCAGGCTAATAGAATACATTGGCCAATCAGCGCTGGCCAATGCATTCTATTAGCTTGATGAAGCAGAGTGTGCACAAGGGTTCAAGCGCACCCTCGGCTCTGATGTAGCAGAGCTGAGGGTGCACAAGGGTTCAAGTGCACCCTCGGCTCTCCTACATCAGAGCCGAGGGTGCGCTTGAACCCTTGTGCAGCCTCGACTCTGCTACATCAGAGCCGAGGGTGCGCTTGAACCCTTGTGCACACTCTGCTTCATCAAGCTAATAGAATGCATTGGCCAGCACTGATTGGCCAGAGTACGGAATTCGGCCAATCAGCGCTGGCCAATGCATCCCTATGGGAAAAAGTTTATCTCACAAAAATCACAATTACACACCCGATAGAGCCCCAAAAAGTTATTTTTAATAACATTCCCCCCTAAATAAAGGTTATCCCTAGCTATCCCTGCCTGTACAGCTATCCCTGTCTCATAGTCACAAAGTTCACATTCTCATATGACCCGGATTTGAAATCCACTATTCGTCTAAAATGGAGGTCACCTGATTTCGGCAGCCAATGACTTTTTCCAATTTTTTTCAATGCCCCCAGTGTCGTAGTTCCTGTCCCACCTCCCCTGCGCTGTTATTGGTGCAAAAAAGGCGCCAGGGAAGGTGGGAGGGGAATCAAATTTTGGCGCACTTTACCACGTGGTGTTCGATTCGATTCGAACATGGCGAACACCCTGATATCCGATCGAACATGTGTTCGATAGAACACTGTTCGCTCATCTCTACTAATTAGACCTGGTAGTTTAATAAAAAAAAATACATTGATTTAATTGCATTTGGATCATTTCCACCAAATATCCGCTGTTTTGGGCAGAGACAAAAGTCAGACTTCTAGCACTTCTGCGGAGCACAGCTGGCCTATACTACATATTACTAGACATTGCCTGCTAAAATTTGGTGATGGAATAAGCAAGTGATATATTAATTCACTAGTTCACTGGAGCAAAGCGGTCTCAGTTTACATATGTATGATGTATGGAGTCGGGGATAGAAGACAATTTATTCAGGATCTTGGCCTAGGAGATGACTATAGTTCCAGTGTTATGGACTGACAAGAATTTCAGTGATGTCTACTGTGACATTACATGTGCAGGTGTTGTAAGTAAAGAATCAGTTCAGATATGACAAAATGCAATTATTAGCAAAGCTACAAAACACGGTGACATTTGACATTTTATGAAGTGGAACAGATCTTAGCAAAATGCAGAGATCTGAGACCGGAAAATAATTTTTTTACATTTAAATTAAGTTCAACATTCTGTGCCAATTCATTAATACTTATAGCAGTCACAGCACCATTTTACTGATATAGAGCTCAATATTCTCTGTATACATAGGGTTAAATGATACAATTCTGCCTGCCTGAAACTGCCAATACAGGGACTCTATCAGTGTATTGCACACAGCTTCATTAGGGTGCCTTCACATGGAGTTATGCTCTGTGCTTTTTGTCCATTTTACATGTGTAAAAATACACGTGTAAAATGTAGTTAGCCATGGAGTTCAATGGCTTTTTTTTTTTTTTAACAAAAAGACGCGCGTTATATGAAAAAAAAACATTGAACTCAATGGCTTACTACATTTTACACGTCTATTTTTACATGTGTAAAATGTAGCAAAATGCGTGGAGCGTTACTCCATGTGAAGGCACCCTAATGGAGTTCAAGGCATCAATGGTATGCAGTAGGCTCCTGAGCACCCTCTAGTGGTGGTGGTTTTTGAACAGATTTTTATTTGGTAAAACAGCCCTGGTTATTTTAAAGACATAGTGAGAAATTCAGCACAGAGTCCTGAATGTATCTAGATTAATAAATGGGATGGTGTTCATAAGTAGACTTTAAGGTTAAGGCCCCACATAGCGTCTTGCAGCAAAAAAAGGAAAAACAGCTGTGACAAAGCATCACGGTTTTTCCCACAGCACTTTTCACAGAAAGTCTGCAGAGATTTCATCTATGGACTTTCTGCTTCAATTATACTTCTAGGGAAACCGCTGGCATTTCCGTAGGTATAATTGACACACTGCATGTATTTTTCCACAAAGTGGGGATGGGGATTCTAGTGAATCCATCCACTTTGCTGTGCCTGTTAAAAAGCCACTTTTTTCAGCTTTTTCACCACATGGGGCCCCGGCCTAAAGCAGACTTACTTCTGGCTGTCTCTATTCATAAGCAGAGCCTTAACCATGGTATACGATAAGATAAGATAAAATAATCCTTTAATAGGCCCACATTGGGGAAATTTCAGCATGTTACAGCAGCATAGTAATACAGGTACAGGATAATACACAGTAATATAATACAGACGTAGGCAGTGGGGCACGCATATGCTGAGAAGAGAAGATATACTAGGAGTCCATGGCAGCTAAGGAAAAACGGAAGAGAAAGAGGAAAACCTCATGGTCATCGTCATAATCATTAGTTCTCTGTGCGGCGTGATCTTCGCTTGGTCTGATGTAGATTATACAGCCTGGTCGCGGTTGGAAGGAAGGACCTGTGATAGCGCTCCTTCTCACACTTTTGGTGAAGCAGACGGTCACTTACAGTGCTGCCAAGTCCCATCAGGGTCCCATACATGGGGTGGGATTTGTTCTCCCACATGGCGGTCACTACAGACAGTATCCTTCTGTCACCCACCACCTGTACTGGGTCCAAGGGGCTCCCCAAGACAGAGGTGGCCCTCCTGATCAGCCTGTCAAGTCTATTTCTGTCCCTGGTTGATATACTGCTCCCCCAGCAGGCCACACCGAAAAAGATGGCTGAAGCAACCACAGAGTTGAAGAAGGCCCTAAGAAGTGTCCCCTGGACTCCGAAGGCCCTCAGCCTCCTGAGCAGATAGAGTCTGCTGTGGCCCTTTCTGTGCAGCACCTCCAGGTGATCAGCCCAGTCTAGTTTATTGTTGAGTATCACGCCCAGATACTTATAGGTCCTGACTATCTCAATACATATTCCTTGGATCTCTACTGGGGTTGGAGCACCTCTCCATTTACAAAAGTCCACCACCATCTCCTTGGTCTTCCCAGCATTAATCCTGAGCTGGTTCTGCTGGCACCATTCAACAAACTCCCGGTTTAAGTCTCTGTATTCCCTATCGTCGCCATCAGTGATAAGGCCTACTATAGCAGAGTCATCGGAGTACTTCTGTAAGTAACAGCTGGATGAGTTGTGCCTAAAGTCAGCAGTGTACAGTGTGAAGAGAAATGGGGCAAGAACTGTACCTTGTGGTGCCCCCGTACTACAGATCACAGTGTCAGACACACAGTCCCGGGCTCTCACATACTGAGGGCGGTTTGTGAGGTAGTCTAGTATCTAGTTGGACAGGTGATGGTCCACTCCACCAAGGTTCAGCTTCTCCCTCAGCAGCCCTGGCTGAATGGTGTTGAACGCACTGGAGAAATCAAAGAACATTATTCTCACAGTGTTCCCGTGTTTCTCTAGGTGAGAAAGCGCTCTATGAAGAAGGTGGATGATGGCGTCATCTACCCCAATGCCCGACTGGTAGGCAAACTGAAGGGGGTCCAGAGCGGAGCTCACTAGGGGGCGTAGGTGTGTCAGGACCAGTCTCTCTAGGACCTTCATCAGGTGGAATGTCAGTGCTACAGGTCGGTAATCATTGTAGCCCATCGGGTTGGGTTTCTTTGGGACTGGTACCACGCAAGATGTTTTCCACATTCGAGGTACCACTCCCAGCTTTAGACTCACATTGTACATGTGCGTAATAATGCCACCTAGCTGGTCACTGCACATTTTAAGAATTCTTGCGCTTATACCATCAGGTCCTCCAGCTCTGTCTGCTTTAATCTTCTTCATTTCCTTACACACCAGAGACTCCTGCAGGATCAGATAATGTGATTTGCTAGCACTCCAATGGAAGATCTGCAATTGGGCCCATACCTACCTTGTGCCACTTCTAGTTTCATATTTTATATGGCAGAGGTCCAGTGGAGACTACTACCTCTGCTCCCTCAATAGCTACACACATGACCCTGTCTCTTGGGAAAGAGACTGGCAGGCTTCAGCTTATTAAAGAGAGTTCTCCCCATCTTGGAAAAGTATAGCATATCCACAGGATGTGCCATAAACATTGTACAGATGTGTCTTCCATCTCTGGGACCTGCACTTATCTTGAGAACAGGATAAGGAATTGCTGGAGATGTTGCAGATTTTTCACAGTTTTTTTTTTTTTTTCTTTTTGAGCCAAACACAGGAGTGGTTACAAAAGATAAGTATAATCCACTCCTGGTTTTGAGTAAAAAAAACCAAAAAACATGGGATTAAGATCCCATATTTTGTTTTTGTTTGTGTTCTTACTTAAAACCAGGAGTGGATTATATTTTGCTTTTGTAGCCAGTACGCTAGGTTCACACCTGTGTTTAGGGTTTCCATTATTCACGTCCGCTTGGAGAGCTGAAAAACAGAAACCCAATCTGCTTAAAAAGAGGGTAATTGCGGACCCCATAGACTATGACGTTTGCGGTGTTTCCATCCAAAAAATGCAGAGAAGAGGCCTGCTTGCAGGATTTCTCTCTCCATTTTTCCAGTGGAATAGGGGACAGAATCCACAGATGGGCAAAAAGTACAAAATCTAGCCTTAGATAGGAAAAACTTTATAAATGTTAAATAAATAAAAAATCATAGGTTCTACTACGCTGCACTCATACAAGACAAGGAAGCGGAGTTCTATGGTTATTTTTCTTATGTACCTCATGTTGTGGAGCTGCTCCAGTGTGACTAGAAAGTATACCTCTGCTGAATTTTCATAATTTGAGGAAGTGTGCTGCTTATTGAAGTCCTGGTACCTTAAGGGGGCATTAACATGGAGGTAGTTGGCGCGGATTCCTCCACAATAACTCTCGGCAGAATCAGCGCTGATAAAAAAAAAAGACTCCCATTGACTTCAATGGGTTCCGTTTTCCACGCGGTACACATTAAAATCAATGGGAGGCTTTTTAACTCATTGATTTCAATGTGTTCCGCGTGGAAACCGGTACCCATTGAAGTCAATGGGAATCTTTTTATCAGCACTGATTCTTCCGCGAGTTATCGTGGCAGAATCAGCGCCAACTTCCTCCGTGTGAATGCCCCCTTAGGCTGAGGTCCCACGTTGCAGAAATACAGCTTTTTTTGTTGTTGTAGATTTTGCTGCATTTTTTGAGCTGAAGCCAAGAATGGCTAGAAATGGAATGGGAAATCTTTAGGAAGTTCTTATACTGCAACATGGGGCCTCAGCCTTACTCACTGTGTAGTATTAGCCTAAACCTAACGTATGACCAAAGATCTCCCTTGGTCTAATACAGAAATGGATATACACTTCTATTCATATAGCCTGCCTGGTCAACTGCAGGGTAATGGCTCCTCTGTAATAATACCAAGTACTAATAAGACCGGACAGGCGGGTTTCCTGAAATGTTAATATATAAAGAAAAGTTCACCGACAACCATTAGTGTTATTTATCAGTGTATATTTCAGTCAGATACATTTTTATGCACAGATTACAGCCTGGGGAAACGTATGCTGACATTTACAACAATGGATAGCAGGTAAAGTATTCAGTGTAATATCCGGTTATATCCTCGGTTACAAAATGAGGATTTGTTAACTTAGAATTCTAAACCGAAGGAATAAAACTTGTTTTAATTCAGACGGAAGGACAATTAGAGTAGAACTGGCCATAAATATTGCATGTAGTGTAAGATGGATGATCCTTATGTCATCTAAGGTGTATGGGGTCTTGGTGATTCTCCCCCAGTGGAAATAAGGATCAGGATGGTGTATTGTATTTGCCTTATTCTTTTGCTTGCAGGTTGATAAGACATAGGCCAGGTATGACAATCCCCATGTTTCAGAAAGCGAGATAGCTGATGGCTTTACAAGTGTTCAGCCAACAACTATCTCATATATGGCCAGCTTAACTTAGTACACTTAGTTGCAGAAATTTATCCAACCAAAATCTATTCCCTACATCTGAATGGAGTTGTTGAAAAAGGGATCTACAGATTATATATTAATGTTTATTCTTAAAAACAAATAAAAATTCCCTTTGGGAACATACCTTGAAATTCTCTAAGCAAACATGTCTAAGGGTGAATAAATCCAACCTGGCAATGTTTGCATCAACAAAGGAGTTTAGGCTTTTGGGCACGAGCACCAAATATTTCTAAACTCTGAAATTCCAGGTAATGGGTTTAATACAATTAAGAAGTAAGTTATTGATATGTCCATGCACAGAGGGCATTCATAGTCACATCACACATACATGGAAAATGGATTTTGTCTTTTGTTTAAAAGGGAAGACCCCTGCAGTGAAGGCTTGAAGGTCAGAGTTCACAGGTTACATGTGCTCTGGGTGGTTCTGGAGACAGGTTATGAATTCAGTCACTGGTTTTTTCTCATAGCAGATCTGATATACAGCAGTGAAAAGTGGAAACCTAGAAGACAAACATAATGAGGTCAGAGATCCGGATAATAAATCCTGTTTTTCCAGGCGTGACTGAATAAGATAATGGAATTACACACATTAATAAAGTGATAAAACATTTTGTATATTATATTATTATTAATATATATATATATATATATATATATATATATATATATATATATATATATATATATATATATACACACACACACACACACACACACACACATACAAAACACACACATACATACACATATAAACACATGCACGCACTACACTACACTACACTACACTTTTTGGTAACAAAAGAAAAGGGGGGGCAACCTCTACACTGGCTGCACTGGTGTAAATTGTTATAAAGAAACCGAAAAAAAAAAAAAGGAATACTCATCTGTCCCTGGCGATATGCTCTGGTCAACTCATGTGACAGAGTTCACAGCACCGCAAGCTGTGAGGCTCACATGACCACTCCAATATGTCATCAGTGCCTACCTGGTGACTACTGATGCCACTGTTTGATCTGAATGGTCACGGCTTCCAGCAGCACGAAACCAGCATGCAACGGAAAGAGGACTGGGAGCAGACAATGGTGCACTGGAAGCAGGCTTTTTTTTTCTTTTACACCCACCCTGGGCACCACAGAGGTTGTTTCAAATCCTTGACAACCCCTTTAACAGGTACATTTAAGAATAAAAAGGTTTGTATATTGCATTAGCCTTCTTACTGACTTTTTCCAAGGAGCAAAAAAAAAACAAAAAAAAAAAACAAACCCTCTAAAACTAAGAAAAAAAATATAGCAAAAAAGATACCGGGGTAATTGCAATGTATTACAAAAATTCTACATTTTACATGTGTATACCATTTAGCCAATGTTAATGACAAAGCAGGCAATTTATTACAGAAAAGACAAAAAAATGCACTAAAAAGACTAATAAAGTGATTTCATAAAGGAAAGACACATTCAGTTCTTCATTACATTTACATTTTTTTTGCAGGAATCACAGTCTCAGCATGAAGAACACGGGGACTCTCAGCTTGGGAGACCTGATCTTGTGTCACACAGGCCTTAGATGTCACACAATGAGGAATGTTTCTGTCGGCGTTGAGCCTGATACACTAGATGACTCATTTACAGAGTTTTGTTAATAAGCTCAGGGTAGGAGAGATTCAATGGCAGGAACACTCGAGTGCACACGGCTAGCACAAACATATAGGCAGCTGCACTGATACATTCACAGCAGCAAATTAACACCCACCATAGCTCAAACAATAGACCATAGAAGATATAAATTTCGATCCCTGCTGTTACCAAATTTAAAATCAGTCAGCAGACGTCTCCATACCCCTGAGAAGAAACCGGGAGCGTGCTGTGCCCACTATTGATGTGGTAACTTGTGAGTGACAGCGGCTGATTTACTTTTCATTGTGTCTATTATGTCTGGTAATGTGCGGCATTGCTATAAAACCATTCAGACGGCACATATACAACAATTATTGTTATTACAGCCAGGAAATTCTATGCAGATGTGTGCGGGGAGGTATGCGTTAGGGACTGACGGATTACCACAACCGATAGGATTAGATAATAACTATGAACGAAGGGTTGTACATGCAACAACCGATAGGATTATATAATAACTATGGACGAAGGGTTGTACATGCAACAACTGATAGGATTATATAATAACTATGGACGAAGGGTTGTACATGCAACTGTGCAACTATGTGGCCATCCAGATATCAGATTTGCTTACTTTTACATAATACAAATGGTTTGGAAAAATGTATTTGATGCTTCTCTGCACACTGGTTCAGAATATTTGGCTATAGGCTATGTACTGGCTATTCTTACGTCTACAAAAAATGGCCAGGCACAGAAAAAAACTATACTAAGTTTGTTCACACTACAATTTTTTAGTCCACCGCTCCCATCTGTCATGGGATGAGAGCAACAGCCATTATAAGAGCTCCGTCCTCAGTTGTCTGACTTCATTCACCCCAATGTAAAAAACATGGCTGACGTTTCTTTCATCATGTTTTTCTACTTTTCTGATGGAAGAAAAAATAAATCTGCATGCAGGACTTTCTTCCCTTACAAAAATGAACAAACATGACGTAAGAAAGTGTCAGTCATGTGGTTTCCATTATAGGCAATGGGAAAGGACAGACCGATGACGAATGACAGCAACAGACTCATAACGGCAGCCCAATGGATGTTAGTGGACACGGCTTCTTTACAAAAATGCAAAATGGAAAGCAATTTTCCCCACTATATTTTCAATATATTTTTTTTCTTCCATGTTCGATTGTTGGGCATCGGAGCACAGGGACCTCAGAAGTTACAAAACCTGGGGCACCCTGCTCACTTCATAAACACAATCTCAGCATTGAAACCTTTTGCATTCAACTTTTGGGGAATATGTCTGCAAATAGGATACAGCCGTAAACACACCAAAAAAAACACTGCAAAACAAAACACATACCCCTCAAGATTGTTCCACTTTACAGATAGAAATTAGGTAATGTGCCAAGCGCACTTCTGTCACAACATCATGTAGACAAAACACCACATTGGGTAAGACCGTCTGTCTTGTACTTACTTCTCTACCATGTTTTTGCTCTTGAGGATGTGGTTGAGCTCGGCGGAGGTCTGTGGTCCTTGGAGTTTTTGTCCATTAAGCATTTCGTTCTCCAGCTGCTCTATAGACTGGAATAGAAAAAGTAAGGCCTTAGGACTTTACTGCTTGAAGGCAAGGATTTCCATACTACGGCCACATAGGCTATACACAGTGTTACGTTATAGATATTCCAGTTGTCAAATAGTGCCAGAACGGTTAACATCCACATAGGTTTGCCAATATCATGGTGTCTGATAAAGATATACTCAAAGCCACAAACACAAACCAAGGAATAATGACAGGGGAGAATCTTCGGATACTAGTACTGCCACACATCCAGCCACTAATATACAATACACTTGTCCAAGCCTGAATTTACCTATAAGCCCATAAGGCGGCTTTGTGGAAGGCAAAAATTATACAGTCCTATGAAAAAGTTTGGGCACCCCTATTAATCTTAATCATTTTTAGTTCTAAATATTTTGGTGTTTGCAACAGCCATTTCAGTTTGATATATCTAATAACTGATGGACACAGTAATATTTCAGGATTGAAATGAGGTTTATTGTACTAACAGAAAATGCGCAATATGCATTAAACCAAAATTTGACCGGTGCAAAAATATGGGCACCTCAACAGAAAAGTGACATTAATATTTAGTACATCCTCCTTTTGCAAAGATAACAGCCTCTAGTCGCTTCCTGTAGCTTTTAATCAGTTCCTGGATCCTGGATAAAGGTATTTTGGACCATTTCTTTCTACAAAACAATTCAAGTTCAGTTAAGTTTGATGGTCGCCGAACATGGACAGCCCGCTCTCAAATGATCTGAAAACAAAGATTGTTCAACATAGTTGTTCAGGGGAAGGATACAAAACGTTGTCTCAGAGATTTAACCTGTCAGTTTCCACTGTGAGGAACATAGTAAGGAAATGGAAGACCACAGGGACAGTTCTTGTTAAGCCCAGAAGTGGCAGGCCAAGAAAAATATCAGAAAGGCAGAGAAGAATGGTGAGAACAGTCAAGGACAATCCACAGACCACCTCCAAAGAGCTGCAGCATCATCTTGCTGCAGATGGTGTCACTGTGCATCGGTCAACTATACAGCGCACTTTGCACAAATATAAGCTGTATGGGAGAGTGATGAGAAAGAAGCCGTTTCTGCACGTACGCCACAAATAGAGTTGCCTGAGGTATGAAAAAGCACATTTGGAGAAGCCAACTTCATTTTGGAAACAAAGATTGAGTTGTTTGGTTATAAAAAAAGGCGTTATGCATGGTGTCCAAAAAGAAACAGCATTCCAAGAAAAACACTTGCTACCCACTGTAAAATTTGGTGGAGTTTCCATCATGCTTTGGGGCTGTGTGGCCAATGCCGGCACCGGGAATCTTGTTAAAGTTGAGGGTCGCATGGATTCCACTCAGTATCAGCAGATTATTGAGAATAATGTTCAAGAATCAGTGACGAAGTTGAAGTTACGCCGGGGATGGATATTTCAGCAAGACAATGATCCAAAACACCGCTCCAAATCCTCAGGCATTCATGCAGAGGAACAATTACAATGTTCTGGAATGGCCATCCCAGTCCCCAGACCTGAATATCATTGAACATCTGTGGGATGATTTGAAGCGGGCTGTCCATGCTCGGCGACCATCTAACTTAACTGAACTTGAATTGTTTGTCCAAAATACCTTTATCCAGGATCCAGGAACTGATTAAAAGCTACAGGAAGCGACTAGAGGCTGTTATCTTTGCAAAAGGAGGAATATTAAATATTAATGTCACTTTTCTGTTGAGGTGCCCATACTTTTGCACCGGTCAAATTTTGGTTTAATGCATATTGCACATTTTCTGTTAGTACAATAAACCTCATTTCAATCCTGAAATATTACTGTGTCCATCAGTTATTAGATATATCAAACTGAAATGGCTGTTGCAAATACCAAAATATTTAGAACTAAAAATGATTAAGATTAATAGGGGTGCCCAAACTTTTTCATAGGACTGTACATATGTAAAGGAGTCACAGTGCTGTGGGAATGACAGGAGGACACCCAATGAAGGACAAGGGGTTGACTACTAAGGGCACTAGATGATGTATTTATGATGTATGATGCTTTAATGTGCAAGTACAACCAAAACAGTAGATAATTGTAGATAAATATGAAAAGACATGTATAATTAAAGAGTCATAAACTTGTAGGTACAAGCCAGTCCACATCTGCCGCGGTCTGAGATAGAAATCCTGTATGGCACGCGTTTCTTACATAATCTACTCCTGCACTAATCTCAGTTACTCTCATTAAATTCTATATAGGAGTCAGGAGACGCACAAACATATATCTCCCACCATGTCCTCCTGTAGCCAGCTGGATTGTATAGAAGGACTAAACCTGTACCAAAATGTGTGTTAACAATACAAGGATTTAAAGGGGTTTTTTCAGCCCCAGATGGAGTTTTCACACTGATGTGATCCTTGGGGGTCCTACACCTGAACCCTGCACAGATCAGCTCTTCAGCTGTAACTTACATTACCTTATACCTATCAGCATGGTTTACCTGTATAGCTGCCATAAAGGACAACTAATAAGGACCGATTATTACCTACATATTACAGGTAACCATAGTGTTCGGATGGAAGTACATATTGACGCCCCTGACTTTGAGATCATTTGTAAACTGTATTAATTTTAATATGTAATCATATTGTATAAAAATGGTAAAATCATTATGTAAAGTAGTAAAGATGGAGCAATGTAACATGCAAGATTGTACTACATTAAATAATCCATAGGTGGAGCCATGTGCTTTATAACATATAGCCCATGTAATAGATAGGCATTTCTTTTGATCAATATGCTGACATAGAAGTCCCGGCAGCTCCATACATCTCTGTACAATACTCAGTGTTAGGGATGTTTTCCCCAGAAGCATTGGTAACTCACAGCCGTTGATATTGCTAATGCAGATATGCCACATGTGAATACAGCTTAGCAATTGGAGACACAGGCTATAAGTAAAAATATACTGGATACAAGACTCCTAGAAGCTGTCTAGAATGATTTAAAGAATGAAGGAAGAAGTAGAGATTTTATGATTTATTTGAACTTTAGTCTTATTTCCTGGCAAGAAACACAATTGCACAACATTGTACAAAGTGTAGAAATGAAGTGAAACATACTTAGGATACAATTTTAGATACAGAATCAAATAGCAAAGTTCATGGCTATCACCAGAATATGGGTTACGCTTAGTCCACTTACGGTAGGGACTGACTTCATGTGTCTGCTTCACTTCAGATGGAATGTATACTAAGAAAATGTTTGCTTTTTTGTGATTTTCATTTTTATAAATTGACTTTTATAGAGGTTTCATGAAACTATAATAAAAATTACTACTGAAATTGTCAAATTGTTCTGTTTTCGCTCTAGTTTCTGAGCCTCATTGCAGGCGATCCTAACACTTTCTATTCTGTAGAGATTACTTTAGTATGCATCACATTATCAACATAGGCAGGATTACAAAAGGAGGTTAAAGGGATTTCCCGGGTCTAACACCTGACACATGGGCACAGCAGCTGACACACAGAGAACGGAGCAGGAAGCAGACAGCTCTGTTCTCTGTGTAGTGGCCAGAACTGGTACTGCATTTATTTGAATGGGAGTTAAAGCTGCAGCGATACAGTTCCACATTATACCCCATTAACATGAATAACGTAGAATCCAGTTCTGACAATAGATAATGGAAACAGCTCTACTCCTCCCTGAACAGTAACCTATAGAAGGATGTTCACGGCTGCATTAAAATCAATCAATGTAAGTAGGGCCATTCACATGGGCAATTTTTTAGTCGTTTTCACAGATACCTCAATAAACTCAAATTATGAGGGATCTGTTAAAATGGATTCCCCACAGATGCAAAATGACCATGAAAAAAAAAAAAGTTCCTTTTTGTTCCATTTTGCAGAGTTATTGTCTGAATAGAGGCCTAGATTAAATTTCAGTATGACAGGGTCAAATTCAGAACTATACATGAAGAGGCATCTATAGGAGGAATATATATGCATTTACCTTGCCAGTACGGGCAAATGCTTCACCAACTTTTCTGTTCCTGCCTCCGTAACATGTGGTGATGAGATCGGCCACGCCGCAGCTCTCCAGGAAGGTGGCAGATGTAACCGGTCCAGCACAAAACAATTTGGAGAAGGCGATCATCTCCATCAACCCGAGGCGGATGACGGCAGCTTTCGTGTTATCTCCAAAGCCAAGTCCATCACAGAAGCCAGCTCCAACAGCAACAATGTTCTGCCAAGAGAGTCATACAATTGTCAGTCATGTATCCAATATCTGTGGACACCTCAACTATAGTTTACATAGAACGATATGTACGAGGATGTGGGATGTTCGTTTCCATAAGCAACTCTCTAAGAGACATGTAGATTGAGCCATCTATGGGCACAGTGATATGCACTGAGGTCTATGCTAAGACAACCCCTTAAAGGGAACCTGTAAGCTTGTTATAAACTCAATAATCCCAGTACCTTGTAGAGGAGATTGTACAGTTTCCAAATAAGTCTCTTTTACTCAGTTTGAGCCCAATTTTCATGTAAACTGTGGTTTTATCCATATGCAAATGAGGGTTAAACAAATTTAAGCTTTGGTCTCCGCTATAGATTTCAAGGCAGAGAATCTTTACCTTCTTTTGCATAGGAATAAAATAGTGAGTTACATGAAAATGGGTCTCCAAAGCCGGATAACAGCGGCATATCTGGAAACTGTAGAACCACCTTCCAGGATAGGATACATAGCAGCTACTATGCGGCCCAAGAAGTAAAGGGGCTGATTTCCACAGGGATCTAGGGTATAACTAGTGAGAACTATGGATTATAGAAGGGGATGTGGAAAACTGAATGGGTCTCCATTATTTTTCTGGAAAAGAAAGAGGAAAATTACATATCTATAAATGAGGCACTCAACAACTTTCCTCTTTTTTGGTATAGTACATAGCATACATGAGATGAACCCCATATTTTTATATGTGCTGTCCGCTATGAGTTTTGTTTAGAGTCCATTACTTTACTGTGACATCATAATGCCTGTATTATTATTACTTTTTTCATGTGTCATATCATAATGTACAGTTTCTGTATATGTGCATTATCCTTGTGCTATTATGTCATTTTATGTATTATTCCTGTACTGTGACATCACTGTGTATATTATCTCTGTACTGTGACATCACTGTGTGTATTATATCTGTACTGTGACATCACTGTGTATATTATCCCTGTACTGTGACATCACTCTATACATTATCCTGTACTGTGACATCACTGTGTGTATTATCTCTGTACTGTGACATCACTGTGTATATTATCCTGTACTGTGACATCACTGTGTGTATTATCCCTGTACTGTGACATCACTGTGTATATTATCCCTTTACTATGACATCACTGTGTATATTATCCCTGTACTGTGACATCACTGTGTATATTATCCCTGTACTGTGACATCACTGTGTATATTGCAATCATGGACCAAGCTCTTCAGAAGAGAAGTACACAGGCAGCGCTTATCCAAATGAAACTTTTAATAAACACCAGCACAACGCGTTTCGGGCTCCTCAGGCCCTTTCTCAAGTGCAAAAATTTTCCTTCCTCTATGAACGAGAGGACTCTCGTTCATAGAGGAAGGAAAAAAAATTTTTGCACTTGAGAAAGGGCCTGAGGAGCCCGAAACGCGTTGTGCTGGTGTTTATTAAAAGTTTCATTTGGATAAGCGCTGCCTGTGTACTTCTCTTCTGAAGAGCTTGGTCCATGATTGCTGTATTCCCCACGTCTTTTTGACGTCACTTCAGCTGCTATCCTTCCTAAAGTGGTTTATGTGCATATAGGTTGTTGTGAATACACAACCTAATAAGGTGAGAGGCCATCTTTTCACCTATGCAACATCTTTATTCCTTCATTTGAAATACTACACTAGGGTCGGCTCGGCGCCCTGTTCTTTTTTCTTTTCTTTCATCACTGTGTATATTATCCCTGTACTGTGACATCACTGTGTATATTATCCCTGTACTGTGACATCACTCTATACATTATCCTGTACTGTAAAATCACTATATGTGTTGGCCCTGTGTGTAGAGGAGTCCAAAATATTCCTACACTTTAAGTTCTAAACTTTCTGCTTACGGTGGCCATGGTAGAGTGGGGCCCATACAAGTTGTGCTATAGGGCCACATAGTTACTGGTGACACCAGTTCAGAATGATAAACATCAGTTACACATGGTACAATATAAAAGACACAACATGGATAAAAGCAGAATACAATGTACAATTATCAATGGCAAGACATTGCAGTAACAGGAGTGTGAAAAACAATAAAAACTGTTCTACAATATCGGCAGCTTGAAATTGGTTATCTTGGCTTAGTTTACTGAATGCAGCCTATTAATTCATGTCTGTCCTGATCCATATACAGCTGTTCACTGTCCCAACCAATCCATTGCTCAGCGGAGCAGAATGTTCTTACATTATTGTAATAAGCCTGATCGCAGCAGATGGAAGGCAGGACACTAAAGCTATAGACGCAGGAATCCCCTCTAATGAAATCACATTAAATAAAACACAAATTAAACTATAATTAAATTCTTCACACTTATTGAGCATTTACAAAACTTCTAATCTGGCCTTTTATTTCACATTGAATGAAGTCTGCACCGCTTGACTGCAGCTGTATATAGAGACAACCTGGATGCTGTCAGTCTGGTCTAGCTGTCCACCCTCCTAAAAAGATCAACATTTTATATATAAAGGAGATACACGTCTAAGATCTACAAGGCCTTTATTATGCCATACACATTGCTAGATGGGTCAGCAGCTATATACTGTATATAAACATATATATTGTGTAGTTATACGCATATCTGAGCTTGCAACACCCTCTGCAGATTAGGTATATGGGAGAACATGATTGTTAGAGACTTTCGACAAGGAACAACGGCTTTTGTCATTATCTCCCCGTTTCTGATTCCTTAAGAGGACAATTTAAAGAGATTGTACATCACATGTATAGCCTTCATATACACCTAGTAAAAATGTTGCTATTCAGATCAGTGGAGGTAGATAAGACAAGTAAGATTTTGCTCTCTGTTCAGTCCTTTGAGGTGGCATGAGAGCTATATTCCTCTGTACTGAACGAAACGGCCCCATTAGGAGGAGATTAGCAAGTAATAAGGCTGGTTCTGTAACACCCATAGGGGAGAGTATGGGAATTAAGGAGGACAACATGAATGCCCAGTCTGCCCTTTCCTATTTGTGTCTTGACTGGTTTGCTTGCACTTCTACATATTAGATGTTAGAAGAATCCAAAAAAGTTGACATCAAAAATGTAAAATGTAAGTTTTAAAAAAAAATTAGTAATCCCTTAACTCACCATGAGCTCCAGCCTCGATACTCCCGTGTTCCCTGAATCACTATTTTGACCGACTAGACTGAAGTCAGTTGTTTGTACAAAAGGACATACCAGAACAATGCATGATGGGGAGAAGTTTAACAAACCTAATAGATATTCAATGTGTATAGAATATTGCATGACGGTGGTATCCTTGTAAGTATGCTAAGACGTTTGCTGAATTTCTTTTAGAATTTTTTTATCACTTATTTTATTTGGCCACTTTGATCTGTGCAATTTACAGCTGTGTACTGGAAAAAGTAATAATGGTTTAATATTAAAGGGGTGTTCTGGGCTAAAAGATAGACCTCTACAAATTTGATATTTGTGACCTGACACCCATCCAACGCTTCCACCTGACAGCTGTTCTCAGCAGCTGATCCACAGAGAATGGAGCAGGAAGCAAACAGCGCTGTTCTCTGTATAGTGCTGGAACTGAGTCACTGCAACTTAGATCTCCCATTTAAATGAATGAGAGCTGGCCTACAGTACTTGAACTGGCCACTACACAGAGTTGGAGAACAGAGCCATCAGCTTATTTGCCCATTCTATGTGTATCAGCTACTATGAACAACTGGGTGTATTGATATGATTTATCTGAAAATATCCTCAATATTTCTAGCCTGGCAAACCCCTTTATGCTCTGTGCATTCTCAGGTTAGGAATACAGTACATGGTCCTACTCAGTGATTCCTGGATTTCTGTATATGGGTGGGTATATTGAGGTAGCCGGCCATCACTCAGTAGTACCATCCACTGGTTCCTAAGCCATACACAAACCTATATATCAATCTGCTCAGCTCCTCCTGCTCTATAACATACTACCTACAGACTGGATAGCATTTTCAATTTGTCAGGTTCCCTTTAAGCCTGTGTTAATTTTTTCATCATGTGACAACTGGATATATGTGTAGAGTGCCTATGTATATGTGTAGAGTGCCTATGTATATGTGTAGAGTGCCTATAGGCCTCTGAGACAGAAGGGTAGTACACTGTGTAGTAGTAGTATATATATATATATATATATATATATATATATATACACACACACAGATTATATATATTTTGGAGCACACGGTAACCTTGAATCTATATAAGTTATTTCTACATTCTTTACACCATTCTAATCCTCTTATATTTGAGGCTTTGTGTTGCTCACTGCCATGTTACCAGCAACGAAACACAGCATTGTAAATTCAATAGCAGATTCTAACAAATGCCTATTCCGGCTGGGAATAAAGATCTCAGGTGAGAATAAAGTTACATTAACCGCTTGTTTAAACATTAACTAAATAAAGCACCATTGAAACTCAAAGCCTGGCAGTAACAGGGCAAGCAGCAAGCACAAAGCCAAAGTCAATAGTTCTCGTTTGCATAATAGTAAGTAAACAGCCTTGTTTGTGACCAGAATCATTATCATTAAATGGCCACCAAGCTTGCCAACCGTCTGGCGTTAGCTCGGGCACTGACGCTTCAAGAAGCTTTTTCCAGATTCAGATCTGTTACAGTCTTGGAAATATATGCTAGGTAATGGCGAAAAATACCGCTTTGTGGTATATACACGAGTATACAGAAGAGGTTTCTTTGCTAACATTCTATGCCATACCGGTAGATCTGCAGTTATAGATTGTGAAATGGGAGAAGCGCCATGTTTATGCAAAGAAAGCATGAAGGAATTGTCATTACGCTCAATGGGAATTCACAACACCCCTTTTTTCTCAATGAGTTTCTGTAATTGATCTGTGCCAAAAGCTGGGCACCTGTTTTACATAGTTATAGGGGGAGAGTCCCAAGCAGGAGCCCCACTCTTTGCTAACTACACTGCTTCTTAGGATAGGTCATCAATATCAGATCAGTGGGGGCTGATACCCAGCAATCCCACTCATCAGCTGTTCCCGGCAGCTGATACACAGAGAATGGAGCAGGAAGCAGACAGGTCTACTTGTAACTGATCCAAGTCACTGCAACTTACATTAGGTCCTGTTCATGTAAAGCTGCAACACCCTGATCTGGACACTACACACAGAACAGAGCGGTCTGCTTCTTGACGGCAATTGATCAGTGAGGGTATTTGTCCCTTCACTCCCATAAGTCATCTTTTGATTTTGGGATCTTGTACACCCTCCACCCATTAAATATACTTTGTGACCCCCGAACAGAAACCTAATCTGCATAAAAAAGTGGGTACTTTAAGAAACCCATGGACCCCCTAGACTATAATGGAGTCCATGTGGTTTCCGCACGAAAAATGCAGAGAGGAAAGTGTTGCTTGCAGCACTTTTCTTTCCGCATTTTTCATGCATAGAGGGCAACGGAATGAACCGAATGCAGATGTGAACAGGGCCTGATACAACAGTCTATTATAAATTATCTTCGTACAATCATTTGCTTACCTTTAGGGCTCCACATATTTCTACTGTATCTGCTTCTTCCACTACGGTGATACGGAAATTTGGAGTCTGAAACAACTCTTTTAGGGTTTTGCCTTGCTCCTTATTTTTACAACCTGCAGGAAAACAGGACATAGCAAAATGGTTAGAGAGTCTTAAAATATTCTTACATCAAGAATGGTGTAGTGGTGGCTATACACTACAGTTTAGGAGGTGGAGGACCTAGCACTGAACTGCTTCTTGTCACATAGTCAGAGAATTTACTGACATCTGCCACAAGGCGAAGATCAAGGCTTACAGATCTTTAAGCTTCCATTGTTGTTACCCAGCTACTTTGGCCACAAGTCTCATCACTGAATCATAGATCACTGTGTCACCCTAAGACTCCTTCATGGAAGTGAATGGAGTTGCACTGTGACCCCGAGGGTGCTGTGACTTCCAGCAGTGCTCAATCTTTATGCAATTCAGTCACAGCACCTTTCAGGTCACAGTGTGACACCATTTACTTACACTGGTGAAGGATTCACAGGACGACAGGGCAATCTTTGGTTACATGAAGGTAGTTGCAGCCAAAGTTGCTGTGTAGCCCTGGCCTAATAGTTGTATACTTCCACAATGAGCGCCCACTAGTGGTGGCAGAATTTTATCTTTCTATGCCAAGTTGTATGTGTGAAAAACATAGCGCCCACCCTTATCATATTAGAACAATTACAATGGACATTAAAGGCATTTTAGGGAACTTTTACTGTATATTGATGTTCCTCATCGATCAGCTGATTAAATGGGGCTGTGCCACTCAGGTACCAGGTACAGTAACTTACGCTTAGTTCCATTCAGTTGAATGGCTGCTGTAGCTAGTCACCATCACCATACAATACATGGATCTTTGTCAGCTTCTAGATCGCACCCCCTCCCAATTAAATATTAGTTACTTGTCCTAAAGTTAGGTCATAAGTATTAAAGTGCCAGAAAACACCTTTAAATAATAATAATAATAATAATAATGATGATGATTAGTATATTTAGTGGAATGGTCTTTCTGAATTCATTCGGCATTTTCCTATGGGACCCCATTATTGTATAGGCCACAGGGATCATGAAATATCTTACCAATTGTAGTCTCACAAAATTTTCCATCAGCGACTTCATTGGCAATGTTGGCGCCCATTAGCACGCTCATCTGAATGCCGAGCCTCTCGCGAATGATGTCTGATATCAAGCGAAGTCCTTCAGGTCCTTCATCTACACCCTGGAATGAGGAGATGTCATTTTAAAGTCAGTCATGTAGATATATCTATCATATATGAATATTTATATACTTACACTTAGGCCTGGTTCACATCTGCATTCGGTATTTCATTTGGGGGGACTCTGCTTGGGGACCCCCTGAATGGAATACTGAACACACCAAAAAACTATTAGATAAGAAACCACACGGACCCCATAGACTATAATGGGGTGCATGTGTTTTTCGTACGAATCATGTACAGAGAAAAGTAGTTCAAGGAGCACTGTTAGGGAGCGTTCACACTACCGTCGGTGTCCGACATGTAGTGTCCGCTCCTAGTTTCCGCTCAAAATCTGTCACGGACACTAGGAGCGGACACTAGATGTGTCCGTGACACCTGTCATTCACTTGAATGGGCATCGGGTGCGTTCTTTTGCACTCCGTGCCCGTCCTTCCCTGTCCGCAAGAGAAGATGTCCGACTTCTCAAGCGGACAGAAAAACCCTGCATGCAGGGTTCTTCTGTCCGCTTGAGAAGTCGGACAGCTTCTCTTGCGGACAGGAAAGGACGGGCACGGAGTGCAAAAGAACGCACCCGATGCCCATTCAAGTGAATGACAGGTGTCACGGACACATCTAGTGTCCGCTCCTAGTGTCCGTGACAGATTTTGAGCGGACACTAGGAGCGGACACTACATGTCGGACACCGACGGTAGTGTGAACGCCCCCTTACTCTACATGATTCATGCGGACACCGCACAGAAAACACACGGACCCCATTATAGTCTATGGGGTTCGTGTGGTTTCCTTGCTAACTGCTTTTTAATTCGTTCGGTATTCCATTCAGGGAGGGGTCGCTTAAGCGGACTCCCCTAACGGTATACCAAATGCAGGTGTGAACGAAGCCTTACTCTACTATGCAAAATACTATAAATTCTTATTGTGCAGTTTATCAATATATTGCATTATATTAGCCCAGTTATCACAATGTACAAGTAGCCCCGGAGATTTACAGTAAATGATAAATTCAGTTATTATATTTGGCTATCTCTAGTTTATTATACTGGAGGTGACCCTGATATGTACTATCTTGTTGCCTTTGTATCCTGCTGATGTACTTGGTGTTTTGTACTTTTACTACTGTACATTGCCCTGTATTATTCCTTTTACTGACTGCTGTACATACCCAGTAATGGTGGTTTCTGTCTTTTTACCTGACACTACTGAATATGACAAAGACTAGTCTTCTCCATCGTACTTCACCTATACTAATACACAAGCCCATTATCTGAGGTTATAAATTAGGAAGGAAATGGAACAGAGATTTGTGGTAAAATACAGGTGGGAACAGAAGGCTAGATAAAAAAAAAAAGCCATAAAAACAATGATAATCACTCACACCTTTATGAGCGACACTCCAAATGCTTCTTTCTTTACTTGAGTTTTCAGTTGTTCACATAGTTTACCAATAAATTGATGGGGGACAACAAAAATGAGTATATCTGCCCCCTTTGCTGCCTCCAGCAAGTCCGGCACGGCCACCTAGTGAATGAAACACATAGATGAGAAATTATAGGTAGCATGTAAAAAAAATAAATTATAATATATATAATTTTTATTAATATATAATAAACAAAAAAATATATAATCACAGAAAGGGTTTATAAAAGGTTCACACAATTAATTTACAAGAACAATCTACATTCCATGCATATAAATGAGGCTTTTGCAACCCTTGTTTTGACATTTTTTTTTTAAAGTTTTTTTTATTGCCATGGAAAGAACTTTCTGTTACAAAATGTGAGGGTTAAGCTAATACTTGTAGAAGTGTCTGCACCGTAGCAGATCAGCACAACAAATCAGAGCAGAAATCCTACAATACAAAGCAAATTGTTTATCTGCCATAAAGTATTTATCACCTAAGCAAGTGATGGCACCTCCCGGTGATCATAGCAATCTGACCACAGTGACCCCTACAAATCATGAGATCAGCTTCATTGCAAACTGCGGATCCTGCTGGTGCTGTGCAGGTATTATAGTGTTCTGCGGAGCACCCAGACCCCTTTATTTTACTAGCTGCTGGAGGTTTCTGCTCAGTGAAAGGCCACTATTTGCTTAGATGGGAAACCATTTTAATTGTTAAAATTGCTGGAAGTTGCATAAAAGCCTAGGTAATACATGTTCATGGGTCCCAAGCCAATTCGTTCTCCACACTCACACATCCAGTGTGAGCACAACTAAGAGTGAAGAACTCATGTATGAAAAGTGTGAAGTCTCCTTATTCACACTTGCATATTTAGGTCATTATTTTGCATTTGTATGTGTAAGCCATGAATAGAAGTAGAACAAGAATTAGAATAGAGTCAATAGTAATGAAAAGTTCTGCAGCACTTCCATGCTGATGCAAATGCTGATGCAAAATGTGAATGAGACCTCAAGATGGAACCAGCAAGGCTTCCCTCAACTGGTACCCAGCAAATGGCAGAAAAAGTTAAGGATTAAAATGCTTGGCGTAAGAACATTGTAGAACTTTTCATTATTTTTGTAGTCAGAATGGTATATATAAATTATACATAAATAATAATAATAACAATAACAATAATAATAATAATATTATGCTCCTAGGGGTCTGCTGGTGTTTACTTCCTGGAGTCTATTGACAAACAGGAAATGAGCTGTCAGCCAATCACCGCAGGAGGCGGATCACCACTGCGTCTAGTGATAGGTCGGTTGTTTTCTGTGTCAAGAGGAACCAGAAAGCAGAGACTGGCCGGGGACCTGGGCAACATCAGAATGCGGTTGGCAATGAATCAGAAAGGGGAGCGTAACTTCTGTAGGTTCTTATGCTTTCTTTAAAAAAAAACAAAAAAACATTCACAGACGGTACAACCACTTTATATGGTCACTAATTTTTCAACAACCTTTGCAAAACTCAATGGAAGAGACAATAAGAAATTTTTAAATAATAATAATAATGTATATGAAGTCAACAATTCTGCAGCATTTCACACTTCTCAAAGAAAAGTGCTTCTTTCTGCCCTTATCAAGCAGTTTCCCTGCTCCTCCTACTCTCTGCTACAATGACTTAAATTCTGAAAATCTCTGCTGTATCCATCGTGACATCTTGCCAACTGCAGGTCCCATGACTCATAATACATGTCCATAGAAGTCTAGGGAGAATGGAAGGTGGAAAAGTTAGCAGAGGAAGTGAGATATAACACTAGAAATCGATATAATATGATGCTAGAGCTAAATAGGTGCTATCACAACCAAAGTACTTTATTCACATTTCAGTGCAATATATGTACTGCATGGCCATTGAGCGGATTCACAGTAGGAGAGAGACAGTTGGGAATACTCTCCTCTATTCACCGTGTGTAGTATATGGAAGCTACTTTACACCCAAAGTCTTCTAAAGGTTAGGTACACTTGATGATTACTCTTAGGGCCGGTTCACACATGCTGATGTGTTCCGTCCGGAATGATTCCGCATGAGGACCCTCCTGGACGGAATACAAGCGCAACAGCAAGCGCTTTGCAGTTCAAGCGCACGGGCCCCATAGACTATAATGGGGTCCGTGGGCTTGCCGCGCACGAACGATTCGTGTGGGCAGTGTGCGGCAAGCCCACGGACCCCATTATAGTCTATGGGGTCCGTGCGCTTGAACTGCAAAGCGCTTGCAGTTGCGCTTGTATTCCGTCCGTAGGGGTCCTCATGCGGACCCTTACGTACAGAACACATCAGCATATGTGAACCGGGCATTAAGTGTATACAATGACTAAAGAAAGTCTGCCAAATTAAGCCAGACCCCAATCACTTGCTCCAGATTTGCATACCTATATAAAGTTGATGATTATCTCTGCATTGCTTAATTTTTTTTTTTTTCTTAATAGGTTTTATTAATAAATGAATCATAACCTTATTTGCATTTTATTCCATATTTAAATTCAAAGACCAAAAGGTTCACGGAAACTGATGTAAGGCAAATGAACTCTGCTACGTCTTCAAGAACGTTTTTATATGCCCTTCGGATATGCAAAACTCAGAACAGGACTAGAATTAAGCAACGGCCCATGGTTCCAGATCTGCGAGATCAGAGACCATTAATTTCAGCTCCTGGCACTTTATAGGGCTCAGTGTTAACATTATATAACTGTGTGTTGGCAATGGATTTCAAGGCAGAATAACAGAGGAACTGTACAACACAGATCTAAGAGGGTCCCAGAATTTTAGTTGCAGGATCGTGAGCGTTTTACCTATAGATTTAATAGGGGGGAGAGAAAAATGTAAAAAGTAAAATGCATCAAAAACCCATTTATTAGCTGTGTTTTGCTACATGGGATACATGACCTTTAACATGGTTATAGACTTAAGATGAAAGATGTTCAATGTTTCCATGACAGCAGCGATTCTGAGAATTCCTACAAAGTTTGACATCGTATAGTTACACATCAGATACAGTGTTGATGGGTTTCTGATTATTACTTAAAGGGGTTGTCACACAAAAGCAAGTTATCCCCTCTCCATATCTGGCTATCTCTGTTGCTTCCATTGAAATGAATGGTTCCTG
Organism: Leptodactylus fuscus; assembly: GCF_031893055.1. Classification (NCBI taxonomy): domain Eukaryota; kingdom Metazoa; phylum Chordata; class Amphibia; order Anura; family Leptodactylidae; genus Leptodactylus; species Leptodactylus fuscus. Next base: position 227,457,330 of record NC_134266.1, read on the forward strand.
TTGCTCCATTCATAATGTGAGATGACAGTCCTCTCTTCTTGGCCACTGATCTGAAAGTTATCCTCTATCCTATGGATGTCCAACATACCAACATTTGGCAGGTTAGCAACTAGGGCAGATGGAATGGAGTATGAGCGTATGATCTGACTACACAGGGTTTGTTTGTAGTCTCTAACCATGGAGACATATACTTTTGCACAGAACAAAAATGATAGATCGAGCACTTGAGCAGGATTGCATATAGATCAGTACTTTTCCTTTCTGTGACTGCAACCAATTTAGGAAAGGGCGAAGAGTCAATCTGTTTATCATGGGGCATATGCAATTCCATCATGGAGTCTGGGCAGCTTCCTTTCTGACAGAGCCTGGTCGTGTACTTCATGGAGCATGGTCACTCTTGACATATGGTAAGACATTAAATTACACTGTGCAAGGTGACCTTGCCAATGACAGGATGTAGATAAATCATTTCAATGATGACAAGGGTTAAACAAGTTGAGCGTTCCATTATATGCCATTTAGTTAAGAACTAGAAGTCCGGAATTGAACAAATAAGTGGCCAGTTTGACCTTTTTTATGCAAAATCTTTTCTGCTTGCCCAGTTTCCTGGACACAGGGTAAAAAAAAAATAAAGTCCTAGGAATATTATTTTTGCAACAGTTTTTTATTTTTGAAGGCTACGGCTACCCGGCGACTTTGCCCGAGACTGAATCTTTTTGCTATTAGAACTTACAGTCACAGCAGCCTCCGGGTTGCAAAGTAACTCCATTAATATTAGTGAAGGATTGCAGGGTGATCCAGACGGCCAAAGTCACTGCACCACCCTATCCTAAGTAATCATGCACACGATCATGTGCACTCTGCAGGTCAATGAAAGCAGAACAGATAACACACAGATTGGTATGTGGAAGTCATCTGTGGTTTTCACTGACTCATCCATTCTGTTGGATGGGCTGAGCTTCAAATGTGGACAGGTATAGGACCTGCTCTTAAATGCGACCTGGACACAAAACCGCAAAAACTACAGCTGTGTATATGGACCCATTGAAATGTATGGGCCCGTACTTTTATCCACAATTGCCTTACGAGGCCTTAAAGGGATTCAATCATTAAAATGACCTTGTTTCTCACTAAGATGTAGGAACAGCTTTAAGAAAGGCTATTCGTCTCCTACCTTTAGATGTCTTCTCCATGCCGCTGTTCAGTAGAAATCCCAGTTTTCTTCTATATGTAAATGAGTTCTCTCGCAGCACTGGGGGTGGTCCCCAGCACTCAAACAGTACTGGGGGCGTCCCCAATGCTGTGAGAGAACTCTCCAGTGCCGCCTCTATCTTCGCCTGGAACGCCCTCTCCCTGAATCTTCTTCTGGCGCTGGCTTCAAACTTCTAGGCTTGCACAGTCGGCTCTGCCGTCGGGCCTCGGGCAGGGCTGACTGCGCATGCATTTACCCTGATTATTGTGTAAGCAGCCACAAGAAAATGGCCGCAGGCACGCGCAGTCAGCTCTGCCTGAGGCCCAACTGCAGAGCTGACTGTGCAAGCCTAGAAGTTTGAAGCCAGCGCTGGAAGAAGATGCAGGGAGAAGGCGTTCCAGGCGAAGAGAGGCGGCACTGGAGAGTTCTCTCACAGCATTGGGGACGCCCCCAGTGCTGCGAGAGAACTCATTTGCATACAGAAGAAAACTGGGATTTCTACTAAACAGTGGCGCGGAGAAGACATCTAAAGGTAAGAGAAGAATAGCCTTTCTTAAGCCTATTCCTATGTCTTAAGGAGAAAAAAAAAATGTGATTTTAATGATTGAATCCCTTTATTCACTTAGATCTACTATCCCCCCCCCCCCCCCTTCCCGATTTATTTATGCCTTTTGTGATTTCTATATATTAGCGCTGGTATCTATTGCGATACACAAAGGGTTGGCTACTGCGTTTTCTGTTCTATAGTATACGCTGTATTTTAATTTTATGTGCTTTTTAATACATACAGCATAGCACACTCTGCAAGTTTTCTGCAGATTACAGGCTACTAGCTATGGCGGCCCATAGTCTGTAAATGGACTATTGTCATAAAAGTGCTATTAGTATTAGAGACATGGCGGCAAATGTGTAAATGTCATGAATTCTGCATGTTTTATTACCAATAGGGAGCGACATATCAAGTAAAGTAAAAGTACAATGTACATGATAAATATGTGGTCTGTCCACCTGCTCAGCTCATGTTTATAGACAAAGAAAGTTCTTAGTCTTTCTGCATACAGTCAACACAACAGACAAAGCCAAATCTAATATTTCCTGTTAGCCTGGGAACGCTTATGATGCCAGCCAGGTTTTGGGTAACGTTTCTGTTATTTTCCATTCTGCTTTACCAACACAAATGTATCACTGGGGCCGCTCCTGTGTCTCAATGATTCGGGCTGTCAGCAAATCACACTGAACAGGCTATAATTCTGGCTGAGTCAAGGCAGAGCTGCGCGTGTAAAAATAGCACGAAACCCTGACAAGTCCATACACAGGGCTCAAAATGTGCAGTGTAATTACATTAAAGGAGAATGCATATACAGCAAAATTCCTTTAATCCAGTATCAATGGGATCTGAGCAGCGCCAGATTATCAAATATTCTGAATTATAGAGAAATATATAAAACCCGCTGGTCAAGAAGAAAATACAAAATCTGCAATTAAAAGGGAGCCTTCACACGGAGTAAACGCGTGTGTATTTTTGCAAAATACACGTTTAAAAATAAGACTCCCATTGACTTCAATGACATTTTACAGGCGTATTTTTACACGTGTAAAAAATATCATTGAAGTCAATGGGAGTCTTATTTTTACACGTGTATTTTGCATAAATACATGCGGGTTTACTCCGTGTGAAGGCTCCCTTAACCTTTGTTTAATCAGTGGAATTTACAAATCGATGATATCTCAGCTCAGTTTTCTAGTCTTGTGCATAAAAGTTAATGAATATCGTTGTATATCAAGTGGTTGTCCAGGATTAACAATTTTATGGCCTCTCCGTAGGAGAAGTCATAAACATCTGATCATGGGTGGACAACACGTGGTCTGATGAGATATATGGGACCCATTTTCGGTGCCCATACTATGCACGAAACAGGCCAGAAGCAGTTGGGTCTATGGCCATTGTTTTGCTACTACATATATATTGTACTGATGGGTAGGTTTAATACCAGCCACAGTCCATGGATAAGCGTTCTACTGTTTCTGTAAAGGCATAGACCCTTTTTTCCTAATAACATTGAACCCCTTTAAAAGGAACTGTCCCACAAGCAACACACAGGATGGGTGATTCACGTATGAACGCTGGGGACCACATTACTGGGACTGACCCCCATCGCTGACCAAAACAGTGTCCCAAGCCCCCATTCTTCTTCACTGCAATAAAAAGGAGCCTGAATGGAGAATTGGACGAGCATGTGTGCCCCATTGAAATTCTATGGGACTGAAGGAGAGAGCAGAGCACTAGCCTATATTTCATTTTATATTCCCTACCTCAGTTACCATTTAGAAAATCAGGATAGACACACAATAGTCACACACATCACAAACAACTGCATTGACAGCACCACATTCTCCCTTACAATACAAAATAGAGAGAAAAGGAGAGCTGTACATGCAGAAGTGATAAAATCAGTGGCAGCTCACTGAGAACATTGTAACCCATGGTGTGACTCAACAAAACCCCATCACAAATTCATCTTAAAAAGCTCATTGTGCTTATTTGAATGGGGTCAGGCTGGAAAATGTACATTACAGAATGCATGTTTTCTCCTGACTGCCACACACTAGTTTAATTCAGATTTCGTGTGAAAAGCAATGTATGAAATCTGAGAGTCAGGAGGCCTGAGAATGACAAGTATAACCATGCATCCCCTACACCAACCAATGATCATGGGAGTTCATTCAGACCTGCTAGATCTCTGTAGATATGTCTGCATTTAATTGGAGATCACAATCCCCCCCCCCCAAACAAACAGATACCAATATGAGATACTCCCATTGCAATGTTAAAAATAAAGGAAAGGATCCGGCCATTCTGTATGGATTCCATTACTTTTAGTAGATAAAAAAATTTTTAAATAAAATCCTGCAGACTCTGCATTTTTTCTGTAAAGAAATCCAGAAGCCTGACAGAATGGATGGAAAATAATTCTGATGGGATAGAAAAAAAACCCAGAAAGTATAAGGCAGTTGTGAATGAAGAAAAATGGTTCCAAATAGCGAGGGGAAAGCAATTAGAAAAGCATCTTACCATCCTGTTTTGCTCTTCTCCATCTTAAGGATAGAGATAAAAACAGGACAGACCAAAATGGAAGGGGTTGATGCGTATCTAATTCCGTTCCCCTCACTGCTCAGAGTCTATACCTCTTTTATACTGTTAATAAATGCTGCTGCACATGAAATATAATGAAAAGCCTATGTGTAGCCTAAATGATATCCCGGCTTCTTTCACTGGGAACACAGCAGAAGCTATACTGTATTCTCCTGAATATCTCATTCTCATGACTATCAGATTCTCCCTATATTGACACGCACAGACCTATTCTCAACAACAGAGTGGTGCCATTATAAGTAGATAATTGCGGGGGCCACATGGTGGCTCAGTGGTTAGCACTGCAGCCTTGCAGCGCTGGAGTCCTGGTGCTCAAATCCTGCCCAGGGCAGAAAACCATCTGCAAGGAGTTTGTATGTTCTCCCCGTGTTTGCATGGATTTCCATCCCATATTCCAAAGACATACTGATAGGGAAAAATGTACATTGTGAGCTCTATGTGGGGCTCACAATCTACATTTATAATAAATAAATAAATAAATAAATAAATAATTGCAATAATTCTGCTAGGAAACATTTTTTTTTTTTTAAAGGCACCTCTCCCAAGCATATACAAGGATCACCACCATCTAACAGAGCACATTATAGTGATACACATCATATCGTTATTCTATATAGAGTTTTTATTTGGAAAAAAACAACTTAGAAATATTATGCAAATAAGGCTACGGACACATTGGTGTTGTGTGACTGTTCGTGGACTCAAGCAAGACTTTTCTCTCTGCCAATTTCAGGATGAAACCCGGCGGACCCCACATCAATACCCACTTTTTAAGTGGACAGGGTTTCCATTTTTTCATGTCCCCAAGCAGACCTGAAGAATGGAACCTCGAACGCTAGTGTGAACCTAGGGTATGGCACTGGTTGGTGCACTGGGGGCAGGCCTGTTCTAAGGTTAGGCCATAAATGTTCTAGTCCACGAGAACTCCTTTATAAGGCAGAGTTCACATGGGGTATTTTGGTCGGGATTTTGAGGCTGAATCCGCCTCAAAAATCGTGAGCAAAAATACGGCTCCCATTGAAATCAGTGGGAGCCGGTCAGTCATAAAAAAAGAAGCGATATGATCATTCTTAAGACGGATTCGCGAAGACCTGAAGACACTCCCTCCTCCCGACTAGGCCCACTCACATGGGCCTAATCCAGAGCAGAGTGCGTGACTAAATGCCGATGCATAGCACCAGCATCCAGTTGCAGCTACCCGTATTTTGTACCGGAACCTGAGGCGGCCTCCGGATCAAATTCCAGTCCAAAGTACCCCGTATGAACCCTGGCCTAATATGTAGTCAGATCACTACAATTTTTCCAGTACAGTAAAGTATATTTCCAATAGCCACTCCACCAAATATACAATTTCAGCTGCGATAAACAGCAATTTGGCTTACCAATGACTCGTGAGAGGTCAACAGCGACAAATGACTGAGGTCATGTGGATCTATCAGTCATTCATGCATTCATACACTCAGTCTGTAGTACATCAGAGCAAACCAAGCAAAACATTGCATTCTGATTGATAAGTGGGTTTTATGTGTCCAGGGCAAAGGCCATGTTGCATTAGTGAGCAATAAAATGGTCTTGTTGGTTTTGATAATCTCCTAGACTGCCTTGAAATGTAAAGATTGATCAGAACATGCCTTCTTGCGTGAGAATAAAGAGAATGTTATGTAAACTGGTTATATAGTCCAAGGCATCAATTTACATTATTCTGCTCCACAGAGGTAAAGCAAATATAGTCGTAAACAATTTTATTACATCCGCGGAGTTGTCATCCATCATATTACTTTATTCATTGACAAGCCTGAATCATCACGGTGGCACCTTCTATATATCACCAGCACATTTCAACCAACCATTAAAGAGACCCGTCACCTCTCCTGAAAGGTCTGTTTTAGTAAATGCTTGTTTTCCTTATAAAATAACAATTCCGTAACAGATTTTCTTAAAACTTTGCATATATTTCTTAATGGATTATCTGCTTTGATTTATGCAATGCTTTTATTGTAACATTATAATATGCAATAGGTGATTGTGATGAGTCTTACAGTATTGACCACACTCCGTTCCAAGATAAGATAAGATAAAATAATCCTTTAATAGTCCCACCATGGGGAAATTCAGTGTGTTACAGCAGCATGGATAATACAGTAATATATTACAAGAAAGACACATACAAGCTCAGAACAACAGATAGAAAAGATAGTAGGAGTCATAACAACTAAGAAGAAAAAGAACGACTCAGGATCATTTAGTTCTCTGTGCGGAGTGATCTTTATTTGGCCTGATGTAGATTATACAGCCTGACCGCGGTTGGGAGAAAAGATCTCCTATAGCTCCTTCTCACACTAGGGGTGAAGCAGTCGGTCACTTACAGTACTGCCCAGTGCTGTCACGGTCTCATACGTGGGATGGGAGTTGTTCTCCAGCATGGAGCTCACCACGGACAGTATCCTTCTGTCACCCACCACATGTACTGGGTCCAGGGGGCTCACAGGCCAGAGCTGGCCCTTCTAACCAGCTTGTCAAGTCTATTTCTATCCCTGGCTGGTATGCTACTCCCCCAGCAGGCCACTCCGAAGAAGATGGCTTATGCTACCACAGAGTTGAAAAAGGCCCTAAGAAGTGGCCCCTGGACTCCAAAGACCTTCAGCCTCCTGAGCAGGTAGAGCCTGCTGTGGCCCTTTCTGTGCAGCATATCCAGGTGATCAGCCCAGTCCATCTTATTATTGAGGATCACACCCAGGTATAAGTCTTGACTATCTCAATACTCGTCCCCTGGATACGTTCCATGAGGATGATATGACCTGTAGTTATGTGTCTCCTTAGTCCCCACTAGGCTTAAACAAGGGGTTGCTAAACTCTGAAAAACTGCAAGGTATGGCTATATAACAAGAAGAATAGGTATGACGTGCAATATAGAAAGTATATATATATATATATATATATATACACACACACACACACTGAAGGCCTTCGTGAAATAGATCATTTGTTAACCTGAGTACTGCAACTGAAGAACACCAGACATTAGGTGCAGTAGCACTTTTCACGGAAACACACATTTCCAAGACACACATTTGAATAATTTATGGTGCCCATACATCTTTAAGATTGGGATAACACTTCATTTTTGCTGAAGAACAGTGTGTGGTTTGTAATGACAGTAATGGGTAGCCCAGGTAGCACATACATCTCACCTGTATGGTTGCAGCCAGTAGGCCAAAGGTTTTCAGTTTAATGGTCATTAGCATATAGGTGACATACATACTAATATCTGCTACTAATAACTGCAGTTAAAAAACATGCACAGTTTTTGAGCAAAAAAGCACAGTGTAAACTAAGCCTAATAGTTGCTGGTCAAATAAGTAGCTTTTCTTCCCAACTCCCCCATATACATAAGTGCTCAGGGGGTGGATCACGTAAGGGTTTCGATGGAAGGAGTAGAGCAAGTTGCTGCCAGATATAGCTGAACAGGATAAAGATGGTGAAATTATGGTGATCCAATCTTTCCTTCCTCTCACATCATCTACTGGGGAAGAGCCAAAGGGCCCTCACACGTTAAAGTGGGCTGTACTCTACAAAATCGGCAGGTTCATCAGACTTTTCTCTTAGGTGTAGACCAGCGCATGTGTAATGTTAGTTAGAACCTACCAGCTCCAGGTCTTTCCATCCTTCAATATTAGCCCCTCCACTGTTTACAGAACCACTGACATTTTCTCTGTAGCCCCCACCAGTGGCAGGCAAGGGAACATGACTCCATGAGCTCCAATCAAAAGCAAACAGTGTTCGAGCTCTGAGTTAACACCCTCTTGACAACTCCTGCCGACACCACCCACTTGTCATTACAGTTAAGTTAAGCACCAAAACTAACTGCATTAATTGTTTGGGAATGGTGAGGGCTAGAGAAAAGTCCAACTGTGCCCAGTGGCGGATCCAGGCTTTATGGGGCCCTGGGCAATTGACTTTGGCGGGGCCCTACTTACCCGTGCGTCTGGGGGTTAAAAATAAAACAGAATAAAACTTACCAAACATGCACGGGGGGCGGGCACCATCTAACTAGCGAACTGAGATTGATAAATGTCAGTTTGCGAGTTAGACGGGACCTGAGGACATCGCTGGAAGAGGAGGCGTGGTTGAAGATGACGTCGGACCCTGAATGCCCGCTCCCGGCGCAAGTTTGGTAAGTTGAGCATATTCTGTTTTGGGGGTTTATTTTAAACCGGGGGGGGGGGGGGGGAGGTAGTGTAGTGTTTTTAAAGGCTGTTCACGCATATGTGGGGCTCTATCAGCATGATTTTGCTTATAGAGCCCCTTTAAGGGCCTCGCGCTTCTAACCGACCGACCCGACCTGCATTTTGTTAGGTCCGGGTCGCGTCACGGGGCCCAAGGCAGTTGCCTGGCTTGCCCGGCCCTGGGTCCGCCCCTGACTGTGCCAGAATCCGATGAAAAAGATGAAAAGAGGTGTTGAAAGATCCTCTTTAAGGGGGTTGTCTCGGTTAAGGCATTGATGATATATCAATTTCCAACCCTCCACAGTCCTTTTGCTACTATCCCACCTTAACTTAGAACAAAGCAAGAAATCAGCCTGACACTTTATTGCCATATAACTCAGCAAAACTTATTTTGAAGGAAAATGTAGGTTGTCAGAAAGGATAAGTGCAGTAGATAAGACATATAAGTAGCGATAATTCCTCTACCCAACACAATTCCCCATCCGTAGGCATTGGTGGATGAATCGCTCAACACAGTTGTCACAGATGCCAATATGTTGCCAGTGTAAATGCCTTGATTTGGTGGTATTTTACAGCACTTGCAAAGTGCATAGGATTCTAGCTAATCCCATCCACCCATTGCAAAAAATATCCACAGCGGAAAAACTGTTGTGTTTTTGTAAATCACAGCATGTCGATTATACCTAATGAAATGCTGGCGGTTTCCATATAGGTATAACAGGGACAAAGTTTGCACAGGAAAACTCTGCAGACGAAAGTCTGCAAATCGTCCCATGGGGCCTTAGCCTAATTCTATCACAGAGCAGGTAGCTGAACAGTCCATGTTCTGTCATAGGAGACCGCCGGTATCGCACAGGATGTCGTGGTAATGTCATTACATCGCGCTACCTGCGCCACTACTACAGGGAGAGTCTGCGGCTGCTCCGCTCATCGTGGGAGCGCGATAAGGAGAGTACAAGATTTTTTAATTTTTTTTTTATGGTAAGGGATAGGGATTACCTGATAAGGGGCAAATATTTATAGTGGGGCAACTATTAAATATAAGGGGGCTAGTATTTATAATGGAGGAATTATATATAAGGGGCACTATTTTAAGAGAGGAATTATTATATACAAAAGAAGCTGTTATAAGGGGGAGACTGCTATATATAAGGGGGGCTGTTAAGTATAAGCAGGCTACTATAAGGGGGACCGTTATATATAAGGGGACTACTATAGGAGAGCGCTATTATACCAGGGCTAGAAGTAAAAAAAAAATTAAAAAAAAAAGAATTAAGAAGACCAAAACCTCGCAGTCTGTTATTTCCAGTTATTAAAAAGAAGACGCTGGAGTCAGAGGAGTCATTCCAGGATACAAATAAAGAACAATGAAATGCGCACTTACCACGTTGGCTGGAAGTTTGTGCCCTGGGAGATATTTCACGTTCTCGTGTTGAGTGTTGATGATCTCAGTCAGTTTCTTTCCTGATATTAGCTCCTCAAATACCCACATATTCACCACATTATCAAACTGAGGGAGCTTCGCCGCATTGTCCCCGACAATCTTCGCAATGGCAGATCCCCTGCACAGACATAAATATGTTAATCGAGGCAAAAGTCCATGAATGAACAGAAATATTATTACTGCTCAAGGCCCAGGGAACAATTCTTCTATCAGGCTGACGCTGCGATGAAAGGAAATCTTCGAAACTGATCTGAACTCATTGCGCTCATGATGTCTAGTTTATTTGCAAGCACAGAATATTACATACGGTATATTTTGTTATGGGGTGATTGTAGGCTGTGGTTATTCTATCACTTAGAGGATGATAACAGGAAGGTCACAACCAATGTATGTGTTACTGTTATAGCGCACCCAAGAGGAAAAATAAAGCAACTTTGTAATTAATCCTCACTTAAAATCTATTGTTTTGTTTCCGCAGCTCCATTGCAGACTTGTATGTCTCCATGGTAATAGACTACATAAAACCCTATGTAGTCTGATCTTGCATGCTCTCATCCTTTTTACTAATGCAGAACTGGTCAGCAAGAAGTAGACAACAGATGGATGCCTGTACCCCTGCAGATTCCAGTACCAGAGAGCGTATAGCTAAGACACTTCATTTTAGCAGCATTAAAATAGTGATAACAAAAACTTTGTGTTGAATATGGCTCTAACCTGGCAGGTAAAACATCAATAACTATATGGTGAATATTATTTTAACACAGTGCAACATGATTTTGGCATTAGGCTTCATGCACAATGTGGGATCATATAGGACCGGGTATGAAGGTAGCATGTTCTATTACAGGGGTAGGCAACCTTCAGCACTCCAGCTGTTGTAAAACTACAACTCCCAGCATGCATACTTGCTCTGCTATTCTAAGAACTCCCATGGGAGTGAATGGAGCATGCTGGGAGTTGTAGTTTCACAGCAGCTGAAGTGCTGAAGGTTGCCTACCCCTGGACACTAGCTCCCATCACAGTCTCCACTCTGATGCCACTAATACTAAGACATTTCTGGTCTCCATATTATTTTTTCATAGGTAAAGTGCACAATGGTCAACCAATCACATTATGAAAAATTCATACTCAAGCCAGCAGCTGCATATTACATTCAATGCCCTGTGTCCAACAGAGAATACACAGTAGGATCAGTGGGCCATCTTCATTATAGTTTATGGGAGATACAGGAATGGTTGAGTGCATCAACCCAACCACTACTAAATTAGATAGATAGATAGATAGATAGATAGATAGATAGATAGATAGATAGATAGATAGATAGAGTAGAGTAGAATCACCATCAGGAACAGATTTAGCAATTTTGGCACCCCAAACAAAGTTATGTGTGGGGCTCTCTTATACGTCCCTCTAGTACCCACACCCACAGTTTACTGCCCCCTTAGTGCCCTCACACACAGTATGCTCCCTGCCATCGTGGAGTGACTTCAGGAACTGTTGTGTGTCATGTCCAGATGCAATTCATGCTGGGCTGAAGAGGAGGAGCGGTGAGTATTACTAAACATAGACCAATACCATCTGCAATGGCCAATATCAAAGGGAAAAAACTACCAGTCAGTATATAGTCAGAGTATATAATCTCTGGGGCCCTGTGCAATTCCTTGGGTTGCTTAGTGGGCAAAGCATGGTCAGTAGTACTGTTTCTGCCATATCAATGCATACAATTGTGCCCGCTAAACTCCCCTCCCTAAATTGCCAATCAAGATGCCACACACGCTAATGGGCACATACCATAGCTCTTCTCCTATGTTCCCAAAGAGAATTTACGAGTCAAGTTCACTGTCCTCTGTTACCCTCTCACAAGAATCATGAGGGAGGGGGAAGTATGCCACATGAAGGCTGGCTTATCTACAATAGGACATTAGTTAGCATTCCCTCAGCTAAAGGCAACCTGTACTCTGATGGGTTCCTGTATGTGCGAATTCTGTCGTCAAGGTGAATAATTTACACAATGACAATATTCCATGTGATCCTTTGATATAAATGCCATAAATGGGAAGTAAAAGTGCACTCCATCAGTTTATCTAAAACCACCGCAGAGGTGACTGGACACAAAGGTGGCCATTAGTCCGCGTTCCTATTATTACCGCTCAATTAGGCTCAGGCTGCAAGAAACACAGGCTGAGATAGATAGCAGGGACTTCATGGGTCCTAGCAAGAATATCAGACACATAATATGTGATATAATATCTTCCTATACCACCTCATGGATTCTATAACAGCTCAAGAAATGGATGGTGTTCTACAGGATATTGTGAAGATGCAACATCATGTTCTGAAAACATGGACTGCTCTAACTAGAGATGGTGAGACCATAGGAGCATCAGAAAATGGGTGAAATACCTACACACAGTGTGGGACAGAAGCTCCTGTGGTTCCCCCTCCATTAACTGGTAGGAAATAGACCCTAATAGCCTTCAAATTGCATTGTCTTCTGCTGGGCCTATTATTGCGTTAGAATCCTCTGGTGGGCCTAAGCCCTATAAGAGTAAGTTCTCCGCCTCAGGTTCCGGTCCAAAATACGGGTAGCTGCGACTGGATGCCGATGCACTGCACCGCTATCCAGTTGCGCACTCCACTCCGGATTAGGCCCAAATGAATGGGCCTAGTCGGGAGGGAGTGTCTTCAGGCGGATGTTGCGAGGCCAAGCCACCTAAAAGAATGAGCATCTCGCTTCTTTTTCCTGGAGCTGGAACAAACGGCTCCTGGAAAAAAAGAACTGACCGGCTCCCATTGATTTAAATGGGAGCCATCTTTTTGGTCAGGATTTTGAGGTGGATACGGCCTCAAAAGCCTGACGAAAAAACCCGTGTGAACTTACCCTAATACTCTAATGGGTAGTCCAGCCCTACTGCCCCAAATTACATAAAGGTAAGAGATTTAATGTGTAGGCAGAAAAATAATAAAAACAGCAGAAGAATATTTAGACATGAAGGCAGATTGTTCAATATTGTTGCAGAAACATCTTTGCTACCATGTAAATTTAAGGGATCCGGCCACCACTTTTGGTAGGTCTGTTTTTGTAATTGTTTCAATTCCCCATGAAATTATATAACAACATTTTTTTTCTTTTTCATGCAAGTTTTTCTATTTTGATATTCTTATGGCCGCCGATAGGCCTCAGCAGTCCCATGACGGGACGTCAGAGCCAGCGAGGACTTCTGGCTAAAGAAGATAGCCAAGCAGAAGGATCGGCCCACTCTGGGAGGACACACAAGGTACCTCTCCAGCCCCCTTCCACTGCATGATACCAGAGTGCTCGCTGCGGCAGCTTTTGTTGTTTTTCCACTTTTTTCCCCCCCATTTCGCTTCAGGCTAAATGCCAAGCATGTCAAAGGTGACAACTAGCTGGATGAAGCAGGTACTTTCTGCAGAGTAAAGTAATATAATATTATATTATATTATAATATAATATAATATATAGTACCCGAATCAAGTAGGGTAAGCGGAACAAAAAAAAAAAAGAGTAAATCTGGTACACAGTGGAAAAGTGAATTCATGTTTAAATGATAAAATTCTGACTCCAAGCAAGAACCACTTGGAAGGCCTCAGGAGCCTACTGAACAGAAATGTAGTACTGAGTATAATGGAGGCTGAATAAGGCTGAAGCCCCACGTTGCGGAAATGCAGCTTATTTTGTTGTAGATTTTGTTGCGTTTTTTTTTTAGCCAAAACTAGGAGTGGACTGAGCAGAACGGAGAAGTATAAGAACTTCCTATATTTCCCATTCCCTCTGTAGCCATGTTTGGCTTTGGCTAAAAAAAAACCGCAGTAAAATAAGTTGCGTTTCCGCACTGTGGGGCCTTAGCCTAAGGACCCACGAGCTGGAAACGCTGTGGGAACAACTGCAGCGTGAACGTATTGCGGTTCTTCCCGCAGCGCTTTGAACAGAAAGTTCATGGAGTTTTCCCCAGCCTAAAGATTTTTTGAGCTAAAGTCAGGAGTGGATTGAGCAGAAGGTAGAAGTATAAGAAGTTCCTATATATTTCTCATTTCTTTTGTAGCCATTCTTGACTTTGGCTCAAAAAACCACAACAAAAAAAGCTGCATTTATGCAATGTGGGGCCTCAGCCTAAATTGGTCTTTAAGGCTAAGGACCCACATGACGTCATGCAGCAAAAAAGCTCTGCGGGAAATATTGCGTTTTTTCCTGCAGCGCTTTTGACAGAGAGTTCAGAGAGTTTTCCTCTGCAGACTTTCTGCTTCAATTATGCCTGTAGGTATAATAGACATGCTGCAATTTCCAACACTGCAACAGTTTTGGAAATCACCACATATCCGATCGTGTATTTTAACACAAATTAGGGATGGGATTAGCTAGAATCCCATCCACCTTTCTGTGACTGTAAAATGCCGCATTTTTTGTCCACAGCGTTTCTGCCGCGGCACTTACGCTATGTGCAGCCCCAGCCTAAAGCAGTTTTCAAAGCTTAAAGTAATATCTAGAGATGAGCGAGTACTGTTCGGATCAGCCGATCCGAACAGCACGCTCACATAGAAATGAATGGACGTAGCCGGCACGCGGGGGGTTAAGCGGCCGGCCGCCGTCAAAGCGGAAGTACCAGGTGCATCCATTCATTTCTATGGAGCTTGCTGTTCGGATCGGCTGATCCGAACAGTACTCGCTCATCTCTAGTAATATCTTAAAGGTCACTAATATCAGATCTGTAGGGATCTGACACTCGGTCCCCCAATGTTTAGCGGTTCTCGACAGCTGATACACAGAGAATGTACCAGGTAGCAGACAGCTCTATCTTCTGAGTAGCAGCAAAACCAAGTCCCTGTAGCTTAGGTCCCATTCAAATGAATGGGAGCTGATCTGTAATACCTGAACTAGCCACCAGACAGAGAACAGCGCTGTCTTCTTCCTGTTCCATTCTCTGTGCATTAGCTGCTGAGAACAACTAATTTATGGGGTTCCTGAGTGTTGGTCTCCCACCGTTGTGATAGATTAGCAATATTTATAGCCCAGAAAACCCAAGAATGGCTACAAAAGGAATGGGAAATACTGTATATAGGGAATATTTATATTTCTACCTTCTGCTCAATCCATTCGTGGCTTTGACTCAAAAAACCATAGCAAAATCTGCAACAAAAGAAGCTGCAGTTCCACAACATGGGGCCTTAGCGTTAAGGTTGCGTTAAGATGGCGAGTTACAGTTTGTTTAGCATTTTGCCTGATAATTGCATCCCATTGTCCTGCATTCAGAGTTACTCTTTAATCATAGTGTTCCATCTTTACAATCTCTCTATTCTGTAATCCTTTACCATAAATTGTATTCCCTGTACTGCAGCACTAACAATATCACGCCACTCCTCGAACAGATGGCTTCTCATGCATTCTCCTTAGAACCATTTCCCAAAAACAAAAACATCTTGTCTGTTCCAGGCTGTCTACGGATTATCAGCTAATCTGTTATGACCCACTTGCATGGTAGGGCCACTTTAACCATAGGGACAAAATGGCCCAATGGTTACGGAGCCCCCTAAGCCACACTGGATCTAGTGGGACAAATGCACATACAGCTCAAAACTGTCAGTGTGAGTCGCAAGTCCGCGGCTTACATTGAAAGCAGAGTGTGACCTCTTCCCGACGAAGGCGCGATGACGTCATCAGCACCTGCAATCAGAAGGAGGAGGACACCCGGCTGCTCTTCGTGGGACTGCGGGTAAGTATAACACTGTGTGTGGGGACCACTGTGGAGTGCATTGTACTGCATGGGGTTTCTCTGTGGGGCAGACTGCATTGTGTTGGGGGGCCATTCACTATTTATATCACACAGTATCTGTTTTATAGTAGACATGATATTAGTACAGGCTGTAATAACATTGCATGGTCACAATAAAACAGATCCTGTGCGATGTAAATAGTGAACATTATTATTCAAAAGTAAACTATTACTTTTCAGTACAAAGTTGTTTGTATTATTGAAAGCTCAGTAAAGCCCCATTCATATGACTGTATTTTGCGGGTCTGTAACTGTCCGCAATTGTGGATCTGCATAGTATTAAGGTTAAATTTCCGCGTTTGCACTTTGCAATAATTTAGTGGGTTGGAGTTGCAGTTTGGGCACTCGGTCTCTAAAAGTTTTGCCATCACTGCCCTATATATTTCCTAATCATATTTGAGCTATTCCTGGCTTTGGGTCAAAAAACTGCAAGAAAATCTGCAACAAAAATTTTAAAAAAGCTGTGTTTTTGTAACGTGGGGTCTCTGCCTCAGACACTTTTTTCACTTCATCCAATAATGGATGTTGCTAAAGATGTCCTAATTGGAACATGTAAATGGACATTATAGATGTTAATGGTCACCTCATGACAATCAACAATAACATAATGGTACGGCTGGCTTTACACTGTCTACTTCAAGGGTTTATTCACACATCACAAAAAAAGAGACCAATAAAATTACTATTTATAGTGTTAAAAACAAATGCAAAACAAATCACACTGACCATCAAAAATGGACATGAAACACCTATCCTGTTATTTTCCATCTTGTCATTGGTCCCTTCATCCCCTACAAACTACTACACCCTTTATAAATGCCAAAACTAGGGCTGTGGAGTCAGAGTTGGAAAAAGTTACTGACTCTGGCTCCAAAATAAATTCATTAATTATATTATACAATTATTATTAGGAATGTATAATTAATTAGAGGTATAGTTTATCACATATTGACTTTCATAGGAATCAATCACTGGCTTTTTAATGATTTACAGGATCTATCTGACCATGGCTGTCAGCCATAAATGAAGGAATCAGAGGAGGAGTCGGTGTCAGACTGTGGCAGTACAGAGGAGTCGGAGTTGAAGACTTGGCCTACTAGCTCCACAGCTCTGTCCAAAAGCGCTAACTACAAGTATACATGGCCACTAAACTTTCCATTAACGTACAGTATGCCAATTTACCATCCCTTGTAGAAGACAACTCAGGGTGTGTTATCTGTACTCCAAATACTGTACATGAGACTGATGGGACAACAAGTAACATTGCTCAGCACAATTCACTCCTACAGTATTCACAACTCCACATATACACTAAAGGGTAAAACACAAGTTTTGTGTATGTACCTATTATTTATATTACATATGATTCCTAACAATGAAACTCTATATTGGCTTAGCACGGCCATGTGTCTATATAGACTATGCGGATGTATGCAAGTAAATAAACAGTCCCAGTGCCAAGAACTCCGGGGTCATGCCAAAGCAGAGAATACAGGATTTACAAAGTGCCCTAACCTGTTCACAACAAAAAAAGTTATGTCTGTCCTATCCCAAAATAATATGAGCCTTATGATTTGGGGTTTGTCCTCCAGCAGCTCCCTGTAACATGTAGGAGGGCACCTCAGTGTGGTGTAAGAGGAGACTGTGTTACCAGGTGGAATTTGCTCTCTTCAGCACTTAGACCATAGAGCAGAGGTTATGTCATGAGCACACAAGATATCCCGCAGATAACAATGTGGAATAGACTGGATCACAGTGAACACTTACAGTATACAAGGTCTTGAAGAACTTTGAGCAGAGCAGTTTTACAGGTTACTATATTGTCTTTGAACACCTGACTAGAGGTATGGGGTACGGTAGTTTTTCCAGTAGTCTATAGTGCCTGGAATAACAAGCGTGAAACCTGATGGGTGTATACAAGGCAGGCAAAATATACTATAAACCCCACAGTAGTGAAGTGTGCTATATAATATATGCCAATCAGATATGATGTCTGCCTATAAATACATATATAGGAAATACATGATGCATAAACAACAATAGTAAGTGAAAGGAAGAACCATCAGATGAGCTCTCCTAGTCTTGTGACTGTACACAGAAGGATCTGTGGGAGCAGAGCTCAGCATGTATATTGTTGTGGGTGGATTATGACCTCCTGCTGCTGCTCAATGAACAAGAAACAAAGGCATTTCTATCAGATCCCCAGGATCACATGATACTGTATGGGGTGACAGTGCACAGCTCCAGCAGCTGATCCCCCCCAGCCCTGGGAATAACATACAGGATCACACAGGTGCACATACTAACCAGTTGCCAGAGCCAATGATGCAGACTTTGAGTGCCATGCCGCAGTGCCCAGGTGCAGTGCAGGTCTCCCGGCTGTAGACAGGTCTGTGCTGCCCGATCACACCAGATCCGGACACTTCACCCAGCGCTAAACTCTTGGCATTTAAACCTGAGCTGTCAGTCATGTGTAACTCCGGCCCCGCCCCCGGCCGCTGATTGGCTGAGAGAGCAGCCCGGGCCCTCCCACTGTCTGGCTGAGGCCATGTAGTACAGGAGCAGGATGTGCACCTGACTGGGGGCCCGGAGACCCCTCACTGGGCCCTGCACATCATTACCTGTCATGTACTGGGGCTGAGGCCATGTAGTACAGGAGAAGGATGTGCACCTGACTGGGGGCCCGGAGACCCCTCACTGGGCCCTGCACATCATTACCTGTCATGTACTGGGGCCAGGCCGTGTACTACAGGAGCAGGATGTGCACCTGACTGGGGGCCCGAGACCCCTCACTGGGCCCTGCACTGCACATCATTACCTGTCATGTACTGGGGCCAGGCCGTGTAGTACAGGAGAAGGATGTGCACCTGACTGGGGGCCCGAGACCCCTCACTGGGCCCTGCACATCATTACCTGTCATGTACTGGGGCTGAGGCCATGTAGTACAGGAGAAGGATGTGCACCTGACTGGGGGCCCGGAGACCCCTCACTGGGCCCTGCACATCATTACCTGTCATGTACTGGGGCCAGGCCGTGTACTACAGGAGCAGGATGTGCACCTGACTGGGGGCCCGAGACCCCTCACTGGGCCCTGCACTGCACATCATTACCTGTCATGTACTGGGGCCAGGCCGTGTAGTACAGGAGAAGGATGTGCACCTGACTGGGGGCCCGAGACCCCTCACTGGGCCCTGCACATCATTACCTGTCATGTACTGGGGCTGAGGCCATGTAGTACAGGAGAAGGATGTGCACCTGACTGGGGGCCCGGAGACCCCTCACTGGGCCCTGCACATCATTACCTGTCATGTACTGGGGCCAGGCCGTGTAGTACAGGAGCGGGATGTGCACCTGGCTGGGGGGCCGAGACCCCTCACTGGGCCCTGCACATCATTACCTGTCATGTACTGGGGCCAAGCCGTGTAGTACAGAAGCAGGATGTGCACCTGACTGGGGGCCCGAGACCCCTCACTGGGCCCTGCACATCATTACCTGTCATGTACTGGGGCCAGGCCGTGTAGTACAGGAGCAGGATGTGCACCTGACTGGGGGCCCGGAGACCCCTCACTGGGCCCTGCACATCATTACCTGTCATGTACTGGGGCCAGGCCGTGTAGTACAGGAGAAGGATGTGCACCTGACTGGGGGCCCGGAGACCCCTCACTGGGCCCTGCACTGCACATCATTACCTGTCATGTACTGGGGCTGAGGCCATGTAGTACAGGAGAAGGATGTGCACATGGCTGGGGGCCCGAGACCCCTCACTGGGCCCTGCACATCATTACCTGTCATGTACTGGGGCCAGGCCATGTAGTACAGGAGAAGGATGTGCACCTGACTGGGGGCCCGGAGACCCCTCACTGGGCCCTGCACATCATTACCTGTCATGTACTGGGGCCAGGCCATGTAGTACAGGAGAAGGATGTGCACCTGACTGGGGGCCCGGAGACCCCTCACTGGGCCCTGCACATCATTACCTGTCATGTACTGGGGCCAGGCCGTGTAGTACAGGAGCAGGATGTGCACCTGACTGGGGGCCCGAGACCCCTCACTGGGCCCTGCACATCATTACCTGTCATGTACTGGGGCCAGGCCATGTAGTACAGGAGAAGGATGTGCACCTGACTGGGGGCCCGGAGACCCCTCACTGGGCCCTGCACATCATTACCTGTCATGTACTGGGGCCAGGCCGTGTAGTACAGGAGCAGGATGTGCACCTGACTGGGGGTCCGAGACCCCTCACTGGGCCCTGCACATCATTACCTGTCATGTACTGGGGCTGAGGCCATGTAGTACAGGAGAAGGATGTGCACCTGACTGGGGGCCCGGAGACCCCTCACTGGGCCCTGCACATCATTACCTGTCATGTACTGGGGCCAGGCCGTGTAGTACAGGAGCAGGATGTGCACCTGACTGGGGGCCCGGAGACCCCTCACTGGGCCCTGCACATCATTACCTGTCATGTACTGGGGCCAGGCCGTGTAGTACAGGAGAAGGATGTGCACCTGACTGGGGGCCCGGAGACCCCTCACTGGGCCCTGCACTGCACATCATTACCTGTCATGTACTGGGGCTGAGGCCATGTAGTACAGGAGAAGGATGTGCACCTGGCTGGGGGCCCGAGACCCCTCACTGGGCCCTGCACATCATTACCTGTCATGTACTGGGGCCAGGCCATGTAGTACAGGAGAAGGATGTGCACCTGACTGGGGGCCCGGAGACCCCTCACTGGGCCCTGCACATCATTACCTGTCATGTACTGGGGCCAGGCCATGTAGTACAGGAGAAGGATGTGCACCTGACTGGGGGCCCGGAGACCCCTCACTGGGCCCTGCACATCATTACCTGTCATGTACTGGGGCTGAGGCCGTGTGGTACAGGAGCAGGATGTGCACCTGACTGGGGGCCCGGAGACCCCTCACTGGGCCCTGCACATCATTACCTGTCATGTACTGGGGCTGAGGCCGTGTACTACAGGAGAAGGATGTGCACCTGACTGGGGGCCCGGAGACCCCTCACTGGGCCCTGCACATCATTACCTGTCATGTACTGGGGCTGAGGCCGTGTACTACAGGAGCAGGATGTGCACCTGACTGGGGGCCCGGAGACCCCTCACTGGGCCCTGCACATCATTACCTGTCATGTACTGGGGCTGAGGCCGTGTGGTACAGGAGCAGGATGTGCACCTGGCTGGGGGCCCGAGACCCCTCACTGGGCTCTGCACATCATTACCTGTCATGTACTGGGGCCAGGCCGTGTAGTACAGGAGCGGGATGTGCACCTGGCTGGGGGCCCGAGACCCCTCACTGGGCCCTGCACATCATTACCTGTCATGTACTGGGGCTGAGGCCGTGTAGTACAGGTGCGGGATGTGCACCTGGCTGGGGGCCCGGAGACCCCTCACTGGGCCCTGCACATCATTACCTGTCATGTACTGGGGCCAGGCCGTGTGGTACAGGAGCGGGATGTGCACCTGGCTGGGGGCCCGGAGACCCCTCACTGGGCCCTGCACATCATTACCTGTCATGTACTGGGGCTGAGGCCATGTAGTACAGGAGAAGGATGTGCACCTGACTGGGGGCCCGGAGACCCCTCACTGGGCCCTGCACATCATTACCTGTCATGTACTGGGGCTGAGGCCGTGTAGTACAGGTGCGGGATGTGCACCTGGCTGGGGGCCCGGAGACCCCTCACTGGGCCCTGCACATCATTACCTGTCATGTACTGGGGCCAGGCCGTGTGGTACAGGAGCGGGATGTGCACCTGGCTGGGGGGCCCGGAGACCGCTCACTGGGCCCTGCACATCATTATAGGAAATGGTTTTATGATGCTTTTTTTTTTTTTTTTAACATGAGGTCTCTTTTGGAGCATTTTTTGAGACGTTCTTAGGTTTTGTTTTTTTTTTTTTTTTTTTGCTCCAGCACATTGTATGGACCTCTTAGAAAAACTCTAGCAGTTTTTGCAAAAAACACGTTGCGGTTTTCTTGCCTTCCATTGACTTCAATGGGTTTTTTTCAGGCAGAATCCGGGTCATGTCGCTTTTTTTCCCTGCTAGCTGAAAAAACACGCTAGTGGGAAAAAAAAAAAAAAAAAAGCTAGCAGCTCCCATTGAAATGAATGGGAGGCGTTTTTGCAGGAGGATTCCACAGGCAAAAAACTCAGTGTGAACTAGCCCTAATAATGGCTTGCTGTGGTTTCCAAAACCGCAACAGTTTTGGAAATTAGAGCGTGCCCACTGCATGTATTTTTCTGCAATGTGTGGACTGTAAAACACCACCTTTTTTTTTCGCTGCGCTGTTTATACCATGTGGGGCCCTGGCCCTAATAATGTAGAGTCTATCACACTTCATCTGTTCCTCTCCCCTCTCCATAGACCTCACTGTAAATTGACCCTGCCTGTGTACAGAGAAATCACTCATATCAGCCTATATTAACACGACAGTGAATAAGAACTGTTTTAAGAGCCGCCACATGGCCGCATTTATTTCACTGTTGGTGTTACAGAATGTTAAAATATAGGTCATGCTCTATTTTTGTCTGTTTTCACGGATCCATATATACATCGCAATGTATGAGGGAGACACAAAAAGTGTTTGCCCTCAGGTGCAAAACGGCCATGAAAAAACGGACACTTCACTTTCATTGTGTGAATTTAGGAATAAGGGTTGGTTCACATCTGCTTTTGTATTCCGTCTGGGGAGAGTCCACATGGGGACCCCCAAATGGAATACAAACGCAATTGCAAGCGCTGTGCAGTAAAAGCACACAGACCCCATAGACCAGGGGTGCTCACACTTTTTCAGCATGTGAGCTACTTTATAAACTGACCAAGGCAAAAGATCTACTACCCACTTCTTGTGGGCAGGACTGGGGCGGGCCTGTGGGTGGGGTCGGGCGGAGCGTGAGAGCAGGAGACAGCGGCGTTCTGTGGCCGCCCAGGGATCCCCGGTGTCTGCTTGTTCACAGCGCAGGATGAGAGTTATCTCTGGACACTGGCAGGCTGGGGCTGCGGCAGCCCCGCCTGCCAGTGTCCGGAAATGACTCTCAGCCTGCGCGGTGAACAAGCAGACACGGGGGATCCCTCCATCCCTAAGAGCGGGGAGCGCATCATCCCCTGGAGCTGCTGCTGCTGCTGCCCGGCCTGCAAGTGTCCAGAGTGCTTGTTCACAGCGCAGGCTGAGAGTCGACTCTCAGCCTGCACTATGAACAAGCAGACACCGGGGAACCCTGGTTGCATCCCGCGATCGACCCATACATCCAGGGTCGGACTGGCCCGCCGGGGTACCGGGGAATCCCCTGGTAGGCCCCAGCCTGGACTGACAGTGCTCACTTCCTCAATGCAGAAGCACTGGTCAGGGGCCCGATCGGGATGTCAGGGGCTGGTTCGGGCCCCTGTCCAATGCATTTGCATTGATAAACTGAGCACTGCTAGTGGCAGGGGCCCGATCGGTAAGCTCGGGGCCCCAGGCTGCTGGCAGCGCTGTAATTACTAAAGATGCCCGGCTGCCAGTTTCCCAGGGCCCCGACACACAGAGGGGCCTCCTGCCGATGCTATACTTTCCCTATTAATATAAGGAAAGTATACATCGGACACCGGAGCACACCAGGGGCATCTGCTGCATCTCTCCCTGCAATCTTTAGAAGCGATCTCTCTGCAGCCCGGACTTCCTTCCCCTCCCCCTCCCAGCAGTGAGTCATCGCTTACATCGGCCCGTGTGGGGACAGAGGAGTCTGCTGCTGCAATGATCCACAAATGTGAGTATATTTTTTCCTTTTTTTTAGTAAAATGTAATGTTTAATATGTATATGTGTACATTTGTTTAACCCTTAAGTCCTATCATGGTGTCTATCATACACCACTACCATACACATATCACTATGATAGACACCATGATAGTACTTAAAGGTTAAAGTATGTGTCTTGTATACTGTGTGAGGACTGTATGTTTGTATACAGGTATGTGTGTGTATATACAGTATGCTATAATAATGTGTGAGTGTATGTATATATGTGAGTATATATAGTATATATGGTATATGAATGTACATAAATGTGTATATGCTAAATATATATATATATATATATATATATATATATATATATATATATGTGTGTGTGTGTGAGAGTATATATGAATGTATATGTATGAGTGTGTAGTGTTGCAGTATAGGTATAATGGAAACAGAAAGTCCTCAGAGCAAACCTCTGTGGAGTTTCTGAAAAAAGCGCTGCAGGAAAAACTGATGTGTTGCCGCCGGGGGTTTTCCCGCAGCGCTTTTTTGCTGTCGGACGCTGTGTTAGGTCTTATCCTTATAGTGTGATGTACAGTATATTGAGATGTTACAGAGGACCTTTCACCTCCTGGGGCACATGCGGTTTTATATACCGCTAGAAAGCCGACAGTGTGCTGAATTCAGTGCAGCTTTCCCGTTCTGTGCCCCCAGTAAAGAGCTATCGGTCCCGGTACCGTAGCTCTTCACTGTCAGAAGGGCATTTCTGACAGTCAGTCAGGAACGTTCTTCTTCCCAGCAGCGCCTATTGCACTGACTGTGAGATCGGAAGCGTTCCTCACCGCTCAGCGTCATCACTAGGCGGTAAGCAAAGCCCCCTCACACAGTACAGCGCAATAGACGCTACTGTGAGGAAGGGCGTTGCTGATTAACTGACATAAACGCCTTTCTAACAGTGTATTAATCCACATGTGCCCCAAATGGTGAAAGGTCCTCTTTAAAGATTAGGCGCAGACGTGAGACGCAGTGTTTTTCATTGAGCTTTTGTCCCAGCCCCCTGTTATCCTCCTGCCTGTGTCTGTTCGGTCTCATGGCCTCATTTCTGGAAATCCTGTATCTGATTGGTTTCAGTGGTCCCATGAGGTGCAGGACTCCCAGCAAGGAGGCACCGGCACGAGACTAAATGGACACTGGCGGCGGACAATGGAGCAATGGGGACAGGTGAAGGCGCTTTTTATTTATTTTTTTTAGAGATGAGCGAACACTAAAATGTTCGAGGTTCGAAATTCGATTCGAACAGCCGCTCACTGTTCGAGTGTTCGAATGGGTTTCGAACCCCATTATAGTCTATGGGGAACATAAACTCGTTAAGGGGGAAACCCAAATTCGTGTCTGGAGGGTCACCAAGTCCACTATGACACCCCAGGAAATGATACCAACACCCTGGAATGACACTGGGACAGCAGGGGAAGCATGTCTGGGGGCATAAAAGTCACTTTATTTCATGGAAATCCCTGTCAGTTTGCGATTTTCGCAAGCTAACTTTTCCCCATAGAAATGCATTGGCCAGTGCTGATTGGCCAGAGTACGGAACTCGACCAATCAGCGCTGGCTCTGCTGGAGGAGGCGGAGTCTAAGATCGCTCCACACCAGTCTCCATTCAGGTCCGACCTTAGACTCCGCCTCCTCCGGCAGAGCCAGCGCTGATTGGCCGAAGGCTGGCCAATGCATTCCTATGCGAATGCAGACTTAGCAGTGCTGAGTCAGTTTTGCTCAACTACACATCTGATGCACACTCGGCACTGCTACATCAGATGTAGCAATCTGATGTAGCAGAGCCGAGGGTGCACTAGAACCCCTGTGCAAACTCAGTTCACGCTAATAGAATGCATTGGCCAGCGCTGATTGGCCAATGCATTCTATTAGCCCGATGAAGTAGAGCTGAATGTGTGTGCTAAGCACACACATTCAGCACTGCTTCATCAAGCCAATACAATGCATTAGCCAGTGCTGATTGGCCAGAGTACGGAATTCGGCCAATCAGCGCTGGCCAATGCATTCTATTAGCCCGATGAAGTAGAGCTGAATGTGTGTGCTAAGCACACACATTCAGCACTGCTTCATCACGCCAATACAATGCATTAGCCAGTGCTGATTGGCCAGAGTACGGAATTCGGCCAATCAGCGCTGGCTCTGCTGGAGGAGGCGGAGTCTAAGGTCGGACCTGAATGGAGACTGGTGTGGAGCGATCTTAGACTCCGCCTCCTCCAGCAGAGCCAGCGCTGATTGGCCGAATTCCGTACTCTGGCCAATCAGCGCTGGCCAATGCATTCTATTAGCCCGATGAAGTAGAGCTGAATGTGTGTGCTAAGCACACACATTCAGCACTGCTTCATCACGCCAATACAATGCATTAGCCAGTGCTGATTGGCCAGAGTACGGAATTCGGCCAATCAGCGCTGGCTCTGCTGGAGGAGGCGGAGTCTAAGATCGCTCCACACCAGTCTCCATTCAGGTCCGACCTTAGACTCCGCCTCCTCCGGCAGAGCCAGCGCTGATTGGCCGAAGGCTGGCCAATGCATTCCTATGCGAATGCAGACTTAGCAGTGCTGAGTCAGTTTTGCTCAACTACACATCTGATGCACACTCGGCACTGCTACATCAGATGTAGCAATCTGATGTAGCAGAGCCGAGGGTGCACTAGAACCCCTGTGCAAACTCAGTTCACGCTAATAGAATGCATTGGCCAGCGCTGATTGGCCAATGCATTCTATTAGCCCGATGAAGTAGAGCTGAATGTGTGTGCTAAGCACACACATTCAGCACTGCTTCATCACGCCAATACAATGCATTAGCCAGTGCTGATTGGCCAGAGTACGGAATTCGGCCAATCAGCGCTGGCCAATGCATTCTATTAGCCCGATGAAGTAGAGCTGAATGTGTGTGCTAAGCACACACATTCAGCACTGCTTCATCAAGCCAATACAATGCATTAGCCAGTGCTGATTGGCCAGAGTACGGAATTCGGCCAATCAGCGCTGGCTCTGCTGGAGGAGGCGGAGTCTAAGGTCGGACCTGAATGGAGACTGGTGTGGAGCGATCTTAGACTCCGCCTCCTCCAGCAGAGCCAGCGCTGATTGGCCGAATTCCGTACTCTGGCCAATCAGCACTGGCTAATGCATTGTATTGGCGTGATGAAGCAGTGCTGAATGTGTGTGCTTAGCACACACATTCAGCTCTACTTCATCGGGCTAATAGAATGCATTGGCCAGCGCTGATTGGCCGAATTCCGTACTCTGGCCAATCAGTGCTGGCCAATGCATTCTATTAGCTTGATGAAGCAGAGTGTGCACAAGGGTTCAAGCGCACCCTCGGCTCTGATGTAGCAGAGCCGAGGCTGCACAAGGGTTCAAGCGCACCCTCGGCTCTGATGTAGGAGAGCCGAGGGTGCACTTGAACCCTTGTGCACCCTCAGCTCTGCTACATCAGAGCCGAGGGTGCGCTTGAACCCTTGTGCACACTCTGCTTCATCAAGCTAATAGAATGCATTGGCCAGCGCTGATTGGCCAATGTATTCTATTAGCCCGATGAAGTAGAGCTGAATGTGTGTGCTAAGCACACACATTCAGCTCTACTTCATCGGGCTAATAGAATGCATTGGCCAGCGCTGATTGGCCAGAGTACGGAACTCGACCAATCAGCGCTGGCTCTGCTGGAGGAGGCGGAGTCTAAGATCGCTCCACACCAGTCTCCATTCAGGTCCGACCTTAGACTCCGCCTCCTCCAGCAGAGCCAGCGCTGATTGGCCGAATTCCGTACTCTGGCCAATCAGCACTGGCTAATGCATTGTATTGGCGTGATGAAGCAGTGCTGAATGTGTGTGCTTAGCACACACATTCAGCTCTACTTCATCGGGCTAATAGAATGCATTGGCCAATCAGCGCTGGCCAATGCATTCTATTAGCGTGAACTGAGTTTGCACAGGGGTTCTAGTGCACCCTCGGCTCTGCTACATCAGATTGCTACATCTGATGTAGCAGTGCCGAGTGTGCATCAGATGTGTAGTTGAGCAAAACTGACTCAGCACTGCTAAGTCTCTGCATTCGCATAGGAATGCATTGGCCAGCCTTCGGCCAATCAGCGCTGGCTCTGCCGGAGGAGGCGGAGTCTAAGGTCGGACCTGAATGGAGACTGGTGTGGAGCGATCTTAGACTCCGCCTCCTCCAGCAGAGCCAGCGCTGATTGGTCGAGTTCCGTACTCTGGCCAATCAGCGCTGGCCAATGCATTCTATTAGCTTGATGAAGCAGAGTGTGCACAAGGGTTCAAGCGCACCCTCGGCTCTGATGTAGCAGAGCCGAGGGTGCACAAGGGTTCAAGTGCACCCTCGGCTCTCCTACATCAGAGCCGAGGGTGCGCTTGAACCCTTGTGCAGCCTCGGCTCTGCTACATCAGAGCCGAGGGTGCGCTTGAACCCTTGTGCACACTCTGCTTCATCAAGCTAATAGAATGCATTGGCCAGCACTGATTGGCCAGAGTACGGAATTCGGCCAATCAGCGCTGGCCAATGCATCCCTATGGGAAAAAGTTTATCTCACAAAAATCACAATTACACACCCGATAGAGCCCCAAAAAGTTATTTTTAATAACATTCCCCCCTAAATAAAGGTTATCCCTAGCTATCCCTGCCTGTACAGCTATCCCTGTCTCATAGTCACAAAGTTCACATTCTCATATGACCCGGATTTGAAATCCACTATTCGTCTAAAATGGAGGTCACCTGATTTCGGCAGCCAATGACTTTTTCCAATTTTTTTCAATGCCCCCAGTGTCGTAGTTCCTGTCCCACCTCCCCTGCGCTGTTATTGGTGCAAAAAAGGCGCCAGGGAAGGTGGGAGGGGAATCGAATTTTGGCGCACTTTACCACGTGGTGTTCGATTCGATTCGAACATGGCGAACACCCTGATATCCGATCGAACATGTGTTCGATAGAACACTGTTCGCTCATCTCTAATTTTTTTATTTTACACCTTCCATCAGGCACATGGGTTGATCCAATTCCTGGACAAATCTTTAAAGGATTTATCCATCTTTATAATGTTGATGGTCTGTCCTTAGGATAGGCCGTCAATATTACATCTGTGATGATACAACATCCAGGACCTCTGCAGATCAGCTCTTCCAGGACAGCGCGGCTATAGGTAATGGTAACATTTCTAGGAGCCATGCTGATCACTTTCCATACAGAGTGTAGCAGTAGGTTTAGGTAGTATGTTGCACATTGTATGGCGGGTGAGCAGCATGGCTCCCGAGATGGTATTACCTTTAGCTGCCCTGTCTTGGTATCGCTGGTCTGCAGGTTCCTGGTGGTGGGCCCCTAGAAACAATTCCACTGGTGGGCCCTAGACACCCCAGTCCGACCCTGCATACATCCTTTGCGATCGCCGTATTGGACACCCCTGCCATAGACTATATTGGGGTCCGTGTGCTTGCCGCGCGCTGCCCACACGAATCATGCGGACAGGAAAGTAGATGGTTAACTATTTTTGCTGTCCACACGATTCCTGTGAAGATCTGTGTGTGTGTGGGGGAGTTGGGTCCCCATGCAGACTCCCCTGGATGGAATCCAAATGCTGATGTGAACGAGGGCTAAGTTTGTTTCCTCTACCTGCACTATTGATTTATGGGGTGGGGGAGTAGTATATATTCAGTTTAAGATTCAGAAGCCAAAAACCTATCTGATCCAAAGTCCAACTGAGGTACAGGGCTTATCAGAGGCACAACTAGTGACAAGGTGTGTACAGGGGTCAATTTCCAGACAGTCACAAGTTAAAATAAAGTATATAGTCATGTTTGGTATTCCTACTTTAGACACTCCTGCCATATCCATCCATAGTATGCCAAAAATGTTAACAGGCTTGTCTACATTCTGACCAATACTGAAAGACAAATGTTGTTTGTATAATAAAAAGTACAATTTTCTATTATTCTTTCTGTATCAATTATTCCGTTTTCTAGATCTGTTTACTGTTAGATCTGTTTCAGGAACGGACACAAAAATTGTATTGGAAAATTCTACAACTTTTTATTATACAAATTATAATATTTATCTCTCAATATTGGTGTTGAAATTGGACAAAACCTGATTTTTTTTCCTGCACGATGTATAGAAAAATTGCAGAGGCCATATTTATTTCTGGACAGATGAAAAAAAACACAAATAATTGGTAAAGATAAGTAAATCTACAGTGTTGGGCAAATGTATTGGCACCCCTGAAATTCTGTCAGATAATATTCATTTTCTTCCAGAAAATGATTGCAATCACAAATTCTTTGGTATTATTATCTTCATTTAATTTGTCTTCAATGGAAAACCACAAAAAGAATGGTCAAAAAGCCAAATTGGATATAATTCCACAACAAACATAAAAAAGGGGGTGGACAAAAGTATTGGCACTGTTTGAAAAATTATGTGATGCTTCTCTAATTTGTGTAATTAACCGCACCTGTTACTTACCTGAGGCACCTAACAGGTGCTGGCAATAACTAAATCACACTTGCAGCCAGTTGAAATGGATTAAAGTTGACTCAACCTCTGTCCTTGTGTGTACCACATTGAGCATGGAGAAAAGAAAGAAGACCAAAGAACTGTCTGAGGACTTGAGAAGCAAAATTGTGAGGAAGCATGAGCAATCTCAAGGCTACAAGTCCATCTCCAAAGACCTGAATGTTCCTGTGTCTACCGTACGCAGTGTCATCAAGACGTTTAAAGCCCATGGCACTGTGGCTAACCTCCCTACATGTGGACGGAAAAGAAAAATTGACGAGAGATTTCAACGCAAGATTGTGCAGATGGTGGATAAAGAACCTCGACTAACATCCAAACAAGTTCAAGCTGCCCTGCAGTCCGAGGGTACAACAGTGTCAACCCGTACTATCCGTCGGCATCTGAATGACAAGGGACTGTATGGTAGGATACCCAGGAAGACCCCACTTCTTACCCAGAGACATAAAAAAGCCTGGCTGGAGTTTGACAAAACTTACCTGAGAAAGTCAAAAACGTTTTGGAAGAATGTTCTCTGGTCAGATGAGACAAAAGTAGAGCTTTTTGGGGAAAGGCATCAACATAGAGTTTACAGGGAAAAAAAAGAGGCCTTCAA
Organism: Leptodactylus fuscus; assembly: GCF_031893055.1. NCBI lineage: Eukaryota > Metazoa > Chordata > Amphibia > Anura > Leptodactylidae > Leptodactylus > Leptodactylus fuscus. The sequence goes on from NC_134266.1 coordinate 227,488,024, forward strand.
AGAAAAGAACACGGTCCCTACAGTCAAACATGGCGGAGGTTCCCTGATGTTTTGGGGTTGCTTTGCTGCCTCTGGCACTGGACTGCTTGACCGTGTGCATGGCATTATGAAGTCTGAAGATCACCAACACATTGTGCAGCATAATGTAGGGCCAAGTGTGAGAAAGCTGGGTCTCCCTCAGAGGTCATGGGTCTTCCAGCAGGACAATGACCCAAAACACACTTCAAAAAGCACTAGAAATGGTTTGAGAGAAAGCACTGGAGACTTGTAAAGTGGCCAGCAATGAGTCCAGACCTGAATCCCATAGAACACCTGTGGAGAGATCTCTTGATGGCAGTTTGGAGAAGGCCCCTTCACATCTCAGGGACCTGGAGCAGTTTGCCAAAGAAGAATGGCCTAAAATTCCAGCAGAGCCTTGTAAGAAACTCATTGCTGGTTACCGGAAGCGGTTGTGCGCAGTTATTTAGTCTAAAGGTTGTGCTACCAAGTATTAGACTGAGGGTGCCAATACTTTTGTCCGGCCCATTTTTGGAGTTTTGTGTAAAATGATCAATGATTTGACTTTTTTTCATTCTCTTTTGTGTTTTTTCATTGCAAGTAAAATAAATGAAGATATTAATACTAAAGAGTTTGTGCTTGTAATCATTTTCTGGAAGAAACTGAGTATTATCTGACAGAATTGCAGGGTGCCAATACTTTTGGCCAACACTGTATTAATGGCATCATGACATGCCATCTCTTCCTAGCCCACAAATGGATATATCACATCTACTCAAACTGTGAGCACGTGGAAGTTTGGCTATGTTCACATCTCCACCACATTTTTTTTTACATTGAGATTACCTATGCGTATATGAAGGTAACCCAATATGAACTGGATTCTGCCACTTGAAGTGGTATATAAAACAATAAAACTGCCCCATTAATAGAATCCCCCAAAGAACTAACCAAGAAAGGCGAAGTTCATATAGAGGTAGAATGACGGATGAGTGCAGGAAATGTCTTGTTAGTAAAGAAATGTCGGAAGAAACCTTGTGTCATGTACTCACATTACAGTGAACAAAGACACGGGGGCTGTATCTGTCATTCCAGCGCTGTTTAACGCCTCTACCAATCAGGCTTTTACGACAAATCTTTGGGACGTCCAAAATTTTAGAAGGCAATACCTAACCCAATTAAAGAGGTTTTGTAAGTATTGAGTTGCCAAAGGTATTAGACCTGCATGGATTAGATATTGATGACCTGTCCTCAGGATACGTTATAAATATGTAACACTTGGAAAAATCCCTTTAAACTCAGATGTCCAAAGTCACTGTGTAGGAAGCATGCAGGATTCTCCTGAATTATAAATAGAGATCATTTTGTAGAACACTGGATCCAGGTATTGCACTCATCAAAAAACAAGACAAATACAGCAGACTTATTACTGTGGTGTGAAATAGGCATTAGGTCCCATACACACTTGGTTCTGTGTGCTATAGTACAGGCGGTGACAAGGCTGCAGTTTTGTAGTCCTGGAGTTGCAGCTATAATGATCAGCACTGCTATGCAATGCCCCCCATGTAGCAGCTTCTGCAGATGAGCTACAAATTACTATCTACAGGGACCCTGCCCCCCCCCCCCTTCTGTGTACTGTATATGGGAGACATCATTGGCACCAGTCTCCTCCAAGTCCCTATAGACTGCCATGTGCAGTATGTATGTAACCTGAACTCTCAGTGAAGCGCCATCTCTTCTCTGAGCCTGACAACTGGAGAAAGGCATTTTTCTCTAATAAGATATATTTTTAAATCCTTGTTTGCGCTATTATAAAAAGTAATTGGAGATGCACAGTCAGTGCAGAAAAAAGAAGCCATTATTAAAAGGGCTATCCACCTTTGGAATATTGATGACCGATCCTTAGGATAAACCATCAGTATTCGATCTGCAGGGGTCAGACAGCTAGGACCCTGCAAATCGGAAGTTTCAGTCCAGTGTGGCACCTGGTAACACTTAGGGTGCATGCACACTGAGTAACGCCGGGCGTGTATGAGAGCCGTACACGCCGGCGTTACAGCAGGGCTGCCGAACACTTCCCATTCACTTCAATGGGAGCGCTCGTAAACGCCGCTGTTACGAGCGCTCCCATTGAAGTGAATGGGAAGTGTTCGGCAGTCTGCTGTAATGCCGGCGTGTACGGCTGTGATACACGCCCGGCGTTACTCAGTGTGCATGCACCCTTATACACCAGGAGCTGTGTAACAAAGACTCACTTTAGCCTATGGAGCACCACTGCAATACCTAAACTTGCAGTTACACATGATACCCCGAGTGAACATGTATGTGAGTGTGTATGTGAGTATGTAAATATTACCAGAAACCATATTGTCCTGATACACGTAATTTGCAGGGGTCTTAACTCTTGGACCCCCAACAGATCTAATACCGATAGCCTATTCTAAGGAGAGGCCATCATAATTCCAGAGATGGATAACCCCTTTAAGATACAAAGTGTCTCATATTACATGGTTATAAACATCACCTTATATGGAGTATTTCATAGTGTAACTTCAATTATAATAGAATTATTGCAGAATTTGTAATCTCATGTTGTATAAAGTGAACGAGCTAGAAATTCTGCCAATATCACCAAATCCTGAGTGGTTTGGGAAACGCCATGTTTTATACATAAACACCAATGCACCTTAAAATGAAAAAAAAAAAATCCTCACCAATAAATCTCCGTTCAATTCTCTGCTGAGATGTGTCCACTAATACATTTCATTCTCTAGATAATACAGCGGTCTCACATTTCACACGTAAGGAATAAAAACTTGGCCTACAAAGACGTCAGATACCGGTTCGTAATCAGAACTTGCTTTTATTAAAACTTGGCAATGACTACAAGATACAAAACAATATTTTGGTCCATCAAAACCATAATCCGCTTAAAAATAAAAAGGCTACATTTTATGAGAATAGAGGTGCTCGGGGCACATTCAGTGAGGGAGGTTGGAGAGCTTTGAGGGATACACCCCGGAAAGCTAAGCAGCATATTAAGAGCCCGCTCCTCAGACTATCAATGCTGTAGAATATGTTACTGTACACTCTTCGGCACAAGAGTCCTTCATTATTGAAATCTTCTGACCACTTTCCCAGTCTAAAGACTTGTAACCTTTTCAGATAAAAAAAAGAAAAAAAGGGGGGAAGGAGGGTCATTTAACCTCTGGCGTACAACCAGGTCATGTCCCAGGTATCAGGGCTGAAAACAATTACACACAGTGCTCCTATTACTCAACTTTTACAGGTTTAGTTTTTTTTTTTTGTTTTTTTACGTACAACTATCCTTTGAATGTGAAGTCAGCATTACTCATTTATAGATGGACGCTCAGGCATTCAGATGATCAGCCACGTTGGTATCTGGTCACGTGACCACACGACCTTCCCTGATGAAATGGGTAGGTCAGTATATATTGAACGTCACAGGTAGCCCCTGTCTGCGGTACATCCTCCTCCTTACTATACAACAGCACATGCAGAGTTTCAGATATGCATTGCAATGTTCATAGAGGGTCTGTATTTTGTGATGTACCAACTAGAGATGAGCGAGTAGTATTTGATCGAATACCTCGTCGCCATAGGTATGCGTGTTAGCAGCCAAACAGCAAAGGGTTAAGCGCATTGAATATTCGACGTGCTCAACCCCTTGGTGTTCGGCCGCTAACACGCATACCTATGGCGACGAGGTATTCGATCGAATACTACTCGCTCATCTCTAGTACCAACCAATTGTACCTACTGACTGGAGCGGAAACGGTCACGAGACCATCAACAAAGACAGTGGACCGTGCGTCTGATCGCAGGAGCCGTCCATCTGTCAGTAAGTAGTGCCGGCTTCATATTTAAAGCTGCTAAGAAAAAAAAAAAATATTAAAAAAGATTTTACCTTTAATTTAAGATACGTTTGCTGCTTATACACAGGAGAGGCGGACAATGGATGAACCCACAAGTATAAACTACTCAGCACCTGGATACATCCTGCTTCTGCGGTGTGCATTATAAATACACTATAGTATAGGCCTGCGTATAGATAGGAACCGCTACTTTACAGACTGTATAGGAGCACACAAATAGTTAATGGCTACAAAAAATATACTGGATGATATCTCTTCTGTCGGGGAGGGGGGTAAAGGGAAAATACTATGATAAACGTAATGAATATTACACATAACGATGAAACGATGACACATAAGGGAAGTCTAAAAATAAAAGTACTTGATCCTTCAGAATATAACACAAGCCTAGCCCTCAAAGTATATTCTGGTCATTAATATCTGTAACATCTGAGGACAGTATAAATAACTATTAGTGTGTCCTTATTCCACTTGTCAGTCATTCGATAGAGGCCTCGAATCCGGAACAATCTAGAGCAGCTTCCTAAAGCCTCAAGAAGATGCCGAGATGTTGGCTATGAGGTACACTCTGTTCAATACATCCAAAAGGTAGCGGTGCTTTATGTGTTTCTAATCCCCAGGGCTTGTTCCAGCTCCTGGCGTCTTTGCTGCACCTATAGAAATTAAAAATAAAAAAAGGGAAAGTGGCATCAGAAAATGACCTATGGTTAAAATCAAATTTTTAAGTTAAATATATAAAAAATCCGTCACTGTTAAAAACAGTACTATATACTGCAAAATTCATTGTGACCACTAAGCCCAATAATGGACTGACACTTGCCAAATTTGTAGGGGTTTTCTTTGCAGCAGTCACCTCATTTATGTCACAAACATGATTTCAGCAGAAGAGAACGCCTCTATAGATTCTTTGAGACATCTGTTAGCAGTGGATACAATGATGTGTCAATGTTTATCTATCCCCCTTCCTCTACAGATGTCTAGAAATTTCTCCCATAGACCTCATCGAGGAGGCTCTTGTCTATTGCTGCCTATGGGCAGGATTATGCTGTGAAGGGGTGAAGCTCAGGTAAGATGGCAACCCCCACGATCATGTACAGAAAACAGGAAAAAAACTAAAAACAAGCCTATAATAATTAGAAATAAAAAATAATAGTGACTCCATAGAGAATGTATCATCTCAGAATTTAATATAAAGCTTTATATTAAAACACATTAAGTCTGGGTTCACATCTGTGCTCGGGAATTCCATTTCCCACTCCGTTTGCAAGCAGGACTTTCTATTTGCATTTTTCAGGTGGAATCCTGACAGATCCCATTAAAGTCTATGGGGTCCTTGGATTTCCACAGGTAACCGCTTTGTAAGTGGATTGGGTTTCTGTTTTTAGGTCCCCAAGCAGACCCCAAAAAACGGAAACCTGAGCACAAGTGTGAACCTAGAGTTAAGCCTTTTAAAAAAAATTAAAATATATATATATATATATATATATATATATAGTTTCCAAGTTATCTATATTAAAAATCTTAAATCTTGCACTTCTCGTATTGCCACTGAGCATCATTGACACTTCCTGTTCTGTAGAGATCACTTCTCAGAAGTCACTTCACCACCATTCACATATGTGATGTTCACAGCTCAACTCTCCCCTCTGTGCAATGACCAAAAAATGTCCACAATACTCTTCTATTTATCACCAGAATACAGATTTCTATTGTGTACAGTTAAAATTTTCTTTCTGATTTTCAACATTCAAGAAATTGGTGCAGTTGGTTTTGATGGCCGGTATGCCAATTCGGCTCTGTACTGTCCGGCAAGGGAGTGCGGTCAGAGCTCTAACCAGGCCTGCATCTGGTTGGACAATGTCAGAGCATGCTAAATCATACACCCCTGACTGCTCCTCCCCAAGACCACCCACTTAATCGTAGAGAATATAATCATCATATATCAGGCACCAAAACTAGTTGCACCGATTATTCAAGAGCAGTTGGACCAACAGGAAAAATTTCAACTGTGCAGATATCATCAGAGCGTCACCTATTAAAGGATGCCAAGAACTTGTGTTGGTGTTGTGCGGTGTTGTGTTGACTATTAAAGGATGCCAAGAACTTGTGTTGGTGAAAGGTTCTAAAATAGGTATTCATCCATAAGTTTGGAGGGACATACCTTTGAGTAGAAATATCGACAAACAGCCTCCTGAGCCCAGGGCTGGAAATAAAACTCTGCCCTGCGTTCCTCTTCAGGATTGCCCACAACATCGGTCATAGTCTGAAGCAGAGAACACAACGAGAACATGAATTTCGGAAGGTCAATACACAATTCTAAAATTAAATGCTCATCACCCTCTCGCCACGAACCTTGAGGTCTCGGCACTGAGACTGTAGCCAGTCATTGATGAACCCTTGAGGGTCACGGGCAAAACTCAACATAAACTCCCTCTGAATCTTCAGCTGATTGATTGTTTCAATGGTTTCATGGATCTAGAGAAAAGGCAAATGACATTGGTTACTTGGATTATCTGGAAGATTTTTTTAATTTTTATTTTTAAATGCAAATTGGGAAGCACCTCAGCACCTGCTGACCAGACAATAACACCAAGTATGCATGTAGAGATCCATATAGCAATAATCTGTTCACTGTAGATTGGAAACATCATGGACTCTGGAAAATTCTGTACCTGAGAGTGGGTGCTATGGGTAAGTCAGCAGTCCAGCATATTGTACAGTAATGGATGGCCTCAGGCTGTGTATCTGAAGTTACTGATGCAGTAAAGAACATGAAGGACCGAATGTTTAGCTAAAACCCTTATAGCTAACCTCTATGCATTGTGGGGTCATGTAAAAAGTTAACCAAGGACATTGTATTCTTTGCTAGCTGATCACCCCATTGAAATGAATGACAGACAACTATTAGGGTACACCCACAAGAGAAGTGTGTGTGTGTGTATATATATACACTCACCGGCCACTGTATTAGGTACACCTGTCCAACTGCTCGTTAACACTTAATTTCTAATCAGCCAATCACATGGCGGCAACTCAGTGCATTTAGGCATATAGACATGGTCAAGACAATCTCCTGCAGTTCAAACCGAGCATCAGTATGGGGAAGAAAGGTGATTTGAGTGCCTTTGAACGTGGCATGGTTGTTGGTGCCAGAAGGGCTGGTCTGAGTATTTCAGAAACTGCTGATCTACTGGGATTTTCACGCACAACCATCTCTAGGGTTTACAGAGAATGGTCCGAAAAAGAAAAAACATCCAGTGAGCGGCAGTTCTGTGGGCGGAAATGCGTTGTTGATGCCAGAGGTCAGAGGAGAATGGCCAGACTGGTTCGAGCTGATAGAAAGGCAACAGTGACTCAAATAGCCACCCGTTACAACCAAGGTAGCCAGAAGAGCATCTCTGAACGCCGCACAGTACGTCGAACTTTGAGGCAGATGGGCTACAGCAGCAGAAGACCACACCGGGTGCCACTCCTTTCAGCTAAGAACAGGAAACTGAGGCTACAATTTGCACAAGCTCATCGAAATTGGACAATTGAAGATTGGAAAAACGTTGCCTGGTCTGATGAGTCTCGATTTCTGCTGCGACATTCGGATGGTAGGGTCAGAATTTGGCGTCAACAACATGAAAGCATGGATCCATCCTGCCTTGTATCAACGGTTCAGGCTGGTGGTGGTGGTCTCATGGTGTGGGGAATATTTTCTTGGCACTCTTTGGGCCCCTTGGTACCAATTGAGCATTGTTGCAACGCCAAAGCCTACCTGAGTATTGCTGCTGACCATGTCCATCCCTTTATGACCACAATGTACCCAACATCTGATGGCTACTTTCAGCAGGATAATGCGCCATGTCATAAAGCTGGAATCATCTCAGACTGGTTTCTTGAACATGACAATGAGTTCACTGTACTCCAATGGCCTCCACAGTCACCAGATCTCAATCCAATAGAGCATCTTTGGGATGTGGTGGAACGGGAGATTCGCATCATGGATGTGCAGCCGACAAATCTGCGGCAACTGTGTGATGCCATCATGTCAATATGGACCAAAATCTCTGAGGAATGCTTCCAGCACCTTGTTGAATCTATGCCACGAAGAATTGAGGCAGTTCTGAAGGCAAAAGGGGGTCCAACCCGTTACTAGCATGGTGTACCTAATAAAGTGGCCGGTGAGTGTATATATATACACATACATACACACACCCACACCCTACTGATTTTCTGTCCCATATGTGCAGGCTTAAAACTTGAAGCCTTTACAATAGCAGCAAAGTAGATGCATTTACAGTAGCGTCAACCATGTTCCTGATAATACTAGATCTGCAAGATGCCTATTTATTTAGTGGATTTACAGCACGGGGTTCTCCCTTTGTAATAGTGTGAAATCTGCAAAAAATCCTCAAAACAGACATTTGGTGGAGTTTTTGACACTGGAGATTTCTGTCAATTATGCTGTGAATTTTATGCAATGAAAAATGACAGTATATATACACCCTGTGGTGACATTCCCTTATTACGTATATCTCCAAGAAACCTTACACTTTGACTCAAAGTGCAGCAAAATCTGGAAAAAATAAAATAAAAAGCTGATCTTCCACAACATGCAATGCAGGATTTGTACCCCCAGTGTTACTCTGTAATACTCCTGACAGGGAACAATTTGTAACTAAATAGGCGACAACATTATGTTGGCCAGAATAAAAAAAACTTGTATATGTCGGCCTACAGCCACTGACCACTGACCGATCAACATCAGCTGTAGTCTATACATCAGTCATTCACATGTTGTTGCAGGTTGGAAAACAGCAATGAACATTTATTTCCCCCAGTAACACTTCAGCGGGTTCGGGCTGTTCCTGCAGCTAAAGGGATAGTCTATGGCAATGACATTATACTAGGGAATTGTTATTTAAGGCAAATCTCTACTATCCATATGTTGCTTGCAAACTGAACTACACTCTAATCATTTCCAGCTTCACCGTCTACGAGGAATACTTTAATGTAACAAGCGGAACGGACAGCGAAACTAAGGCTGCAGTAACACGGATAGATTAAAATGCACACCTGGGAACAGTAAGAGCATGAACTGAATCCGTACAAAATGCAACGCTGCCAGAATACAGAATGGCGATCAGATACATACATATTAAAGACTGAGCAAAAGATTCAATTAGTTGAGGTTGATCAAATTGCTGCGCACGCTAATAACGCCTCAAGGGGAGACATGTTAAATACCTGAAAATATCAGAGAGCATGAAAAGGAATAATCATACGCCGGCATCTTGTCTTTACTGCACTGATCATATACACACACTATATGGAACATCTGCCATTTGTAGCTTGTGGTCTAATTTAAGTGGTAAAACCAGAACTTAAAGGGGTTTCCCCCATGAACATTACTATATGTAAAGTCTAGACAATTAAGAGTTAAACATTGTTGCAAATACAGCGAAAATGTTTGCAGAGTTTTCAGGCTTTTCAGTAATTTATCTTACTGATGACATCTGTAGTGTTGATCGGGTGCCAAAGGACATGACCATGAATGCAGGAACTTTCTATGGTCTGGGACTTGTCAGAAATTCAGCCATGATTTCCTTATTGCAGAAAGGTTATCAGGCAGGGACAGTGCAGGGGAAGATAAGGGAGCGTTCACACTACCGTCGGTGTCCGACAGCTAGTGTCCGCTGCTAATGTCCGTGAAAAATCTTGTGCGGACATTAGTATTGGACACTAGCTGTGTCCGTGACATTTTGCATTGATTTAAATGGACATCGGTTGCTTTTTTTTTTTTTTAGTGTCCGTGGGCATCTTTAACTGTCCGTTCCCAAAGATGTCCGACTTTTCAAGCAGACAACAAAACCCGACATGTAGGTTTTTTCTGTCTGCTTGAAAAGTCGGACATCTTTGGGAATGGACACTTAAGGACAGGCACGGACTGTAAAAGAACGCACCCAATGTCCATTTAAATCAATGCAAAATGTCACGGACACAGCTAGTGTCAGATGCTATTGTCCGCACGAGATTTTGCACGGACACTAGCTGTCAGACACCGACGGTAATGTGAACGCTCCCTAACCTGGACAGAATACCCAAGTATCTAACAAGTTCCAGCAGTTATAGTCATATCCATTGGCAACCAGACTGTCACCACTAAGATGGTTAGAGGAAAACCTTAAAATTCTTCAAATTTTTTTTTTACTTATATTTGCAAAAATGTTTAACTGTTAATGGTCAACAAATTTAAATATACAGCTTAGGGCGGGTTCACACCTGCGTCTGGTCTCCACTTTGCAGGTTTCCGTTTCCTGCCCAAGAAGCTAGACGAGAGACGGAAACCGGCAGGCAGTTTTCAAATCCATTCATTTGAATGGGTTTGAAAAGTGTCCGCGGCGAAACCGTTTTTTTTTTTTTAACCGGACACAAAGTCGGACATGCAGGACTTTGTGTCTGGTTAAAAAAAAAAAAAAAAGTGGTTTCGCCGCGGAGAGCAGAAGACGCTCATGGGCGCTCACCAGCGGACAGTGAATGCTGGTTTCTATCTTCTGCCGACAGAAAACGAAAACCTGCATAACGGAGATTGGGCGCTGGTGTGAACCCGCCCTCAGCCACTTGAATACCAAGTTAATTTCCTGGGTTCAGGACTGCACAATTTTATTTTATTTTTTAAGGCCAACACGTTTTTTTAAAATATTTTTTCCTCTCAGTTATGGTAATTTTTAACTACCTGACAGAGTTGTGACATGAGGGGTAGAGCTAGATCCTGTGATACTGTTAAACTGTGTCTACAAGTCTACAGGTCAAAATAGACTTTTGGGGGACATTTTAAGATTGCTTTTTTTTTGGCAGATTTTTTTCCAGTAACTGGGGCTGATACATGAGCCTCCTCTCTCACACCACTTGATAATAGAGTCTTTAATATCAGCCAGCAAAAATACGAGCACCGATTTGCTCAGGAACAGCCGGGGCTACAAGAAAAATTCACATAGCGCCAGAATCAGTGGAGTGTTATAAAGAGTGGAAAGAGTCTGAGTTGATGGAGATGATGAAGGTTCCTCCTTAATACAGAGTTTATTGTTATCGTAGTTTATAAGGCAGACTTTCACTTCCTCTTTCCTTTTCTAGGTCAAACTACATTGGCCACACATAAATGCTGTGATTAAAGATTAAAAGGTGTGCTAATGGCAGTATTTGTGGCTGTCACATGATCTAAAGCCAAATTATTTGTGTTCATCAGAGTGACATGAAAAAGGGTGTTTAGACCCTCTCTTTTGCCCAATCTGAAATCAGGTGGGTAGAGGCTCTGCTGCACCGTAGGCCGCACTAGTGCCAAGGTAGCTGTCTGATGTCCAGAACATATGATACACATCCTTATAGTTGCTGGGCATCAAGGACTACCTCAACAACTCTCTTTGCCTGTGTGCACCCACGTCTTTCTACAGGATAGGGGATTACATGTTGATCAGTGGGGTCTGCCTGTTGTGACCCCAACCCATCAGCATCTTCTCCAATATCCTATGTACAGGAGATAACAATAAAACTTTAATCTCTTCAAGCCTCCACTCATGTGTCACACACTCCTGCATGTGACCATTGGGCTCAGTTACCACATTTAATATTACTGGCATCATTCATTGGTGCAGCAATTACAGCAAATGACCAGTGACTGACCGCAGTAGCCACAAATCAGTATGGCAGGAGATTGCTGGCAGCTTGTAAATAAAAACCCTCGGAGGACCACCATTTTAACAGATAACTTGGCTTTAATCCTGTGCCATAGTATAACTCTTCCATCCAAAGTATCTGTGTACACCTGCCAGGCTAAATAGGAACATGGAGGTGCAGCTGCAACACCTTTCAGCACAAGGGCTGTGGCAAAAAAAACATAGGGTGCCCCTAAGGGTTGGTTCACATCTGCTTATGTATTCCGCAGGAATCGTATGGGCAGTGCGCAGCAAGCACACAGACCCCATTATAGTCTATGGGGTCCATGCGCTTTGACAACACAGCGCTAGCAATTGTGTTTGTATTCCTTTTGGGGGGGTCTCCATGCGGATTCTCCCCGGATGGAATACAAAAGCAGATGTGAACAGGGCATTACACACAAGGAGTTTTACCTTGTTATCTAGAGCTGCAATTTCTTGCTGGCTGGAAGTGGAGAGAAGGAAGGAATTCATCTGTGTTTTCAGAGTATCATCCACTTCAACATCAATATCATAACAAGCCGTCTTCTTCTGATCATTTGGATCCACACTAGAAACACAATACAACTCAGGTTAGACGGTGCTAAAAAATGGTAGTAAAAGCAATTATAAAGAATTTAGGATCCACTTTACCTGATGACATGATTGATTATGATGGGCTCTGGTGGCATGAGGAGAGCATGGAGCCTCTGAGGGAGCTCGGAAAACTTCATCCTCTGAGACTCAAAGATCTGTAGAAGTAAAACAATGCGATGGTGAGAACATTACAGAAAAACAAAAGGACAAAGTCAAAGTACAGAGACCATGGATTCTACCTGCTGGAGGTACTTGTCACAGATTATAAACTCTCGCTCATGAGGGTCCTGAAGCTTATGAGTTTTGATATACTGCCATAGGGCTTGAATGATGACTGGACGAGTCTGGGTGTGGATACCGAGAAGACGAGCCAAGCGGGGATCAAGCTTAAACTGAGGTGGCTGGGAAAGGACGATAATATTAGATGAGAACTGCAGATAGCTTTGATATATTACAACAGAATGCACATATCAGGATTTTCTCACATACCTGATAATCTAGCATCAGTAACACAGTGCAGCGCACATTGACATCTCCAGGGCGCTTCACCTGAAATCCATCTGTCTCTTGTGTGGTTGGCGTTCTGTGCCACTGCAAGCAATAAGCAATAGAGGGCGTTCAGGTAGTGGAACAAAATAGAGGTCAATAATTATATAACATGCAGAAAATGCTTAAAATTCAGATTATTTATTCACTTGTACAAATGAATGTGGGAGTCAGAATCTCAGCCTTGGTAGCTAGTCTGGGTTTCTGCCCTATCTGTCTCATAGAGGAGGACCCTTGTAGGGGACCAGCCATATCTATGATGTCCATCCTTCTTTAAAAGGAATTTGTCTGGGCGATCTGGAGGACTAACCCCCCCCCCCTCCCCAACACAGGTCCTTGTGGACTGGGGGTTTAGTGACCCATAACACCCTGTTATAAAGCCAACAGTACCTATCTAATATCTAAATAAAGAGGGATTACAAGGTTTGCTAAGGAATCTTCAATGTTGCAAACAAGAGCTTTGAAGCAGCATCATACACCAATACCGGCCGTCCCATGTTGCTTAACCTCATATACTGAAAAATGCCCCCCCCCCCCATTTACACGTTCACCTTTAAGGTGGAGCAATCTCAAAGAGAACATCTTTTTGATAACTATAAGATTATTATAGCAGTTTAATAAAATAGCCCCGTCTTTTAGGACTTCACCTTTTTTGAAGGGGGGGGGGGGTTGCTATAAATGATCCAGCTCCCTCTGTCCCTGAATGACTCCACAGAAAGCTGTTAATATTACATAGGTTCAGAGTTGCAGAGTTGAGGGCTTGGTACTGAGCCAAGAGGCATAACAAGTGGAAAGCTACACAGGCCGAGGACATGAGCAGCATAGAAACAATGAAGCCAGCCTAACATTAGATGGGTAGTATGCCTTGGGGAAAATCCCTCTGATACTCACAATATTAACCAATGTGAATATCAGAGTGAAATCAATGCTAGTGACATAACAGCACGGCTTGGATTGTACATTAAATTTTCCCTATAGTGACACACGGATGCTATTTTTCAGGGATTGTTCCTAAGATGTGCCCTGAAAATTGCATTTGTGCAGTCACATGACAAGAGCGAAAAAAAAATACAGAGAACTGATTAAAAAAAAAAAGTGAGCAAAGAATATTTTGCATCAGTGAGGACATCTAACAATTTTCCTTTCCAAATGAGTCCTTTCCATATATACCTGCTGAGCAGATATACAGTTTTGTGGGAAGAAATTTAGTATACCTATAATTTATCCAATTATTTCTTTGCTCTTTCTATACTTAGGAGTAGTTGAGTCCAGTGGGCGGTCCTAATCTCTCTATTAGTACGCATACAGGGATAGCTGTCAATCACTGTTGAGTCCAGTGGGCGGTCCTAACAGTGATTGCCAGCTATACCTGTATGCATAATAGAGCGGTTAGGACCACCCACTGGACTCAACTCCTCCTCCTAAGCATAGAAATAACAGTGAAATAAATGTATATATTACAACTTGTGCTGAATCTTTTCACACAAAACCATATAAAAACCTGCTCAGCTCGGCTGACTCTATAACATGATGCCGGCAGATTAGACTGCAGTTACATGTTGACAGTTTCCATTTAACAAGGAGCCTGTAGTCAGGTGACACCCCTAGTTCCCTGTGATAGTCTCTGATCTTTGTAGTTGCTTTTGTGCCATAATCTCATTAGAATAAAATTAAAAAACCACACAATTAATATTTTGTAGACCTCTTTGGACGTGTTTGTAATTTAGTACTGATATAGTGTAGCAATTTATTTTGCCCATTAGGGGGCACTGTTCTGTAGGTGTCTCATACAGACCAAACCTCCTAAGGTTTGGTCTGTATGAGACACTTACAGAACAGTGCCCCCTAATGGGTAACATAAATTGCTACACTATATCAGTACTAAATTACAAAAATATTTCCCCAGCCGAAATCACTAAAGCCCTTGCTCTTAAATCTGGCTTTTTACAGCAAGATGCATGTAGGTACAAGTGTTACATGTGTAACACTTGGAGATCATCTCGTACTACTGCAGTTGTCACCAAGAGATCCTCCACGTTCTTTAAAGAGGACCTTTCATGGGTCCGGGGCACAGGCAGTTCTATATACTGCTGGAAAGCAGACAGTGCGCTGAATTCAGCGCACTGTCGGCTTTCCCAATATGTGCCCTGGGAAAAGAGCTATTGGTCCCGGTACCGTAGCGCTTTACAGTCAGAAGGGCGTTCCTGACAATCTGTCAGGAACGTCCTTCTTCGAAGCAGTGCCTATCGCGCTGTACAGTGTGAGTGGGGAGGAACGTCCCCTCCCTCTGCTCGCAGTGCTCACCCGCTCAAACAGCACAGTGCGATAGGCGCTTCTGGGCAGAAGGACGTTCCTGACAGACTGTCAGGAACGCCTTTTAACTGTAAAGCACTACGGTACCGGCACCACCAGCTCTTTACCCGGGGCACAGATCGGGAAAGCTGACAGTGCGCTGAATTCAGTGCACTGTCGGCTTTCCAGCAGTATAT
The DNA here is from genome assembly GCF_031893055.1 of Leptodactylus fuscus. Lineage (NCBI taxonomy): Eukaryota > Metazoa > Chordata > Amphibia > Anura > Leptodactylidae > Leptodactylus > Leptodactylus fuscus. The sequence goes on from NC_134266.1 coordinate 227,503,225, forward strand.
AGAACTGCCTGTGCCCAAACCCATGAACGATCCTCTTTAAAATCCTGACATTCGAACACCAGCATCAAAGAAGCTGTCCATACGTGGGCACATGGTAAAGAAACTTAACATTTCCAAGCCACTAGATATTTTCTAAAGCATAACTTGAAAAAGCCTTTGAGGGCAAAACATTAGGACTTGAATTGCACTTTTTGAGGTGAAACTGTCTACTTTCTGCTTCTATACTTGGCAAGGGAAAAAAAAGCAAAAGCTATAGATCAGAAGATATTCAGTTCTTTGAAAATTTTGACTTCAGTGGACTTGTATTGAAGTAATGGTGGAATACTTTTCTTCTGATTTGCAGAGAGGGAAGAGGGCAGGAAATTCTACAAATTCTATGTTATGTTTAAAAGCATTATCTATTAGGGCACATGGACATCATAAAGGGGTATACTAGACTCAGGACTCCACATCTTACCAGTCGTAACTCTGGCAGACCCGCGCCATCCCTGGATGACATGCAATGGCCACCATGCATTACAACATTTCCCCAACAAAATCGGCTGAGGGTTGACAGAAGTTGGATCCATAGTGATTGTCATTGCAGACCATCAGCCATGGCACTTTCCATCAAAAGCTGTTGACTTGGATAAGGAACCTTCTAAAAGAACAGAGACAATGGCACCTGATGCAGAGTGGCACCTTTCAGAATGTTAACCGTCTCATGGCAAAGTCTAAGCGAAAGTGAATGGGTGAATCAAAATAATATACAGTATATATTATACAGCCACCACCAATAAACCTTATTATTTATCAAGAAAGCTGGTGTGCAATGGTCAGCACATGTACAGCCGACCAATACAACCTTGCAAGAACTGCATTCAGTATAGAAGAAAATACCAACCACAGTGCCTGCAGGGTTAGCACATCATACTGTGAACATACCTCCACTAGATGATTATCTGGCCCATACAGGTCCTTGTCTAGCTCGATAACCAGAGACTTGAAAAAGGATGAAAATTTCCTCTTCTGTTTGGTAGCATCATATTTGGACAAAGCTGCCTGCAAGTCAAATGATGTAATATTTTAGCACGCTGAACCTTAAGAAGTTCGCATTGTTCATTGACCCATATAACAAGTGCTTAAAGGAGCTGTCCCATCTCAAGGATCCTATCGATACTGCTAGCTTATGTGGATTTAAGACTTTTCCTAAATACATTGCTTCAGCAAAACTGCTTTGTTTGGCCGCTATCTTAAATTATTCACTTCATTGTTTACACTGTGTTTCCATAACCACAGATCTGGGGATAATCTTATTTCTCCACCCAGGACAAGTGATGTAGCTCCCTGTTCTGAGGAGGGAGGGGAAGCTAAGTGCTCAGAGCAGCTTGTATTTCTGAGCTGTTTATCTCCCAGTTATCAGGTCAGCTAATTTAATTTTGCTGATAAGAGATGAGACAGGGAATCTGTTACCTCTGTATGTAAACAAAGACCTAAAACTGAGTTTATTGCAAGCTGACTCTTGGTCCTGTAGCATGTAAATTTGAGCTGGCTTTCTTAGAGACAGCAAGCGAAAACCCGCCCACCAATTTACTGAGAAAACTAGGAAGTTAACAGAGCACACAGCATGCATGGTGGTGAACAGGCGAGTTGGGAATACCCCTTTAATGCTTCGAGAGTCAGATTATCTGGTGATGCTCTCTTAGGTACATAGAATGATATCGTAGATGGTCAATATGACAAAATCTTCTTTCACTTTACCCCCCCCCCCCTTTTTTTTTTTTTTGCTAGGAAAATTGTCATCATGGCATGGAAACCTCCAGACATACTATCCCTTGCACATTGGCTCCATAAATACGTTTCACATTGTGTTGGCTACAGATATCTGAGACCGCTATTTGATTTGTAGAGCTTATAACCTTAGATGGAGGTGGGTGAGGTCACAGGTCGGTATGAATGGTGGGCGATAGTGTGGCTAGTCCTAGTTTTTCCTTTCTCAATGCTGCAGTGTATGTTCATTCTCTGACATTTTCTGTATTCCTCCTTTTGTTTTGCATTTGTTCATTTGCCCTATATATTATTTTAGGTACACCCTGTTTTTTCTACTTAATGTAAAACTACTTGCTTTCTGTCATTACCTTTGTTGAAAAGCATTAAAAAAAATTAAGAAAAAAAAAAAAAAAAGATTATCTGGTGAAGAAAAGACTTGCTCTTGTGAAGGTTATCTCTATGGTACGATTTCATCTAAATGTCTCCTCAGTATGGCTTAAGGAACTAAGCAAGGAAATTCACACAGATCAGCTTTCATTGTTTATGAAGTTTCTAGGCCGAATAAGAATCCCAGCACTTCAATGCCTACTTTTTAGTGTAAGTGTTTATATATATATATATATATATATATATATACACGATTTTCATTCATTTGCTAATTTACCACATGGTGGACAAACCTTAGATTCCCAAGTCACCAAGCTACACTTACATCCTCAAGGAGACGACCTTCTACGCGCAACTCCCAAGATGCCACTGTCCCCTCTCCATCTTCAGCATCAGATTTTGCCGGGTTAAACGTGTTAGAAATAAAGATCCGGAGTTTTCGTTTTTGCTATGAAGAAAAGACGACATCCTGGGATTATAACAGAAAGCTGCGAGGCAAATCCATTTCAACAGCTATTAAAATACAGAATACCTTGATCGGCCTCTTCAAGGCTTCCTGAATATCAAGACGTTTCCTCATAATAGTCTGATCCAATTTCCTTTCAAAAGCCAATAAATCCATGTAAGCCTGAGACTCAGGTACCAACTCCCGAATCTAAGGAAAGAACAGCAGGAAAAGTCAGTGATGACCGTGAACAAGGACCCACATTTATTAGTCTTCACGGCTCGATCAATACTCACTCTCTGAGGTAGAATCTTGTCTGCCATCTTCTTCTTTTTAGCACTTTAAGAAGGAAATAAAAATGAGATCAGTAAGGCCCATAACTTCTCCTAAGGTGCACAGTACCAGCATTCACAAATACAGCTACAATGGCAGCCTGAGAGGTGCAGACAGATAAAACTTCTGTGGACATGCATGGCTGGAGAACCCAATTAAAGAGATGCCTATGTAAAGTGATGCTTTACAGCTATGCTGCAAACCACAGGTGAATTATTCCTACTGCTTTACAGGCCAAATAGAGAAGCTTCACATAATGTACAGTAACACATTTTGTTCTATTGGCGCATTTCAATTCTTGTCTACAGTGATTGAAGTCACAAAGGCAGGGGGTGTCAGGTTAAGGGTGGACAGCTTGACTTCTGCCATTACTGTTTTGTCCAGGGAGCGACCCAGGGCCCGGTACTGGTTGGAATGCCTGGTTACAGCAGGGAGAACCCTTTAACTCTCCACACCTTTAATCGAATCAAGCAATTTGCACATTGCATAAAAGGGATTATGACAGGCATGATGGCATCAGACCAGCCTTACAAACAAAGCAGAGGAGACACCCTCCTAAGAACAGATTGCAGGTTGGAGATCCCATTTGAAGACCTTTCATCACCTCCACCAATTCTAATTCTTAGCATCTGTTAATAGGCGTTCCTCCACTGATTCTGGCAGTTTTCTCTCTACTGTTCCTCTATCAAGAGCAAGTAGTTTTGGTACCCGATGTGCAATTTAAGCTGTGTAATGTCAGAAGGGCGGTGTCAGGCAGGGGATATGATTCAGAGCTCCAATCAGAGGCAGCCGGTGTCAGAGCTCAGAATCACCCCCCTGTCTGCTCCTGCCTGACACCGCCCTCCTGACAGTACAGAGACTAAATAATATATCAGGCACCAAAACTAACAGTACTGATTGTTTGGGAACAGTGGGAGCTAGAGAAAAAAATTCCACCTGTGCCAGAATCAGTGGGATGGCAGCTATTAACTGATGCAAAGAGCTTTGACTGGAGGCGGTGGAGGGTCCTGTTTTATGAGGATTCTTCTACTGCTGCCACTGCCCTCTCTGCTCTAGATAATTGCCCCTAGCTGCCATGCACAGTCCCCCCCCCCCATTGCTTGAGTGACATCTGCCACTATCACACTTTGTCTGCAGTTAGGGTTAGTTTTCTAGAGCAGAGAGTGAAGCCCCAAGAGAAGAAACATCCCTAAAGTCCCTTTTAGATAATTTGCCTAAGAATAAAATGCTGATCTCATGACAAATGGAGCTGCAATGCAGAATAAGAAAGGCATCTTTGGAAAGGTACTGTCATTAGTTTCATTTAATTTCCACGCTCAGACTCCTGACAGAGTTCTAAATGGAAAGTAGATCTCCCACAAAAAATGTTTATTTCTGGTTCCTTAGAAAGCCACATAATATACCTTGTAGTGAAGGTCATCTTCTCAGTGGTTGTATTTGTGAGTCACAACTGGGTCATTTGACCAACAATGAGACTGAAGCAGTGCCACGTGTGACCGATTCACAGGATCGGTCATCATTATGTGATGGAGGTCCAAAATCCAGACCCACACATGAAAGCTGTTCTGGAAGTGATTCACAGAGAAAGAAATAGAAGACCTAAAACTTCAATTTTATTAACATAATAAAACTAATAGATAATATAAAAGAAAAAAAAGGGCAAAATAAAACCCAAACACGCCAATGCTAACTCAACAGAGCGTCATCAGCACGGAGATCTATTATTCCTCCTATATAACTGATTGAACTGCCTAATAACATAAACCAATCGTATAAATGAAGCATTTTCCTAATAGACAGCTATAAAGAACCTAGAGAGACCTCACCCCTGAGATAGTGGCCTAGTGCTATAGTCCACTACTGTAACTTCTGGTTCCAGGAGACTGAAGCAACACAAGCATGTGTAAACCACGCAAATGCTCTATAGATCAGTGTTCATCGTTTTCATTGGTGTAGAACAAGCAGGACAAGAGTAAAAAGAGATTATACACTAGCACATGTAGGACTGTTCACACAATGGAATTGGTCAAGGATTTTGAGTTCATTTAGCTAGGTAACTCTGTACTGTCATGTGGGTGGTGTCAGGTACAAAAGCAGACATAGGGTGCATTCACACTGAGTAAACGCTAGCTTATTCTGAACGTAAAACACGTTCACAATAAGCGGCGTCTAAAGCAGCTCCATTCATTTCTATGGGAGCGGGGATACGAGCTCTCCCCATAGAAATGAATGGGCTGCTTCTTTCACTGCGAGCAGTCCCATTGAAGTGAATGGGGAGTGCCGGCGTATACGGCAAGCTCTGCTCATGCCTCAGCGTACACGCCGGCACTCCCCATTCACTTCAATGGGACTGCACGGAGTGAAAGAAGCAGCCCATTCATTTCTATGGGGAGCGCTCGTATCCCCGCTCCCATAGAAATGAATGGAGCTGCTTTAGACGCCGCTTATTCTGAACGTGTTTTACGTTCAGGATAAGCTAGCGTTTACTCAGTGTGAATGCACCCATAGGGAGGGATTCAGAACATGCCTACAGGTTCCGGACCAAAAAACGGGTAGCCGCGACTGAATGCCGGCATCCAGTCGCGCACTCCGCTCTGGATTAGGCCCAATGAATGGGCCTAGTCGGGAAGAGGGAGTGTGTTCAGGCTGAATCACGAGGGGAATCGGCCCAAAGAATGAGCACGTCGCTTCTTTTTCCAGGAGCTGGAACAAACGACTCCCGGAAAAAAGAACTGACCAGCTCCCATTGATTTCAATAGGAGCCGTCTTTTTGGTCAGGACTTTGAGGCAGATACGGCCTCAAAATCCTGATCAAAAAACCCCGTGTGAACTTATCCTTAAGTAGTAACGCTGAATGTGGCAACATCCTTAAAATGCTCTAAAAAAATGCAGCAAAAACGGATTACAAATGTACGGTGTCAACCCAGTTAAAATATCACTTGGGTGATAAACTATATTGGGGAATTACTGATATGGCAATTCTATAACACAGGAGTGAAGGTTCACAAAAAGAAAATCCCTCTAGGAGAGCTTATTCACACTACCAAGCCGATCCTCAGCTGGGTGTTTCATGTGATTTTCTTTTTTTCCTCTTCTTTACAGACCCATACACCTAAATGGGTTAAGCAAGTCTATAAAAACAGACCCAAGAGTCCAAGAGACATGGTCGCGTGAACAAGCTCACAAGGGCATCTCAATGTCAATAGGTAATTTACGTAAAATACAACCTCTGTGGAAGCAGCGACAACCTAGAATGAGAAGTTCTATGTCAGGAGTGCTGGAGTGACAACGTAAAAGGCAGAATAATATTCTTATAAATGATGACATACTAATATGTATATTACCTGTGATTCCTATTTTGAGCCGCTTGCTGTTGCTGAACTTGCTGAATCTGTTGAGGAGCGGGCCGCTTACGGGACTGGTCCATGCCTGATTGAGCCATCCCTGGGCGGGCAGCTGGACTTCCCCCATAACCTGGAGGACCCATGGCTGGTCCCTGAGGAGTCATCCGACTGCCTGGAAGCATTCCAGGCCGCTGTATGAAAGAAGAAAAGGGTTACCTAGGCCGCCATACAATACGTTTGTGGCAGACAAAATGTCACCTTTTCCGGCAGTCACAGGCTCATTTATCTAGCGCATTTTACTCTGAAATAGTATCTGCAGTGACACTTATTAACTATATGCACTAGAGGTTACAGTCCAGCTAGCTCTGCCACTCGGCAAAACTTAAAAGTGGGCAAGGCTTACTGCTCAGCCAGTGCAGACCTATCTATAAAATGTGATTTAAATTAAAAAAAATCAAATGACATCACTTCTCGTGGCCTTGTCAGATCACTATTGTACTGATGTCTTTGCTTCACGTCACTTCAGTGTGACTATGGCCCCCCCCCGGCTTAATTTAAAAAAGTAAAACAATTATCCAGGACAATTCCTCTAACCATTTGTGTAATGTATATTAGAAAGGATGATGACTGATCTCACAAAGACTGATAAACCCATCCAATGATATGTGCCTGGCACTGGCATGACAGTTTGTTGTCCCAACTGTGGTTATAAGTCTATAGTATTATTATTACTTATTTATAGAGCACCATTAATTTCATATAGGCACAATTCACAATGGCCACTCTGCAAAATTTGCATGAATTACATACAGAGTCATCCAAAAGTGGCTGCACATGTCACCTGGCTCACTGAATGGGGTGAAATCCACTGTGAGATTCTGCAACATAAATTTACATGGTGCAGATGTACATTCTACACCGCAGTGTGTATATAGGATTTACTCATGGGGTTTTCTTAACAAATGACATTAATAACCGTTCCGCCGGAGGGGTCATTAAGATCAGATCAGTGGAAGCCGAGAACCATAGTCAGATTGATGACCTGTTCTACTGGTGCATGGTATTTAGTGAAGGGATCGCAGTGCTGATATAAACATTACAGTCTCTTCAAATAGCTAATCCATGGGGGAGGGGGGGGGGGGTGTAATATTGGTGGTGACCCAAGGACAGATCATCGATATTCCTGAAAAACTGACAGTGTACTGAGTTTAGAGGTATAAATACAATGTGCCACATAGCAGAGGACAGGAAAGGATCTCTAGAACAGGCATGGTAGACAAATACCAGCGAGTTGTCATATCTGGGGATCTTTAGTGCTTATATCTAACATTATAGCTGGTCTTACACGGCAGTAATGTAAGTCCGCAATTGAGGGTTTTCAATTGCAGACACATTATATTCAGTGCGGCCTCTTACACCAACAGATATTTTATCCGTGGTGTGCCGGGGCACAACCGAGGTCCGCACAGGCCGTGAATTCACAGCACTGCACGGACTCGCCTATAGAACTGTATGGGCGAGTGCGGCAGTTCACGGGCGTCTATAGTGTCTATGTTGCTGATGTATACCAAATTGTCATCTCAAATACCAAAAAGGTCATCAGATTTTGTGCAGGAAAACCCTTACAATGAAGTGCATGGATTTGAGGCTTGGCCCCGGGCTGTTGGTTACAGGCCAGCTCTGCCCCCAGATTGAAGGCTACAGGTCAGCACTGGCCCCGGGCTGTTGGTTACAGGCCAGTTCTACCCCCGGGTTGAAGGCTACAGGTCAGCACCGGCCCTGGGTTACCAGCTAAGGGTAAGCACTGGCCCGCGGGTTGCAGGCTACAGGTCAGCACCGGCCCCCGGGTTGTTGGCTACAGGTCAGCACCAGCACTGGCCCCAGGTTGCAGGCCAGCTCTGCCCCCGGGTTGAAGGCTACAGGTCAGCACCGGCAGTGGCCCCGGGTTGCTGGCTACAGGTCAGCACCAACACTGGCCCCAGGTTGCCGGCTTCCCACAGTTGTCTAAGCCATATTCATTAGAGAGATACAGCAGCGGCTGGACATCCTCCCCTCCCCCTCCTTATACTGATGCTTCTAACACTGGTCCTCGCCTCCATCATCCACATATTATAGTAGAGGGAGGCTCATACAGAAGGCGGCAGATGCACCAACCACTCCAAGAGGGAAAACAGGCGCCGCAGACGGAGATCTAAGCCCCGTGCCCCGTCTCTTACCGGGTAAGCGGCTCCGGGCATAGGAGAGCGGTACATCCCTTGTCCTGGGGCGGGGCCCATCCTCACAGCCGGGCCTGGGGTACCAGGCCCCATAGCGGCCCCAGCTGGCCCGGATCCCCCAGGAGTCACCGATTGGAAACCAGCCCGCGCCGCCATCGCTTTGCAACAATGGGGCCGGAACCGGAAGTCCCGTACCTTACGAGGGGGGCCGAGATGCTGGCACAACGGCGCTAGAATGAACAACCAGTGCGAAGAAAATTCCGGAAGTCATCCAGCGCCATTTTGGCTGAGGGCGAAGCACGGAATGCTGGGAACTACCTTCAAATCCGTCTTAACACCGGCGGCCATTTTGGAAAGGGGCAAATCACATCACTTACCCGATGATAATACAGTTATAATCTCTCTGAATAAACTCATACCAGAACGTTTACAAAGAAACAGTGTCATTTATAACAGTCTATGGCTTTGGTTTACAGTTTAGACATAACTGTAGTTCAGTGTCGCAACGACTGAAGGGAAGCCAGAAGCAGAAATGGACGACGCAGTTTTTTTTGAAAAAATATTTCCGGTCGGTCATAGGTTGAGTTCTCTATACAGATTCAGTGAATGAATGAATGAATGAATGCCGTGCTATACTGCTGCGCTCAGGGGCTGACGTGCTCACTAAAAATGTACACATGCGCAGTTCAGCGATGTGCAGGCCTCAGATGCGCCCTCTACTGGTTGTGCTGTAATAAATTGGTGATGTAACTGCTCTTCCCGCCAAAATATTTGCATTTGGGCTTGGAGGATGTGCAGGACATGGCTTGCTTTACTTTCTATCCTGCTATTAGGGGCAGCTGTAAGACAAACACTATGACTGCCATTACAAGACAACATTTTATAGGATAACCCTCCAGGAAGTTTGGCACTGTGGTGCACATAGCTATGCCCCATTCCCTTTAAACCATATTCTCTGCTCCTCAATGTGAGCTTTGACATAGAAGCTGCGTCTAATAATACCTGTCAAGTTATGGGGGGGGGGGTTCACACCTGCGCCCGGTCTCCGCTTTGCAGGTTTCCGTCTTCTGCCCGAAAAACTGGATAGGAGACGGAAACCGGCAGTCAGTTTTCAAACCCATTCATTTGAATTGGTTTGCAAAGTGTCCGCCCGTGAGCGTCTTCTGCCTCTCCGCGGCGAAGCCAGTTTTTTTTTAACTTGACACAAAGTTGGACATGCAGGAGTTTGTATCTGGTTAAAAAAAAAAAACGGTTTCACCACGGAGTCCAGAAGACACTCATGGGCGGACACTGGCTGCCGAGTTTCTGTCTCTTGTACAGTTTCTCTGGCAGAAGACGGAGACCAGGTGCAGGTGTGAACCCGCCCTAAGGGCTCGTTCAAATCTGTGCCCGGTCTCCATTCTGCAGGTTTCCATTTCCTGCACAAAACAGCAGGAGACTGAAACCTGCAGGACTCTTTCATACCCATTCATGTGAGCGTTTTATGCTCTCCGCCACTAAACCGTTTTTTTTTTAAATCGGACACAGAGTTGGACATGCAGTACTCTGTGTTTGGTTTAAAAAAAACAGTTTCGCGCCGGAAAGCATAAAATGCTCACGGTCGGACCCGGTCTGACAGCTTTCCGTCTTCTGCATGCAGAAGACGGAAAGCTCAGAACGGAGTCCGGGCGCTAGTGTGAACCCAGCGTCACCTGTATTTTACAAGTCAGTACGATCGCGACGATACCAAATCTATACAATATTTGTAATGTTATGACTAGAGATGAGCAAACACTGTTTGGAACAGCCGTTCCGAACAGCACGCTCCCATAGAAATGAATGGAAGCACCGCTTAACCCCCCGCGTGCCAGCCGCTTCCATTCATTTCTATGGGAGCGTGCTGTTCGGAACGGCTGTTCCAAACAGTGTTCGCTCATTTCTAGTTATGACATGTTTTTTTTAAAAAAAATGTAAAACTTTGCAAAATAGAAAAAAAAATTTGTGATGCCATGTTCTGACACCTGTAATTTTTTTTATATTTACTAGTATGGATCTGGGTAAGGCGTCTTTTTATGCAGGACAGAATGGCTTTTTTAATTGATACCATTTTGCGGAAGGTCTGATGGTTTGATCTCTTTTTATTCCATTTTTGATAGGAATTGCAATGTGTAAGAAAAAAAATCGCCATTTGGCCATTTTGACTTTTTCCACCGCTCCGCTGTTCACTGTATGGGATAAATATTTTTATATTTTAGTAGTTCAGACATTTTGGAGCGCAGCGATACCTAATATGTTTATGTTTATTTAGTTGTGTATGTGATCTAGGGAAAGGGGGGAATTGAACGTTTCTATAATTTTTTTTTTTTTTTTAACTTTTAAAAACTTTTTTTATTTTTCTTATGGGAGGAGCAACTCTGTATTAAAGGGATTCTACCATTAAAACACATTTTTTTCTCATATGAATAGCCTTAAGAAAGGTTATTTTTCTCCTACCGTTAGATGTCTTCTCCGCACTGCCGTTCTGTAGAAATCCCGGTTTTCGTCAGTATGCAAATAAGTTCTCTTGCAACACTGAGGGCGGTCCCCAGCACTCAAACAGCACTGGGGACGTCCCCAATGCTGCGAGAGAACTCTTCAGCGACACGTCCATCTTCTTCAGGAACGTCCTCTTCACGCGTCTTCTTACGGCGTAGGAAGTCAAACTTGTAGGCCTCGGCAGAGCCGACTGCGCATGCCCGCGGCCACAAGTAAAATGGCTGCCTACACAGTAAATAAGTGGCCATTTTCTTGTGGCCTGTGGGCATGCGCAGTCGACTCTGCCCGAGGCCCGAAAGCCAACAGTGCACTGTCGGCTTTCTAGTGGTATATTAAACCACAGGTACAGGAGGACATGAAAGGTCCTATGGATTTAGCCTATGGATTTAGTATGGGAGGTCATAAAAGCTCCTGTAGATGTAATGTATAATGTTCATACAGTGTATTTCACCCCCCCCCCCTTTTTATAGGACTAGTATGTTAGTTGGTAGTGCTAGTAATCTAAGCTAAAGGTCGTTACATATTTTGCATTGTAGCCCATGAGCTTAAAGTTAGTAAAAGCAATAATAAAGAGGTTGATAAATCTGGATGTGTGATTTGTTACATTAATCTCCCCGGGGTACATCATGTATAATTGATGAGTAAAATGCAGGATTTTCAGCCTTCCATTATCCCAAAATAACACAATTTCAGCTGTAATGTAAATTTCACCACATTCAGTAATAATATATTACTTAAGCTACCCTATTCATTTGCTCTGATGGATCTGTTGTCACTATGGTTAAGAATAATATGTATATCATTTTTAACTCCTGACGTGACAATGTTTTACTGTTTACAGATATTAACAGAGATGTTAAAGAAAGCGTACCAACAGGAGAGCAGTGAGCATCCATTTTTCCCAAGAAAAGCCAATGGTCATTTCCTATTGACTTTCTCAGTAGCTTTTCAGAATTAGAAAAAAAGTCTCTTGCTTTTTTTTTTTTAATTCTCAGAAACAATACTGCACCATGTGAACAGCCATTTTAAAAGCTAATGTACATGGCCATTAAAAATTAAAGGGCTTTCAGCTGCATTTATTTCACAATTCATGTGGTTTTCAGGTTGGATTTAGACAGTGCTTTTTTTGTTTATTTAAGAACTACATGCAGTTTTTAATTGCAGGAATGAGTAGTGTTTGGTACTATATAGTTCTCCTCTGTGCAAATGGCAATTGAATTGAAAACATTGGGTTTACTGGCCAAGTCTACATTCATATAACCACGTTTGATCTGTCTGTGAGCCATAGTTACCAACATGAACACTATGTCAGGATAGGAACTCCTAGCATTATAGTTAGGTGTATCTGCCTCCCTGCGACATACTGTTCCCTACGGACAGTGGGGAGTCCGTGTCCCAAAATAGCATTCAGGCTGGCATTTACCACTTAGATAAACAAGAATTTAAAGAGGACCTTTCATGGGTTTGGGCACAGGCAGTTCTATATACTGCTGGAAAGCCGATAGTGTGCTGAATTCAGCGCACTGTTGGCTTTCCCGATCTGTGCCCCAGGTAAAGAGCTTTTGGTCCCGATACCATAGCTCTTTACCATCAGAAGGGCGTTTCTGACAGTCAGTCAGGTATGTCCTTCTTCAAAGCACCGCCTATCGCGCTGTACTGCGTCTATGGACGTGCACTGTGAGCACAGGGAGGAGGCGTTCCTCCCCGCTCACACTGTACAGCGTGATAGGCGCTGCTGTGGAGAAGAACGTACCTGACTGACTGTCAGAAACACCCTTCTGACTGTAAAGAGCTACAGTACCAGGACCGATAGTTCTTTACCCGGGGCACAGATCGGGAAAGCCGACAGTGCGCTGAATTCAACGCGCTGTCAGCTTTCCAGCAGTATATAGAACTGCCTGTGCCCCGGATCATGAAAAGTCCTCTTTAATGGATGAAACTTGGTCATGTGAATGTAGGCAATGTGTATTGTGGGGGAGGTAGCTTGGTAGAAGCAGTGGTGCAGACCCAAACAGTCAAGACAGGGACAAAAAATATGCAGCAAACTGGTTTATTTAGAAAAAAACAGGAAAGTAAATAAACCTTGACTTCAGGCACAAAATGAGCAAAACAAAATACAGCCTTAACTTCAGGCAAAAACAAAATAAAAATCCTGCTCGTCTGAGCAACTAACTAAACAGAACTGATAACCTAACAATCGCAATATTGTCTCACCGGACTCAGGGTTACAGGACAGAACCGTACACCTCATGGAACTGCCCTGCAATACAGGATCTGCAGCCTTTTCTGGCCCAGTAATGAGCCAGTGATCTACACCTGGCACATACACTCACCAGCCACTTTATTAGGTACACCTGTCCAACTGCTCGTTAACACTTAATTTCTAATCAGCCAATCACATGGCGGCAACTCAGTGCATTTAGGCATGTAGACATGGTCAAGACAATCTCCTGCAGTTCAAACCGAGCATCAGTATGGGGAAGAAAGGTGATTTGAGTGCCTTTGAATGTGGCATGGTTGTTGGTGGCAGAAGGGCTGGTCTGAGTATTTCAGAAACTGCTGATCTACTGGGATTTTCACGCACAACCATCTCTAGGGTTTACAGAGAATGGTCCGAAAAAGAAAAAACATCCAGTGAGCGGCAGTTCTGTGGGCGGAAATGCGTTGTTGATGCCAGAGGTCAGAGGAGAATGGCCAGACTGGTTCGAGCTGATAGAAAGGCAACAGTGACTCAAATAGCCACCCGTTACAACCAAGGTAGCCAGAAGAGCATCTTTGAACACACAGTACGTCGAACTTTGAGGCAGATGGGCTACAGCAGCAGAAGACCACACCGGGTGCCACTCCTTTCAGCTAAGAACAGGAAACTGAGGCTACAATTTGCACAAGCTCATCGAAATTGGACAATTGAAGATTGGAAAAACGTTGCCTGGTCTGATGAGTCTCGATTTCTGCTGCGACATTCGGATGGTAGGGTCAGAATTTGGCGTCAACAACATGAAAGCATGGATCCATCCTGCCTTGTATCAACGGTTCAGGCTGGTGGTGGTGGTGTCATGGTGTGGGGAATATTTTCTTGGCACTCTTTGGGCCCCTTGGTACCAATTGAGCATCGTTGCAACGCCAAAGCCTACCTGAGTATTGTTGCTGACCATGTCCATCCCTTTATGACCACAATGTACCCAACATCTGATGGCTACTTTCAGCAGGATAATGCGCCATGTCATGAAGCTGGAATCATCTCAGACTGGTTTCTTGAACATGACAATGAGTTCACTGTACTCCAATGGCCTCCACAGTCACCAGATCTCAATCCAATAGAGCATCTTTGGGATGTGGTGGAACGGGAGATTCGCATCATGGATGTGCAGCCGACAAATCTGCGGCAACTGTGTGATGCCATCATGTCAATATGGACCAAAATCTCTGAGGAATGCTTCCAGCACCTTGTTGAATCTATGCCACGAAGAATTGAGGCAGTTCTGAAAGCAAAAGGGGGTCCAACCCATTACTAGCATGGTGTACCTAATAAAGTGGCCGGTGAGTGTATGTCAGAAACCTGGGGGAAATACACAGTCCAATCACATTAATGTGACCACCTGTCAAAATCCAGAATAACCACTTTTGGCAGAGCGGACCGCTGTGAGACGTGCAGGAAGAGAGGGGACATTGTGATGATGTTCATGGGGATGTTGAGCCATGCCGACTCCAGTGCTGTGGCCATCTGCTCTAGGTTACGCGGTTGAGCATCCATGGCGCGAACAACCCGATCGAGGTGGTCCAACAGATTCTCGATTGGGTTCAAGTCCAGGGAATTTGCTGGCCAAGGGAGTACGGTAAACTCATCCTGCTGCTCCTCGAACCATGCACGTACACTGCGAGCTTTACGACACGTCGCATTGTCCTGCTGGTAGATGCCATCATCCTGAGGGAAAACAATTCGCATATAGGGGTGAACATGGTCCGCAAGGATAGATGCATACTTGTGTTGATTCATCGTGCCTTCTACAATGATGAGTGCACCCAGATGGCTGATGACACGTGCCTTCTGCCATTGGTTATTTAATGTTGATGTCAAAAGTAGGCGGTGGTCACATTAATATGACTGGACTGTGTATATCTGGAGTCCAGCACTCTACTTGTTACCTTCGCACAGTATGTTCTCCCCATGTCTGTGTGGGTTTCTTCTGTGTACTCTGGTTTCCTCCCACACTCCAAAGACATACTAATAGGTAATTTAGGTTGTGAGCCTTACTGGTGACAGTATTTATAGATACAATATCTATAAAGCACTGCAGAATATGTTGGCGATATGTAAGTGTAAAGTAAATAAATATGTGGGAACTACACATTATCCGCAAAAAACAAATCCCCCAAACAGCTCCATCGATGGAAAAATAAAAATGTTATAGGTATCAAAAAAAAAAAATTCTAAAACACAAAGAAAACTATGTAAATTTAACTTTACTGTATTCTTGAAGGTAATGTGTAACCAGAAAATGGTTTATATTTTTAATGAAGTTTTATGCTAAACATAATTTTAAAGAATATTTAGTGAGGTTTTTAGAATTTTTCTATTTTATTACCTGTATCTTGCAGTTCTAACGCTGCCCACTAGGCCCTATTTTCCCATGGTGGGACTATTAAAGGATTATTTTATTTTCTATTATATGCTGAGGCTTCCTGTTTTCTTGGTAGTAGTATCCTCACTTACATGTAGATAATATACAGAATCCACCAGTCATAATAGAGGATTTCACAGCATATCTACTGCCATCTCTGTACAATGACCTCTGTCCAGGTCACAGAGCTTGCCTAGAAGTCTCTCCAATACAAGTGAATAGCATCTACTCCAGAGCTTTCTATAGGTAACAGGAAATCACAGGACTCACATGTTTAGTGGTAAAAGGTGGAATTGCAAGAGGTTTAGGATTTTTTTTTTTAATATAACTATTTTAAAAAATTAAAAACACCATCTCCAAAAATTATTTTAAAAAATATGTTTAACATAAAAACATGATTTAAAGAGGACCTTTCATTGTGTGAAATGACTTTCTTTGTAATGTATCTTTCTGTCTGTATTTGAACCCTACAAATTGTACAGCGCTGCGGAATATGTTGGCGCTATATAAATAAAATGTATTATTATTATTATTATGTCCTCAGGCACATGCGGTTTTATATACCGCTAGAAAGCCAACAGTGCACTGAATTCACCAGACTGTTGGCTTTCCCTTTATGTACCCCAGGGGAAGAGATATCGGTAACAGCACTGATATCTCTTCAGTGTCAGAAAGGCGTTCCTGAGTCTAGCTGGAAACGCTCCTCCTGACAGTACTGTCTGTGGCTCTATATTGTCAGAGAGGGTGTTCCTTACTGCCCAGCAATGACGCTGAGCGGTGTGGAACGCCTTCCAGCCAACAGTACTTGTCCATAGTCTAGTAGTGTGTGTGTGTGTGTGTGGGAACGCCCCCTCTGACAGTATAGAGCCGCAGACAGTACTGTCAGGAGGAGCGTTTCCAGCTAGACTGTTAGGAACGCCCCTCTGATAGTGAAGAGCTATCGGTAATTTTACCGATATCTCTTCCCTGGGGCACATAACCGGGAAAGCCGAGAGTGCACTGAATTCAATGCACTGTCGGCTTTCTAGCGGTATATAAAACCGCATGTGCCTAAGGACATGAAAGGTCATCTTTAAAGAAAAGGTCATTTCCTGGTGACGCATTTCCTTTAATGAGTGTATAATAAATTTATCATGTCATTTATACTGCACAAAGAGGGGCTGAGTAACAACTCCTCATAGGTGCAATGTGTAGTATCTTACAGGTGTATTCACAATAAGAATGACACAATATGACTAATGTCACAATTCTATGCACCAGGGCAGGTAACTTAAAGGGATTCTATCATTAAAATCAATTTTTTTGTCGATGACACGTAGGAATAGCCTTATGAAAGGCTATTCTTCTCCTCCCTTTAGATGTCTTCTCCACACCACCGTTCCTCCCCAATTCTGAAAGAGAACTCTCCAGCGCTGCCTCCATCTTCTTCAGGAACGGCCTCTTCACATGTCTTCCGGCGCTGGGGGTCAAACTTCTAGGCCTCGGGTAGAGCCAACTGCGCTTTCCCACAGGCCACAAGAAAATGGCCCCTTACTTACTGGGTAAGCGACCATTTTCTTTCAGAGTTCTTTCACAGCATTGGGGACGCCCCCAGTGCTGTTTGAGTGCTGATGCCCGCCCCCATTGCTGCGAGAGAACTCATTTGCATACCGACAAAAAACAGGATTTCTACCGAATGGTGGCGCAGAGAAGACATCTAAAGGTAGGAGAAGAATAGCCTTTTTTAAGGCTATTCATATGTGTGATCGACAAAAAAAATTGATTTTAATGGTAGTATCCCCTTAACTCGACTAAATGCAGTAATGAACAATCTTCTGTTACAGATTGGTATAGTTCTTATTATGTTATGTACAGTTTATGGTCAAGGCCACACTTAGTGGAAAAGCTGCATTGTTTGTTGCAGATTTTTCTGCAGTTTTTTGACCCAAAGTTAGCAATGGATTGGACTTTTGAGAGTTCCGATTTGCACTATGTGGCTAGTCTGTGGACACTGATGATGGCCTCTGAGAGCTGCATATTCCAAACTCAGCAACTGGATGCGGGGACTTTTTTCCTACAGTTTCCATCTTAGCCTCTGGGTACTAGCTACAGGACTTCAGTTCCCTTACTTATCTCAGTTACAACAGTCATTGTCAGACCCTTAGACACTTTACAATATGGACCGTTGCACAGCTACAGCATCACCCACAATAATAGAAATGTACAGAGCATCATCATAGCATAGCAGATTACTGGCACCTGTATGATGAAAAAGATTACTTACGGTTTCTTATTTCTGTGAAGTTGATTCTGAATTTAAGAACAGTCATCAGTGAGTCAGAGACAACTAAGTGATGATTCTTTAGACTGAATCATATGTGGCGAGAAGATGCTCAGTAATAGCTTCTTTTGTGTTGAGTCATCTTATGATCACACTAATAGGCCTTATGTGATCCATGGCTTCTTCTCAGGCCTAGCTGCTCATTAAAGGGGTTACCCACTTTAAATAAATTATAGCTCACATGACTGGATTACTCAATATAAAAAACAATCACTAATACACATCACATTAAAGGGATCCTATCATTGGATACCCTTTTTTTCTGACTAACACGTAGGAATAGCCTTAAGAAAGGCTATTCTTCTCCTAGCTTTAGATGTCTTCTCCACGTCACCATTCAGTAGAAATCTGGGTTTTCTTCAGTATGCAAATGAGTTCTCTCGCAGCACTGGGGGCGGTCTCCAGCGCTCAAGCAGCATTAGGGGCGTCCCCAATGCTGACTGAGAACTCTCCAGCACTGCCTCCATCTTCTTCTGGAATGCCCTCTCCCTGTGTCTTCTTCCGTCCTGGGTTTCAATCTTCTAGGCATGTGCAGTCGGCTCTGCCATCGGGCCTCAGGCAGAGCCAACTGCGCATGCCCACGGCCACAAGAAAATGAAGGAGAAAGTAGCCACTCAGATGCTGTGGTCACATCTGACCACCTCATCTGAGGGGTTAATGATCCGTGTTTGTGGACACTGCTGCCAGGTCTCTACTGTGCAAAACTGAGGAGACTTGACAGCTTTTAAGCAGAGACCCTGATCCTCTGTCAATGGACAGCAGGCGTTGTGAAGAGGTCAATGTATTCAGTATGTACCAAGTTAGTCATAATAAGCTGACCACTACACCTATAAATACTATATATATATATATATATATATATATATATATATATATATATATATATATATATTTGAATGTAATTATAAAATGAGCGTTGGCTTTTATGGCTTTTATGTTTACAGCGCCCATGTTCCTGAATCAATGCGGTTACAAATCTATCTTCATTCTGTGTTGCCCTAGGAACTAATCCTGTGAATTCTCAAGAAAAGTTTTACAGCTGAATAATTACAGAAATTGCAGGCAGTCCTCTGGTGAAATAAACACACAATAAAACTTGCTTTCTTTGCTTTCCCTCTGATGCTAATCTGTGCTTTATGCATTTGTAGTTAGGAATAAACAAGGAAAACATCAACAACAAAAAAATATCAAACGGCACTTTGTGGTATATTGTAAAAATAGGAGCAGTAGAATCGATGGCTCTATTCTCAGGAATATGTTGCAATTAATACTAGGAAAGCCCTTGGTGTATAATAGGGTTTTTCTGTGACTATACGTACATTATGGCGTAACACTCTTTGCATTTAGTGATTGTGAATGTCATTTACCGTTACTTATTGTGGAGATACACTATGTGATCAAAAGTATCCAGACACCCCCAAAAACATACGTTTTTCATATTAGGTGCATTGTGCTGCCACCTACTGGTAGGTACTCCATATGACCGACCTCAGTAGACATTAGACATCGTGAAAGAGCAGAATGGGGCGCTCCGCGGAACTCATGGACTTTCAACGTGGTCAGGTGATTGGGTGCCACACATCACACAGGTCAATGCCAAACGACGGCTCGCTTGGTGTAAGGAGCGTAAACATTGGTCCTCCCAAGGAACTTCAGGCACCAAGCAGCCACCCAAAAAGACCATATTATAATCCATTCCTGATTACTGTTGTAAAACCAATAATTAATGAGACTATATTTTGATTATGAGTATGTCCGATTATTCTTCAGTGTATTATATTTGCTGGTAATTGTGAACAATGGATGTGCAACTGGATCTTCACATAAACTATGATGTATGCCTTAGGCTGCTTTCACATGGAGTAACGCTACGCTCATTATGACACGTAAACACGTGTCAGAGTGAGCGCTGTAAAACAGAATCCCATTGACTTCAATGGGTGCCGTTTTACGCGCGCTACACATTGAAATCAATGGGAGGCTTTTTAACCCATTGATTTCAATGCATAGCGCGCGTAAGACGGCACCCATTGAAGTCAATGGGATTCTGATTTACAGCGCTCACTCTGACACGTGTTTACATGTCAGAATGAGCAAGCGTTACTCCGTGTGAAACCAGCCTTCCTTGTAATTTAAAAAACGGGCAATAAAGTAGCAAAAATATTTGTTTCCCATCTGGCAACACTCTCCTGATATTCCTGGCCTTCAGCCTAGTGTCTGCTTCTGATCAGACACCATCTTGGATTTGTATATTTCTCTTCTTGTCTGCTGTGGTATAAATCCCATGATGACTCAGCACAATATCACATGGGCACCTAGAGATAGTACCATCTCTATGTAATTATCCTTCTCTCTCAATTCTACATAATGTAAGAGACCATTACTATACAGTCAGGGAAGCAGAGCTGTCATCTACTTCATTATAACTGTGAGGAAGCTGTCTAATCATCAGCAGCTAGTGATAAGAATTTGTGATTCCATGCAGTCTCAGACAGGGAGATGTGGTGACAGATTTGATGATCCCTGGAGAGGACAAAACAACATGCAATTCCCAGGTGGTCCTCATGAGATCACACAACCACAACCCAACTGAAGAAAACGGTTCCCAGAATTTTCAGAAAGAAATACTACCATATAAATATATATATATATATATATATATATATATATATATATATATATATATATATAAAATTAATTTTTTTGGGCAGGGATAATTATATAAGAAAAGCCAAAAATCACCAGTGTTACTTTAAACTTCTTTTTATCTCATTGTCCAATGAATATGTGACATTGATTTCTCAGTCCCTTTCTGTTAGATAGCCATGTCTATATCACTCTCCTTACCAGGCCGTGTTGTGTTGATTTTTTGGAAATATTGAAGCAATCCTGGATGAATTCCCAGTGTTTGTCATTTTCTATGAAAACCAGAATTAGTCTAATTGGCACTCCATTAACAAAACAAGTTCAGGGTTAGTGGACACAGTTGAAACAGACCGCCAGTGATTATATAATAAGAAAACATCAGGACGCATGCCATGTGGTATACAATAAGAGCGTGCGGTTTTTATTTATTTTTATAATCCACATTTATTAACTGCATTTTGGTAAATCCACTCAAAGACTTGATTTACAGACACTTTAATAGGGGAATCTTCACTATAGTCCTTCCAGGATCTTTCACATAATAATGTCATATTGAATTAATTTATTGTCTCTGGGGAATTATGAAAATCAAGCAACTCGCTCTGTGATTGTGAGACAGCGCGGAGGAGGGAGGTGTAGGAAGGTCAAGCCACGGTACTGAAGAATAAAATAACCCTGCTATAAAGATCTTCATTATGATAAACATTTCTTGCTTAGACAGCTGGAGGACCATATAGCAAACCAGTGGAGAATTTCAATGGAAAGCCTCCAGCAGTAGTTGATGCATGTTACGTCAGCAGGATATATTAAAAAAAACTAAAAGAAATAATATCCTGCGGAGCCCTCTGGACTCTGACTGCTAAACACCCAAGTGTGAATACAGGCTGGCAGTTAGTGTCACTGCCAGCTAAACAAAAGTAACTGTGTGTGCTCTTGTTAAAATCACAGAGCCACCTGTGCAGATCAGAGCAGCCGCTACAACAACTAAGGGCTCATTCAGATCTGCGCCCGGTCTCTGTTCGTACAGGTTTCAGTTTCCTGCACAAAACTGAGCAGGAGACGGAAACCTGCAGGACTCTTTCACATCCATTCATTTGAATGGGTTTGAAAGATGTCCGGCCATGAGCGGCGGTGAGCGTTTTATGCTCTCCGCCGCAAAACCGTTTTTTTAAAAATCAGACACAGAGTCGGACATGCAGTACTCTGTCCAGTTTAAAAAAAAAAAACAATTTTGCGGTGGAGAGCATAAAACGCTCACTGGTGCTCACGGCCGGACCCGGTCTGACAGCTTTCCTTCTTCTGCATGCAGAAGATGGAAAGCTCAGAACGGACTCCGGGCGCTAGTGTGAACCTAGCGTAAGACTGTCTAGCCAGAACTCCTGGTCTAGACAGAGACTAACTAAACCCAGTGTGCTTTAGTTTCACCCAACCCACAATGCAGCTTAACTGCCAAACCAACCTAGTGTGAATACTGACTGAGAGTATCACTAGCTAAACTTACTGAGATATCTCACAACACTCACACAAGGCAGCATGCTGCCCAACTTCCAATGGCATTACTATCTCAGGGAGTATATGCTAACTAGGCCAACTAATATTTTGTTCAGTCTGGAACCCATGCAGGCACACACATCATTTGGGTTTTCAGATTTGATCTTAGAGCGCCAGGCGTCCAGTCCAGTCCTGTTATATAGGCAAGGAGCGGTCACAAGTAAATAGCCCATCTGCCCACGCCCGAGCGTCCATTGGTCGACACCTATGTCGGTCAAACAGTCGACCACGCCCGTCTGTTGCAAGGCAGATTAACCCCTGCAACCCTGGACTGTGCAGAGGAACAGGCAGCGACGCCCATATCATGGCCGCAGCTACTGCACAATCCTAACAATGCACAAGTATTCAGGACCACAAGTGTAGCATCCCAGTGGATACTGCTAAACACATGCTGTTTATTTTTGCACTTGTTGCATTCTTTTGCTATATCTGTGTCATTGTATGTATATCATTTTTGCATGCTTCTTTGTTTCCCCTTTTAGGTACATTCCACAGTGGTGATGGTACACCCCTACTTTTTAGGGTAGCTTGGCCCGGCCCAGCCAACAGTTGGCTATGGTAAGAGGAGGAGACACTGATCTTATAGTTCAACTCAGTCTTCTGTAAGAAAGTACCAAGACAGAGAGGAGGTTGAAATTTGCTATAGACTCCAAAGTGAACTCTATCATCCCCTCAGGTAGACAGGGATACATAGGCCTTACTCATAGTAGCTATATACAGTACATATTGGGAGAGGCAGGAGATACTAGGTACTAGATTTAACACATAAATTTGGGATTCCATGATGTCAGAACCATTTCCCGGCTCATGACCTCCATCTACAGTGGAACCCCCATTGTGTGCTACACCCATCTGGAAGCTGCATGTGTTGCTGTTGTTACCTCGGTAAAGTTCCATCATTTGTGCAACTGCTGTCTCCTGAGTGATTCCTGTGCTTACCATTAAGGGCTCTTCTGACCACCATCATCTGGCTCAATGAGATTAGAGATGGAGGTGCCGAAGAGGGACTACCACCACCACCCAGTACTCGGCAGGCCCCACAACACTGCCCCAACTTGGGAGGCAGCCTGGAGAAGCCGGTTGAGTGTTACTGGCTAACTGTTGACTACTTCTCCCATTTTCGTTTCCCTCCAGTGTATTTTGGCACAAGGTATTCTTTATTTTTAGACCCATTTCAAAATTTGACCTTCCATACATTTGCTCATAGATTGATACTCTGCCATCCTATTCAGCACTAAAGCACGTTCACAGCAGTCCGGTCATTTGAAACCTTTGAAACTTGGTATTTATATTGATTGAAACCTCTTCAATTTTCACTTGATCAATCTTTTTATATTAAGAAATCATTTTCAAACCATCTCCTTTCAGGTTTTGCGCAGCCAGGAATTGCAGGCCTCCTTCTTCCCTAAATAACAGAGGCAATAAACATCATGCAAGGCTTAATAAATTGACAAACAGGCTCTGCACTTGGAGCTGCAAGGCCTTGGGACTCTTATCACATCTGCCTCATCCTAATGGAACACTCATTGACTTTCTGCCCCAGGAGACCAATTCTACAAACTGAGTATTGAATCAGTTCTGCTATGCAGCTAAACAGAAGGTTTCATCTTAACCCCTTGCCTGCAAAGGTCGACAGACATCATGATATAGGGTCAGCAATTTTGTGTCCTTTAGTGATCTTAGCAGTATTTAAAAAAAAAAAATGTTTCTAGCATGTTTCACTATACAGCTCAATGCGTCATGGTGAATTAGTAACCCTGACTATCACTTGTCATATCTTCTATTATGTGGATTTTTTCACAATACACAGTGCAGTTTATGTATACAGTCCTATGAAAAAGTTTGGGCACCCCTATTAATCTTAATCATTTTTTGTTCTAAATATTTTGGTGTTTGCAACAGCCATTTCAGTTTGATATATCTAATAACTGATGGACACAGTAATATTTCAGGATTGAAATGAGGTTTATTGTACTAACAGAAAATGTGCAATATGCATTAAACCAAAATTTGACCGGTGCAAAAGTATGGGCACCCTTATCATTTTATTGATTTGAATTCCCCTAACTACTTTTTACTGACTTACTGAAGCACAAAATTGGTTTTGTAACCTCAGTGAGCTTTGAACTTCATAGCCAGATGTATCCAATCATAAGAAAAGGTATTTAAGGTGGCCAATTGCAAGTTGATCTCCTATTTGAATCTCCTCTGAAGAGTGGCATCATGGGCTACTCAAAACAACTCTCAAATGATCTGAAAACAAAGATTGTTCAACATAGTTGTTCAGGGGAAGGATACAAAAAGTTGTCTCAGAGATTTAACCTGTCAGTTTCCACTGTGAGGAACATAGTAAGGAAATGGAAGACCACAGGGACAGTTCTTGCTAAGCCCAGAAGTGGCAGGCCAAGAAAAATATCAGAAAGGCAGAGAAGAAGAATGGTGAGAACAGTCAAGGACAATCCACAGACCACCTCCAAAGAGCTTCAGCATCATCTTGCTGCAGATGGTGTCACTGTGCATCGGTCAACTATACAGCGCACTTTGCACAATCAGAAGCTGTATGGGAGAGTAATGAGAAAGAAGCCGTTTCTGCACGTACGCCACAAATAGAGTTGCCTGAGGTATGAAAAAGCACATTTGGACAAGGCAGCTTCATTTTGGAAACAAAAATTGAGTTGTTTGGTTATAAAAAAAGGCGTTATGCATGGCGTCCAAAAAGAAACAGCATTCCAAGAAAAACACTTGCTACCCACTGTAAAATTTGGTGGAGGTTCCATCATGCTTTGGGGCTGTGTGGCCAATGCCGGCATCGGGAATCTTGTTAAAGTTGAGAGTCGCATGGATTCCACTCAGTATCAGCAGATTCTTGAGAATAATGTTCAAGAATCAGTGACGAAGTTGAAGTTACGCCGGGGATGGATATTTCAGCAAGACAATGATCCAAAACACTGCTCCAAATCCTCAGGCATTCATGCAGAGGAACAATTACAATGTTCTGGAATGGCCATCCCAGTCCCCAGACCTGAATATCATTGAACATCTGTGGGATGATTTGAAGCGGGCTGTCCATGCTCGGCGACCATCTAACTTAACTGAACTTGAATTGTTTGTCCAAAATACCTTTATCCAGGATCCAGGAACTGATTAAAAGCTACAGGAAGTGACTAGAGGCTGTTATCTTTGCAAAAGGAGGATCTACTAAATATTAATGTCACTTTTCTGTTGAGGTGCCCATACTTTTGCACCGGTCAAATTTTGGTTTAATGCATATTGCACATTTTCTGTTAGTACAATAAACCTCATTTCAATCCTGAAATATTACTGTGTCCATCAGTTATTAGATATATCAAACTGAAATGGCTGTCATAAACACCAAAATATTTAGAACTAAAAATGATTAAGATTAATAGGGGTGCCCAAACTTTTTCATAGGACTGTATATATATATATATATATATATATATATATATATATATATATATATAATTATATCCATTTTTCATATTCAGCACAAATTTCTAGTAATTGCACAACTTTCCCATTTTATGCATTTCATTAGCCTTCTCTTGACTGACAACTTATCCTCTATACACAGAAGAGGAACAATTTGTAAAGTGGTGGAGGTGTGCTCCTACCAAATTCATTGCGATGGGAACGCCAGAGACAGCTGAACACAGTGCTTGACTACTTTGGGAGTCCCTTAGAGATGACTGGAATGGCAGACGCCCCTTGACTTCCATGTCATCATCAGTTTTAGCTCTTTCTGTTGTCTCATAGTGTAGGTGTGATATGCCCATTGCTTGAGTCTGTACATGCTGGTGATGTCAGAAACCAAAAAACACAATCTGGATGGACTATAACTGCTCAGACAGGCTGCTGTAAGAAGGGAACGAACATCATGTGACCACTATTGGCCAAGATTTAGATTGCATTGGTATGTCTCTTATGTGTCTTCAATAAAAATGAAACTAATTCTCATTAAACCAATATTTATGCAGACAGATCAATGTGTCATTTTGGTCATTAGGTGTCAGCAACCCAATAAACCTAATGTGAGCTAATCTGGTATAATGTAATGCCAATAGGAAGCCATTGCACACTATTATTTAAGGTGACAGCACTAATTAATATCCCTATGCAGAGCATTGGCCAGTGGCACACGAAGGCCCAATGTATACAGAAATAATGACCATTCTGGGACATTACAAATATACACGTCAGTCATAGCCAAGAGAGGGACTGGGTGCTAGAAAACATAGTCCTTTGGTACAATGACAGCAACAATGTTGCCTAAAACAGATCACTAGCATATCAGGAAAAAAGCTAATATCTCAGCAATGGAGGTACTATTTGTCAAGCAGACAAATACATTAGATTAATGTGAACCCAAGCTTTGTGACCTTGCTGATAGTTTCATTGAGACTGTTTTACTAACAGACGCCCTTTAAAGAGGTTACCTGGTTTCTAAGATTGATGATGACCTTTCCTTAGAGAAGAGTGTAGGTACTGCAGCACTGTGCCACTGAAGTCTACCTACCTATACTCACCACTACAGTTTGTATGGCGAATGGGTAGAGCAACTCTCCTGCGCCTCCTTGGTACTGGTGATCTGCAGGGGTCCGGCACACAGGATGTCAATCTCAGAAAACACATAACCCCTTTAAGGGATAGAATAATTTAAAGAAGCACCTTGGGGAAGATTTATTATGCCTTGTACATAAGTTTTCTGGCATACAAGGCATAAAAAGTCACTTTTTTTTTTTTTATAAATCATGTTTGTGCACAAAATATTTGCAAATTTTTGTTTTTATGTTGCTTTTGCAATTTTTGTGAAAAGGAGGCATAACTCTGGCATACATGATGCGGTAATTCTATGCGTCCTAATGAGCCAGCATACATTTCCCTCCTGTCACACGGCCTAGTGGAGGGTGCGCTGATGATGGGGTTACGAAGACTGGTATCAATAACACCAGTCTTTATAAATCCCCCCATGTATTTATAATAATACATATGTATATGCTGTATTTACTTCTTCATATAAGCTTTGAAAAGTCTATTAGGTCCATTAAGCCTTTGTATTTCTCTGACTTCTGATTCATATGGAATCCGAAAGGAAATAAAAAAGTGGCATGCTTCATTAGATACCAAATATTGTCTGGAATAAGTATCACCCCAAGAAAATGACTCACTAAATCCCTATGTCTACAATGAACCATAATGACTTTGTGCTCCTGTACTTGGCTCACTACAGTTTTTTTGATGACAAGACAATAGCGAGAAGATCGTGGAATGGAATCTTGTGCTGTGGTTTCCATCAGGGAACACAGACAACGAAGAGTGGTCCCATTCACATCTGCGTTAGCTATCATTTGGGGAGTCCACTGGGTGACCATCTGAATGGAAACCTATACACTTTAAAAAGCATTTACCTGGGAAATCTGGGGACCCCATAGACTATGATAAGGTCCATGTGGTTTCCACACAAAACATACAGAGAATATAGTCCAGTAAGCAGCAATTTTCTCTCTGCATTTTTCATGCAGATACCACACTGACCCCATTATAGTCTATGGGATCTGTATGGTTTCCTTAGGTAACTGCTTTTTAATGCGTATACGTTTCTGTTCGGGGGGGTCTCCAAGTGGACTCCCCGAATTGTAACCTGAACGCAGATGTGAATGCGTCCTAAAACAGGGGTTACACATGGACTGCATTGACTATAATGGGGTCTGTCGGGCATCCGCCATTTCAAAACTAAAAGCAGGACTTTTCTCTCCACCGATTTTCTGCGACAGAGTCTTCAACGGAGCGGCACAGATGTGAACCCAGCCTTAGTGTGATTATATGGAGACTTATTTTGTTCCGTACACAGCAGCCTCTATAGAAACATAAGAAATCTCAGACAGGCGTGAGTTTAATATTCCGCGCTAGACACATTATTTCAGTATATACTTTTTCATACACCTTCCATTTCTTTGATGCTCCGACTGATGTTCCCCGAAGAGAATTGCCTTTTAAAACTGTGCAAATAGAGTGGAAATGGCATCTCTAATAGGAGCGCAGAGATAATGGCGACTCTGAAAGTAGATCTGTTACATTTAAATACTAATGTGCCCGGTGTCGTCTCGCGCCACAAAGGATTTTTGTCAGTATGGATTAAAAAAAAATTCACACAGACATTTTCCATAGTAATCATTCTTTATATCATTTCTGAGGAGTATACATTGCTTTGCCATTTTGTGCTCTGTATGTAATATACATATACCTGTGTAGTTAACATTCTCCACAGGGAAACACCGAATAGCGCCCCCTATCCCATCCCAAGATTATATACACTGAAATTTATACATATATATATACATATACACTGATTTGATCTATTCATATATTTATAGATGATGGAAAAATATAAAAAAGAATTATAAAATAATGAACTAAAAACAGACTCCTCTTTAAATTACCCCAATGACACACTCTCACATGCATAAACACATACTTTTGTCTCATTTACACTTTATATTTTTGTTCAGAAATTTTTTTATGTTAGGCCACGCGGAAAAGAAGAAAAAAAAAGTTAAACAATTTTAATAGCTATTCCTGTACGGTTATACTGAATGATAACAGGATGAATGTCTGTGTATGGGTATAGGCTGTCTGTATAGTAGATGAGTTACTGTATGGTGGTCTGTTCAGATCCTCTGTACCATGTGATGTTTTTTCGATCCGTTTTGAAGATAAGAGACCCCCTTGCTCAATCTCGTTCCATTCTAGTGAGAGGTAGTAAAACAAGTTACCTACATAAGGTGAATTTTTCCTATGTCATTAGACATTTTCAACTGGAATTGTCATATGTTTGCATGGTCTGGATGTTACTGACTTAGGAATGGTCAGGGCACGTAGATGCAGTAGTTGGGCCTTTGGTAGAACACACAGGACGGTGACAATCTAAGAGCCATATTGAGATTAGATGCTGATCTAGGCGCTGATCTCCGCTACTAAAGATGTTCCATATTTACTTACAGAAGAGGTGCTTCTGTAAAGATCAAGTCATTAAAAATGAATGATTAAGATTGATATTAAATATTTAATGCTTTACTCTGTCTTTATGTGTAGGTTGTCTCAGTGCCAAAGGGAGATATGAAGGCTTGCATTTTGTAATGTTACATATTAATAAATTTAAGATGTCCATACACATTAGACGCAATTGAGCCACCAACTTTAGCAGGACCAGTTCACCAGTTTAATAAAGTCAATGGTTTAAACAATAAATGGTCATTTGCTGGAAATGGAAAGCAACACTGGATAAAGTGATAAAGCAACCATGATATATAGTAAAATATGTTTTTTGGATTTATGTTAGAACCTGCTCTATCACTAATAAGAATGAAGCCTCCATTATTCACTGAGAGAACCGCAGTTCTATGTTACTACTATTGAAGACAAACTCCAGGCAAATTTGCTGAATAGATCTACTAGGGTCATTTCTGATACTATGGTTTGCAATTATTTTACTCTTCTTCTCCACATACAAGTTTCCTAGGTGCACTGCATACTATTCTTTTTTTTTTTTTTTTTTTTTTTAATGTAGATTGTGAGCCCACATAGAGCTCTCAATGTACATTTTTTTTCCTATCAGTATGTCTTTTTGGAGTATGGGATGGAAATCCATGCAAACACGGGGAGAACATACAAACTCCTTGCAGATGGTTTTTTGCCCTTGGTGGGATTTGAACATCAGGACCCAGCGCTGCAAGGCTGCAGTGCTAACCACTGAGCCACCGTGTGGCCCCGCTGCATACTATTCTTGACACCACTGGACTGTACAGGAGATTTTAACAAAATGATGCCCTTTCTCTGACATCATCCAATGCTCTACAGCTATTGGCTTTAGCTACACTTCCCCGACTTCCTGATCTGCCTGTCCACGCCATGCACTTTCCACATAATACTAGTTATTAGAGATGAGCAGAGAGTAAAATAAGCACATCCTCTGTCAACACAGGTAATATCAAGAATTGTCTTAATTGGAAAGCTCACCTCTACTGAATTCTTACAGATTTTAAGAGTGAAGCTTAAAGATGACATGAATAAATTGAGAAATACAGTAAGGAGCATTGAACAAATCACCAATTTCCTATTATAATAATTCTACAAGGGTCCATACAAATGGTAAAGGTGACATAATAGCCATATATGGCAGCACATGGAACCATTACATTTTCATATTATGGACCCATAGGCTTGTCCTCTTCATGAGGCATTGCATTCTCCCCTAGAGGCATTGAATGTCTATTTTTTTCTCATGGACGCTATATGCATACAGAGGCACGGTATGGACCCATTGCCACCTGTAGGTGCCATAGTACTGATATTCATAAACACAGAATAGTACTATTGTAATTTGTACGGGCCCTAGCCTAGCAAGTGTGAGAAGGAGCGCTATCAGAGATCCTTCCTCCCAACTGCGGTCAGGCTACATAATCTACATCAGGCCTAGCGAAGATCACTCTGCACGGAGAACTAAATGATCCTGAAGTCTTCTTTACTTTTTTCTTTAGCTGCTATGACTCCTAGTATTCTCCTATCTGCTATCCGGAGCTTATGTGTGTCTCCTAATATATTACTGTTATTATCCTGTATCCATATTATCATGCCGCTGTAACATACTGAAATTTCCCCATGGTGAGACTATTAAAGGATTATCTTATCTTATAAACAGTTACATACCAAGATTTAGGTCCACCATGTCAGAGTTCCTATGAAGAAACCTATTTCCATGGAGGATATGACCACTCTATAATAAAGATGACATGATCTTGTATCGTATGAATGTTGTGTGTTACAAATACAATTGTAGAAATGGAATACATGGCACTAGACTAGGTCCAGACAACCTCTTTGTTCTCTGATGGATAGTCATACTGTGATGTGTTTCGATAGATTGGTTTTCGTCAGCTATATGTTTCATCCTGTGATATGTGATCACTTATATAAAGGATAGATGTAAATACTGGTGCGGCAGGATTGTTTGCTTTTTTCATTGTATATGGGGTGAGGAGGTACCAGTGATGATAATGATATAAATAAAGGCAAATAGAAGATTCCTGGTCACAGGAGAAGTTTCAGGCTTCCCAATGATCATTTTTGAGTCCACTGAGCATCAGCAGTTAAAAGCTGTAGACGCTGGCCCACGTCTCCACATACCCCCAGCGAGTTCAGCGCCTCTTCACATTATGGTCACAGTGATCAGTCCTCCAAGGTCAAATATTTAGTTCAGCTTTCTGGGAGTTCATACAATCTGGTCTCCAGCAAGGTACACAATGACTTCTCGTAGTACAATCAATGTGACCAAGGATAGTAAACACATAGAAAGGTATGATGTCTCCCATCGTTTAGAGTCTTAAAATAATGAAGTAGTATTTTTTTTTTTTTTTGTAGCACCCGAAGGTCAGGCTCAAAGGCCACCATGTACAACAATCATCTGCTCATTCCATGGATTGGGAGAACTAGAAGTGATTCATTTCTCAAAAATAAAACAACACCGCCTATTGGCATTCATATCAGGTGTTGTTCTAACTGCGGTTAGACTGTCCAAATCTGAAAGTTCACATTCACAGAAATCCTACAATTTTTATCGATAATAAACCTCGGAGATCATATCCACAAAATTGAGAAATCAGGAGAATGAGAGCAAGGCAAGAGAGAAAGACAAAATCTCGTATAACCGGAAAGAGCACTGAATATCTAATACTAGGAGCCACCGATGACAGTCAAATAACCTAAATGAGATAGTATCCATGGTAATAAAGTAGTAGGTATTGGAATCTGGGAAGAGATTCTAATATTTAACAGCTCGGGCTCTTTCTCTGGACAGAAATAAAACTGTACTGATATATATATATATATATATATATATATATATATATATATATATATTACACACAAACACACACTATATATGGAGAATGAAAAATGATGCAAAGTAAGAACACTTTCAAAAAACTATAAACTGGTAACAGTTTATTTTTGCCAATTCACAAAATGAGGTGAATGAACAAGGGACAAAATCCCATCAATAGTTAGTGTGACCGCCCTTCAGCGGAGGAGTCCTAGAAGTGATGACAGTGCCCTGATCGCAACATCATCCAGTCTGTCTGGGATTACATGAAGAGACAGATGGATTGGAGCATCCACAGAAGATCTGTGCTTAGCTCTCTAAGATGTGTGGAACAACCTCCCTGCCAAGTTCCTTTAAGTTTGTGCAAGTGTACCTAGAAGAATTGATGGAAGGCAAAGGGAGGTCACACCAAATATTGCTGTGATTTAGATTTGTCTTTTGTTGATTAACTTGTGAATTGACAAAAATAAACCTTATTTTTTAAAGTATTTTATTACTTTATTCTTTCCACACCTGCCTAAAACATGTGAATATATATATATATATATATATATATATATATATATATATATATTGGCATGTTCTAATTCTATCAGAATATAAAAGCCTGGAACAAGCGACACTCAACCCCATAAATTGATTGACAACTGCTAAATGAACCTTCTACATAGCACAATGCTAAGTGTATGGGGACCGATGATTGGTAATACGTTGGTCAACTGGGCTTTGCCATGTGCCAGTGACCAGGAACCAATGTTCTTAAGCTATCAGAGCCTAGATATAACCTCTATATACCTAAACAATTATGTCTAAATGACAGGAGAAGTATACAACATGTCTAACATACATTTCTCTGTTTTTCACTCTTTTAGTTAAGGATACGTTTCCTATTAGAGTAAGACATCCACAGATGAGAGGCAAGAATTGACCAGATTTGCAGAAAATACTTTTTGTATTGAGCATTGCTCTGTTGGGTGATGAGTAAGTAATGCAAAAGTTTTTTTCCTAAAAGCAGGTTATCTCATGCCAATCTTCTTATAACATCTCAAGTCAAGAGGAAAAGTAAGGGATCATCATTACCATGTTTTTTTGCCAAAAACTAACTGAAGAGAAAATACATGTGCAATGCAAGGGCAGAGGTGTAGCTATCGGGGTGTAGAGGTAGCAACTTATACTGGGCCCTGTGGTCTCAGGGGGCCCAAAAGCCTCTCTACAACATAAGACACCAGTATTATGAATAGTACATAGTGACTGGAGGACCTATTGTATATTTTGCTTTGGGGCCCTGGAGTTTCAAGTTAGGCTTCAATATTATGGTATGTTTACTTATTAAAGGGATCATTCTCATTAGATACCTTAAATAACTCCTGGTCCAGCCTTCATTCCCAATATATAGCATGCTGGGCTTGGCCAAAGGTCCATATTCATTTCAGTGAGACGTAGGGAGTTAAGCTGCTGATAGATACTTTAGGGCTTATTTTCCAGCAGTACATTGGCACATCGAAGCCCAGCATGCCCGATCTTTGTTTCCCATGACATCTGGGAATTCCCTATATACACAATAACTACAGAAGTTGGCAGGATCTTCCAAAAGTCTACGGTGTATGAGCAACCTGTAAGCACAATTTTCCTTCCTTTGTTAAAAGACATGGATCTAGTAGAGGAAAAGCGAACACTTTTCCAAATGAAATCCTCACCTCTACTGGAGTCCATGGCCATTCTATTATCAAAGTGAAGGAAAACAGAGCTTTACGTGACTGTTAGGATGTACTACTAGAAGTGCCTGACTTTGTCCTTCCACAACAAAGAAGTCATTGCTGTGTGTTACATGATCATTGCAACATCCTTTCTCCCAGCTATTAATCCAGAGTCGTTTTGATACATCCCACATTTTTTCTTGACATGAGCTGGACTACATAGGCACTGCTCAGTCGGTTGGCTTCTGAAATGGCATCCTGTATTGTCGTATCCAAGAACCTATAGAGTTTATTATCACTCATATATGCTGTACTTTCTCCATCTTTAATTGTAGTTTCCATTTGGAGGCTAGAGTACCCGTTTCCTGGCTGATGTTGGGTTTACCGTAGTGGTTTGGTGGTCTTCTTCATAGTGAGAAGTCAATGGCCTCCAGATAGTTGTCTTTTATATACTTTGAATATATCTGACTGAATCCCAAGTAAGTGGGAGTATATATGGGTCCTATATTGCTCACAATGTCTCTGCTATCATTAGTACAACTTGTTTTTTCTTTGTCGCAGGCATGAGGAGGTTGACATGGTGTCTCATTCATTCTCGCACTGCTCATTAGGCCTCGTCCTCTCATACAGAACAGATTCACACTCTTTATAGTTAAGGTGATGCCATTTTTGGTTATGTAGAATTTCATCCAGGCTCTTGTGCTCCCTTCTCCACTTCTCATAAACTCTTGCTACTTTCAGATGATGATTTTGCTCTCTTGGCTGTTTCAGGACATGGTCTCAGCATGTGAAGTCTTCAAATGCTCCACGTACCGCATGGTGGGGGAGAATATTAGCTGTATAGCTCATACCTGCTGGGTGCCCTCTCACACCTTCACATGGAGCCTGTAATGAGAACAGAGTATTCATTATAACAAAGCACAATTGAGAAAACGTGAATTGGAGGCAGAGAGATGTACTTTACCGTATATATGTCTCTGCACCTGTTGCATAATAGTCTTGTTGAAATTGTGTACCGATCTCTATGCCCAGCAACCTTTATTGAACTTTTGTTCCAGTTAGTTCCATGCCAATAGACTAAGATAATGAGCAAGCCAAGGAAAACACATATACACTTATACATGATGGGCTTTTTTATGGTCTGTTCTCTGCAAATTGTTTATGACTTCTCTGTCTGGGTACAAGTTACCTGACTGCCATACAATATTTTACTGCTATTTGTATATTATCAAAATTATTATATTTCTTTTTAGCATATACGACAGATGTTGGATCTTTATACATGGTGGTCATAGCCATTTGGTGCCTGTTGCCTTAGGGGGAGTTCACACGGTGTAAAGTGGCGCGCAATCTGGCACATATACGCGTGTCAGCAGTTTGCGCGCCACTTTACATCGTGTGAACTCCCCCTTACACAGCAGAAATCTGACAGCAGTGTCCACAATTTAAGATCTCTCATATCACAAACATTTAACTTATAAGATGCCAAGGTCATTTTACAGTAAGGGACTGCTTCTTGTTACCTCCATGATGAGATTGCAGGTTCTATTTGGTTGAATATAGCAGCCAGGAGCACTGCAAAGCCTTACAGCCCTATCAGTTTAAAGTTCTCATTAAATCTTGCTGGTGGAGCATAGGGATTTTACCATAGACTGCAATAGTATAGTACTACAGTCTAAGGTATTAGCAACCTATTAGTCGCATGTTCAAAACCCCTAAGGCAGCTAAAAACAAACTTAAAGGGGTTTTCCCATATCCTAGTTTCAGCAGCTTTGCCTGTTGTCTCCTCTTCTCCCCCCCTCCCAGTTTGCTGAACAGGACACTATGAAGTCTCATAATACTTATGATTACTAGAAAACTAATATAAATGCAGTCAGATAATATGCACATACTTGTAGAAAAGGGACTCGGTGTCATCTGTGTGTTTATATAGAGAGATAACAGACGGGGACAGTGGTGTAACTACCAGGGTAGCAGCAGTAGCGGCTGCCACAATGCCCGGGACATTAGGGGCCCGACGACAGCCGCTACCACTGCGTTTTTTTTTAAATACTCCAGTCTGTAATGGGCCCTATTTACTTATCGATCCTGGCAGGGGCCGGGATCAGTAAGTGACACCGCGGGCCCCACAAACATCTAATTAGCATTTGAATAAAAACGGACTTATTCAGAAACCACTGAGGCAATCTAGACACTAAAGGTAGGTGTGGAAAAGCCTTTCTAAAGGCTATGCAAGGATGTGATTAGTTAAAAATGACTTAACCCAATGATAGAGCCCCTTTAAATGGTGCAATCAGAAAGTACAACTTATCCTGTAAAAAGACAAGTCCTCATATAGCTATGTGAATGGAAACATTAAGGCCCCATGTAACGGGCTGCAGCAAAAAAAGACTATAGGAAAAACCACAGTGGCAATGCATTGCGGTTTTTCCCGCAACACTTTTCACATAAAATCCGGGAAACCTGGAACTCCTGCTGATCAGCTGTTTGAACTGGCCCCCACACTCACATGACTGCAGTGACCTCTTCACTGTTCACATTTGTTTCATCTGTGATGTACAGTCATGGCCAAAAGTTTTGATACTGACACAAATTTAGGTTTTCACAAAGTTTGCTACTTCAGTGTCTTTCTACCCTTTAGGCAGTGGCGTAACTACCATGGTAGCAGTGGTAGCAGCTGCCACAGGGCCCGGGACATTAGGGGCCCGGCGACAGCCTCTACCGCTGCGTTTTTTTTTTTTTTTTTAATAGGCCGTTACCGGCTGGAGTAACTAGATAAAGGGCCCTACTTACTTACCGATCCTGGCAGGGCCCCACAAACACTATTACACTCGAGTATAACGATCAGAGGCCTGGGAGAGGTAAGGGAAAATAAAAAACATTGTTACTTACCTCTCCGCGATCCGGGCATGCTTCGGGCCTACTTGCATGTCGTCATATGCGTCGCGACGCAGGCCCCCCGGTCACATGACATCCCGGAAGATGGCTGACAGTTTTTTGTTTGTATCCCCCTCAGTCTCCGATTATTAGGGCCCCTTCACACGGAGTAAACACGCATGTATTTTGGCAAAATACATGTGTAAAAATACACATATATAGGGCATAATACTGTATGCAGGGGCCACTATGGGGCATTATAGTGTGCGCAAAAATGCGGGGGGGGGGGGGGGGTTTGGGGTCAGCTGGTCGAGGTCTATGGCGTCAGTCGGGGCGGGGGCTCATGTCAAAAGTTTGCCACGGGGCCCCGCCATTCCTAGTTACGCCACTGCCTTTAGGCTAAGACCCCAAATAGCGGACTGCAGCAAAAAACTGCAGCGGCCATACACATGGGTTTCTTCCGAAGCGGTTTTCACAGAAAGTCCACATAGGTTTCCTCTGCAGACTTTCTGCTTCTATTATTTCTATAGGGAAAATGCTGACATTTCTGTAGGTATAATTGACATGTTGCAATTTCCAAAACTGCATATTTTATTACAATGTGACGATGGGATTGGGGGTGGGAGTTATGGCTTTTGAAAGGTAGGAAGCAAAAAATAAAAAACAGAAAATGCCTGTGTCAGGTTGGGCTAGGTTCACACCTGCGCCCGGTCTTCGCTGGGGGGATTCCGTTCCCCATTCCGCTTTAAAAATGCTGAGAGAACCTGCAAGGAGCGCTTTTCTCTCCGCATTTTTCGCCCTTTTCAGGCAGAAATCGGAGGGAAACCATTATAGTCTATGAAGTTTGCTGGTTTCCTCGGGTAACTGCTTTTGAAATGGATACGGTTTCCGTTCGGGGCGTCTGCTTGGGGACCCCCGAACGCAGATGTGAACCTAGTGTAAGGTGTTAAAAGGTCTTAGTATCTGGAAATGGACAAGTTAAAAGCTAAAACTAATGACAACCCTCCTGTGGCAAGAGCAACAAGACTAGAACTTATTTGTATAATTAAATTGGATGCAGCAAATTACACATGGAAACACAGAAGTGAGAAGCCAGAAGTGACTATGCCAAGCCTTGTCTGGCACCATGCTAAGGCTGGCATTTTCTATAAAGTCTAATGAAGTCTAAGCATAAAAATAGAACAGTGTACCGACTCATTATAGTATGTATAGTATTTATTTATATTATATATAGATTGAGATTAAAGAGGACCTTTGTCCTCTTCCTATGTCCTCGGGCACATGCAGTTTTATATACCACTAGAAAGCTGACAGTACGCTGAATTCATTGTGCTGTAGGCATTCCTGTTATGTGCCTTGGGGCAAGAGATATCGGTGCCATTAAAGATATCTCTTCACTGTCAGAAGGGCATTCCTGACATTCTAGCTGGGCTGTGAGGAACGTCCTTCCCAACAGTACTGTCTATAGCGCTTTACTGTCAGAGGGGCGTTCCTGACCTACCAGCCATGACACTAAGCTGTGAAGAACCCCCCACCCAGTACTAGTCTATGGGTGAGTATTGTCAGGAGGGGCGTTCCTCACAGCCCAGCTAGACTGTCAGGAACGCCGTTCTGACAGTGAAGAGATATTGGTAACCGCACAAAATGCATATAATGAGAAAGCTGACAGTGCGGTGAATTCAGGACATGAAAGGTCCTCTTTAAAGGGCAACCTTACTATAGTTCGCTCCTTGTAACAATGTCAACATAAATACTATGTCATAAAAAAATATTTTAAAAAAAATTAAAAACAAACAAACGCAGTCATGACCAAATTGTTAACACCAGAATTGATCTCCTGATCCAATAGAGAAATAGATTTGTCGTCAGATCCCTGGCACCTTTACTTGGGCCAGATATTAGCAACAAATGTTCCTATAAACACTAGTGTTGAACAAATAGTATTTGTCGAATACCTCGCCGGCATAGGAATGCGTGTAATTGGCCAAACACCAAGGGGTTAAACGCATCAAATCTTCGAAGCGTTTAACCCCTTGGTGTTCGGCCGATTACACGCATTTCTATGCTAGCGAGGTATTTGACCAACACTAATAAACACTCATTTGACCAATTATTGGCTAATGTAAAAGGGCCACAATTTGTTTGAGCAACAACAAAAGAATGGATAATAGTGTTCTACACAATACCATCTGTGAGTACTTCTATATGGTTACTGTATCACTTACATGGCGCTTTACATCGTCCATACTTAGTGTTGCTCCTTTGTCATTGTTGTTACGTTTCGAGTCCTTTCCACATTTTGCACCTCCGCACAGCTTGTATCTCAAGACCTAAACAAAACCGTCAACATTAATTCAGTCATTTCCATAGGACCTGCCAGTTTTAGCTTTCATTTGAAGCTTCTGCTACCTACCTCATAGGCATAGTCAAAGAGCTCGAGAACTGTTAGGATACTTGCTCCAATAAATAGGCCCATCTGTCCTCCAATGTCCCCTATAGGAAAAAAAATGATAGCGCTGCTAAGACAGCTGAACAGACTTCAGGGAGATGACGCTGTAATCATGTCAGAAAGACAATCAAGAGTAAAAGGGCGAAAAAGCACAAAAATAAAGCTGTCGAAAACTGAAATGAGCTGATGTTAGTGATGAGAGTAGTTAACATTACAAAAAAATCCCCGGGGAAGTGATAATTGTGGTCAGGAAACTTCTATAGATTTTGAAGAAATGGCGACTAGAATCCAAGGCTCATCAACTGATGAAGTTGTTTACACTTTTTTTTTTTTAGATACGCGGAGGCGGAAGAAGAATTCAACTTTCTTTTTGGAAAACTTCTAACACTGAGAAAGATTTGGTTTAAATCGAACCTGTCACATTGAACATATCTTGAAATATAGAGAAGCTAAACAGATGGATTATAGCTGGGTAGAGAATGATTCAGTAAACTCTTTGTTAGTATAAAGCCTTGTTTTCCTTGCCTAGGAGTCCAGTCCGACTTAGTGACTGCCATCATACATATACCTAGATGGCTGTCAATCATTGAGTACCTCCACTCACAGGTCTTAGGCTGAGATCAGACAGGGTTTTTTGGGTCAGGATTTTGAGGCAGAATCCACCTCAAAATCTTGACCAAAAAATTGGCTCCCATTGAAATCAATGGGAACCGGTCAGTTCTTTTTTTCCATGAGCGGTTTGTTCCAGCTCCCGGAAAAAGGAAGCAGCATGCTCATTCTTCAGGCGGATGCTGCAGCCAGTTCAGCCTCAGACGTCCGCTTGAAGACATTCCCTCCCAACCTAGGCCCATTCATTTGGGCCTAATCTGGAGCGAAGTGCCACGGGATGCCGTTGCACTGCACTGGCATTTAGTCGCAGCTACCGTTTTTTTGGTCCAAAATCTGAGGTGGCCTCTGCCTCCAATTCTGGACCAAAAAACTCCATCTGAACTCATCCATAAAGGCCCAGAGCAAGGGCAATACGGTGGCTCAGTGGCTAGCACTGCAGCCTTGCAGTGCTGGAGTCCTGGGTTCGAATCCTGCCAGGAGCAACATCTGCAAGGAGCTTGTATGTTCTCTCCGTGTTTGTGTGGATTTCCTCCCATTCTACAAAAGACATACTGATAGAAAAAAAAAAGTTTACATCATGAACCCTATATAGGGGTCACAATCTACATAGAAAAAAAAAAAGGCCCAGAGCAAGCAACAATTTAAAGGAAAGCTGTCATCTGATTTGGGGTCCTTAAAACAGCACTGTATCCTTATGCTGCTGGGGTCAAATACCCTAAACCTGGTAATCTAGTTCTCATGTGTTCCTTCGTTCAGTAGTAACACATTTTATTGTGGTGAAGAGGGGCCCCAGGCTCATGTCTGACAGCTCGCACAGCAGGGGGCAGCACAGTTGTGTTTGAATGCACTGCATCTCACTTTCCTGCACACTTTCCTGCAGGGCATTAGATATTGTGTACATGGCTGGATTTTGGCTCTGTACAAAGGTACAATAGGGGATTCAAAGTCTTCTAAGGGGCTGTACTGTACCTCTGGAAGCCCATGATTCTACAATATATGAATGTCTCTCTCTTATATTGGAATCTGATCATCACAAAAAAAATTGTGGCAGATACCAAACATGGCATGGTCCTTAGAATGCTCAATTACGGAGAATCATCTCTAATATTTTAACCTCATAAAAGGTCAGCTTGTTAATGTCATTTACCTTATTAAACTGCACCTCCAGGAATAAACAACTTTGCATAAATTACTAGTTCAGGTTAATATAATAAATTTTGTAATATATCTTACTAAAGAAATGTATTTTCTTCCCCACCTATCAGGCTGAGTTACTTTCTACATATTAGTCTATGAAGAGGGGAGAGAGCAAGAAGAGGCTTCTAGAAAAGACACTCAAACAATTACCTCTGTTACACTCTGCTACTCTGAGCTCTTTTAATACCACTAGGCATGTAGATAAGAAGCTACCAATGCACAGAATGAAGCAATAAATCAATTAACCAGCCAGCAGAAGTCTCCTATTCCTCTTCTTCATAAAGCTCTGTGTGTGAAGCTGCATGAAGAGATGAATCTTATGTAAAGAAGCTGTCAGACTGAAGACAAGGAGCTGGTGAACAGCTTAAAGGGGCTCTATCAGCAAAATCATGCTGATAGAGCCCCACATATGCGTGAATAGCCTTTAGAAAGGCTATTCAGGCACCGCTAAAGTTATATTAAACTACCCCCCAGTTTTAAAATAATACCCTAAAAAAGAATGTAATCAACTTACCCATCGTGCACGCTGGGCGGGCATTCAGGGTCCGCTATCTTCTTCATCCACGCCTCTTCTTCCTCCGATGTCCTCAGGTCCCGTCTTCCTCTGGCGCTCGCGAACTGACATTGCTAAAAAAAAAAAAAGTGGCCTGGGCGCATGCACAGTAGCATGCTGCTTCTACTACGGCTACTGCGCATGCACCCAGGCCATTTTATTTTTAGCAATGTCAGCTGGAGAGCACCGGAGGAAGACGGGACCCGAGGACATCGCAGGAAGAAGAGGCGTGGATGAAGAAGATTGCGGACCCTGAATGCCCGCCCACCGTGCACGATGGGTAAATAGATCACATTCTTTTTTAGGGTATTATTTTAAAACTGGGGGGTAGTTTAATATAACATTTACAGTGCCTGAATAGCCTTTTTAAAGGCTATTCACGCATATGTGGGGCTCTATCAGCATGATTTTGCTGGTAGAGCCCCTTTAGTAAGTAGTGAAGGAAACAGATCCCCTTAAAGGGGTTGTTCACAAATTTCAGGACTCAGAGAAGAGGCTGTGGGAGGTGAAACACAATAAAAAAATCATACTCAGCTGTTCCTGGCACTCCGGTGTCCACCATTGCTGTCCGATTCAGCGCAGGTCAGTGCCTTTGCCAACAGAGGTTGTACTTGCACATGACCGCTGTGACCAATTAGCGGCCTCAGTGGCCATCGGAAAGAAACTGATGACATCACTCACATACATCACCAGTTCCTTTCCTGTACTTCAGGACTTCCACTGGAAAAAGCACGACATGCACTGAACTGGCCAGCGCCAGCGGACACCAGAGCGCCAGGGACAGGTGAGTATGATTTTGTTTTTGTGTTTCACCTTCCCTGGTATCCTCTCTCAGTCCTGAAATTCGTGGACAGCTCCTTCCTTACAAAGTTTCTTATATTCAAATGTACTATTCATTTCTGACAAAATGGTGATAACTAGAGGAACGTTTTAAGCAACGTAAACTTGGAATTTCTAACATAAAAGTGCTGGATCTAAACATGAGCCTTGGAAATACGTGGAAAGAAGGCAGTAAGATCATAAGGTTGCAATTTATTGCAGCATGAAACAACAATGTGACTTTTTAAAGAAGGAAGCAATGTTTTATAGCTCAGGTGCTCAGACATTGCATCGGAGGAAGAAATGTTTGTCTGTCACACCAGAGCGCTTTATCTGATGAATGCCGGTCTCCAGTCACAGAAGCGATATCAGCATTAACACATGGCATTCTGGAAAGTCTTATTGAATGATGCCAGATTCCTAAATATTCATATAAATTCAAGTGATAATACTACTCCAAGATGCTGTAAAGGGCGCACTTTCTTATGATATTGGGAGTTTATTTTGTAGAATGGACGTCCAGTTACTTTCACTATGGGGGAACACTTAAGCATGTATGGAGCGTCCAACATATTCTAATGTCTGGTCGGTTCACATACATCTCACAGGGGTTATAGAGGTAATTGTAATGATACAGTACAGTTTGTGGCTGCCCTGGAATTATACAGCTCTCCATATAGAAGACAGACATGGTATATTACCTTACCATTGTAATCAGTATATGCCTATCTAACAATACAGTGAATTTACTTGGTTTCCATGTACCATCTATCATG
The DNA here is from genome assembly GCF_031893055.1 of Leptodactylus fuscus. Classification (NCBI taxonomy): domain Eukaryota; kingdom Metazoa; phylum Chordata; class Amphibia; order Anura; family Leptodactylidae; genus Leptodactylus; species Leptodactylus fuscus. Next base: position 227,546,227 of record NC_134266.1, read on the forward strand.
TCTCATGCAATCTTAGGGTGATTTTCCACCATGCTACAGGCAACACATCTAGTAAAACACTGGAAATTCCCTTAAAACGTCCAACTTCATTTCATCTAATCTTTATGACAATGTTTCAGCTAGCATTTTGCTTTGGTTATTTCAGAAGAAAGGATGGACTGCAGGGCAGCTCAAGGTCTTCCATGATACGGTGTCCATGGCGTATAGAGTGGGAGTGCGGATGTGGACTGCATGTCTAGTACTAACGAATATGATGTACATATATGGTTGTACATATTCCTGCTCTCATCTTGGCTTGACCTTGTATCATTGCCATTTAATGACGAGATGAATAAAGTTGGACTTTTTATGGTATTTCTGGTGCCTTGGATTCTTTTCAGTGGATGTATCATAATACAATTCTGTTTGTACCCTGTATATGGTAGCTGAGTGACATCATGTCATACTCCAGTTACATCCAGAACTGCACTTATGTATTCCAACATTGTGTCTTATATTCCAATTGCATCCAGAGCAGTATTCATGATTCAGCTCCTACATTGCATCTTATATTCCAGTTACATTCAGAGTTGTACTCATTATTCTGCTCCTACATCATATCTTTTATTCCAGTCTTATACAGTAGTTAGCAACTGGTATAGATACAATAAGATTCTGTACAATTCATTTCAGAAAACTGCTGTGAGTTGTAATAAATATGTTGGGCTGAGGTGTCCATGCCCCGCTCTGCTCACATTCACAGAAATTGGCAAGATTAAGGGGATATTGTCACTCCTTGAGGATAGACCACCTAGTCAGGTGTGTGGAGTCTTACAAAGCCATTTTCGCTCTACTGTGGGGGATCATGGGAAGAATATGCAAATCTGTTTCCCAAGATGTAAATAGGGAAAGAGTGCCTCTGTATGCTGACCTCTAGGGGAAGCTCCCTTGAACATCATGCCCGACTTTCCCACAAGCCTTTGGTCTAGAAGCCTCTCACCTCTGCCAAGTCAGTTCTCCCTAGGCTGTGCTGATGAGATCCAATCAGATCGAAATGGCGCTGTCCACTGCTGGGATACTGACTTGGCAAAATCCCACATCATTGCAGCAAAGGCTTGTGGGAAAGTCGGGCATGATGTTCAAGGGAACGTCCCCTAGAGGGCAGCATACAGAGGCACTGTTTCCCTATTTACATCTTGGGAAACAGATTTGCATATTCTTCGCAAGAAATTGGCAAGTGAGCCACAGAACTGGCGATATGGCACACACTTGGCCCAAGAATGGGCCTTCCACCAAATGTGTGCAACAATATCACCCATCTATGCCCGAAAACTGGTGTAAAAGATTTGATAATTTTTCCCTTTGTAAATTAAAATGATACTAAAATCTAAAAGTAAATAAACTACAAAGACAAATAAAAAGTTACATAAAATAGCAGAAAATAGAATATTTTATTTGTCCATTTTATTCCTAACAAATCCAAAACAAGAATAAAATATACCATGAAAGAAGAGCTGCAAAAAAATTTGTAGATCACAAAAAAAAAAAAAAGTAAAAAAAAATATAATGTTCTGCAAAGTAATGCCCAAACTCTTCACGGGGCCAACCCATTAATGAAAACCATCAGCCCTACCGGGTCAAATTTTGGAAGATATATAGTTCTTATTTCTTTTGTAGGCAGATGTAAATTTTTTATTTTTTATGCATTTCTAGGCAGTCATAAACATAATGAATGTGCACAGATGCGGGAATGAAAGCTATAACTTGGTTAATGAGATATCTCACCGAGAAGTCCAGCCACCTCGTATGCCTTCTTCTGTTCTATAGTTTCATAGTTCAATGCTTCAAAGAAAATATCCAGGACCAAAATGTTCTCCCTGTTAGAGACAACAAATAGGAACGAGAACGTGTGTGAGATAAGCCCGCTGCTGCCTGAAGGGGTTAAGGAGAATGGTAAGATGAGTAAGTAGAACATAAAAGAAAGAATAAAAAAACTTAAACCGTTTTAGACGTTGCTTCAATCCAGGATCTGGGAGGTGTCCAGACCATCAATTAACATGCTTTAATTAAAATGCATAAAATCTATACTCGCTGTAATTTGTTTGAGAATTTATTTCAGAGCTATATTGAAATGTAAAGAGAATCCGTCACAGCAGGTTGTCTTTACATTATCTTAGTCTGTCTGCATGCCAGCCGGAAGCTTCACCATCCAACTCAGATCTTCACAGCCTTGTGAAGAACAAAAAAATACAGAGTTGACATAAGGACTCCTAGCTTCAACACAATATAACAATGAATACTGCGTAATAATAGTAATATTTATGGTATACTCAATACATATCAAGGGAAACATAAAAAATACTGAAAATAACAAGCTTTGTGTAGTCAAAGGCCGCCTCTTTACATAGGGTTAGCCATGAGGATGTTGCAATGAGATGTACTTTTACAAATATCTAGACTTTTGATATGCTTCTTAAAGTAGGTGCCACAATGACCTCAAAGTTACTCCCTAAACTAAAGATTTCTTCATCTTCTTATACAGAAAGACACCAAATCTAAGGAACATGATAGTCCAAGTGCAAAATTATAACTATGAGCACAACCATACCATTGATAACCTAGCAACAATAACAGATATAAGATACCGTATTTTTCGGACTACAAGACGCACCCAGGTTTTAGAGGAGAAAAATAGGGAAAAAAAAATTTCAGGCAAAAAATGGTAAAATATTTAATATATGGGAGTTGTAGTTTTGGAACAGCTGCAAGGCCACATTGACAGGTGACCCTGCAGCTGTACGGGGATGTATAGGGCGTTTTTTTTGTGGGGCCAGGTGTACTTTTTAGATATACCATTTTGGGAAATGTTTATTGCTTAGATCACCTTTTATTTAATTCAGAGGCAAAACAGAGAGAAAAACCCGGGAGTTTAGCACTTTTGATTTTGACGTTCACTGTACATAAAAATATTAGTAGACCGGGCATTTTCAGACACAGGGATACCTAATGTGTATGTTTCACAGTAATGTTATACTTTTATATGTATTCTAGGGAAAGGAGGTGAACTTTTATTTATTTTATTTTTTATTATATTTTTTTAAGTGTTTTTTTTTTTTATTTTTTTTACTATTTTAATATTCCCCGCCTAGGGGGCTTGAACCTGCAATCATTTGATTGCAAGTCCCATAGACGGCAATACAAGTGTATTGCCGTCTATGGGAGATTCTATACATTACTATCGCGGAGGGTCATAGACCAGCCGCGATAGTAATATATATCTATGACAAGCCTCGGAGCCTTCATTAGGCTCCCGGCTGTCATCGGAACAGGTCGGCTCCTGCGGCCTCGCCGTGCAGGAGCCGGCCTGCATCACTAAAGGTATGGGGCCGGTGGGGGGGGGCTAACTGACTGCCGGGACCTGTGGAGGAGGAGTGGATTTGCAGCATGGCCACGCTACTGTCACCGCTGGTTTTCTTCAGCGGCAGGAGCGTGACTATACTGCAGGCCCCGGCAGCTAAGACAGTCCCCGGCATCTGCTGTAATAGACCGGCGGATGCCGGGGAGTGTCTTAGCTGCCGGGGCCTGCAGTATAGTCACGCTCCTGCCGCTGAAGAAAACCAGCGGTGGCAGTAGCGCGGCAATCTGCAGGCCCCGGCAGCTAAGACACTCCCCGGCATCCGCCGGTCTATTACAGCAGATGCCGGGGACTGTCTTAGCTGCCGGGGCCTGCAGATTGCCGCGCTACTGCCGCTGAAGAAAACCAGCGGTGGCAGTAGCGTGGCCATGCTGCAAACCCACATTCAGACTATAAGACGCACCCTCATTTTCCTCTGAAATTTTGGGGAAAAAAAGTGCGTCTTATAGTCCGAAAAATACGGTACATACAAAGAATATACATACCTAACTTGCAAATCTTAATGGTTTACTAATAAAAAGTGCCATCTTTGCTTGTTGAGCTGCCATGACTCTCCTCTGACAACAAATGTCTTTGTTCTCACTAGATATAAGCTGCCACTAGAAGTGTCCACTCTCCCTATGGAAAACCTGCTCACAACAGCTATCTAAAGTGTAGGGTCAGTGTAACGTCTCTGCCTGTTCGAGTCTCTGCGCCACCCTCCACTTGCACACTACGGTGCAGTAGGCGTGCTCAGTTTGATTCCTTGCTTAGAGTTTTTACTTTTCTATTACCTCTCCTCTGTCATTGAATTTCCACCACACCCATCTCCTGCACCTTATTTCCCTCTGTTCATCAAATAGTTAGTCTTAGCATTGCCTGTGTGATTGGCAGGGCGTCTACCAATCTAGTCTGGGGCAGGTCCTGGCCTTCTATATAAAGGTCATCAGCCCACATAGTTAGACTCTATCCTGTGACTTTGTCCTCGCTAGCTTCCTATATGCTCTTATATTATTGACTTCTGACCTTTGGATTACCTTGGGACTATTCTTTTGGATTACGATTTTGTGCTACTCCTTCTCTTGACCCTTGGCTTGCTGACTTTGCTTCTGTGTTGTTTTATCCTGTCTTGTTCTGTGTGACACTTATTTCTAGGAAAGGCTTTGCCGCCCAGTTGTCATCTGTCGCCTAAGACAATTCAGGCAAGTAGGCAGGGTCAGGAGCTGGGTCGAGTTTGGGGCTCTCTGTCTTTGTCTTTCCCATCCTCCATTGTTTCAGCAGCAGCACTAGGGAAATTACACAACTAGCAATTCCCTTACAGTCAGCTTTAGAGAACAACCATTTCCATGTTACAATGTATCATTATCATATAAACAAGAATAACATAATATAAAAGTAGCTTACCGAACCCAGCATATCAACCCTTATAGATAGATAGTTAGGGTCACTTGTATCGCAAGGTCTTTCCCCTTGTGAATCTGTGTTGTCATTGCCGAGATATTGATGTTTTTGTCAATATGCAAAGTCAGTCTTAGGAGCAATGAGGATGTTGCCATTGCTCCAAAGACGTAAGAGACAGCACCCTCATTGGTCCATAGAATGACTATTGCATTACATTATATTGTACTGGACAGCAAAAAAATATATACAATAAAATCAAAGCCAACAATTCCATTTTTTTCTTATTAAAGAAAATCTTCCGGACCTCCTACAGTCTTTCTGAAGGCCAACATTTAAACTAGTGTAGTTAGTATACAACAACTACTGTAATATTATTACCACCAATGATATCTGCCAAGTCAGATCCTTACAACTACTTGCCAACAATCGTACAATTGTAATAAAAAGGCCAGTAAACAAACAATAGCACAGCATTGCTACAAATCACTACCAAAAAACAATTCCACTCTTGGATGATTCACTTAGAGAAGAAAAACAAGAAAGCTGCAAAACACATAAAATCACCACAATAATAGAGAAGACGCAACTTCATGGGCTTTTTGTTGTATGGTCTATCAGTTTTGTAGACAACTTTTTTCCGCTCCATGGGATATATATTGGTTTCTAAAAACCCAATACAAATGATGAGAAATTCTAAAGTTATAGTTAGGATTTCCTCAAGATTTCCTGAATAAACTGTCCTTCACTGAACTCTTCAACACCAGGCAGGTCCTTGTCAACATCTATCCATTTCTCAACCTCCTCCTCATACACCCTGCTGTTTGGGCTACCTCTGGGCCTTCTAGAAGACTTTGCAAATTGTTGTCAGAAAAGCTTTGGCCTATGTCAAAACCTTTCAACTCTGTCTGAAGACCTGTCATAAAATCAGAGGCAAACTACAATTTAGTAGAGTAGTCTCCGTTATATCCACCCATTCCAAAGTAACTAGAGAGATAGCAGACCTGTAGGGCTAGATGTCACAACACGGCTGTCAGGAATCATCAGTTTCCATTCTGTAGTTCTTATTTGCAAGTCTGGATGACACCATTCCGTATCCATCGGCTTCAATAAAAACATGACATGTGATGGAAGGTTGTGAAGATTTACCAGTTTGGAAGTTCTTAAGCTGGTGAGTTTGTGCCTTGTAGTTATCCAAAAGGAGGGTAGCCTTCTACTCCCCTGGCTATCTTTGACTTCTAAGATTTTCTGTTACTGATGGCCTATAACGATTTCATATAGTCTCTAAAAAGTTCATATTCACCCTGTAGTGTAGCCCCTTTTATTACAAGCATAAGTAGACTATATTTGGCAGAGATATATATATATATATATATATATATATATATATATATATATATATTTTTTTTGTTAGTTTGTTTTTATTTTTTTTACAGATTTGGGCTATTTTCACACGTAGCATTTAAATGGCTTTTCTTTTTTTTTTTTGCCAATATTTGCAGTGCATGTTGCATTTTGAAAAAAAATATGCACCAAACCGGCAAATGCCATGAAAGAAAATGCAATCTATGTAGTGAGCTTCATATTTTAATATCTAGACTCTGCTTTTTTTGGCAAAAATACAGAACCGTTTGCAACACAGTAAGTCTAAGGCCCCACATTGCAGAAACGCATGTTACAATCAGCAGGTTACCTAAAAAAATAAACAAACAATATGCGGAGCCCAACTGGGCTCTGAACCAAACTAGACCCAACAGTTAGCGTCACTGCCGGGCTACAACACCTTCTGGGTGTTTCTCTGTTAACTACACAGAGGCGGCCTCTGCAACACAGAGCAGCCGCTAGAGGAATTAGAGTCTAAGACTCAGACAATCCAAGATTGAGTGCCCTTAGTTACTACACGAAACAGCACCTGACAGATACTACCTGCTATGGCTTTGTTAGCCAGATACACCTGCAGTGAAAGAGATAAATTGGGGAAGGGAGACCCACTTCCAGAAACATAAAAGACAACACAAAAACACAGTTGCTGCAGGGTAAAACAGACAAGACAAAAGTGCAGCTAACACTCCAGTGCTGCACGTACATTAATGTTTCAGAAATGAGGCTAGGGCAGCAGGCTGACAAACCTGCCTCCTTAAATGGAGGAAGGGCGGTCCCAATCAGCCAGCCCAGCTGCCTAAGCCAGGCGCTCATGGGCTGACACCACTGTGAGTCAACAGACCGACCACGCCCACCGGCTGCACAGGAATTAACCCCTTCTATGCTGGACTGCCAGCAACAAGGAGGAGGTGATAGCCAGCAAGATGCTACGACAGGGGAACGGGCTGCGACCCGATCCCTTGGCCGCACTTGCCGCACTGTCCTAACAACGCAGATTTTGTTGCATTGTTTTGAGCCAAAGCTAGAAGTGGATAAAGCAGAAGGGAGAAGTATAAGGGTACATTCACACAGGGATTTTTGGACTGGATTTTGACATGGAGGCCACTTCAGAATCTGGTCCAAAAAACAGCTAGAGCGCACTCCGCTCTGGATTAGGCCCAAATGAATGGGGAAGGGGAGTGTCGCGCTGCAGACACTGCAGCGGATTCAGCTGCGGAATCCATGGCAAGAATGGTCGTCACTTTTTTTTTTCTGTTACAAGGTAGCTGGATAGTGGTAGGTGGATGGGATTTGAGCAAATTCCATTCCCACATTGCGATAAAATACACGCAGCGGACTCACTGCAATTTACAAAACCATCACGGTTTTAGAAATTGCAGCATACCAATTATACCTACGGAAACGCCAGAGGTTTCCCTAAAGGTGTAATTGAAGCAGAAAATCCAAAGAGCAAATCTGTGAACTTTCAGTGAAAAGCGCTGCAGGAAAAATCGCAATGCATTGCCGCCACAGTTTTTCCCGCAGCGCTTTTATTGCTTAGGGACACTACATGGGGCCTTATCCTTAGACACTGCCAATTTATAGTAGATAATCTGAAAATAGGGAATATTTGCTACAGTGACTGAAACTAGGTGATAACTCGTCCATATGTAGATTGTCTTGTCTAACTTCACACCACCTATTGGTTGGCTTACATTGCAGAATTCTGGCACATATAAGGTGAAAAAAGTGTCTGAAACATAACAGATGTGTTGCTTAGCGTGTAGGCGATGTATTTCTTGCACAAGTTAATCTAGAATTCTGACAGTTAGTTTAGTGAATCTGCCCTATGTGATATGTTCTAATGTGACGATGTATAGAAGACACTGGCTAGTTTAGAGATTCTTTGTTTCATCTATAAATTATATATTGCGCCCTAATGTATATTATATATCCTATACTAAAAGTGATTAAAAGTAAAAAGGAAAGTAGATCCTACACAGGTCAGCTCTTTACATGTGCTGCAAAGCAGGAGTGATAAATAAAATGCAAGTATTGGCAACACATGTAGAAGTAAACTCATCCATTACCTCTTAGGCGAAACTTCCATCAATCACATATTCCATGGATTTACAAAGTAGATTCTAATTGATAGGAGAGGAGGAAAAGCTGCATCAAATGAAACTAATCCATACCCAGTCCATTCCTTCTGCGTCCATAAATAGCAGTAACCGAGTCTGAATTTCACCAATAAGTCCTCATGCGCACAAGATATGAAAGCACCTGGACCGCTGTTCTGAATGGTATTATAATTATGTGAAATACAGATATTATAGGGTTAATTCTGCGTACTTCTGTATGACCTCTATATGGTCTATATTTTTTAGCTTCTAAACCAATCTTCTGTTCCACAGATTTGTATGCACAGATTTTACTTACTGTATGATGTAGTGCATGCAAAAACATTTCCATACTTTTACATTACAGCTCTAGTTATAAATGGTAGGTTATATCTCCAGCTTTAGGTTATATACACATGAACATTGTAAAAAATGGCTGTGAAAAAAGGATGCAACATCCATTTATTCCACAGTCAGGCCTGGTGTGCAAGCGGTGTGCAGTGAAAGCACATGGACCCCATTGACTATAATGGGGTCTGTGTGGTTTCCGTGTGGTGTCCGCATGGAACATGTGTAAAGAAAAGTACTGCACGATCTACTTTCCAGTCTGCTTGACTTGTGTGCAGACCGCACAGAAAGCACATGGACTCCATTCTAGTCTATGGGTCCATGTGCTTTCAATGCTCACCACTTGCCAATCCGTTTTGTAGTCCATTCGGGGGGGGGGTCCCCAGGCAGACTCCCCGAACGGATTACTGAATGCAGATGCGAACTGAGCCTCATTTTGCATATGAGGGACAAAATTGTGCTCCGTTCAATTGGACCATAAAAAACAGACATGTGAATAGCTCTACTAAAGGCCACATTTACTAAGGCGGGTGCACCTTGAAGATAGCCAAAATGCTCCCCAACTTTGCTCATTTGTAGCACACTGTGGCACATCTCAGACCCTGCACCTCACTTACTTCTCTTTTAGACATTGGGCGGAGTGGGGTGGGAATCTAGGTGGCTTGGGGTGCGGATGCCCCAATTTACTATAACTTATTGTTGAAAACCAGCATGAGTTATATCACAAACCTATGCCAGTTCCCGAATGGTGGAGATTTACGATCAGGCGCACCAACATGCACAAGAATTACTAAGAGGCTGGAACTTGTCTTAATAAATTCCTCCAATTACAAAATCGGCCATCACATAGATGTCTTCCCCTTTACCCAGGCGTAGGCCCCAGGTTGTAGAACTGCTTCTTTTTTGTTTCAGATTTTGTTGCATTTTTTTGAGCCAAAGTCAGGAGTAGATTGAGCAGAAGGGAGAAGTGTAAGAACTTCCTATAGATTTCCCATTCAGCAGCAAAATCTGTAACAAAAAAAACACAGTTTTTCTGTCACGTGGGGCCTTACCCTCAGGGTATGTTGTGAGATTGGGATTAGTATGTGGAATCTCCATACAGAAAATCTGCATCATTTTACAGTCACAGCAAAATGACAAGATTTTAATAAATATCACCCACATATTGTGAAAAAGACCTTAAAAAGGTGCAATTTTTTGCCCAAAAAGGATGCAAGTAGCTTAATAAGTGTGCCCCAAAGAGGTACATTCAGATGACCAAGGCGCAAAATAATGGTGAAAAACCTCAATTTTTCACGCCCGTCTTGCACCCAAGGGGGTATCCGTTTTCATAGATCCCCTATACATTTCAGTGTATCTAGGAATTTGTGAAAATGGACCAAAATAAGACATGATCTATAGTTCAAAATAATGTTCATAGCAATAGCCCCCATTCACGGATATTGAATTCAATTTTACCGTGTTAAAAAAACCAAACATCACATGCTGAATAATGACTGTATTGTGAATGTAGCCTAAATCTTATGTCATGGATTAATAACCCTTAGATTACAAGCTACGCTTTAAATATGAGGCACACCGGCCAATAACTACTTGTTCCTCCGATCTATTTTGTCCGTGTGAATCTGTACTGTTTGCCCATGATGTGCATGTCTAGAATACATCAAAGATGGCGCTCTCATTAGTCTTCCCCATGACTCATATACTTCCACCATATCTGCATTTAATCCCTACTATAACATCTGTTTAGAAGTCTACTAAGCCTGAATTGATAAAAAATGTGCTATAAAGTGAAATAACTAGCTGACCTTTCCCTGTGTGAGCGTGCTTCCAGCATAGCAGCAAACATCCGACCTTGGATACGGATTTACTACCTCCCATATGGCTGAAAGACACATTTTCTTTTAATGCAGAACTCATTTTATATCACAATGTCTTGCAGCTGTCTACATAGCAATATCTGCGCGACGATACTGAACACTACATGGCAGACACTCCAGCGTCTTCACACATCAGAGCTGCTATTTTAAAATAACTTCCAGCGACACTTGGCTGCGTGTGTACTGAAGCCAGTCCAGAGATTTTCTGTTTCCAAGGAGTCTGCTGTGCTATAAACCACATTATGTGATCCTTAATACTTCCATGAATCTGTACAGTCTTCTGCTTTCTTTTCTTTTTTTCTTTGCTTTGCTGTTTCTTTCTATATTCCCATTACATGGAGGATTATTGATGGTGATTTTTCTCTATAGGGGAGACCAACACATCAGATTGAGGCTAAGGCCCAATGTAGCGCTGTGGGAAAAACCGCGGCGCAAAGCATCACAGTTCTTCTTGCAGCGCTTTTAACAGAAAGTTCGCAGAGTTTTCCTCTGCGGACTCTCTGCTTCAATTATATGTAAAGGGAAACTGCTCACATTTCCATAGGCATAACTGACATGCTACAAGTTCCAAAATCACAACGGTTTTGAAAATGGCCATGTTTCTGCAGCATGTATTTTAACGCAAAGTGGGATGGTATTCGCTAGATATCAGCTTCTGAGCCAAATCTCTACTTGCTCTCTAGATCTCTGCTTGCTGTCATTCATTCTGTTACTTCTAGAGGATAAAACTCTGACCATGGTCATGTGATTTACGGTCCATGGTCATGTGATTTACGGTCCATGGTCATGTGATTTACGGTCCATGGTCATGTGAGTTACGGTCCATGGTCATGTGATGAGTACACGGGTGCACAGCTTGTTACCAGGCAGATGTCTGATTACTGGGCTGTGACTATACTGAGCGGCACCCGTGTGCTCATCACATGACCATGGACCGTAAATCACATGACCATAGTCAGACTTTTATACACTAGAAGTAACAGAATGAATGACGGCAAGCCGAAATCTAGAAAACCAGGAGGAATTGATACAGAAAGTATATTGGAAAATTGTATATCTTTTTATTGTACATTTGTTTGTCAATATTGGTCTGAAGTGGCCAATCCCTTTAAGTCTTTACATGAACTTGGTGTATTTGTCAATAAAAGTGTAAAAATATATGAAAGGCTTAGAATTGTACTTCAGTATACTATAGAAATATCTGACTAAAGGTCAAAAAACACTGAAGCAGAAAACTTTGCGAAAACTATCAGCCATGACTTTACAGCACAGATGGATCAGATGGGAAGAGCGAGGAGGTCACTGCAATTGAGTGAGTGTGGCGGCCCCTTCAAACAGCTGATCAGCAGGGGTCTCAGAGAGTGTGACTGTGGCGGCCCCTTCAAACAGCTGATCAGCAGGGGTCCCAGAGAGGGTGAGTGTGGCGACCCCTTCAAACAGCTGATCAGCAGGGGTCCCAGAGAGTGTGAGTGTGGTGGCCCCTTCAAATAGCTGATCAGCAGGGGTCCCAGATGTTAATCTATTATTGAGGACTTATGAGGAGAGATCACAAAAAAAAGGAGTTGGAAATCCCCTTTAACATAGGGCTCAGATGTACTATCCACTTAGCCTAAGACCTTGTGTAGATGACCATGTGCATAAGAAGGTCAGTGGACAGCACAGTCAGCACATGGATGAGGTCTGTGTGATGCCCATGCCTTCATGGACCCATTAGTTTAGTGTGGTTGGGCCGCAAAACAGACATGAATAGAACCGATCCTAGGTATTGCCCCAGACTCGTGGCCCTCGTACATACTGTAGGCCTGTGATAATACATGATCGTGTGTATAGGGCCATAGAACATAACGTTTCAGTGTGAAAAACATGGATGACAGTGCGCATACACGTACATGAGTCCTTAAATATATTGCCAACTTTAGCTATATCAGGGAACCACTGCAAAGAATGGATTTTCTGAAAGAGGTCTAATACGTAGAAATGAAATTGAAATGTTTCATTTGGTCAGCGCTAAAAACAGAAAGATTTCCAGGGAAAATGTCACTGTAAGTGTTTGGCCATTTATCCAGGAGCGATCCTACCACGTGATGTTAGCGGTCTGAAGGTGCTTAGTAAAGTCAGATATTCAGAGTCCAACTGTTGAACACCTCGGCTTCTCTAGTAAAGGACCTGCCATCATGAATCTGGTCAGGACTGTGACCCCAAAAGTATTGGCACCCCTGCGATTCTGTCAGATAATACTCATTGTCTTCCAGAAAATGATTGCTAGCAAAAACTCTTTGGTATTAATATCTTCATTTAAAAATACAAAAGAGAATGAAAAAAAAAAGTCAAATCATTGATCATTTTACACAAAACTCCAAAAATGGGCTGGACAAAAGTATTGGCCCCCTCAGCCTAATACTTGGTAGCACAACCTTTAGACAAAATAACTGCGAACAACCGCTTCCGGTAACCAGCAATGAGTTTCTTACAATGCTCTGCTGGAATTTTAGACAATTCTTCTTTGGCAAACTGCTCCAGGTCCCTGAGATGTGAAGGGGGCCTTCTCCAAACTGCCACCAAGAGATCTCTCCACAGGTGTTCTATGGGATTCAGGTCTGGACTCATTGCTGGCCACTTTAGAAGTCTCCAGTGCTTTCTCTCAAACCATTTCTAGTGCTTTTTGAAGTGTGTTTTGGGTGATTGTCCTGCTGGAAGACCCATGACCTCTGAGGGAGACCCAGCTTCCTCACACTGGGCCCTACATTATGCTGCACAATGTGTTGGTGGTCTTCAGACTTCATAATGCCATGCACACGGTCAAGCAGTCCAGTGCCAGAGGCAGCAAAGCAACCCCAAAACATCAGGAACCTCCGCCATGTTTGACTGTAGGGACCGTGTTCTTTTCTTTGAAGGCCTCTTTTTTTTTCCTGTAAACTCTATGTTGATGCCTTTTCCCAAAAAGCTCTACTTTTGTCTCATCTGACCAGAGAACATTCTTCCAAAATGTTTTTGGCTTTCTCAGGTAAGTTTTGGCAAACTCCAGCCTGGCTTTTTTATGTCTCTGTGTAAGAAATGGGGTCTTCCTGGGTATTCTACCATACAGTCCCTTTTCATTCAGACGCCGACGGATAGTACAGGTTGACATTGTTGTACCCTCGGACTGCATGGCAGCTTGAACTTGTTTGGATGTTAGTCGAGGTTCTTTATCCACCATCCGCACAATCTCGCGTTGAAATCTCTCATAAATTTTTCTTTTCCATCCACATCTAGGGAGGTTAGCCACAGTGCCATGGGCTTTAAACTTCTTGATGACACTGCGCACAATAGACACAGGAACATTCAGGTCAGCACTAGAAAATGGTTTGAGAGAAAGCACTGGAGACTTCTAAAGTGGCCAGCAATGAGTCCAGACCTGAATCCCATAGAACACCTGTGGGGGAGAGATCTCTTGATGGCAGTTTGGAGAAGGCCCCCTTCACATCTCAGGGACCTGGAGCAGTTTGCCAAAGAAGAATGGTCTAAAATTCCAGCAGAGCCTTGTAAGAAACTCATTGATGGTTACTGGAAGCGGTTGTGCGCAGTTATTTTGTCTAAAGGTTGTGCTACCAAGTATTAGGCTGAGGGGGCCAATACTTTTGTCCGGCCCATTTTTGGAGTTTTGTGAAAAAATGATCGATGATTTGACTTTTTTTCATTCTCTTTTGTGGTTTTTCATTGCAAGCAAAATAAATGAAGATATTAATACCAAAGAGTTTGTGCTTGCAATCATTTTCTAGAAGAACATGAGTATTATCTGACAGAATTACAGGGGTGCCAATACTTTTGGACAACACTGTATAAATTTAAAATAATTTTTTTATCATAACTTATCTTTTGTCATATACTGTCTACATATTAACAAAAGGTATAAAAGAAAACATTGTCTGTAAGATCCATCTTATCTCTCACCTGCTGGTGGAGCTGTTGAATACACCAATGGAACAAAGTAAGAAATTGCAATGACAGTACAGATGAATCTACTTTCATAGATGAGACGAGAAAGGTATTTTAGAGACTGTAATGTGGGTCCTCATTCCTATTGTGTGAATTGATTTAATACTCTGTAATGTCTCATTTTTTTTTATTTTCATTTTTTTTTAATGTAGATTGTGAGCCCCACATAGGGCTCACAATGTACATTTTTTTCCCCCTATCAGTATGTCTTTGGAATATGGGATGGAAATCCATGCAAACACGGGGAGAACATACAAACTCCTTGCAGATATATGCACATACAAACTCCTTTGCCCTCGGTGGGATTTGAACACCAGGACTCCAGTGCTGCAAGGCTACAGTGCTAACCACTGAGCCACCGTGTGGCCCCTGTAATGTCTCATCTTGTCTATATATGAACCCTACAATTTGTAAAATATTGCAGAATATGTTGGCGCTTTATAAATAATATGCATTATTAATAGTCAATGCTTAATGGTATGTTCCTCTTAGGTCTGGTTCACATCTGTGTTTGGTATTCCATTCAGAGAGTCCGCTTGGGTAACGGAATACCGAATTCATTAAAAAGTGGTTAGCTAAGAATCCACACGGATCCCATTATAGTCTATAAGGTCTGTGTGATTTCTCTGCTCACCACTTTTTAATGCGATCAGTATTCCATTCGGGGGGTCCCCAAGTGGACTCTCCAAACGTACTACCGAAAGCAGATGTGAACCAGGCTTTAGGTATACATTTTATAGAAATTTACATATTTAGATATTAGATAATACATACCACTCCCTTCCTAAGATTGCTTGCAAAATTTTTTGCTAAAATATATTGACATAAATCGGAATTTCTGTAGTTTTCCTGTTCTTTTGTTAAAAGACTCAGGTTTGTACATGGAAAAATTGTGATAATATGTGTATATTATGGCACCATTGTTCATGCAGCTTCCTATCATATACAACCATCAGTTCACCAAGTTACACGGAGCCTCTCTAGTAAACCTTTGTTTGGATGTGGTACCACACCATGCAGGACAAAGGACTCCTTTTCTCAGGAAAAGTAGGGTTTCCAGGTGGGACCTGTCTGAATGATATATGTATGGCATATCCTGTGGATATGTCATAACTGTCTATGCTAGAATTAATCTCTTAAGGACCCCAAAGAGCTAGTTCTGGGATTTAGGACTCTATGTGGCAGGAGCACCTACTGTTTTTCAAAACTGCTCCACCAAAGAGTTGATGGCAGAAAAAGAGTCATATTCTGTGTATAGGAGACCATACATTTAAATCTTGGTTCATACATGAAGATCCTAAGCAAGAAACTATGTGGGAAATCTATTAAAGGGGTATTGGATACTGATGACCTGTCCATAGGAAAAACAAAAATCAAAATTTCCATTTTTGTTCATTTTTCCTGGAAAAAAAATGGAATAAAAAGTGCTGAAAAAGTTGCATATATCGCAAAAGGCTACTGATAAAAACTATACTTCATCCTACAAAAAATATGCTCTTAAATTATCGAGATGAGCTTGTACAGGTATAACAGGTTATACATAAGGCATCGATATAGTCATGGTGACCCACAAAATAAAGATAACACGTCATTTTTCCCCACACACCGTAGAATGAAACCCAAACAAAGCCATCCCAGCAAATTTCTATTTAATATTTTTTCCACAACTTTACATGTATCCTAAAATGCTTCTACTAATACATACAACTTGTCTTGTGGAAAGCATTAGAGATGAGCGAACAGTGTTCTATCGAACTCATGTTCGATCGGATATTAGGCTGTTCGGCATGTTTGAATCGAATCGAACACCGCGTGGTAAAGTGCGCCATTACTCGATTCCCCTCCCACCTTCCCTGGCGCCTTTTTTGCTCCAATAACAGCGCAGGGTAGGTGGGACAGGAACTACGACACCGGTGACGTTGAGAAAAGTAGGCAAAACCCATTGGCTGCCGAAAACATGTGACCTCTAATTTAAAAGAACAGCGACGCCCAGCTTCGCGTCATTCTGAGCTTGCAATTCACCGGGGACGGAGGTTTCCGTCCAGTTAGCTAGGGGTTAGATTCTGGGTAGGCAGGGACAGGCTAGGATAGGAAGGAGAAGACAACCAACAGCTCTTATAAGAGCTAAATTCCAGGGAGAAGCTTGTCAGTGTAACGTGGCACTGACGGGCTCAATCGCCGCAACCCAGCTTTCCGCGGATCCTGAATGGAATACACTGACAGTGTATTCCCGTATACCCGATATATACCCCCGATACCCGTTCCAACGGTGTGCCCCCCCACCTTCACCCCAGAAATACCCTGCAAGTCCCCTAGCAATAGAATTGGGGCTATATACACCCACTATTTTTGCTACTGCCATATAGTGCCATTGTCTCACTGGGAATTCAAAGAATATATTGGGCTTACATATAACTTCAATTCCAGGGAGAAGCTTGTCAGTGTAACGTGGCACTGACGGGCTCAATCGCCGCAACCCAGCTTTCCCAGGATCCTGAATGGAACACACTGACAGTGTATTCCCGTATACCCCATATATACACCCCAAATCCCCGTTCCAACGGTGTGCCCCCCCACCTTCACCTCAGAAATACCCTGCAAGTCCCCTAGCAATAGAATTGGGGCTATATACACCCACTATTTTTGCTACTGGTATATAGTGCCATTGTCTGACTGGGAATTCAAAGAATATATTGGGGTTACGTGCACCCACAATTTTTGCTACTGGTATATAGTGCCATTGTCTCACTGGGAATTCAAAGAATATATTGGGGTTACGTGCACCCACAATTTTTGCTACTGGTATATAGTGCCATTGTCTGACTGGGAATTCAAAGAATATATTGGGGTTACATGCACCCACAATTTTTGCTACTGGTATATAGTGCCATTGTCTGACTGGGAATTCAAAGAATATATTGGGGTTACAAATACCCTCATTTCTTGCTACTGGTATATAGTGCCATTGTCTGACTGGGAATTCAAAGAATATATTGGGGTTACAAATACCCTCATTTCTTGCTACTGCCATATAGTGCCAGTTTCTGACTGGTAATTCAAAGAATATATTGGGGTTACGTGCACCCACAATTTTTGCTACTGGTATATAGTGCCATTGTCTGACTGGGAATTCAAAGAATATATTGGGGTTACAAATACCCTCATTTCTTGCTACTGCCATATAGTGCCAGTTTCTGACTGGGAATTCAAAGAATATATTGGGGTTATAAATACCCTCATTTCTTGCTACTGGTATATAGTGCCATTGTCTGACTGGGAATTCAAAGAATATATTGGGGTTACAAATACCCTCATTTCTTGCTACTGCCATATAGTGCCAGTTTCTGACTGGTAATTCAAAGAATATATTGGGGTTACGTGCACCCACAATTTTTGCTACTGGTATATAGTGCCATTGTCTGACTGGGAATTCAAAGAATATATTGGGGTTACAAATACCCTCATTTCTTGCTACTGCCATATAGTGCCAGTTTCTGACTGGTAATTCAAAGAATATATTGGGGTTATAAATACCCTCATTTCTTGCTACTGGTATATAGTGCCATTGTCTGACTGGGAATTCAAAGAATATATTGGGGTTATAAATACCCTCATTTCTTGCTACTGGTATATAGTGCCATTGTCTGACTGGGAATTCAAAGAATATATTGGGGTTACGTGCACCCACAATTTTTGCTACTGGTATATAGTGCCAATTTCTAACTGGGAATTCAAAATACTATGCTGCTGTAACACGCTGAAATTTCCCCAAGGTGGGACTATTAAAGGATTATCTTATCTTATCTTATCTTAAAATGCGCAAGGCTCCCGGAAAGGGACGTGGACGAGGCCGTGGGCGAGGTCGGGGGAATGGTTCTGGGGAGCAAGGTAGCAGTGAAGCCACAGGGCGTCCCGTGCCTACTCCTGTGGGGCAGCAAGCATTGCGCCACTCCACAGTGCCAGGGTTGCTTGCCACATTAACTAAACTGCAGGGTACAAACCTTAGTAGGCCCGAGAACCAGGAACAGGTCTTGCAATGGCTGTCAGAGAACGCTTACAGCACATTGTCCAGCAGCCAGTCAGACTCTGCCTCCTCTCCTCCTATTACCCAACAGTCTTGTCCTCCTTCCTCCCAAAATTCCCAAGCTTCACAGAACAATAACCCCAACTGTCCCTGCTCCCCAGAGCTGTTCTCCGCTCCTTTCATTGTCCCTCAACCTGCCTCTCCACGTCACGATTCCACGAACCTAGCAGAGGAGCATCTGTGTCCAGATGCTCAAACACTAGAGTCTCCTCCATCTCCGTTCGATTTGGTGGTGGATGACCAGCAACCCACCCTCATCGACGATGATGTGACGCAGTTGCCGTCAGGGCATCCAGTTGACCGGCGCATTGTGCGGGAGGAGGAGATGAGACAGGAGTTGGAAGAGGAAGTGGTGGATGATGAGGACACTGACCCGACCTGGACAGGGGGGATGTCAAGCAGGGAAAGTAGTGTGGATGTTGAGGCAGGTGCAGCACCAAAAAGGGTAGCTAGAGGCAGAGGTCAGCAGCTTAGGCGAAGCCAGGCCACACCCGGAATCTCCCAAGATGTTCCAGTTCGTACCCAGCCCTGAAAAACTCCCACCTCGAGGGCACGTTTCTCGAAGGTGTGGAGTTTTTTCAAGGAATGCGCCGAGGACAGATATAGTGTTGTCTGCACAATTTGCCTCTCGAAATTGATTAGGGGCTCTGAGAAGAGCAACCTGTCCACCACTTCAATGCGCCGTCATTTGGAATCCAAGCACTGGAATCAGTGGCAGGCAGCAACGGCAGGACAAAGGCCGCCTGCCGTTCACGCCACTGCCACTGCCTCTGCCACTGCCTCTGCCTCTGCCACTGCCACTGCTGACTGTGCTGGCGATGCACTCCAGAGGACGAGCCAGGACACCACTTCATCTGCCTCCGCCACTTTGTTGACTTCTCCCTCATCCTCCCCTGTTCCTGTCTTATCTCCTTCTCCTGCACCATCAAAGGCACCATCAGGCGCTTCTTTACAACAACCCACCATCTCTCAGACATTGGAGCGGCGGCAGAAATACACTGCTAACCACCCACACGCGCAAGCCTTGAACACCAACATCGCTAAACTGCTGGCCCAGGAGATGTTGGCGTTCCGGCTTGTTGAAACTCCCGCCTTCCTGGACCTGATGGCAACTGCGGCACCTCGCTATGCCGTCCCTAGCCGTCACTACTTCTCCTGGTGTGCCGTCCCCGCCTTGCACCAGCACGTGTCACTCAACATCAGGCGGGCCCTTAGTTCCGCGCTTTGCACAAAGGTCCACTTGACCACCGACGCGTGGACAAGTGCATGCGGACAGGGACGCTACATTTCACTGACGGCACACTGGGTGAATGTAGTTGAGGCTGGGACTGCTTCCCAAACTGGCCCGGTGTACCTCGTCTCCCCGCCTAACATTCCTGGCAGGGACACGAGAAGAACACCCCCCTCCTCCTCCTCCTCTACCGCCTCCTCCTCCGCCACCGCCTCCTCCTCCGCCACCGCCTCCTCCTCCGCCACCGCCTCCTCCTCCGCTGTTAGATTGACCCCAGCTACGAGTTGGAAACGTTGCAGCACTGGCGTTGGTAGACGTCAGCAGGCTGTGCTGAAGCTGATCAGCTTGGGGGACAGACAGCACACTGCCTCCGAGGTGAGGGATGCCCTCCTCGATGAGACGGCAATATGGTTTGAGCCGCTGCACCTGGGCCCAGGCATGGTCGTTTGTGATAACGGCCGGAACCTGGTAGCAGCTCTGGAGCTTGCCGGACTCCAACATGTTCCATGCCTGGCCCACGTCTTCAACCTAGTGGTGCAACGTTTCCTAAAGAGCTACCCCAATGTTCCAGAGCTACTGGTGAAAGTGCGGCGCATGTGCGCCCACTTTCGCAAGTCGACAGTAGCCGCTGCTAGCTTAAAATCTCTCCAGCAACGCCTGCATGTGCCACAACACTGGCTTTTGTGCGACGTCCCCACACGCTGGAACTCAACGTTTCAGATGTTGAATAGAGTGGTTGAGCAGCAGAGACCTTTGATGGAATACCAGCTACAAAACCCTAGGGTGCCACAAAGTCAGCTGCCTCAGTTTCACATCCATGAGTGGCCATGGATGAGAGACCTTTGTGACATCCTACGGGTCTTTGAGGAGTCCACAAGGAGGGTGAGCTCTGAGGATGCGATGGTGAGCCTTACAATCCCTCTCTTGTGTGTTCTGAGAGAATCCCTGATTGACATCAGGGATAACTCAGATCACACAGAGGAGTTAGGGATAGCATCCGATCCGTCACAGCTGGAGAGTAGGTCCACACATCTGTCCGCTTCACTGCGTTTAATGGTGGAGGAGGAGGAAGAAGAGTTGTCCGATGATGTGATGGTGATACAGGAGGCTTCCGGGCAACTTCGAATCGTCCCATTGTTGCAGCGCGGATGGGTAGACATGGAGGATGAGGAGGAAATGGAGATTGAACTTTCCGGTGGGGCCAGAGGAGTCATGCCAACTAACACTGTGGCAGACATGGCTGAGTTCATGTTGGGGTGCTTTACAACCGACAAGCGTATTGTCAAAATCATGGAGGACAACCAGTACTGGATCTTTGCTATCCTTGACCCCCGGTATAAAAACAACATCTCGTCTTTTATTCCGGTAGAGGGGAGGGCCAATCGCATCAATGCTTGCCACAGGCAATTGGTGCAGAATATGATGGAGATGTTTCCAGCATGTGACGTTGGCGGCAGGGAGGGCAGTTCCTCCAGTAGGCAACCAATTTCTCACCGGTCCACACAAACGAGGGGCACACTGTCTAAGGTCTGGGACACCTTGATGGCACCCCCTCGCCAAAGTGCCGCCACGGAGGGTCCTAGTGTCACCAGGCGTGAGAAGTATAGGCGCATGTTGCGGGAATACCTTTCCGACCACAGCCCTGTCCTCTCCGACCCCTCTGTGCCCTACACGTATTGGGTGTCGAAGTTGGACCTGTGGCTTGAACTTGCCCTATATGCCTTGGAGGTGCTGTCCTGTCCTGCCGCCAGCGTCCTATCTGAGAGGGTGTTCAGTGCAGCCGGTGGCATCATCACTGACAAGTGCACCCGTCTGTCAGCTGAGAGTGCCGACCGGCTCACTTTGATAAAAATGAACCACCACTGGATAGAGCCTTCATTTTTGGGCCCACCTGTGTAAAGCACCCCAACATGAAACTCCATGTCTGTACTCAACCTCTCCAATTCCTCCGCATCCTCATACTCATCCACCATAAGCGTTGCACAATTCTGCTAATACTAGGCTCCCTCCACCCTGATTTCCACCAACTCTGCTGGTTAGAGGCTCCCTCCACCCTGATTTCCACCAACTCTGCTGGTTAGAGGCTCCCTCCACCATGAATTGGTCCAAACTGGGCTGTTTAGAGGCTCCCTCCACCATGAATTGGTCCAAACTGGGGTTTTTAGAGGCTCCCTCCACCATGAATTGGTCCAAACTGGGCTGTTTAGAGGCTCCCTCCACCATGAATTGGTCCAAACTGGGGTTTTTAGAGGCTCCCTCCACCATGAATTGGTCCAAACTGGGGTTTTTAGAGACTCCCTCCACCATGAATTGGTCCAAACTGGGCTGTTTAGAGGCTCCCTCCACCATGAATTGGTCCAAACTGGGGTTTTTAGAGGCTCCCTCCACCATGAATTGGTCCAAACTGGGCTGGTTAGAGGCTCCCTCCACCATGAATTTGCCCAAACTGGGCTGTTTCGAGGCTCCCTCCACCATGAATTTGCCCAAACTGGGCTGTTTAGAGGCTCCCTCCACCATGAATTGGTCCAAACTGGGGTTTTTAGAGGCTCCCTCCACCATGAATTGGTCCAAACTGGGGTTTTTTAGAGGCTCCCTCCACCATGAATTTGCCCAAACTGGGCTGTTTAGAGGCTCCCTCCACCATGAATTGGTCCAAACTGGGGTTTTTAGAGGCTCCCTCCACCATGAATTGGTCCAAACTGGGCTGTTTAGAGGCTCCCTCCACCATGAATTGGTCCAAACTGGGGTTTTTAGAGGCTCCCTCCACCATGAATTGGTCCAAACTGGGCTGTTTAGAGGCTCCCTCCACCATGAATTGGTCCAAACTGGGGTTTTTAGAGGCTCCCTCCACCATGAATTTGCCCAAACTGGGCTGTTTAGAGGCTCCCTCCACCATGAATTGGTCCAAACTGGGGTTTTTAGAGGCTCCCTCCACCATGAATTTGCCCAAACTCTGCTGGTTAGAGGCTCAATCCACCCTGATTTTCAAAACAAATGTTGGTGCCAACCTCAACTTACTACAAGGGCCAAATTCACTGCTGGTGACAAGCTCTCCTCACTGCAAGTGCCAAATACACATGTTTCAAGGTGTTTTCCTACTGTCAGAGAGGTGGTATTGAGTGTGTAAAGTGTGTAGTTGTTAGGCTGTGATGTTGGGGTAATAGAGGGTCTTTGGTGTGTTAGATGCCCCCAGACATGCTTCCCCTGCTGTCCCAGTGTCATTCCAGAGGTGTTGGCATCATTTCCTGGGGTGTCATAGTGGACTTGGTGACCCTCCAGACACGGATTTGGGTTTCCCCCTTAACGAGTATCTGTTCCCCATAGACTATAATGGGGTTCGAAACCCGTTCGAACACACGAACATTGAGCGGCTGTTCGAATCGAATTTCGAACCTCGAACATTTTAGTGTTCGCTCATCTCTAGAAAGCATGTATAGCTGTAATGGAATTGCTAGAGGAGCAATTCCCCAGTAGCTGCTGGAAAACCCTGAGGAAGGGGCACAACAAGACAGTGAGCCCTAAGCTGACCCCACCACTACCTCTACCTGCTTGCTTCACTGCCCTAGGCGGCAGAGGACAACTGGTCAAAGCCCTTCCTGTAAAGGTGACAACACAGAACGAATATAAAACAAACAACAACAAGGGAAGGTTAGCTAGCCAAGGATCCAGTAGCAGTCGAGCAATGCAGTACAGAATCAAAATACAAGAGAATGGTCAAAAGGGAAGCCAGAGATCAGTAATATAATAGTAGGAGACAGAGGAGCTTAGCAGGGACAAAATCTAAGGACAGAGTCTCAATAGTCAGCATGGCTGTGTGGGTCTAATGGCTTGTATATAGGAAACCAAAGACCCGCCCTAGGCTTGATTGGTAGACAGGTTGTCGATCACACAGGCCAGACTAGAATTAACCATTTGATGACCAAAGAGAAACAAGGTCCAGGAGATGGGTGTGGTGGAATTCAATTACACAGGAGAGGTAATAGTGCAATGAAAAACTCTAAGCAAAGAATCAAAATGAGCCCACCTCCTGTGCCACAGCATGCTTACGGAGGGTGGCACAGAGACCCAAACAGGCAGAGACGTTACAATGTTAATGGGAAAAATAAGAAAAAAGTTGTGATTCTCAGAGGACAGAGTAAAAAAAAAAAGCCAAAAATATACTGCGCCCTGAAGGCCTTAATAGTCTACATTATTTAGGGGTTAATGACCTCCCCATGCAGTAGTAGGAACCATTCTGATGAAATTGGGCACATACGCTAGGTGATTAATCTGTTGTGCTCAGCTTTTTCAATACAGAGCCTGCGACTTCTTAAGCCGACTCCCGCGGATGTGACAGCATATCACTCTGCTTCCTCTTTGACTGTCTCTATCTGTATTCCGGAGGGTGGTAGATTGTTCTACACTCTCGTTGACCTGAATGGCATCAGAAGATTGGTGCTCTGTATTGAAGAAATGGAGCAGCGCAGCATGAAGGCACACCGACACATGGATAATGGTAAAGTTCTGCTGGATTAGAGTTTTTTGTAGAAATGGAAGGTACTCTTTAAGGAAAAGGACACAATTATACAATTTCTTCTCCTTTTATGACTTTCTCGCATTTCCACATTTTAATAAACCATACAATAAAGAGATCTCCTGTACGGAATATTTCCGCTGTCTAGGCCATGCTAGTTATCTGACAGATGAATGATTTATGGATTTACTTAACAAAATTGAGGCTTTTCTTTATTATGCTACCAGCAATGCACATCTGCCAACCATAAAAGCACAAGAACAATCCAATGTCTATCTTACAGAGTGTAACAGCCTAGCTGATTGAAAGGCTATTCCCGCCACCCCGAGTAGACTTGGATCCTTTCATATGCAATGGTTTATTAATTCACAATATGTTATTCATGGGGAATTAATATTCAGCGCGGAGCGTGCGGTAGCTCTGCACTTTGAGTGGCATATTGTCAACAGACGGATGAAATCTCCTATACGTTGTATCCTTAGCGCCAGGGTAATAATGAAGTGCTTCTTTCAGCATTATACAGAAAAGGGGTTTATCCTGTTCCGGCTGGACATAAAAAGTGTCAATCTGTACATGAAGCACTGAGAGATTATTAATTAAAACTTGTCAATCAATTTGAAGATCCACAGAATAATCCCTCGGCTGGACTTCGGTAGCGCTACAAAAGTCTAGACAGAGATGTTCAAGTCCGTCATGGAGATGTTAGGCTGCTTTCCTTGAAAAAAGCGGCCATTATGATGGTCTTCGGGCTCCGAGAGATACTTATATTATTCTACTAAAACTGTTCTGAAGACTTTGTTAGACCAATAAAATGTCCTGAGAGTCGGATTGAAGACAAATTAAGAATTGTATTTCAGCTCAAGCCTTATCTATTAAATGCCACAGCATGGGTGTACAAAATGGTCACTTTTAATTTACTTCTATTCAGAATTTATCAGAGTTCTGCACAGACATTAGTCATGGCAGTATTGTTAAGTATCGGCTCAGCTTGAATGTCCTATGCCTGTAAAGAGTCGTAACCGGCCACTCCAGCTAACTACTGATGAAGTGGTATCGAATGGTGTGCGGTACATACAGAAGAAGGACCGAGCTAGCCTTCATCTACAAAAGATCCACAGAAGATCTGTGCTTAGTCCCCCAGGATGTTTGGAAAAAACTCCCTGCTGAGTTGCTTTAAAAACTCTACAAATGTACCGAGAAGGATTGATGGAAGGCAAAGGGATCGAAAACAAAGGGCGGTCACAGCAAATATTTATCACACTACTGCTTGCTCTCCATTGGGGAAACCCAACACATCCCATTATAGTCTATGGCATTGATGGCGAACCTTTTAGAGACTGAGTGCCCAAACTGCAACCAAAACCCACTAAATTATCACAAAGTGCCAACACAGCAATTTAACCTTAATAATGTGCGGATCCACAATTGTGGACAATTATGGACCTGCAAAATACTGTCATGTGAATGGGGCTTTAAAGAGCTTTCTATTATACAAAAAACTTTGTACTGCATTTAGTATAATTTTGAACAATTAATGTTCACCATTTACATCATACAGATCTGTTTTATAGGATTGTGCAATGTTATTATGACCTGTAGTATTATCACGTCTTCTATAAAACAGATACTATATGATATAAATAGTAAAGGGTCCCCAGTTAGTCCAATCTAATCCACGGTGACCCCCACACAGTACAATCTGCTCCACAGTGGCTCTAACACAGTAAAATCTGCTCCATAGTGGCCCCCACACAGTACAATCTGCTCCACAGTGGCCCCCACACAGTCCAATCTGCTTCACAGTGGCCCCCACACAGTACAATCTGCTCCACAGTGGCTCTAACACAGTACAATCTGCTCCATAGTGGCCCCCACACAGTACAATCTGCTCCACAGTGGCCTCCACACAGTCCAATCTGCTCCACAGTGGCCCCCACACAGTCCAATCTGCTTCACAGTGGCCCCCCATAGTACAATCTGCTCCACAGTGGCTCTAACACAGTCCAATCTGCTTCACAGTGGCCCCCACACAGTCCAATCTGCTTCACAGTGGCCCCCACACAGTCCAATCTGCTTCACAGTGGCCCCACATAGTACAATCTGCTCCACAGTGTCTCTAACACAGTACAATCTGCTCCATAGTGGCCCCCACACAGTACAATCTGCTCCACAGTGCCCTCCACACAGTCCAATCTGCTCCACAGTGGCCCCCACACAGTCCAATCTGCTTCACAGTGGCCCCCCATAGTACAATCTGCTCCACAGTGGCTCTAACACAGTACAATCTGCTCCGTAGTGGCCACCACACAGTATAATCTGTTCCACAGTAGGTGCCCACAGAGAGGGCTCTGAGTGCCATCTCTGGCACCCATGCCATAGGTTCGCCATCACGGATCTATGGGGTCTGCTGATTTCCATGGATAATTGCCTTTTAAGTGGATTAAGTTTCCATTCTTGGGGTCCCTAAGTGGACCTGAAGAATGGATTACTGAGCACTAGTATGAACCTAGCGTCAGATTCCACTTTTGTTCTTTGAATTAATTTTGGTATTTGACAAAAATAAATTGTTACACTTCTATTTTTGGAAGCATTCTTAGTTCACAACCCTTGCCTGCATTGGACAATAGACCCCCATAGTGTTAGAGGGCCAGTTGCTATTACTTTCTCTATTGCCACCCGCCACTCATTTCCAGTGATGGTTTGGCATCATGTATACACCATTCATCACCAGTCACTTTACACAGTGATTCAATATGTCATATGTAAAACACACACATAGCATAGCCATAAAGTGTCTTATACTTACGCTATGTACTGCTCACTTTTGTTGTACTTCTTAGCCAGATATCGCGCGGAGGCTTTGCTGGGGATTTTCACCATGGACATCTCCTTCCCGTACCGTGTCATATTACATGGAGTTTCACATACGCAGTAGTCATTATCCTTTTCTACAAGAAAATCTAGAAAATCAAAAAGATAGTAACATGATCAAAACATGTTTAAAAGGATTTAGTCACTTGGCAAATCCATACACAATAAATACAGTCCTATGAAAAAGTTTGGGCACCCCTATTAATCTTAATCATTTTTAGTTCTAAATATTTTGGTGTTTGCAACAGCCATTTCAGTTTGATATATCTAATAACTGATGGACACAGTAATATTTCAGGATTGAAATGAGGTTTATTGTACTAACAGAAAATGCGCAATATGCATTAAACCAAAATTTGACCGGTGCAAAAGTATGGGCACCTCAACAGAAAAGTGACATTAATATTTAGTACATCCTCCTTTTGCAGAGATAACAGCCTCTAGTCGCTTCCTGTAGCTTTTAATCAGTTCCTGGATCCTGGATGAAGGTATTTTGGACCATTTCTTTCTACAAAACAATTCAAGTTCAGTTAAGTTTGATGGTCGCCGAACATGGACAGCCCGCTCACAAATGATCTGAAAACAAAGATTGTTCAACATAGTTGTTCAGGGGAAGGATACAAAACGTTGTCTCAGAGATTTAACCTGTCAGTTTCCACTGTGAGGAACATAGTAAGGAAATGGAAGACCACAGGGACAGTTCTTGTTAAGCCCAGAAGTGGCAGGCCAAGAAAAATATCAGAAAGGCAGAGAAGAAGAATGGTGAGAACAGTCAAGGACAATCCACAGACCACCCCCCAAAGAGCTGCAGCATCATCTTGCTGCAGATGGTGTCACTGTGCATCGGTCAACAATACAGCGCACTTTGCACAAATAGAAGCTGTATGGGAGAGTGATGAGAAAGAAGCCGTTTCTGCACGTACGCCACAAATAGAGTTGCCTGAGGTATGAAAAAGCACATTTGGAGAAGCCAACTTCATTTTGGAAACAAAGATTGAGTTGTTTGGTTATAAAAAAAAGGCGTTATGCATGGCGTCCAAAAAGAAACAGCATTCCAAGAAAAACACTTGCTACCCACTGTAAAATTTGGTGGAGGTTCCATCATGCTTTGGGGCTGTGTGGCCAATCCCGGCACCGGGAATCTTGTTAAAGTTGAGGGTCGCATGGATTCCACTCAGTATCAGCAGATTCTTGAGAATAATGTTCAAGAATCAGTGACGAAGTTGAAGTTACGCCGGGGATGGATATTTCAGCAAGACAATGATCCAAAACACCGCTCCAAATCAACTCAGGCATTCATGCAGAGGAACAATTACAATGTTCTGGAATGGCCATCCCAGTCCCCAGACCTGAATATCATTGAACATCTGTGGGATGATTTGAAGCGGGCTGTCCATGCTCGGCGACCATCAAACTTAACTGAACTTGAATTGTTTGTCCAAAATACCTTTATCCAGGATCCAGGAACTGATTAAAAGCTACAGGAAGCGACTAGAGGCTGTTATCTTTGCAAAAGGAGGATCTACTAAATATTAATGTCACTTTTCTGTTGAGGTGCCCATACTTTTGCACCGGTCAAATTTTGGTTTAATGCATATTGCACATTTTCTGTTAGTACAATAAACCTCATTTCAATCCTGAAATATTACTGTGTCCATCAGTTATTAGATATATCAAACTGAAATGGCTGTTGCAAATACCAAAATATTTAGAACTAAAAATGATTAAGATTAATAGGGGTGCCCAAACTTTTTCATAGGACTGTATCTGATAGGCGGGGGTCCTACCTATGGGCATAGTTGAAGTCTTTTGACCCTCTAAGCTAGGTTGTTTATGTAACTCCTATAGAATACACTGGAGTGAGTCGTAGACATGTGCCCAGATCACTAGGGAATTTGAGGGTCAGGGGATTTCTGTTCTTCTGGCATTAGACAATTATGGCGTATCAAGATATCTAAACTACAGACATTGACTGTGGAATATTTTATATCTAAAGGTGATACTGCTGCAGGCATCTAGAAGCAAGTAGCACATCAGTATGTTTGTTGCTTACATCCCACAGCACAGGGGTTAAAAGCGAATGAGATTCTTGGAATCTGTTCGTCCACCTTTGCAGCTGCAACACATTTTATGAGGCATAAAGATGTTAAGGCACAATGCATAATTTCTCTTTCCTACTGAAGGTTTTCAGTGGCACAGAGGTCTGCGCTGTAGCTGGAGGAAGGAAGGATGTTCCATTATAATTGTGTTCTAGGTAACAGCAGAGGACTTGATTCTTAGATCCCAGAGAAAGACAAAAAATCCATTTTGCAGAACAAGATTATTAAAGGAGACAAAAAGATGTCAAGATGCAATGCTGTTGTTTAATCTTGTAAAAGCACTTGAGCCTTGGACTAGCATATACAGTCCTATGAAAAAGTTTGGGCACCCCTATTAATCTTAATCATTTTTAGTTCTAAATATTTTGGTATTTGCAACAGCCATTTCAGTTTGATATATCTAATAACTGATGGACACAGTAATATTTCAGGATTGAAATGAGGTTTATTGTACTAACAGAAAATGCGCAATATGCATTAAACCAAAATTTGACCGGTGCAAAAGTATGGGCACCTCAACAGAAAAGTGACATTAATATTTAGTAGATCCTCCTTTTGCAAAGATAACAGCCTCTAGTCGCTTCCTGTAGCTTTTAATCAGTTCCTGGATCCTGGATAAAGGTATTTTGGACAAACAATTCAAGTTCAGTTAAGTTTGATGGTCGCCGAGCATGGACAGCCCGCTTCAAATCATCCCACAGATGTTCAATGATATTCAGGTCTGGGGACTGGGATGGCCATTCCAGAACATTGTAATTGTTCCTCTGCATGAATGCCTGAGGATTTGGAGCGGTGTTTTGGATCATTGTCTTGCTGAAATATCCATCCCCGGCGTAACTTCAACTTCGTCACTGATTCTTGAACATTATTCTGAAGAATCTGCTGATACTGAGTGGAATCCATGCGACCCTCAACTTTAACAAGATTCCCGATGCCGGCATTGGCCACACAGCCCCAAAGCATGATGGAACCTCCACCAAATTTTACAGTGGGTAGCATGTGTTTTTCTTGGAATGCTGTTTCTTTTTGGACGCCATGCATAACGCCTTTTTTTATAACCAAACAACTCAATTTTTGTTTCCAAAATGAAGCTGGCTTGTCCAAATGTGCTTTTTCATACCTCAGGCAACTCTATTTGTGGCGTACGTGCAGAAACGGCTTCTTTCTCATCACTCTCCCATACAGCTTCTATTTGTGCAAAGTGCGCTGTATAGTTGACCGATGCACAGTGACACCATCTGCAGCAAGATGATGCTGAAGCTCTTTGGAGGTGGTCTGTGGATTGTCCTTGACTGTTCTCACTATTCTTCTTCTCTGCCTTTCTGATATTTTTCTTGGCCTGCCACTTCTGGGCTTAACAAGAACTATCCCTGTGGTCTTCCATTTCCTTACTATGTTCCTCACAGTGGAAACTGACAGGTTAAATCTCTGAGACAACGTTTTGTATCCTTCCCCTGAACAACTATGTTGAACAATCTTTGTTTTCAGATCATTTGAGAGCGGGCTGTCCATGTTCGGCGACCATCAAACTTAATTGAACTTGAATTGTTTTGTAGAAAGAAATGGTCCAAAATACCTTCATCCAGGATCCAGGAACTGATTAAAAGCTACAGGAAGCGACTAGAGGCTGTTATCTTTGCAAAAGGAGGATGTACTAAATATTAATGTCACTTTTCTGTTGAGGTGCCCATATTTTTGCACCGGTCAAATTTTGGTTTAATGCATATTGCGCATTTTCTGTTAGTACAATAAACCTCATTTCAATCCTGAAATATTACTGTGTCCATCAGTTATTAGATATATCAAACTGAAATGGCTGTTGCAAACACCAAAATATTTAGAACTAAAAATGATTAAGATTAATAGGGGTGCCCAAACTTTTTCATAGGACTGTAGCTTATGAATGAGTCACGTTTCTACATATATGCAATATATCACACCGATCCTCAATACAGTGTCAATGCATTTTAATGAGGCCATGCATATCACAACAAAATATGCTTGTATACTGGATAGAATAGTATCCAGTATACAAAGGTATAATAGAAAAACACACATCAGATGCCATATATTGGACTTAGTCTGCGGAATCTCAAGTCCCCGTACAATAAGCACTGAACATCCCACACATGACTGTGTACAAAAAGTCTTTTATTCCATTTGAGCGCATCGATAGCCACATCACATTTGCATTTACTGCATACGATCCATGTTATTGAACCCGTTTTAATGGGTTATTTGGGGAATACTAAAGCTTACCAGTGCATTCCCTGCACTGGATAAGCATTATTACTAATGTACACTCCAGTCCCCTGCAACCCCGTACATTACTTTTGTGGAGGGCTACAGGGGGAGGCCGGAACTCTCGTTCATCTCTCCCCGCAGCCGCTACAACTCTCGGTCACTTTACCAACTCAGTTTGGCCTGAGACTGTGTAGAGTCAGTGACATCATAGAGCTAGAGTGGCTGCAGGGGAGACTGAAGAACTGAAGAAGTGGTCTGGCCTCCCCCGCAGCCTTCTGCAAAAATAATAAATGGGGCTTAGGGAGTTCATTAGTAATAAAGCTTAACCATTGCAGAGAATACATTGGTATATTGTATTACAACCCAGATAATCTCTTTAATCTATGGGACTTTTCGCAAGGTCACATAAAATTTGCTCCAGCCTGAGATATGCTGCATCAGCTGCATTCATTCATTTGGTTGTAAACTGTCTATTGATGTTTATGGAGTGTTAAAAATATACCGTATTTTTTGGACTGTAAGATGCACCTTTTCCCCCAAAATTTGGGAGGAAAATGGGTGGTGCATTTTATAATACGAATATGGATGGGTGGAAGGAGCGGGGTCACATCATCATCAGCAGGAGTGGGGTGATGCTGTGGGCCCTGGGTTGGGATAAGAAGTACTATTAGGCTGGGGCCCCATGGGATGGTAAAATCATGCCGTTTTACAGTAAGTGCAAAGTGGATGGGATTCTAGCGAATCGCATGCCCTCTTTGTCGTATAAACCGTGGTATGGACATGCCGCGATTTCCAAAACCGGTGCGGCAACAGCATGTCAATTTTACCTACGGAAATGACGGTGGTTTGCCCACTGTTTTTCCCGCAGCGCTTTTTAGTAGCGGGGCGTCCCATGGGGCCTTAGCCTTACAGTGGATGCCGGGGCTCTATAGTTGTACAGCAGAGACCCGGAGCTAATGTCTGCGATAACAGTCCATCCCCTCATTATTATTTATCTCTTTGCTCTTTATATGCTTAGAAACTGTAATTGAGTCAAGGGGGCGGTCCTAACAGTGGCTGAGTAATACAGATATAGCTGTCAATCATTGATAGCACCGCCCCCATGACTAGAGAACTGTTTTGAGCATATAAAGAGCAAATATAAAAATTAATAAATGACAAATTATATTAAATCTTTCCCCACAACTCAATACATCAGTGTCTGCATCTCCTGCTCTATAACATTCTTCCTCCAGATTGGTCTACAAGTGTGTGGCCTTTTGCGTGCCTTTTGGCTCATAATACATGTATGTAAGGACAAAATGTACATGTACTATGTACAAAAGAAAATGGTAAGGAAGTAATATATTGCTTAATGTATGAAGTTTTCTTCTGAAGGAGTGAAATAAGTGCTTGGAGGAAAACGTTTCATCTGATATACGACATCAGTGAACGGCACGCAGACTTTATATATGCTAGAGTTCCTCCCTAGAGGATGTATGTAATACAGATACAATTCTGGTGACATATTGATGTTGTATGATCCGTATATATGAGCATACTGTGAATTCATATTTTGCATATTATCACACAGAATCTTGCTGCAAAGGGCTTATCCTTAGATGTGTTTTTCATGTATTCCATTTGCTCTTTTGTAATAAAGCCCGCACTGATGTTCATCTCATTTGTATGTAACCAAGAAATTAGGATTAACATAGTAATACATTTATTCTGGCTGTTTCAGTATTATTGACAGCCAGAATAGTGCAGTCTTTTGGGATAACAGATCTGACACAGCTGTCATGGCTCCATTTCAGATAGAAAGCATGATGTTACTGAAGTGTAGATAGTCTCAAGCTAAGGCCTGGTTCACATCTGCATTCGGTAATCCTTTCAGGAAGTCCGCTTGGGGACAACCCTGAACGGACTACCAAACACATTAACAAGCAGTGAGTTTATGAAAGCACATGGACCCCATAGACTATAATGGGGTCCGTGTGTTTTCCGTGTGGTGTCCGCACGAATCATACAGAGAGGTAAGTGCTTCATGAACTAATTTCCTCTCCGCGTGATTCGTGCGGGCCCTGCACAGAAAAAACACGGACCCCATTATAGTCTATGGAGTCTGTGTGCTTTCATAAGCTCACCACTTGTCAATGCTTACGGTATTCCATTTGGGGGGTCCCCATGCAGAACCAGGCCTGAGGCTTCACTTGTTGGGCCGGATGGGGGTTGTCTGCTGCAGATATATCCCAAGAGACCCAACTGCATCCTGAAATAGCCAAAAACATTTGCGTTTTGCTGCAATTTTCTGCTGCGATTCCTGGGCAGATTGACATTGATACTTTGTTTCTGCAGAGTGTGAATGGGATTTCTTTAAAGCCTATCCAGTATTTCATATCAGGTAACCTGCCGGTGATTTGCCACAACTAATGGGTATGTACTGTGGTGCAAACCTTTGCTGCTTGCCCCGGCAAATTTGCAGCAAAGTCTGCACGTATTAATCAGCGAAAGATGAAATCCACAGCAAAATTCTGCATCAAATTAGTGACATTCCCTTATGAATGATGTTTTATAAAATGGTTTCCATTAGCAATATACCATAGTACTTTATATTGAAGATTTGTGCAAAAATCATTTTGAAAATAGTCTTTGTTTTATGCGTTTTATTTTTTAGGTTAGTAAAAATGAAAGAAATACGAAAGACTTACCTAGTGCAGGATCGGCACATTCCTTGTACAGCTCTGGAGTACAATATGCCGCATCTCCTGAATAATATAAAATACATGCAGTCATGTTTTTGTATCCTAAAAGTGCTGTTATTCATGGGTGCATTATCTCAAGCTTACTAGCAGGAATATAATACACCAATTTTATCAAATTATCCATTTTAAAATAATGTGAAATACACAAAGTAATGATAATCATATTGAAAGAATATGAGGAACGATGACAATATGACTTCCAGTTAAACATGTGCTGCATACAGTTGTAGTAACAGTAAAGTGGATGGAGTGTTTCCTATTCTGTTCTCTTGGATATACCGATGTCACCGACCTGCCGCATCAAGCTTCCCGTCATACCAGCTGATAATCCTACAAGTCATGACTGTTCCAATTCTTCTTGACCTCTCCTTAGCTTTTGACAATGTTTTTCACCACAATTCACTTATTTAACTTTTCTTCTATTTTGGCACCAACGAGACTCTTGTATCTCCTGTTTTAACGTCTGCTCCTTACTCCCTGTCTTGTTTTCCTGCTTGCCTAACAGATACTTAAAGCAGACATGTAATTTCTTTTGAATCTGAAAAATTGCATGGACTTGTTGCTTACATGCTACATATTGCATTTATAGTCAGTTTTTTATTTTATTGCCCCCTCCCCAAACATTCCTTGCATCTGGAATAGAATAAGTTTGGCTTGGACTTTCCCTTTTCCCTGACTTCCTATCATGCGTTGCATATACAGTGGGGCAAAAAAGTATTTAGTCAGTCACCAATAGTGCAAGTTCCACCACTTAAAAAGATGAGAGGTGTCTGTAATTTACATCATAGGTAGACCTCAACTATGAGAGACAAAATGAGAAAACAAATCCAGAAAATCACATTGTCTGATTTTGTAAGAATTTATTTGCAAATTATGGTAGGAAATAAGTATTTGGTCACCTACAAGCAATTAAGATTTCTGGCTCTCACAGACCTGTAACTTCTTCTTTAAGAGTCTCCTCTTTCCTCCACTCCTTACCTGTAGTAATGGCACCTGTTTAAACTTGTTATCACTATAAAAAGACACCTGTGCACACCCTCAAACAGTCAGACTCCAAACTCCACTATGGTGAAGACCAAAGAGCTGTCAAAGGACACCAGAAACAAAATTGTAGCCCTGCAACAGGCTGGGAAGGCTGAATCTGCAATAGGCAACCAGCTTGGATTGAAGAAATCAACTGTGGGACCAATAATTAGAAAATGGAAGACATACAAGACCACTGATAATCTCCCTCACTCTGGGGCTCCACGCAAAATCTCACCCCTTGGGGTCAAAATGATCACAAGAACGGTGAGCAAAAATCCCAGAACAACGCGGGGGGACCTAGTGAATGAACTGCAGAGAGCTGGGACCAATGTAACAAAGCCTACCATCAGTAACACACTATGCCGCCAGGGACTCAGATCCTGCAGTGCCAGACGTGTCCCACTGCTTAAGCCAGTACATGTCTGGGCCCGTCTGAAGTTTGCTAGAGAGCATTTGGATGATCCAGAAGAGTATTGGGAGAATGTCCTATGGTCTGATGAAACCAAACTGGAACTGTTTGGTAGAAACACAACTTTTCGTGTTTGGAGGAAAAAGAATACTGAGTTGCATCCATCAAACACCATACCTACTGTAAATCATGGGGGTGGAAACATCATGCTTTGGGGCTGTTTCTCTGCAAAGGGGCCAGGACAACTGATCCGGGTACATGAAAGAATGAATGGGGCCATGTGTCGTGAGATTTTGAGTGCAAACCTCCTTCCATCAGCAAGGGCATTGAAGATGAAACGTGGCTGGGTCTTTCAACATGACAATGATCCAAAGCACACTACCAGGGCAACAAAGGTGTGGCTTTGTAAGAAGCATTTCAAGGTCCTGGAGTGGCCTAGCCAGTCTCCAGATCTCAACCCTATAGAAAACCTTTGGAGGGAGTTGAAAGTCCGCGTTGCCAAGCGACAGCCCCAAAACATCACTGCTCTAGAGGAGATCTGCATGGAGGAATGGGCCAACATACCAACAACAGTGTGTGCCAACCTTGTGAAGACTTACAGAAAACGTTTGACCTCTGTCATTGCCAACAAAGGATATATAACAAAGTATTGAGATGAAATTTTGTTACTGACCAAATACTTATTTTCCACCATAATTTGCAAATAAATTCTTACAAAATCAGACAATGTGATTTTCTGGATTTGTTTTCTCATTTTGTCTCTCATAGTTGAGGTCTACCTATGAGGTCAATTACAGACGCCTCTCATCTTTTTAAGTGGTGGAACGTGCACTATTGGTGACTGACTAAATACTTTTTTGCCCCACTGTATATTGATAATGAGATGACTAATATTACCTCTAATATTAACCCTTTCTTGCCTTTAAAGCTAGCTACAGCCACAACTAATCTGTGTGTCCTGGCACATTGTAGTGGTATATATTATAATGTGACTACTATAAATAGCATCAAATGTGTATGTCTATGGGTCAATGCAAAAATTCTGTGTGCATAGCTATGGATATTGGAAATAGTAATGCCAGTATAATGAGGCTTGCGTGTGCAGGACACACAGGATAGTTGTAGTTACAAATACAACCATCACACTGTATCAGGCTTTGAATAGGGGGACAGAAAATTACTGATATTAGAGACATAACTGGGTAGAAAATCCAGACAGAAGAGGACAGCGCATGTAGCTGAAAGCAAAGCCTCAACCACACTTTCTGCAATCTGTCTTAGTGTCTTGGGTGTTAGAGATGGATTTTACTTGACAAGAGGAAGAAGATGGAGGGAAAGAAGCTCTGAGTGGCCATCACTTTAATGCAACTTTTAGGACAAAAACTGACCATTTAATAATTCACAAGCATATGGTGCCCAACAGAATAAGTGACAGTTTTCTCACATGTGCTTAAGTATGATCACAAATATGAAGATGACTGAATTTGCTTCTTCATCACCTGTTTAGCAATGTGAAGAGTTAGTAGGGATGGAAACTACTGACAGATCTTATTTAATGTTGGGGCCACACGGTGGCTCAGTGGTTAGCACTGCAGCCTTGCAGCACTGGAGTCCTGGTGTTCAAGTCCCACCAAGGGCAAAAAACCATCTGCAAGGAGTTTGTATGTTCTCCCTGTGTCAACATGGATTTCCATCCCATATTCCAAAAACATACTGATAGGGGGGAAAAAAAAGTACATTGTGAGGTCTATGTGGGGCTCACAATCTACATAAAAAAAGAAGATCTTATTTAATCTTGATATGTATAAATCACATATTCCTCCATCTCTCTTCCCTCTTCCACATAATTTAATAACCATCAATAACAACCCCCTATTCACATTCCCCTCCTTTGTAGTCTACCACCTGACCTTTTTTTTGTTTAATTTATTTCCCCCTCCTTGCTATTCTCTTGTCACCCTTCTCCCTCAACCCCGCTGCCGGGTACTTGTCACATATTCAGAATACAAAATCCCAATGACAACCTACAAATCCTTGTCTCTTACTTGCAAGAAATCCTTTATCTGCTCTTATCTGGAATTCCCTTTCTCATGCCATTCACCCCTTCAAATGTAAACCAGTGTTCATAGGCTGCATATTGCGCTCTTTGTAATACATTGTATTTAGAGATGAGCGAACAGTGTTCTATCGAACTCATGTTCGATCGGATATTAGGCTGTTTGGCATGTTCGAATCGAATCGAACACCGCGTGGTAAAGTGCGCCATTACTCGATTCCCCTCCCACCTTCCCTGGCGACTTTTTTGCTCCAATAACAGCGCAGGGTAGGTGGGACAGGAACTACGACACCGGTGACGTTGAAAAAAGTAGGCAAAACCCATTGGCTGCCGAAAACA
This sequence comes from Leptodactylus fuscus, assembly GCF_031893055.1. NCBI lineage: Eukaryota > Metazoa > Chordata > Amphibia > Anura > Leptodactylidae > Leptodactylus > Leptodactylus fuscus. The sequence continues at coordinate 227,584,299 of NC_134266.1, forward strand.
TGTGACCTCTAATTTAAAAGAACAGCGCCGCCCAGCTTCGCGTCATTCTGAGCTTGCAATTCACCGGGGACGGAGGTTTCCGTCCAGTTAGCTAGGGCTTAGATTCTGGGTAGGCAGGGACAGGCTAGGATAGGAAGGAGAAGACAACCAACAGCTTGTATAAGAGCTAAATTCCAGGGAGAAGCTTGTCAGTGTAACGTGGCACTGACAGGCTCAATCGCCGCAACCCAGCTTTCCCAGGATCCTGAATGGAATACACTGTCAGTGTATTCCCGTATACCCGATATATACCCCCGATACCCGTTCCAACGGTGTGCCCCCCCACCTTCACCCCAGAAATACCCTGCAAGTCCCCTAGCAATAGAATTGGGGCTATATACACCCACAATTTTTGCTACTGGTATATAGTGCCATTGTCTGACTGGGAATTCAAAGAATATATTGGGGTTACAAATACCCTCATTTCTTGCTACTGCCATATAGTGCCAGTTTCGGACTGGTAATTCAAAGAATATATTGGGGTTACGTGCACCCACAATTTTTGCTACTGGTATATAGTGCCATTGTCTGACTGGGAATTCAAAGAATATATTGGGGTTACGTGCACCCACAATTTTTGCTACTGGTATATAGTGCCATTGTCTGACTGGGAATTCAAAGAATATATTGGGGTTACGTGCACCCACAATTTTTGCTACTGGTATATAGTGCCATTGTCTGACTGGGAATTCAAAGAATATATTGGGGTTACGTGCACCCACAATTTTTGCTACTGTTATATAGTGCCATTGTCTGACTGGGAATTCAAAGAATATATTGGGGTTACGTGCACCCACAATTTTTGCTACTGGTATATAGTGCCATTGTCTGACTGGGAATTCAAAGAATATATTGGGGTTACAAATACCCTCATTTCTTGCTACTGCCATATAGTGCCAGTTTCTGACTGGGAATTCAAAGAATATATTGGGGTTACGTGCACCCACAATTTTTGCTACTGGTATATAGTGCCATTGTCTGACTGGGAATTCAAAGAATATATTGGGGTTACGTGCACCCACAATTTTTGCTACTGGTATATAGTGCCATTGTCTGACTGGGAATTCAAAGAATATATTGGGGTTACAAATACCCTCATTTCTTGCTACTGCCATATAGTGCCAGTTTCTGACTGGGAATTCAAAGAATATATTGGGGTTACGTGCACCCACAATTTTTGCTACTGGTATATAGTGCCATTGTCTGACTGGGAATTCAAAGAATATATTGGGGTTACGTGCACCCACAATTTTTGCTACTGGTATATAGTGCCATTGTCTGACTGGGAATTCAAAGAATATATTGGGGTTACGTGCACCCACAATTTTTGCTACTGGTATATAGTGCCATTGTCTGACTGGGAATTCAAAGAATATATTGGGGTTACGTGCACCCACAATTTTTGCTACTGGTATATAGTGCCAGTTTCTGACTGGGATTTCAAAGAATATATTGGGGTTACAAATACCCTCATTTCTTTCTGCTGCCATATAGTGCCAGTTTCTGACTGGGAATTCAAAGAATATATTGGGGTTACGTGCACCCACAATTTTTGCTACTGGTATATAGTGCCATTGTCTGACTGGGAATTCAAAGAATATATTAGGGTTACAAATACCCTCATTTCTTGCTACTGCCATATAGTGCCAGTTTCTGACTGAGAATTCAAAGAATATATTGGGGTTACAAATACCCTCATTTCTTGCTACTGCCATATAGTGCCATTGTCTGACTGGGAATTCAAAGAATATATTGGGGTTACAAATACCCTCATTTCTTGCTACTGCCATATAGTGCCAGTTTCTGACTGGGAATTCAAAGAATATATTGGGGTTAAGTGCACCCACAATTTTTGCTACTGGTATATAGTGCCATTGTCTGACTGGGAATTCAAAGAATATATTGGGGTTACAAATACCCTCATTTCTTGCTACTGCCATATAGTGCCAGTTTCTGACTGGGAATTCAAAGAATATATTGGGGTTACGTGCACCCACAATTTTTGCTACTGGTATATAATGCCATTGTCTGACTGGGAATTCAAAGAATATATTGGGGTTACAAATACCCTCATTTCTTGCTACTGCCATATAGTGCCAGTTTCTGACTGGGAATTCAAAGAATATATTGGGGTTACGTGCACCCACAATTTTTGCTACTGGTATATAGTGCCATTGTCTGACTGGGAATTCAAAGAATATATTGGGGTTACGTGCACCCACAATTTTTGCTACTGGTATATAGTGCCATTGTCTGACTGGGAATTCAAAGAATATATTGGGGTTACAAATACCCTCATTTCTTGCTACTGCCATATAGTGCCAGTTTCTGACTGGGAATTCAAAGAATATATTGGGGTTACGTGCACCCACAATTTTTGCTACTGGTATATAGTGCCATTGTCTGACTGGGAATTCAAAGAATATATTGGGGTTACGTGCACCCACAATTTTTGCTACTGGTATATAGTGCCATTGTCTGACTGGGAATTCAAAGAATATATTGGGGTTACGTGCACCCACAATTTTTGCTACTGGTATATAGTGCCATTGTCTGACTGGGAATTCAAAGAATATATTGGGGTTACAAATACCCTCATTTCTTGCTACTGCCATATAGTGCCAGTTTCTGACTGGGAATTCAAAGAATATATTGGGGTTACGTGCACCCACAATTTTTGCTACTGGTATATAGTGCCATTGTCTGACTGGGAATTCAAAGAATATATTGGGGTTACGTGCACCCACAATTTTTGCTACTGGTATATAGTGCCAGTTTCTGACTGGGAATTCAAAGAATATATTGGGGTTACGTGCACCCACAATTTTTGCTACTGGTATATAGTGCCAATTTCTAACTGGGAATTCAAAATGCGCAAGGCTCCCGAAAAGGGACGTGGACGAGGCCGTGGGCGAGGTCGGGGGAATGGTTCTGGGGAGCAAGGTAGCAGTGAAGCCACAGGGCGTCCCGTGCCTACTCCTGTGGGGCAGCAAGCATTGCGCCACTCCACAGTGCCAGGGTTGCTTGCCACATTAACTAAACTGCAGGGTACAAATCTTAGTAGGCCCGAGAACCAGGAACAGGTCTTGCAATGGCTGTCAGAGAACGCTTACAGCACATTGTCCAGCAGCCAGTCAGACTCTGCCTCCTCTCCTCCTATTACCCAACAGTCTTGTCCTCCTTCCTCCCAAAATTCCCAAGCTTCACAGAACAATAACCCCAACTGTCCCTGCTCCCCAGAGCTGTTCTCCGCTCCTTTCATTGTCCCTCAACCTGCCCCTCCACGTCACGATTCCACGAACCTAACAGAGGAGCATCTGTGTCCAGATGCTCAAACACTAGAGTCTCCTCCATCTCCATTCGATTTGGTGGTGGATGACCAGCAACCCACCCTCATCGACGATGATGTGACGCAGTTGCCGTCAGGGCATCCAGTTGACCGGCGCATTGTGCGGGAGGAGGAGATGAGACAGGAGTTGGAAGAGGAAGTGGTGGATGATGAGGACACTGACCCGACCTGGACAGGGGGGATGTCAAGCGGGGAAAGTAGTGTGGATGTTGAGGCAGGTGCAGCACCAAAAAGGGTAGCTAGAGGCAGAGGCAGAGGTCAGCAGCTTAGGCGAAGCCAGGCCACACCCGGAATCTCCCAAGATGTTCCAGTTCGTACCCAGCCCCGAAAAACTCCCACCTCGAGGGCACGTTTCTCGAAGGTGTGAAGTTTTTTCAAGGAATGCGCCGAGGACAGATATAGTGTTGTCTGCACAATTTGCCTCTCGAAATTGATTAGGGGCTCTGAGAAGAGCAACCTGTCCACCACTTCAATGCGCCGTCATTTGGAAGCCAAGCACTGGAATCAGTGGCAGGCAGCAACGGCAGGACAAAGGCCGCCTGCCGTTCACGCCACTGCCACTGCCTCTGCCTCTGCCACTGCTGACTGTGCTGGCGATGCACTCCAGAGGACGAGCCAGGACACCACTTCATCTGCCTCCGCCACTTTGTTGACTTCTTCCTCATCCTCCCCTGTTCCTGTCTTATCTCCTTCTCCTGCACCATCAAAGGCACCATCAGGCGCTTCTTTACAACAACCCACCATCTCTCAGACATTGGAGCGGCTGCAGAAATACACTGCTAACCACCCACACGCGCAAGCCTTGAACGCCAACATCGCTAAACTGCTGGCCCAGGAGATGTTGGCGTTCCGGCTTGTTGAAACTCCTGCCTTCCTGGACCTGATGGCAACTGCGGCACCTCGCTATGCCGTCCCTAGCCGTCACTACTTCTCCCGGTGTGCCGTCCCCGCCTTGCACCAGCACGTGTCACTCAACATCAGGCGGGCCCTTAGTTCCGCGCTTTGCACAAAGGTCCACTTGACCACCGACGCGTGGACAAGTGCATGCGGACAGGGACGCTACATTTCACTGACGGCACACTGGGTGAATGTAGTTGAGGCTGGGACTGCTTCCCAAACTGGCCCGGTGTACCTCGTCTCCCCGCCTAACATTCCTGGCAGGGACACGAGAAGAACACCCCCCTCCTCCTCCTCCGCCACCGCCTCCTCCTCCGCCACCGCCTCCTCCTCCGCTGTTAGATTGACCCCAGCTACGAGTTGGAAACGTTGCAGCACTGGCATTGGTAGACGTCAGCAGGCTGTGCTGATGCTGATCAGCTTGGGGGACAGACAGCACACTGCCTCCGAGGTGAGGGATGCCCTCCTCGATGAGACGGCAATATGGTTTGAGCCGCTGCACCTGGGCCCAGGCATGGTCGTTTGTGATAACGGCCGGAACCTGGTAGCAGCTCTGGAGCTTGCCGGACTCCAACATGTTCCATGTCTGGCCCACGTCTTCAACCTAGTGGTGCAACGTTTCCTAAAGAGCTACCCCAATGTTCCAGAGCTACTGGTGAAAGTGCGGCGCATGTGCGCCCAGTTTCGCAAGTCGACAGTAGCTGCTGCTAGCTTAAAATCTCTCCAGCAACGCCTGCATGTGCCACAACACTGGCTTTTGTGCGACATCCCCACACGCTGGAACTCAACGTTTCAGATGTTGAATAGAGTGGTTGAGCAGCAGAGACCTTTGATGGAATACCAGCTACAAAACCCTAGGGCGCCACAAAGTCAGCTGCCTCAGTTTCACATCCATGAGTGGCCATGGATGAGAGACCTTTGTGACATCCTACGGGTCTTTGAGGAGTCCACAAGGAGGGTGAGCTCTGAGGATGCGATGGTGAGCCTTACAATCCCGCTCTTGTGTGTTCTGAGAGAATCCCTGATTGACATCAGGGATAACTCAGATCACACAGAGGAGTCAGGGATAGCATCCGATTCGTCACAGCTGGAGAGTAGGTCCACACATCTGTCCGCTTCATCGCGTTTAATGGAGGAGGAGGAGGAGGAGGAAGAAGAAGAGTTGTCCGATGATGTGATGGTGATACAGGAGGCTTCCGGGCAACTTTGAATCGTCCCATTGTTGCAGCGCGGATGGGTAGACATGGAGGATGAGGAGGAAATGGAGATTGAACTTTCCGGTGGGGCCAGAGGAGTCATGCCAACTAACACTGTGGCAGACATGGCTGAGTTCATGTTGGGGTGCTTTACAACCGACAAGCGTATTGTCAAAATCATGGAGGACAACCAGTACTGGATCTTTGCTATCCTTGACCCCCGGTATAAAAACAACATCTCGTCTTTTATTCCCGTAGAGGGGAGGGCCAATCGCATCAATGCTTGCCACAGGCAATTGGTGCAGAATATGATGGAGATGTTTCCAGCATGTGACGTTGGCGGCAGGGAGGGCAGTTCCTCCAGTAGGCGACCAAGTTCTCACCGGTCCACACAAACGAGGGGCACACTGTCTAAGGTCTGGGACACCTTGATGGCACCCCCTCGCCAAAGTGCCGCCACGGAGGGTCCTAGTGTCACCAGGCGTGAGAAGTATAGGCGCATGTTGCGGGAATACCTTTCCGACCACAGCCCTGTCCTCTCCGACCCCTCTGCGCCCTACACGTATTGGGTGTCGAAGTTGGACCTGTGGCTTGAACTTGCCCTATATGCCTTGGAGGTGCTGTCCTGTACTGCCGCCAGCGTCCTATCTGAGAGGGTGTTCAGTGCAGCCGGTGGCATCATCACTGACAAGCGCACCCGTCTGTCAGCTGAGAGTGCCGACCGGCTCACTTTGATAAAAATGAACCACCACTGGATAGAGCCTTCATTTTTGTGCCCACCTGTGTAAAGCACCCCAACATGAAACTCCATGTCTGTACTCAACCTCTCCAATTCCTCCGCATCCTCATACTCATCCACCATAAGCGTTGCACAATTCTGCTAATACTAGGCTCCCTCCACCCTGATTTCCCCCAACTCTGCTGGTTAGAGGCTCCCTCCACCCTGATTTCCACCAACTCTGCTGGTTAGAGGCTCCCTCCACCCTGCTTTCCCACAACTCTGCTGGTTAGAGGCTCCCTCCACCCTGCGTTCCCACAACTCTGCTGGTTAGAGGCTCCCTCCACCATGAATTGGTCCAAACTGGGCTGTTTAGAGGCTCCCTCCACCATGAATTGGTCCAAACTGGGGTTTTTAGAGGCTCCCTCCACCATGAATTGGTCCAAACTGGGCTGTTTAGAGGCTCCCTCCACCATGAATTGGTCCAAACTGGGGTTTTTAGAGGCTCCCTCCACCATGAATTGGTCCAAACTGGGTTTTTTAGAGGCTCCCTCCACCATGAATTGGTCCAAACTGGGGTTTTTAGAGGCTCCCTCCACCATGAATTTGCCCAAACTGGGCTGTTTAGAGGCTCCCTCCACCATGAATTGGTCCAAACTGGGCTGGTTAGAGGCTCCCTCCACCATGAATTGGTCCAAACTGGGGTGTTTAGAGGCTCCCTCCACCATGAATTGGTCCAAACTGGGTTTTTTAGAGGCTCCCTCCACCATGAATTGGTCCAAACTGGGGTTTTTAGAGGCTCCCTCCACCATGAATTTGCCCAAACTGGGCTGTTTAGAGGCTCCCTCCACCATGAATTGGTCCAAACTGGGTTTTTTAGAGGCTCCCTCCACCATGAATTGGTCCAAACTGGGCTGTTTAGAGGCTCCCTCCACCATGAATTGGTCCAAACTGGGCTGGTTAGAGGCTCCCTCCACCATGAATTTGCCCAAACTGGGCTGTTTAGAGGCTCCCTCCACCATGAATTGGTCCAAACTGGGTTTTTTAGAGGCTCCCTCCACCATGAATTGGTCCAAACTGGGCTGTTTAGAGGCTCCCTCCACCATGAATTGGTCCAAACTGGGCTGTTTAGAGGCTCCCTCCACCATGAATTGGTCCAAACTAGGGTTTTTAGAGGCTCCCTCCACCATGAATTGGTCCAAACTGGGGTTTTTAGAGGCTCCCTCCACCATGAATTTGCCCAAACTGGGCTGGTTAGAGGCTCCCTCCACCATGAATTGGTCCAAACTGGGCTGTTTAAAGGCTCCCTCCACCATGAATTTGCCCAAACTGGGCTGTTTAGAGGCTCCCTCCACCATGAATTGGTCCAAACTGGGTTTTTTAGAGGCTCCCTCCACCATGAATTGGTCCAAACTGGGCTGGTTAGAGGCTCCCTCCACCATGATTGGTCCAAACTGGGGTGTTTAGAGGCTCCCTCCACCATGAATTGGTCCAAACTGGGTTTTTTAGAGGCTCCCTCCATCATGAATTGGTCCAAACTGGGCTGGTTAGAGGCTCCCTCCACCATGAATTTGCCCAAACTGGGCTGTTTAGAGGCTCCCTCCACCATGAATTGGTTCAAACTGGGTTTTTTAGAGGCTCCCTCCATCATGAATTGGTCCAAACTGGGCTGTTTAGAGGCTCCCTCCACCATGAATTGGTCCAAACTGGGCTGGTTAGAGGCTCCCTCCACCATGAATTGGTCCAAACTGGGGTGTTTAGAGGCTCCCTCCACCATGAATTGGTCCAAACTGGGTTTTTTAGAGGCTCCCTCCATCATGAATTGGTCCAAACTGGGCTGGTTAGAGGCTCCCTCCACCATGAATTGGTCCAAACTGGGCTGTTTAGAGGCTCCCTCCACCATGAATTGGTCCAAACTAGGGTTTTTAGAGGCTCCCTCCACCATGAATTGGTCCAAACTGGGGTTTTTAGAGGCTCCCTCCACCATGAATTGGTCCAAACTGGGCTGTTTAGAGGCTCCCTCCACCATGAATTGGTCCAAACTGGGGTTTTTAGAGGCTCCCTCCACCATGAATTTGCCCAAACTGGGCTGTTTAGAGGCTCCCTCCACCATGAATTGGTCCAAACTAGGGTTTTTGGAGGCTCCCTCCACCATGAATTGGTCCAAACTGGGGTTTTTAGAGGCTCCCTCCACCATGAATTTGCCCAAACTGGGCTGGTTAGAGGCTCCCTCCACTATGAATTGGTCCAAACTGGGGTTTTTAGAGGCTCCCTCCACCATGAATTTACCCAAACTGGGCTGTTTAGAGGCTCCCTCCACCATGAATTGGTCCAAACTGGGCTGGTTAGAGGCTCCCTCCACCATGATTGGTCCAAACTGGGGTGTTTAGAGGCTCCCTCCACCATGAATTGGTCCAAACTGGGTTTTTTAGAGGCTCCCTCCATCATGAATTGGTCCAAACTGGGCTGGTTAGAGGCTCCCTCCACCATGAATTTGCCCAAACTGGGCTGTTTAGAGGCTCCCTCCACCATGAATTGGTTCAAACTGGGTTTTTTAGAGGCTCCCTCCATCATGAATTGGTCCAAACTGGGCTGTTTAGAGGCTCCCTCCACCATGAATTGGTCCAAACTGGGCTGGTTAGAGGCTCCCTCCACCATGAATTGGTCCAAACTGGGGTGTTTAGAGGCTCCCTCCACCATGAATTGGTCCAAACTGGGTTTTTTAGAGGCTCCCTCCATCATGAATTGGTCCAAACTGGGCTGGTTAGAGGCTCCCTCCACCATGAATTGGTCCAAACTGGGCTGTTTAGAGGCTCCCTCCACCATGAATTGGTCCAAACTAGGGTTTTTAGAGGCTCCCTCCACCATGAATTGGTCCAAACTGGGGTTTTTAGAGGCTCCCTCCACCATGAATTGGTCCAAACTGGGCTGTTTAGAGGCTCCCTCCACCATGAATTGGTCCAAACTGGGGTTTTTAGAGGCTCCCTCCACCATGAATTTGCCCAAACTGGGCTGTTTAGAGGCTCCCTCCACCATGAATTGGTCCAAACTAGGGTTTTTGGAGGCTCCCTCCACCATGAATTGGTCCAAACTGGGGTTTTTAGAGGCTCCCTCCACCATGAATTTGCCCAAACTGGGCTGGTTAGAGGCTCCCTCCACTATGAATTGGTCCAAACTGGGGTTTTTAGAGGCTCCCTCCACCATGAATTTACCCAAACTGGGCTGTTTAGAGGCTCCCTCCACCATGAATTGGTCCAAACTGGGCTGTTTAAAGGCTCCCTCCACCATGAATTTGCCCAAACTGGGCTGGTTAGAGGCTCCCTCCACCATGAATTTGCCCAAACTGGGCTGTTTAGAGGCTCCCTCCACCATGAATTGGTCCAAACTGGGTTTTTTAGAGGCTCCCTCCACCATGAATTGGTCCAAACTGGGCTGTTTAGAGGCTCCCTCCACCATGAATTTGCCCAAACTCTGCTGGTTAGAGGCTCAATCCACCCTGATTTTCAAAACAAATGTTGGTGCCAACCTCAACTTACTACAAGGGCCAAATTCACTGCTGGTGACAAGCTCTCCTCACTGCAAGTGCCAAATACACATGTTTCAAGGTGTTTTCCTACTGTCAGAGAGGTGGTATTGAGTGTGTAAAGTGTGTAGTTGTTAGGCTGTGATGTTGGGGTAATAGAGGGTCTTTGGTGTGTTAGATGCCCCCAGACATGCTTCCCCTGCTGTCCCAGTGTCATTCCAGAGGTGTTGGCATCATTTCCTGTGGTGTCATAGTGGACTTGGTGACCCTCCAGACACGGATTTGGGTTTCCCCCTTAACGAATATCTGTTCCCCATAGACTATAATGGGGTTCGAAACCCGTTCGAACACACGAACACTGAGCGGCTGTTCGAATCGAATTTCGAACCTCGAACATTTTAGTGTTCGCTCATCTCTAATTGTATTAAATTGTGGAAAATCGGTGGATTTTTATATTTTGACAGTTAAACACTGCAGAAAGAGTATTATGCTATAAAATTATGTTTTTCATAATATTTTGTAATGTCCCAGGTACAAAAGGGCATCCGTGTAGAGCCGCTTGTCACCAGTTTGGTTTATTAGTTCGTGGTGACTGCATTAAAGGCTGTCTACATGGTGCTTTATACTTCTTTTACATAAGCCAGTACATTGTAATTTTGGTCTCTGTGAGAGATGGAGTAAGTATGAATTAAACTATAATTTTTTTGGTAGATTTTGTAAATTTTGTGTTTAGCTTTTTTTTTGTTAACAGCGTGGACTTTCAGGGGATCTTATAGACTTTAATACATGAATCTAACAGTTTAAACCTGGGCCCTGATTTGTAACAGCAGAAAAGGTTTCAATAGAGGATATAAAAGTTTCATTGTTAAGCCATCTCATCAACAGTGGCGTAACTAGGAATGGTGGAGCCCCGTGGCGAACCTTTGACATGGGAACCCCCCCCCAACCAACGTTGAAGACCCCGACCAATGCCCCCCCCCCCCCGCATTCCTGCGTGCACTATTATGCCCCATAGTTGCCCCATCACACAGCATTATACCCCATAATGGCCCATCACCAGTATTATGCCCCATAGTGGCCCCATCACCCAGTATTATGCTCCATTGTGGACACCCATTAACAATTATTATACTCTGGGGTCTAATCGGAGACCGAGACGGGGATACAAACATAAACACTGTTACTTACCTATCCCTGCGCTCCCCGCTGTCGGCTGTCTTCAATGACATCAAGGATGTCATGTGACCGGGGGTCTGCATCGTGACACATAAGGACGCAGGCCCCGGTCATGTGACATCTGAGGCGTTATACAAGTAGGCCCCGAAGTCTTCGCGGAGCGTGGAGAGGTAAGTAACACTTTATGTTCGCTTACCTCTCCCGGGCCTCCTATCATTATACTCGGGGGTCTGAAAAGACCCCTGAGTATAATAATGATGTTTGCGGGGCCCGCGTTGTCACTTACCGACGAAAAAAAACGCAGCGGTAGCAGCTGTCGCCGGGTCCCCTAATGTCCCGGGCCCTGTGGCAGCTGCTTCCGCTGCTTCCCTGGTAGTTACGCCCCTGCTCATCAGATATGTAATGGATTTTGTCCTGTTCTTTTAGACCCTGCATATGTGTCCCTTTTGGCAGAAATCAACAAATGACATATCTGCCGTCCAGGGGCCCCACATGGCATAAATGCCGTGGTTTGCAAAAAAAAATGCTGCGTTGTACGGTCACAGCAAAGTGGATGGGATTCTAGCGAATCCCATCCCCGCTTTGTGTTAAAATACTTGCTGGAGACAAGTTCCGATTTCCAAAACAGGTGAGGTTTTGGAAATCACAGCAGGTCATTTATACCTACAGACACACCAGCGGTTTCCCTGTAGATATAATTGAAGCAGAAAGTCCATAGAGGTCCTGCAGCGCTTTTTTACCACGTGGGCCTTAGCCCTAAGAGGGTTTTCCTGATTTTTTATTTTATAAATATTCTATTCATAAAGGTCAGGGGTAGTCAAGTTGATGGGAGCAGGGCTACAGTAATGGCGCCCAGTCACTATACAGGACATGGGGCTATATGCTTCCTGCTCTGTCCATTGTATAGTACACTTCCCAAAACAGTTGATCAGTATGGGTGCCGACCGTGCCCCCACACATGATCAGATATTTCTGGTCTAACCTAAGGATAGGCCAAAAAAAAAATCATAGGCAGCCCCTTTTATTCTATTTTCCTAGCATTACAGTTTACAATGCTTATCAAGTGAGATTGTAACAGGATATATAGACACTAATAGGGTGCCGGGACATTAACCGAGAATGACAACACTGAATAGACAACACTGTTTTGTGCATTTTCCACATTCATTTCTATGCTCAGGTGACAAGTACATATGTATAGAGGTCTGTCGATAATAAAACAATTGTCCCTCAGATACAAATAACTACAACCCATTATACCTTGTGAAAATGCAATGATAAATACTTTTGTGTCGAGAAAGACAAAAGTATTGTTGTTATGATATCTTTATTGGATAAGCAGTAAAATTACATTTACAAGCTTTCAGAGCACATAGACTCCTTCAGGCGGTTTATAAATGAATGCTTCAAATCATACATTTGTATACCAGCCTGAAGAAGGAGCCATGTGCGCTGTAAGATTGCCATTGTCATTTCACTGGTTAGCCAATAAAAGTTTCATATCTACAATTCTTTTGTCATATTTCGATACAAAATTATTTAATATCACATAATTCATATCAGTACTAAGGTTTCCTTTCTGCACATTGGGAAAAGAAAAATATAAGTCTGTCTAAGAATAAAGTTGGATCCAATCATGTTAGTAGATCGAAAGCCTATGGTGACCCAACATCTGCTGTCTTGAGGATATTTGGGGCAGTTCAGATTCAATCCATCTTGGTTTTCCATCAATTCTTAAACTTCTTTCCTTGAGATAAAGACCTGTGGTTGTATCTGGCAATAACGTATCCAATCTTGCATCCTAGAGATGACATGGCTGTACGGCTGATAGGACTATAAACCTTGTCTATGGTCAACATTAGCCCTAGTTGTTACAAGCTGACCAGATGTGTGACCACATTGCAAGTTGTTTTCACAAGTAATTCTCCCAGCAGCGATCTCTCTCTTTTGACCTCCTCATACACAAACATACTCAGCGAGAGCGCACATTCATTCAATAGAAAAGAGGAGACAAACTATTGCAAACACATTTAGCAGCATCCAATGTCTCAGCAATGCAATGGAAACACAACAGACTTGATCCTTGGTCTTTCCCATTTAAGCCAGCAGGGGACATGGGAAACCCCCAATCATTATACTGTAGTTACGAGGGCGCTATATGGTAACAGTATCTAACTATCTGGATATTGAATGGACATACTATTTTTTTATTTTATCATTTATTTTTTTTTCAAGTGTATAAGCTGTCTTGACGCAAGACAGCTTATACACTTGAAAAAGGGCGGTGTGCCCGAAACGCGTAGTGTCTTTTTCAACTCAAATAAAGATTACCTAATTTGACAATTGGCTGAGCGCGGTGATCCTCCTCAAACTCTGGTCCTCTCCGACATTGTAACATGACAAGACATGGTAGGCAAGCCATTGCTAGGCATACATAGCACTATCGAGATCATTCTCAATCCCCGTGAAAGAGCTATTTGCATGCATTATTCCCATGGAGCAACGCCAATAGGACTCCATACCAACTGGTCTTACGTGGAGCCAGTACCTCCCTGACGCACGTCCACACGGATATATTTATTCATAGAATCTGCACTCTTCATACATAGCCCGGTCTTTCAGGCTGTGAATTTATTGAATTCTGTATTCACGTCATGTTATTGTTTAAAATTTTCTTTCTTATATATGAAGCATAGACAAGTAATCTAGAATTAGAAGCTGCAGCTAGAACACTACATGCTTTTCAATCACATCTTTCTTGTTACATGTTACTTGGAACAGCTGAAACCTATGATTAGTAAATATTAATCTCATCACCGAGCTGCCAAGACAAATGCACGCTGCTTCTTCTATTGATTCATTTAGAATTCTTTGCGCTTTCCAAATTCTATTCTTATAATTCATGAAATTGCTATATCCAGAATCATTTTTCTGCTTCTCATAAATGCTCTTTTCATTAGCTTTAAGATCCTCCCATTTCATCCTAAAATAAAGGTAAAGGGCTGCATTTCCCTTCCAAAGGTTATCGGAAAACCATATTTTAGCTGAAATGATTAACACTTTGTTACAAAGTCTGAGGGGAAGGAAAACACAGTCTAATGATTTTGTAAGATCTCATAGTGATAGACAGTATGAGGTACAGTAAGGATATAGACATTGCTCACCAGTGTAGTAGATCATTTCATGTTTCTGTATTTATCTACACGTCAACCTGAAGCTAAGTATTTATGAGTGAACAGCTCGACTACAGGAACATGGCCACTGTGCCCTGAGGGGAACCTAAAGCAGTTATCGGAATACTGATTCTAAACAAGCATGTTATGTACCATCAGGGGAACCTAAGGATACTACACCAGGTATAGGTTCTGACACGATAATGGAGTTTAGCCATAACAGGGCCCATGAGATCCAAGGTTTTTTCCTGGCTTAAAGGGATTCTATCATTAGAATCCCTTTTTTTAGTACTACTACATCGGAATAGCCTTAAGAAAGGCTATTCTTCACCTATCTTTAGAATTCTCCTCCGCAACACCGCTCTGGTGATATTCTCCATATGCAAGTGAGTCTCCAGACAGCACAGGGGGTGGTCTCCCTGCACTCAAACAGCACAGGGGGCATCCCCTGTGCTGCCTGAAGATTCTCTAGCGACTTCCTTCTTCCACAGCCGTGCACGTCCTCCTGCTTCTTCTTCCGGCAAGACTGTGTTCACTCATGTAGGAGGATGTGTGCAGCTGTAGGAGAAGGGCGTCACTGGAGAGTCTTCAGGCAGCACAGGGATCACTCCCTGTGCTGTTTGAGTGCAGGAGGACTGTCCCCTGTGCTGTCTGGAGACTCATTTGCATACCGGGAAACTGTGAATGTCACCGGAATGGCAGCGCGGAGAAGAATTCTAAAGGTAGGGAAAGAATAGTCTTTCTTAAAACTATTCCAATGTGGTAGTACTGAAAAAGGAATTCTAAAATCCCTTTAAAGGGAGAGGCAACACGGTGGCTCAGTGGTTAGCACTACAGCCTTGCAGCGCTGGAATCCTGGTTTCGAATCCTGCCAGGAACAGCATCTGCAAGGAGTTTGTATGTTGCCTCCATGTTTGAATGGATTTCCTCCCATTCTACAAAAACATACTGATAGGGGAAAAAAAGTACATTGTGACCCCTATATATGGCTCGCAATCGGTTACGCTATAGACAAACTAGGCAGGCGATATGGCTCTGTCATTTCTTTCTGCCTTTTATTCGTTTTGTGGTTTTACTACATGAAAGTTAAGATGATATATTATTAAATAGTATTATTAGTGGGACAGTAGAAAAAGTGCACCTAAAAGCAATATAGGGAACATCTTGACAGCTTCTTCGCATGTCACAGTCATGGGGTGGTTTCTCGACACTAACATATGGCATCTTTCCTCCTGAACAGAATCTTTTGGACATATAATTGACAGTATATTCTACTTTATAAAGAGGCAAAGCAAATATATAAAATGGTATGCTTTTATACTTGCATACACCTGCCATTGTCTATTATTTGTAGGTTAATTCCTGTTTAATTTGCTTCTCATTAAGGCTAAGGCCCCATGTTGTGGAAACGCAGCTTTTTTGTTGCAGATTTTGTTGTGGTTTTTTGAGCCAAAGCCAAGAGTGGCTACAAAAGGAATGGGAAATCTATAGGAAGTTCTTATACTTCTCCCTAATTCTCAAACCACTCCTGGCTTTGGTTCAAGAAACTGCAGCAAAATCTGCACCAAAAAAAGCTGCAAATCCGCAACGTGGGGCCTTAGCCTAAAGGGGTTTACCTAATGATAGGTCAGCAATATCAGATCAGTGAAGGTCTTACACCTAACACCCCCACTGGGAGCTGATACACAGATAATAGAACAGAAGTAGACAGGTTTTTTCTCTTAGTGCTCATTTGAGCTTATCTGCAATACCCTGGTCTGGCTACTACATAGAGAATGGAGCCGTCTACTTTCCACTCCATTCTCTGTCTAACAGGTGCTAGGCGTTGGACCACCTCTAATCCGACATTGATGACCTATGATAGGTCATCACTATTTTTACCCTGGAAAACGTCCAATCTCTAGCTGACGTTATGTCACAGTGAAATAGTACTAATAGAAATCGTACAGGCGCCCCACTTTTTTGCTAGTATAACTATAAAGCACAATACATAGCATACATGTGGATGTTTTATGTTCTGAATGCCTCGGTTGAAAAGAAATCCATTTTATTTTTACTTGCAGTGCAGTAAAGCACAGAAAGCAACAAGACATTGTTCCAGACTGTATGTAAAAATAAAGTGGGATTTTTTGTTCATCTCCGCCATTGCACGCTGGTAACCGTTCTACTTTATTATTGTACTTGCAATAATTTCAAGGTCCACGGCTCTAATACTAGCCAGATGGGTGAGCTAATAAATATATGTGCATTTAGATAATATAGCACTAAAAGTACCAGACTATATTCATACATTTGTTACTGAAATAGACTTTATGAGTGATCTGAAACAGAGGCGTATCGTTGAAGAAAGGAAAGACTAGCACTCTCCAGGGTCTACAATGTGAAGAGATAAAGCATATATTTTATTACTTTATATAAGGATTTATTTTTCTGTAATATGAGATGGATTTTAGCAACCTGTGGCTCTCCGGCTGTGACTGATTCAAAGTCCTCTCTAGCGGAGTTGAACATGCTGAGATATATAACTACATGCCCCAAGAAATGCTTCTTACTCTTTTCTTACTGTATATCTATATATCACTTAATGTTGTCATATATTTAGGAAATCATTAAAAGCTAAAAGCATGGGTGCTATTGAATGATTAAAGCTTTTCATCTACACCTATCATACTGAAACCTAGTAAAGTGGATGTGTTATAACTGTACAACATACAGAGGGATTTACAAGTTCTTACAAAGTATAAAAGTATACAGTGTGCCAGGGATGGTGCTAAGGGCGTGAGGTTTGATCAAATATTCTACGTTTTAGGTGCCAAAGGCATAACTTAAAGAAGCACTCCAGCAACAAAAAAATGTCCCCTCCCTTTGAAAATGAGTAGCATATTGTAATTTTATTGAGTACTTTATTGTGAAGTTATGTGCTCCCCTCCAGAGTACTACCTTCCTCTATGCTCCTCTGATGCACAAGTGTTTCCTGTATGAACAGGAGATCAAAGAATCAATGCAAGTCTATAGGAGTCAGACTGAAGCTGGAATAGACGTGCATTATGTATTTGACCTCCTGTTCATACAGGAAACACTGTGTGTATCAGAAGAGCACAGAGAACGTCAGTGCTCCAGAGGAGAGGACACAACCTTACAATAAAGTTGTCAGTAAGTTATTCAATAACATGTTATTTATAGTATTGGTCTCCTCATAAGAGGCATAGGATTTTCTTTCTAGATCCAGGGGAGGGCTGTAAGTTACATTTTTGCATTCTCTTCTAAAATGTCATATGACCACCACCTCCAGCACTACACGTCAATTGTTTACGTGGTCCCCATTCAGTACATGCAGATCAGACAGCAGAAGACTAGTTATGAGTAAGTGACACAAGTTTACATATTAAGCTACAGTACTGTGCAAATGTTTCAGGCAGGTGTGGAAAATGCTAAGTAAGAATGCTTCCAAAAAAATCGAAGTGTTAATAGTTTTTTGGTCAATTAACAAAATTATGTGAATGAACGAAAGAGAAATCTAAATTACATTAATATGTGATATGAGCGCCCCTTCCGAGTAGGAGTATTGGCAAGTGATGATATGGCAACATCATCCAGTCTGTCTGGGATTACATGAAGAGGTAGAAGGATTGGAGTAAGCCTACATCCACAGCTGATATGTACTTAATTCTCCAAGATGTTTGTAACCTCTCTGCCAACAAGTGTACCAAGAAGAATTAATGGAATGCAAGGGGCAAAGGTCACACCAAATATTGATCGGATTTAGATTTCTCTTTCGTTCATTCATTTCATTTTCCTAATTGCCACAAATAAACTATTAAAGGGGCTCTATCAGCAAAATTATGCTAATAGAGACCCACATATGCGTGAATAGCGTTTAAAAAGGCTATTCAGGCACCGTAAATATTACATTAAATCCCGGTCCCGTTTTTAAATAAAAGTATTAAAACATATATGCAAAACTTACCTGAACGTGCACCATGGGCGGGGATAAATGATGTGACGTCAGCTTCGGGCACGCCTGCCTCTTCTGTCTTCTTGGAGTAACGCCCTCTGGTTCCGTGTCTTCTTCTGACTTCTTCTCTTCAAATCCCGCGCCTGCTTAGTAGCGCTTCCCTCCGAAGCGCTACTGCGCAGGCTCACTCGCGAACTGCCATTAAGTAAAATGGCGAGTGAGCCTGCGCAGTAGCGCTTCGGAGGGAAGCGCTACTAAGCAGGCGCGGGATTTGAAGAGAAGAAGTCAGAAGAAGACACGGAACCAGAGGGCGTTACTCCAAGAAGACAGAAGAGGCAGGCGTGCCCGAAGCTGATGTCACATCGTTTATCCCCGCCCATGGTGCACATTCAGGTAATATTTGCATATGTTTTAATGCTTTTATTTAAAAACGGGGGGGGGGTGTGTGTGTGTGTGTGTGTGTTAGTTTAATATAACATTTACGGTGCCTGAATAGCCTTTTTAAAGGCTATTCACGCATATGTGGGGCTCTATTAGCATGATTTTGCTGATAGAGCCCCTTTAACCCTTCTATTTTGAAAAGAATTCTTATGCACCAGTCAAAAGCCTTTGCACAATATTGTATGTGTCAGGGGTATCTTTGCATCAACCAGTGCAGCTAGTGAGGTTATTAAATAGCTGTATTATATCAGATGATGGACACTATCAGAAATATAGAGAAACTGCTAGGTAAAGATAGGTCTCAACGGATATGTACAAAGAAAAATTAACTTTTAATATAAATGAAAGAATAAAAAATAAAAACATTAAAATTTCTCATTCTAATTTTTAAGATACAGTACCGGGCATGTGCACCATGCGGCAGTTACAGTTCTCCACCAGATACCGGGTCTCACAGTCAATCCGACATGCAGAAATACTGTATATATCAAAGAACTCGGAATCCATGGCACTAGATTTGCAGTCTCCCCATGGTGGGGGCAGGTATGTCAGCTGAGAAATAAGTATCAGAGAGTTAGAAAAATTATGAAATAAAGAGTAATGGAAAGAGGCCAACAAGATAATCTGATATACTGCCTAATAACATATACATGCATTCTCTGAGCTTAAAGAGGTATCCTAACCAGACACTATTGTCACTTATTCACTGGATAGGTAATAACAGCTTGATTGTTGGGGCCTGACCACTGGCACCCCCACCAGTCATCAGAATGGAGAAACCTGATACCCCCATTATCCCAGTGCACAAGTCCATAGCTTAGGGGTCAAGCATGAAATTCTTACTGACTTAAAGTGAATATATCACCAATTGTATTATTTATTTTTTTTGTTAGAACCGGTTAGTAATAACTTTTCTAATCTGATTTTATTTTCTGATTATATAATTTTTTATTCTATTTTCTGTATATGATTATTGTGGCTGCCATCTTGCCTCATTTTCTCCTCTGTTCTTTTATCAGCATTTAGTAATATATGCTTTACAGAATAGCCATGGAGATAGGCAGAAATTGTCTTGGCCAACCCATTGAGGTCTATGGGAAAGTTGTTTTAGCCATATTGTGTGTGCAGGGAGGGGGAGAAAATAAACTGTGATATCATCTATTGTCAGTAGTGGATACTATGCTATCTTCTATTGTAATACTGTCTGTGATGTAAATGAGGTGACTGCTGCAAAGAAAACCCTACAGAATTGGCAAGTGTCAGTCTATTTTAAGCTTTGTATTCAGAGTGAAAATTGCAAGATTTAATATAGAAAGAAACATGAAAAATGAAAATATATCAACATATATTCTTAAAAAAATATGTGTGACATAAAACTTGGTTTGAAATTTGAATTTGGCCATTTTCTGTCGCCAAATTCCCGGTTAATAGGTAAGGTGTGCTTGGCTGTATTCTTCAGTGCCATAGACGTCAAATGGAGCGTCAAGTCACATGCTTGACTGTTGCCCCATTCAGACTTCTCCTAGCCATGCATCAGAGGGTGGAGGGACTAGGCTATACCAGCAGGCAGACCCCCATTCAGCAGTGGGGTTGAGCCGATCTTGAGATTTCAGGATAGTTTTTAAAATCCGATTTCCGATCATTTTCCACCTGAGCCCGATCCCAATTCCAATCCTAATGCAAGTCAATGGGATTTTTTTAATGATCAAAAATCGGATTTTAAAAACGATCCTATTCACTACACAGTGTGGAGTCCAAAAATTGAAGGCTTCAATTTTTGGACTCCATGCTGTGTATTGATTAAAAAAATCGACCGGCTACTTAGTCCTCCCTGCTGTCCGGTTACCTGCACAGAACCGCTGCCGCCTCCCCTCCCTGTGTGTACACTGCTCCCTGGAGCTCCAGGCCATTATTTTCTGTCCGTTTCTCTCCTCTTTCATTCAGACGCCCACAGAGTCGGAGCCCATGTCTCCCCGCCTTGTACCCGCCCACACTCTCCTAAGCCACAACAAGCCCTGCCTACTCCTAGCATCAGTAACACTAGCCTAGGGAGGCGGGAGCGCTCATGATGCTCTGCCAGCAAGCGAATGAGAGAGGAGAGGACAGAGAACAATGGCCCGGAGCTCTGGGAGCGGCAGCGGTTCTGTGCAGGTAACTAGGGTTGAGCGATTGGGATTGAAATTTCCTTCCCGATCTTTTTTAGGCGGGATCAGAACCCAATCGCAATCGTGAAATTTACTCAATCACCGATCGGAATCCGATCTTTTATGATCCCTCAACCCTATCTAGCAGTTATTACCTATGCAGTGAATTGATTCCAGGCAGCATGTCCTATTAAAAGTAAAACGTTAACATTTCCACCTATTTAACTCCTTAAGACTCTCTCCCTTTCACCACAAAAGACTTGGTAGAATTATAATATTATTATACAATATATGGCTATACTACTACACATATGAATCATTAACTATAACTTGTAAATATGTGAATCCATAGCCCCAACGTTGCAAAGTAGCGATGCCAAATCCTGTGCCACCAATTGGAGCCTAAACAATGTCTTGAGTTGATATAGTACATATACATCCATTTATACAAGGGAAAATTCATGGTATATATAGTATAATATAATATAATATAATGTAATATAATATAATATAGAATAAATACTCACTCGCTGTTCCTGACAAGACACAAATGTTTGGAATCCAGGAGCCACTCCGAACCCCAACTGGTCGATGAAAGGAGGTTCATCCTGACTGTGAATCTGAACCTTGATCCCAGCCTCAAATGACGTCTCATCTGCAGAGTAGTTACACAGTAGACCAGCTTTTCTATGACTATTTATGAGGTCAATGGAGACAAAAATGACAAATCCTACTGACCTGTTTCTCCCCACACCGGCAAATATTCATCCTGTTGGATATCCAGCATTAACTCCAAGCCATTTCCAGTGCCACCTTTAGTAGTTATTAATGGCGGACGTCCATTCTGGCCCGAATTGAAAGTGTAGCACTTGCCATATCTTGTAAAAACCTGAGACAGAAATAAAAGTGAAAGATTTCATAAAACAGTCTGAAGAATGGCCATTTTGGGATTCTTCTCACAGCGTCTAAGAATTAAATCAGCGAAATATTTTTTGGCAAAATCATGAATTTATTGTCCTCTCAAGTTTAATAATCCATGGTCCTCCTGATACTCAGAAAAAGAGATATGTCACTCCTTCACAAGACAAGGAAAATGTAGATGTCTTCTAGGAAGTAACGAGAGGGGAAGTGAGACAGAGGCCTACCAAATCATAAATGTCATGTAACACTGAATAATGACCAATCCGACAATTCACATGCTACAAGCCAAATGGACAAGCAATTAAATTTTATTTGAGGACACGGATCTCTTCATAGAATTTTCCAAGATAATCAGCTTGTCCTATAGAGTTAGCACTGAGCCTTGGAGGCACTGGAAGATAAAGTGGCCGGCCTAGGTTCACAAAGAGAGCCAAGTCGTATTATTAAAGCGCAAATAATAGACAACACTTCTTTACTGTTTGTGCTCAGTTAATCCATTGCATTCATTACCAGGGCTTATTGTGACTGAAGAGGTCCTTAATGGGCTTTAAATAGAATCAGACATATTCTTGCAAGTCAAGTGCATAAATAGCTGTTAGCAAGATGGAAGAATTCCAGCCCTCATACTGAAGATTACGCACAGTTCCCAATATCTATACCAAGAAACAGATAATAGGGTAATATAGCCCTACATAGATTGCTCCACACATTACTTACAAAGCCATCCATTTAAGCGGACATTATAACCATAAAAAAACAATTATGGTGAAATTGCTACACACTAAAATTAAATTACTCCCATATGCTGCGCTTGTGCAACGCACATGTTACTTTCCGAAAAGGAAACAAAACATTTGTTTATGTTTATGAAGATCAAATAGGTGGCGGTATGAGTATAAGTGCACACGGTGGGGCCCGGCACACCAAACTCATGGTGAAAATCTGCTTGCCAGCTGCAGAAAGATTTCCTACTCCCATTCACTTCAATGGGAGGGTCAGATGGAATCAGGCCAAAGATTGGGCAGGACACTTCTTTTTGCCGCTAAGTGATTTTTTCAGCTAGTGGAAAATGAAGTGTCTGCCTCTGGTTAAAGTGAATGGGAAGCGGAATACCACCCTGCAAACTTACCCTTACCACTGCTATCTATGAACATATTACCGCTACCCAGTTCTTGGGAGTAATGGTTCCCCGTTCAAAGATCCACATGCAATTTTCCATGGGAAAAAGTATGCAAACTATCTCCTCCAGAAAAGGAAAACTGACCCTAAGGTGACCCATGAGTAACTACCCTGTATGACAATATTCAAGCCAATTAATTCATTAACTGTCATGATCCCCAATTGGGGATGGGGGGATCGAGTACTTTAACCCACCTACGAATGCTATCTGGCATTGAGGAATAGAAACAGGACATTCATGTGCTCCAACAGGTTGTCGCCCGTGATAGGAAACCTAAACTGATTACATGCATTGCTTGCGCTTGTGCACATGAGGTCATTTTCACGGTGCAGTTCCCATATTATTGAAACATTTTTTGGCAGTTAATGGGTTAAGAGAATGGAAATATGATTTGGGATATCAGGGGATGAACATTGAATTGCAGATTAGCTACATACAGATGGTTATAGGCGGATAGATTTCTTCCATTTGGAGCAAAGCTAATACTCATATTCTACACTGCATATAGATAAGATAAATACACTCCAGTCCATGCAACATTGTAGCCTACTATCCAATGCTCATACATCAGGCACCTACATACAATGTTCCGAGATTAGTCTGTGGAGATGGCACCATATGGGAGGCCTTAGATGGTGTCCCGTCTCCATCTCCTGTGCCTATGGCGCCAAATCCTCATACAGTACCTAGGGTGACAGTGATGAGGGGGTCACACCTAAGTGTCTGATGGTAGATTTGTCCCCTGGGTAATTCCCTGCTACTAATCTCCCTGCTCTTGGTGTCTCTAAGTATCCTTGAGGTTAGTTGCAAATGGGACACAGGAGACACGGTGGCAACTGAATAGGCAATGCTCACACCACAAATCTTTAAGTCACATAGAGTCACAGTTCCATTAGATAATATCCACACACAGGACACTCTGGGGGAGATTATGGAGACTATTGGGGAGATTATGTAGGGCTCATTTCAGCCATGAATATCAGGTTTATTCATTTTTACGCAGTGGATGTTCTAATGGCAATCAAAAAGGATTCTAACTATGGGGTGAACATTAGGCGAACTATAGGGCCCAATGTTCTGTAACTAAGGACTAGGTGAGAACCAAAATGTTGCCTTGAAATAAATTCACTGAATATTTGAATTGCTGGAGTGCTGCCATTCTGATTTGTTATAGGGAATAGATAGAGAGATAGATAGATAGATAGATAGATAGATAGATAGATAGATAGATAGATAGATAGACAGGTAGTCATGCAGATGGCAGAGTAAAACGTTTTGCCTTATCCTCATGTGACTTCCTATTAATCACAAGGATGAGGGGATATCAGGTTGCTTTTTATTACTTTTGGCACCTTTGTTTGCACAGGGCTTTTAATTTGGCTGATTGGAATATGCTTTTCTATTCAGCCTCCTCTATAGTGCAAAGGACAGCAGTTTACAAGACACAATCCAAATACTTAAGAAAACTAGGAACAGAAAAAAAAAAGAAAAAAGGGGGAGTTTAGAGTAATATCGGGCACAGTTCATATTCCTTCTAAAAGCGGTTGCAATTGAGCTTCTGCACGATTTAATCCTTAAGCATTGCTTCATTCTCTGTAGCTACAGAGCTATATCATTATGGTTGACAGAGCCCTGAATAAGGGAGACTAGAAAGACACACCCTGACTCTCACCACTACCTTGGTACAAAGTTCTGGCCTCTATTTCTTCCTGCACCTACAACATAACTATAACTCGATTACAACTAGCTCATATAATAGTCTGACCGTGATACAGACATAGCTCCTAAACTCATTATAACCACCGTATATAAATCTAAAGCATGTCACTTGGGTTTCTTATTGGGAAATGTACTTAATAACTATCTATAGGGGAAACATCGCACTGCAGTGCAGCTTCCTGATGGGAGAAGTCACAGACCTGGGTTGTTCCACATCAGGGGAACAAATAGTAGACTACTATCAAGCCTCTGGGACTGCCTGCAAATCCTAATCATTTGGAGAAGGTTCCATACTTTCCTTGCGCAAACACCAAGAACTATGACATACCACTCACCCCTTCCTGGGCTCTTATCAACTTCCTACCCAGAATCTGGAAAAACACAAACAATTACTGTATTTTATTTCAATTCCAGCATGCAAAGCTATTTTGCGTACTTGCGTAGCACCTAATATCAATTGTTTTTTGGAAAAGCTTAATCTTTTTGCTTTGGTTGGTTGGACTGGGTGGAGGCCTTCTAACAAAAGGAGACCTGGGTCAAACATTTTTTTATCAAGTAGAATATGTAGACCACAGTCATTTGACTATTGCCCCCTCAAATCTAACCAAAGATAAGAGTTTGTTTTCAACCTTTGATATGAGGCCTAGAGTGAGGGTCTACAGGGCATGGACCATCTCCATTTGTGGCCTCTACACCAGTTGTGAGAACTCCTCATTGTTGTTTTGGCTTACTTCACTTTCTTTAAATCGCTCAATATCCTCAAGTCTTCACTCTCCTTCTTCATAAATCTCCACCAACCTTTTTTATCCTCTTCCTGATAATCATCCGCTCCGCCCCCCATTTTGTTTTTGGAAAGGATTGACAATGGCTATTTATAATGTCAATGATGTTTTTTTCTTCTCTACCTTACCAATATTGCTCAATGACAGACTTTGTTTACTATATCTTACTTGTCCAATAAGGAACGCAAGACATGTTGTGATAGTTGGGACCCTAAGAACCCCCAGAAGGATTAGGCTTAGATTACGGTGATTTCTCTCTGCACCTCCATCTTTCCCTTCCACCTTCTTATCGAGAGAGGTTGTTTGTTGTTAAAGTATTTCAAAAATGTAATAAAAAAAAATGAAATAACTTGTAGTGCTCTTAAAAAAGTCCAGTTACTCCTAATCCCTAATTTAGTGCGGTTGCCTACTTCCCATTAATCTCCTTCCGTCATCCAAAGTACATACTGTACATTTTACTTTAGATTCAAGAACAACTATTTTTCTCCTGACTATATATGTCTCATTTCATAAACTTTTCTTCCGACCTTCACTTCTAGTTTTTTCCACTGAAAAATCTTCACAAAATACAAAATGTATAAAAGGTTCTGAGTGTCCCATAATACGTGAATAGATACCATAGTCACTCCTCCATATTTGTAGAGGAAAGTACATTGGGACAATACAGTACAATGCCTTTATGAAGCATTCCATAATTGCTGACACCATACACAAAATAATTATGGTTTAGTATTGATTTATAAGTGAGTGACTGAAAAGAGCATAGGCGGGAATGATCTCTGTGGCGACCACGTCTCTTAATCAGCCTAAACCATAGATGGCATAATTTGTACTTTTCTGTACCAGTCTGACATTAAACATGATTTCCCGTGATGCTGTGACTCATTATATAATTCTGTATAACAGGATGCAGTGCCTAAAAGTACATGACACCTGGAGGTGCGAGGAGATGGAGGGGGATCCGCCATTCACTCATTCCAGTCGGTTTTGTGAACTTTTAAAAATATTAAACTATTTCAGCTAATTTCATCTCAATTATATTTTCAAACTTTGTAATAGAATATTCGTGTATCTATATATCTAACCAGAAAACTAGACAATGTTGTAATAGCACCAACTGTTTGGGAAAAACTGGTCTCCCCAAGTTATACGGCAGAGCCCCCTCTCCGATCAAATACAGGGCTATACAAAAATAGTAAAAAAAGTCCAGCCCGCCAGCATCTTGAAAATTGATGGAAACGTCCTTTTATTCAAAATAGAAATAAACTACTCATTAACACATGAAGTAGTTTTTCTCAAGTGCACTTTTACATCTTCTTGAGCCAAGATCCAGTGTCAGATTAGATATTGGGTCTTGTAACAAGAGAGCGTAAAAGTGCTTCCCCTGCGGTCCTATAAAAAGGCCCTCAAATGCTTCTTTTGGGTAGTGTATCTCTGTGAGTGATTGTTGACTGCTAGATGTGCCTCTATGACACACTCAAAGACATTTATTTTACCCAGTTGACAGACTTTGAGAGAGGCCATATTTTTGGACTGAAAGAAAGAAAATCGGGGGTGAAACATGAGGGGGTGCAGAGGGTGCAGTCGCAGTGGGGCCCAGGAGCCTTATGGGGCCCATATGCACTTGCATCAATATATACAGACACAGGTGGCACCTCCATTACATACCCCAGTCTCTGCCTGGACCATTTTTAGGCACTTAGCAGAAGGAAATTTGGTGTCAGGGTGTCCATTACATGTCCTGACAAATGCCAAGACAGGCAGCTGCTGTCACCTTCGTTTGCAGTGAATGAGAAACCTGGACTACAACAGACTGAAGCCATTGTGGTTGGGATCTGATGATGGTTGCGTTTGAGTATGAATACCTTGTGGTAACTTTTCAATCCTACCTTTCCTGTGGCGCTAAACACTGCCCCAACTGGTGATATGATGATCTCTGAAGCCATCACATATGCCAGTCGTTCATCCCTAGTGATACTAGGGCGATATGTGTAGGACATCCTGTAGCCACATGCATTGCCTTAGGTGGCATTTTTTAGCAGGATAATGCTCACCCACAGGCAGCAAGGGTTTCCTAGGAATGGCTCAACCAGACTACAACACTTCCTTGGCCTGCTTGATTTATCACCCATTTAGCATTTTTGAGACCAACATGGGGTTAGTTAGGACGACAGCTTTGGTAGCCTATAAGTGTGCAGGATCTACAGGCCACACAGCAACATCTTTGAGTTCCAAGACAGCTATGACCTATCAAACTGATTTAACATGGCCTGCACAGAACCTCTTGAAGGTGTCCATAAGAAAATGGATCCAAAAAGGGAGAGGAAAGGAAAGAAGGAAGGAAGGAAGAGGAAGGAAGGAAAGAAAGAAAGAAAGAAAGAAAGAAAGAAAGAAAGAAAGAAAGAAAGAAAGAAAGAAAGAGAAAGAAAGAAAGGAGGGAGGAAGGGAGGGAAAGGAAAGAAAGAAGGAAGAAAGGAGGAAGGGAGAGGGAAGGAAAGAAGGAAGGAAGGAAGGAAGGAAGGAAGGAAGAAAGAAAGAAAGAAAGAAAGAAAGAAAGAAAGAAAGAAAGAAAGAAAGAAGGGAGGGAAAGGAAAGAAAGAAGGAAGAAAGGAGGAAGGTAGAGGAAAGGAAAGAAGGAAGAAAGAAAGAAAGAAAGAAAGAAAGAAAGAAAGAAAGAAAGAAGGGAGGGAAAGGAAAGAAAGAAGGAAGAAAGGAGGAAGGTAGAGGAAAGGAAAGAAGGAAGAAAGAAAGAAAGAAAGAAAGAAAGAAAGAAAGAAAGAAAGAAAGAAAGAAAGAAAGAAAGAAAGAAAGAAAGAAAAAGAAATGATAGCTATGCAAAGAAGTCTTCACTTTTTCAGAAAACTCCTCTGCACTAGAACAATGCAAGCAACCATCAGGTAACATTTATCCTCCGCCGACATCCTTCATATTTGGAAATTATACCTTAGGTATGTTATTTGTGTAATAACGTCCCTGTGCACAACTGAGTCTAATGCGGAAACATCCCCATTTATAATACAAGAGTTAATTAGATTACTTCCATTCCATGTGCTGAAAGTGCGAAGCCACATACTGTTAGCACAGGCTAATAAAAGCAGAAGCGCAAAGCTCCAAATAATAATATTCTCCCATGAATATACCGCTGGATAAATAAATGTTTCATGGAAATAAATCCCAAAATGAGAACTTTCATCTTTCTCTCTCACATCAGCACTTGTCCCTTGTTGATATTTTGTTAAGCTAGGGCCCCTGCACTCCCTGCAGTACTATTATGTGATATTGCCAATCGCTACAAACATCTTTACAGAAATTCTTTGGTTGTTAAATTGCTGCTGTGATAGACTAAGATTCAGGTAAATACGCACAACTGAGTCATTCCTCCTTAAGCTTCCACCTCCAGTATTCCAAAGATGAAGGTAAATACTTTACCTATTCTTGCAGTATAATGTAATCCCACCCCCACATTAGTAAACCCCCACAGATATGTCTAAATCTACCACTGGGGATTATGTCTATTGGGGATTATCTTACCGGGATAAAGTCATCAATGTCACAATCTCTTCCTTGATACTTGCATTCCAGCATCATTTCATTGAGCTGGTGAGAGGAGCGATCAACAATCCCATACATATCAGATGATCCAGCCCCGGTGTCCACAGAAGGTTCAGAAACCAATTCTGCATCCCCATCCTCTGGGGAGCCTATCAGAGGAGATAGGTAGAGTAACTCAGAAGTCGAGAGTTGGGAAGATCGGAAGCGATTGCAGTTGCAGAATGTAATTGCTGGAAAGGCCATTTTGCTTGCCACCATTTCATCAACTGCAGTGAGATGAGGATATAGCCTATAGTAAGCCACACGTTCCCACACCTGAGATAGGAACAGAAAGAGGGAAATTAAAAAGGCTCCAGCCCAGACCAAACGCCGGACTCTCCAAGGTCCTTCGGTGATAATATGATTCAGTCCATGAAGAGTGCAGCTGCTGGCGAACGAAATGGCATCCATGACATCGCCATTCTCCTCGGCTATGTCTATCTGTTCACATTCCACTTTATCTTCTCTCTTGTTTTTAGGTCCCCTGTCTGTAGACACAGACAATGTGCAGAAGATCTGCACGGGCATTGCTTAGGTTTAGATTTGTAAGAATGATTTGCCAAAGCTTCAAGAAAAAGTTTTTTAGATGATCTTAGAAGAAATCGATGACTATCCAGTGGTCTCACAATATTTTTCCCACAAAAAACCTAAGACTTTGTAGTCTACTTCCTGGATAGAGACATCTCCCCCTCAAGCAGTAAGATTTAGTTGCATGATCTTCTTGAAATGCTCAGAAGTTTCTGCTATTCCGCATGTTCTTAGATGATTTGATATGCCGGATTGACTGGAGGTGTTACCTCTCGTATTCCTTTCGGGTGGGATGGTAGGCATACAACTCTAGGATAATACAGTGTGGTTCCAGTCTCGCTGTGCCACTGCAAGCGGCAGCAAACTGATCCAAGAGAGATGTCATCAATAATATATCAGTAGGAAGGGAGGTGCTGTATGGGACTGAGAGGAACAAGGGCACAGAAATTTTGTAAGGATGGGACATTTATTTGGTATGTCCCGTTACAACTGTCATTACCTTCTCTGAGTAATATCATTTATTTTCTTGTATTATTTGCAAGAAACGACAGCAAGGACAAGTGGATTCATCCCTCCCTTCTAGCAGGCAGCTCTTAACACAAGTTGTGAAGGTCCTTTAGGTCATTTTACACAAGCCCTGGGGACTGATCAGATCTCAGCTTTATTGCTGCATTAGGAAGACTAAATCTATCTAGTATCTGAGCAGTGGAGATGCATGCAGGCAAACCCCTATAGCATTCTC
Source organism: Leptodactylus fuscus (assembly GCF_031893055.1). Lineage (NCBI taxonomy): Eukaryota > Metazoa > Chordata > Amphibia > Anura > Leptodactylidae > Leptodactylus > Leptodactylus fuscus. The sequence continues at coordinate 227,614,373 of NC_134266.1, forward strand.
AAAGATAATGGGATGTATGAAAGACAAAGGATATATGAAAGCACCAGAGTGTACGGAAAAATAGAAGCCATGGAGAAAGTGTTGACGGCCATTTTGTCAGCTAAATTAAAGGCTTGATAAGTTTCTGGAGCCAAGAAGATAGCCTGCTTAGAAATGTAGTACTGGTACCGAACTTCTAAGAGATACTGTATAGAAAGTTGCCATCATCATCATCAAATGTAAAACAATAGAATTCCTTATGTATACCAAAATATATGGTGGAAAAAATAATTTTATCTACAGATAATAATAATAATAATAATAATAATAATAATAATGATATATAATGTTAAATGTTCACCAAAAATATGATCTTTTTCATGGATCCTATATTAGATGCTTTGGGTAATGTAGAGCGATCCTTTAAGAAGAAATACATGAAAGACAATAAAAGGGATTGTATGGGTTAAAAATATTGATGACCTATCTCTAAGATATTAATACCAGAGCTGTGGGGGTCCGACATCTGGCACCCCCACCATTCAGCCACAGAGAAGGAAGTAGGAAGCAGACAGCTCTGTACTCTGTGTAGTGGCCGCACCCGGTACTGCAGATCAACTAAGCTGCAGTGGCTCAGTTTTACCACTACAAAGAGAACAGCGCTGTCTGCTTCCTGTTCCATTCTCTGTGTATCTAATCACTGGGGGTAGTGTATGTCACACCATTACAGATCTGATATTATTGATCTATCTTTAAGATAAGTCATAAATATTCTTAGCCAGGTAAACCACGTTAAGGTTGAGGCCCCACGCTGCAGAAACACATCTTTTTTATTGTATATTTTGCTGAGGTTTTTTTTAGCCAAGGCTGAAAATGGCTACAAAGGTATGGGAAATATATTGGAGGTTCTTATACGTCTACCTTGTGCTCAATCCACTCCTGGCTTTGGCTCAAAGAACCGCAGCAAAACCTTCAACATAAAAAGCTACATTTCCGCAAGGTGGGCCCTCAGCCTAAATCAGTTCTCCAAGATGGATAGAACTTTTTTTTTTGTAATATTTAACATCTGACACCTCCAGAGCAACATTTAAAGTTTTTTTTAGAAGGTAAATGAACTGTCAGTTTTTCTCCCTGTCTCTGTTAAAGGGGCTTTCCACCTTTGACAGTCCCTAATAATAACCTAATCACAAAGTGTTCCCCAGTGACCTCCATGAGTCAGGTGTAATCTATGGAGATACCCTAGCAGTAAATATTCAATTTCCCTGCAGCTCCACCCCAGGGGAAATGAAGCATTGCACAGTTCTGATTGAAATCAATAGGCTGTCTGTGCAATACCAGACATGATAGGTCCTCCAGAGTGAGAAACACTTGTATTAATAGGCCTCAACTCTTGCTATAGCCATGGGTCTCATACGTAGCAGGGCCCTCGGAACTATATTGTGTAACTAATAGCACTTGTCTCTGGACTCCAGGGCTCAGGTATTACTGCAACCTCTGCATCGCCAAAAGTTTCTGTCATGCTTTGAAGCTTCATTATGGCGGCAAATGCACTTTGTGAACATTAGAGCAAAATATTTGCAAAACAGCATGACTTACTATATAAAATATAGCCCCTCTTTGTTATGTCAGTCAAATGGCTTTGGTCACAAAGGATACTTTACTAACAGGCCTAAGGCCTGGTTCACATCTGCGTTAGGTATTCCTTTTGGGGAGTCCGCTTGGGAACCCCCCGAATGGAATACCAAATGCATTGACAAGCGATGAGCAATGAAGCTAAACAGAGCCCATGGACTACAATGGGGTCTGTGGGTTTTCCGTGCGGTGTCCACATGAGTCATGCAGAGAGGAAAGTAGTTCATGAAGTACTTTTCTCTCCGCATGTTCCATGCAGACACCACGCGGAAAACACACGGACTTCATTATAGTCTATGGGGTCCGTGTGCTTTCATTGCTCACCGCTTGTCAATGTGTTCGGCATTCCCTTCGGGGGGGGAGGGATGGTCCCCAAGTGGACTCCCTGAACGGAATACCGAGCACAGATGTAAACCGGGCCTAACTGTGGTCGTAGAAATATCTTCCAAAGGATTGGGAGTAGGGATAGTAGACAAGGTAGGGAGGGTAAAGCCAGAAACAATTATGGAAGGTGGTTTGTAGTTCTGAAATACATTGGGAGGACATATGCTTAAAATATAATGAGAAATAAGAGTGATAATGTGCACAGAGCGTAGGGGGAAACAGGCATTAAGGAAGGAAAGCAGCCGGGAAATTATCTTTTGCTAACAGACTTACCAGCCAATACCTTCTGGTCAGCTCAGTAAGTAGATTTAGCAGCAAGCAATACAGCAATGCAATATTTTTAGAGAAGAAATGGGTAGAATTCATAATCGCTGCATTACAAACTAATGTTACCCTTTGTCATGGCTTACTATAATGTGGCTAGTAGGGTGGAACAGTTCTGTCTGAGTTTATGGATAAATATTAAGAGCAGAAGTTGATCTATTGGTACATGCAGCTTTGTGGGGAAATGGAGGTTGTTTGTGCAGAATGACTAATAACTATGGATATTACAGAATATATACATAGGAAATAAGGAAAAAAATAAACTGCATGGTATTTCTGGTAAACAGCAAACTAAAGCCTTTTTATTCCCGCTTCATACAGTCAGATTGATGGAAGTAACCCACATACAGCGAGGGAGCGGAGAGGGCTATAAGGAAGATTGGATCAATTTTATTAGTGTTTGGCTTTTTATGTTAAATTGCAGCTTAAAACTTTGAACAAGAAACACAAATTAGCTTTAAGTGCCCTGAACAAGCTACAGATGAAGTACTAGCAGGAGAGAGGTTTATTCAGGATCCTAGGGGAAGGTTCCAAAGCTATTTCTTAGTAGTATACCTTCATACAAGTAGTCTATGTAAGGGGCTCCACCCCATAATGCCCTCCACCACAGCTACCATATTCAAGTAGTTCCAGCCCCCATGATAGAAGATCTTTTTAATATAGGACTCAATACAGCATGGCACATTCACATGAAAACTGACAGTAAAAAAGCTATAGAGGTGCAATGAATGCGATATGGTATGCAATATTAGTAGGCCCATCATTTTTAGACATGCCACATGTATCACATAAATACAAATAAATACATAAATATATGTAGACTCTTTGCCCCCCCCCCCCAAAAAAAATGCCCTACTCATTCACTTTAAAGAGGTTGTCCCATCACAAGGATCCTATCTATACTGCTAGTTTATGTGGATTTAAGACTTTTCCTAAATGTATTGCTTTATTAAAACTGCTTTGTTTGGCCGCTGTCTTAATTTATTCACTTCATTGTTTACACTCTGTTTCTATGGCGCTTGCGATTATCTGCTCATTTGTCAAGTGATGTAGCTGCCTGCTCTCAGGGGGAGAGGGAGGGGCTAGGAGCAGCTCTGAGCTGTTTGAGAAGCTCCACTACTTAAATGACACAGATAGGGGAGGTGAGAGCTCCGGGATATCTGAGCTCTTATCAGTCGGTTTAATTGAATTTGGCTGATAAGGGCTGAGATAGGGAGTCCGTTACCTCTGTATGTAATGCAAGCTGACTCAAATCCAGCTCTGCTACATCAGCTTCACACTGCGGTAATTCATTTACAACCAATCCCGTGCAAGTGAAACCCCGCCCACCTATGTGCCAAGAGAAGCAGGAAGTGAAGAGAGCACAACAGCCTGCAGGTTAGTGAACAAGTGTCATGGGAATACCCCTTTAAGATCTGAATCTATATTGGTCTCCTAAGACTGTCAGCTCACCAAGGTTTCAGATTACATGTACCAATAGAAGTGTTTAGAGAAGGGAGTGGGAAAGCTGGGTGATAGTGAGAAGTTTTCTATTTCACCCCTAGTTCTTTATTTACATCAGTACTGCTGTGTACATTGGTCCTCCATGCTACTTTGGAATGAGAGAATGTAAGACTATATTCACACTACTGTCAATACAGTCCGTTGCTGTCATCCGTCATTAACAGTAGTGGAATAATGGACCCAAATAGAGCCTCCTCCATCTTTGTCTGTTCAAATTGACTATAACGTAAACAACAAGATGGACGCTTTCTTCCGTCATGTTTGTGTACCTTTGTAATGGAAGAACAAGTCCTGCGTGCTGGAGTTTTTTTCGGTCAGAAAAGTAAAAAGCAGTTTCCATAATGTTTTTTTTTTTTTTTTTTTTTTTTTAACATGGGGTGAATGCAGGCAGACTCCCGGTAAAAGGGGCTCCCTCTGCATCTGCATTTAATGTCCTATCATGACGCTAAATAATGGTAGTGTGAACCTATCCTTGGAATCTCCTGTTGTCTCTATGTGCAGTGTATGGGAAATATTTTGGCAGCTAGATCCCACCCACCAGTACATCCTGGACTCCCGAGTCGTGCCTGCATTACCATCAGGGCCCTTCTGAACACAATCACAGCAGCTCAGAGAGCCAACTAGAAGTGCCCCGGGGGAATACTACTACTACCACTATCGGGTAGTGCTGCAGGACCCCACTCGACTGTGTCCGGCCACGGAGTGGGGTTGGAGTGCATGTGGAGTGTGCTTGGCCTAGCAGGTGGCACAGCTTATGCCACTACTAGGTGTAGGCTAGGAATCAGATCAGTGCAGGTGAAGCCAATTTTATTTTAATGGCCTATGGATAGACAATTGGGGACTTCACTGTGAAAGAACAGCATGCTCCCTCACTATGGTGGAAGTAGGCATGCACTACCCAAAATATGATGATGCCACCTTGTCTATGGAAAAACTAGTTGCAGTCATGCATATACTTTCTGGTACATGTAAAATTCTACTGCCAACGTAGACCACTTATAAGTGGCATATATATTTTAAATTTGGTGAGAAATTTGGGCAACCATAGCCACAGGTAACCTCCCAAAAATATTATAATCCACCTCTGGCTAGAAAATTGGACACATTATAGACATTATTTCAGATAGCCTGTGTTCTAATCATTTTTAGATGTCATGTGTATTACTTAAAGGGATTGAGCCATTAAGGACACTTCCACAGGATAGGTCTGACCGGTGGGACCAGCAGCGATAAGGAGAACTGGGATCCAAAATCATCTTAAAGAGGACCTTTCACCATATCTGGGCACAGGCAGTTCTATATACTGCCAGAAAGCTGACAGTGCGCTGAATTCAGCGCACTGTCGGCTTTCCCGATCTGTGCCCGGTGTGAAGAGCTTACGGCCCGGTACCGTAGCTCTTCTATGGTCAGAAGGGCGTTTCTGACCATTAGCCAGAGACGTCCTTCTGCCTCGCGGCGCCTATCGCGCTGTGCTGTGGAGCCGGGAGGAACGCCCCCTCCCTCTGCTCACACAGCTTGTCCGTAGACTAGCATTATCAGGAGCGGGAGGGGGGAGTTCCTCCCGGCTCTCACAGTACAGCGCGATTGGCGCTGTGAGGCAGAAGGACGTCTCTGGCTAATGGTCAGAAACGCCCTTCTGACTGTAAAGCGCTACGGTACCGGGACCGATAGCGCTTTACACCGGGCACGGATCGGGAAAGCCGACAGTGCGCTGAATTCAGCGCACTGTCAGCTTTCTGGCAATATATAACACTGCATGTGCCCAGATATGGTGAAAGGTCCTCTTTAAAGCCTTCTTGTGAGTGGAATGCCAGTGTGCTTGCGTGACTTCACTGCTATGGGGCTGCGGGTGCATTGGTGCTCTGTTTACAGAGTGGCTTTAGTAGCACTATTGGTCCCGCATTCTCCTCATCTGTCATATATCCCCTACCATATAGATGGAGGATACGTTTCCTTAACAACACAGCTCCTTTAAGATGCCGGATACAAGTTTTCTAGAATTATTGGTAGTGGTGCCATCTGCTGTAAACCGAAGGACTATGCTAAAGAAATATGGTGCGCCACCGTGTCAGGAGAAGAAAAGTTAGCACTGTGCTCAATACAAACTGTGAGTCTCAATTATTACAGTCCCCATTATTTTGTCTGTGATTGACATACTGCTATATGGGTTCCTATGGGTAACATACTGTTAGGGTAAGTTCACACTGGGTTTTTTTTTTGACTGGAACCTGATGTGGAGGCACTGCACCGGCTTCCAGTCGTGCACTCCGCTCTGGATTAGGCACAATGAATGGGCTTAGTCAGGAGGAGAGACGCATCGCGAGGCGAATCGGCCTGAAGAATGAGCATCTTGTTTCTTTATCCGGGAGCCGGAACAAACCAGCTCCCAGAAAAAAGAACTGACCGGCTCCCACTGATTTCAATGGGAGCCGTCTTTTTGGTGAGGATTTTGAGGCGGATACGGCCTCAAAATCCTGAACAAAAAACCCAGTGTGAACTTACCCTCAGGGGGCATGTATAGTGTGCTGTCTGATATGGAGCCATTTGTAGCTTGTCCATTTATGGGGCATTGTGAAAGGAAGAGGAGGTACTTTTGCCTGTGCCCGTTTCCTGTGCGTATTCTAGTATCACATCTTGTAGGAAAGCCACTTCATATCACGTTTTCCCGTCTCATAGTTACCCTAATAAATAATGGATTATCTGAATGCAGTAATATAGGCTGAAAAGGATATTCTTGTTAGTGTATTTAGGCTGGAACGACTAATATTCCCATAAATCAGGATGCGTAAGAGGGTGTTTGCTGGGCAGAGGATGTACTGTAATGCTTTTAATAGATTGTACGTCTTGATTAATTGCTATTATTTTTGACTGGGAGAGGAGCCATTTGGGTGATATGAAATTCCAGCTAAAGTCTTACATTTGATATGTGCAGTTCCTGTTCTCATTTATCCTCTGGGGAGCATTGGAAGTACAAGAAATGCCACCCTTGCATAAAAAGCTATATTATTCATTATAATAACCTAAGAGTGGGGGCAGGGGGCACTGTGCTTTGTGGAAAAAAACATATATTTCGCCAGCTCCGATTCTAGAGGATTGCTGGGGTTGATGGGTCTGAAAACGTTTGTCATGATCAGCGAGTTGAAGTTTCAGAGACCAAAAAAAAAGTTATGAAATGTAGAATTTATTAAATGATACAATTTTTTTCTATTTAGCGATTCTTTGTTTGACAGCGCAGCAATTCATTTACAAGCTCAGGTTCCTACCCGCAACTTCTCATCTTAAAGATGGTTGACAGTTTCAATGTTCAACCCCGTAAACTCTCTGTCTTAGAATATTTTTTTAATTAAATGTTGCTGAGATGAAATCTGCTAGTATTCCGTTCTCTAGAGTCCTGTTGCAAATCTGCAGCTCTGCAGGGAAGGGGTTAATGGACTGAATCCCAAGGCTGAGGTTGTAGAGCCAAATTAAATATACTTGCCCCCCTCCTTTCCTTCTCAGTTACATGCTTTAAAACAGCCTTAGTCAGCACGAGAAAAAAAACAAGACTAGGCTGATACACACACAAACATTTCCCCAAGGATTCGCTACATTTATATATGCTGAGCTACAGTATGTCCGAGCCTTTTAATCCCTGCAATTTGGGGTCTTCCCAATAGAGGAATTTTAGAATTAACTAAATAAAAGATGGAAATCTTGGAGGCAGGTGCCTAATGTGGCCAATGGGAAGAACAATAAGAATTAAGGCATCGATACCTTGCTGCAAAAGGTCTTTAGAGTAGAGATGAGCGAACACTAAAATGTTCGAGGTTCGAAATTCGATTCGAACAGCCGCTCAATGTTCGTGTGTTCGAACGGGTTTCGAACCCCATTATAGTCTATGGGGAACAGATACTCGTTAAGGGGGAAACCCAAATCCGTGTCTGGAGGGTCACCAAGTCCACTATGACACCCCAGGAAATGATGCCAACACCTCTGGAATGACACTGGGACAGCAGGGGAAGCATGTCTGGGGGCATCTAACACACCAAAGACCCTCTATTACCCCAACATCACAGCCTAACAACTACACACTTTACACACTCAATACCACCTCTCTGACAGTAGGAAAACACCTTGAAACATGTGTATTTGGCACTTGCAGTGAGGAGAGCTTGTCACCAGCAGTGAATTTGGCCCTTGTAGTAAGTTGAGGTTGGCACCAACATTTGTTTTGAAAATCAGGGTGGATTGAGCCTCTAACCAGCAGAGTTTGGGCAAATTCATGGTGGAGGGAGCCTCTAAAAACCCCAGTTTGGACCAATTCATGGTGGAGGGAGCCTCTAAAAACCCCAGTTTGGACCAATTCATGGTGGAGGGAGCCTCTAAAAAACCCAGTTTGGACCAATTCATGGTGGAGGGAGCCTCTAACCAGCCCAGTTTGGGCAAATTCATGGTGGAGGGAGCCTCTAACCAGCCCAGTTTGGACCAATTAATGGTGGAGGGAGCCTCTAACCAGCCCAGTTTGGACCAATTAATGGTGGAGGGAGCCTCTAACCACCCCAGTTTGGACCAATTCATGGTGGAGGGAGCCTCTAACCAGCCCAGTTTGGGCAAATTCATGGTGGAGGGAGCCTCTAACCAGCCCAGTTTGGACCAATTAATGGTGGAGGGAGCCTCTAACCACCCCAGTTTGGACCAATTCATGGTGGAGGGAGCCTCTAAACAGCCAAGTTTGGACCAATTCATGGTGAAGGGAGCCTCTAAAAACCCGTTTGGACCAATTCATGGTGGAGGGAGCCTCTAACCAGCCCAGTTTGGGCAAATTCATGGTGGAGGGAGCCTCTAAACAGCCCAGTTTGGGCAAATTCATGGTGGAGGGAGCCTCTAACCAGCCCAGTTTGGACCAATTAATGGTGGAGGGAGCCTCTAACCACCCCAGTTTGGACCAATTCATGGTGGAGGGAGCCTCTAAACAGCCAAGTTTTGGGAAATTCATGGTGGAGGGAGCCTCTAACCAGCCCAGTTTGGACCAATTCATGGTGGAGGGAGCCTCTAAAAAACCCAGTTTGGACCAATTCATGGTGGAGGGAGCCTCTAAACAGCCCAGTTTGGGCAAATTCATGGTGGAGGGAGCCTCTAACCAGCCCAGTTTGGACCAATTAATGGTGGAGGGAGCCTCTAACCAGCCCAGTTTGGACCAATTCATGGTGGAGGGAGCCTCTAAACAGCCAAGTTTTGGGAAATTCATGGTGGAGGGAGCCTCTAACCAGCCCAGTTTGGACCAATTCATGGTGGAGGGAGCCTCTAAAAAACCCAGTTTGGACCAATTCATGGTGGAGGGAGCCTCTAAACAGCCCAGTTTGGGCAAATTCATGGTGGAGGGAGCCTCTAACCAGCCCAGTTTGGACCAATTAATGGTGGAGGGAGCCTCTAACCAGCCCAGTTTGGGCAAATTCATGGTGGAGGGAGCCTCTAACCAGCCCAGTTTGGACCAATTAATGGTGGAGGGAGCCTCTAACCAGCCCAGTTTGGACCAATTAATGGTGGAGGGAGCCTCTAACCACCCCAGTTTGGACCAATTCATGGTGGAGGGAGCCTCTAACCAGCCCAGTTTGGGCAAATTCATGGTGGAGGGAGCCTCTAAAAAACCCAGTTTGGACCAATTCATGGTGGAGGGAGCCTCTAATTAGCCCAGTTTGGACAAATTAATTGTGGAGGGAGCCTCTAACCAGCCCAGTTTGGACCAATTAATGGTGGAGGGAGCCTCTAACCAGCCCAGTTTGGACCAATTCATGGTGGAGGGAGCCTCTAAACAGCCCAGTTTGGGCAAATTCATGGTGGAAGGAGCCTCTAACCAGCAGAGTTGTGGGAAAGCAGGGTGGAGGGAGCCTCTAACCAGCAGAGTTGGTGGAAATCAGGGTGGAGGGAGCCTCTAACCAGCAGAGTTGGGGGAAATCATGTTGGAGGGAGCCTAGTATTAGCAGAATTGTGCAACGCTTATGGTGGATGAGTATGAGGATGCGGAGGAATTGGAGAGGTTGAGTACAGACATGGAGTTTCATGTTGGGGTGCTTTACACAGGTGGGCACAAAAATGACGGCTCTACCCAGTGGTGGTTCATTTTTATCAAAGTGAGCCGGTCGGCACTCTCAGCTGACAGACGGGTGCGCTTGTCAGTGATGATGCCACCGGCTGCACTGAACACCCTCTCAGATAGGACGCTGGCGGCAGGACAGGACAGCACCTCCAAGGCATATAGGGCAAGTTCAAGCCACAGGTCCAACTTCGACACCCAATACGTGTAGGGCGCAGAGGGGTCGGAGAGGACAGGGCTGTGGTCGGAAAGGTATTCCCGCAACATGCGCCTATACTTCTCACGCCTGGTGACACTAGGACCCTCCGTGGCGGCACTTTGGCGAGGGGGTGCCATCAAGGTGTCCCAGACCTTAGACAGTGTGCCCCTCGTTTGTGTGGACCGGTGAGAACTTGGTTGCCTACTGGAGGAACTGCCCTCCCTGCCGCCACTGTCACATGCTGGAAACATCTCCATCATATTCTGCACCAATTGCCTGTGGCAAGCATTGATGCGATTGGCCCTCCCCTCTACCGGAATAAAAGACGAGATGTTGTTTTTATACCGGGGGTCAAGGATAGCAAAGATCCAGTACTGGTTGTCCTCCATGATTTTGACAATACGCTTGTCGGTTGTAAAGCACCCCAACATGAACTCAGCCATGTCTGCCACAGTGTTAGTTGGCATGACTCCTCTGGCCCCACCGGAAAGTTCAATCTCCATTTCCTCCTCATCCTCCATGTCTACCCATCCGCGCTGCAACAATGGGACGATTCGAAGTTGCCCGGAAGCCTCCTGTATCACCATCACATCATCGGACAACTCTTCTTCCTCCTCCTCCTCCTCCTCCTCCTCCTCCATTAAACGCAGTGAAGCGGACAGATGTGTGGACCTACTCTCCAGCTGTGACGGATCGGATGCTATCCCTAACTCCTCTGTGTGATCTGAGTTATCCCTGATGTCAATCAGGGATTCTCTCAGAACACACAAGAGCGGGATTGTAAGGCTCACCATCGCATCCTCAGAGCTCACCCTCCTTGTGGACTCCTCAAAGACCCGTAGGATGTCACAAAGGTCTCTCATCCATGGCCACTCATGGATGTGAAACTGAGGCAGCTGACTTTGTGGCACCCTAGGGTTTTGTAGCTGGTATTCCATCAAAGGTCTCTGCTGCTCAACCACTCTATTCAACATCTGAAACGTTGAGTTCCAGCGTGTGGGGACGTCGCACAAAAGCCGGTGTTGTGGCACATGCAGGCGTTGCTGGAGAGATTTTAAGCTAGCAGCGGCTACTGTCGACTTGCGAAAGTGGGCGCACATGCGCCGCACTTTCACCAGTAGCTCTGGAACATTGGGGTAGCTCTTTAGGAAACGTTGCACCACTAGGTTGAAGACGTGGGCCAGGCATGGAACATGTTGGAGTCCGGCAAGCTCCAGAGCTGCTACCAGGTTCCGGCCGTTATCACAAACGACCATGCCTGGGCCCAGGTGCAGCGGCTCAAACCATATTGCCGTCTCATCGAGGAGGGCATCCCTCACCTCGGAGGCAGTGTGCTGTCTGTCCCCCAAGCTGATCAGCTTCAGCACAGCCTGCTGACGTCTACCAACGCCAGTGCTGCAACGTTTCCAACTCGTAGCTGGGGTCAATCTAACAGCGGAGGAGGAGGCGGTGGCGGAGGAGGAGGCGGTGGCGGAGGAGGAGGCGGTAGAGGAGGAGGAGGAGGGGGGTGTTCTTCTCGTGTCCCTGCCAGGAATGTTAGGCGGGGAGACGAGGTACACCGGGCCAGTTTGGGAAGCAGTCCCAGCCTCAACTACATTCACCCAGTGTGCCGTCAGTGAAATGTAGCGTCCCTGTCCGCATGCACTTGTCCACGCGTCGGTGGTCAAGTGGACCTTTGTGCAAAGCGCGGAACTAAGGGCCCGCCTGATGTTGAGTGACACGTGCTGGTGCAAGGCGGGGACGGCACACCGGGAGAAGTAGTGACGGCTAGGGACGGCATAGCGAGGTGCCGCAGTTGCCATCAGGTCCAGGAAGGCGGGAGTTTCAACAAGCCAGAACGCCAACATCTCCTGGGCCAGCAGTTTAGCGATGTTGGCGTTCAAGGCTTGCGCGTGTGGGTGGTTAGCAGTGTATTTCTGCCGCCGCTCCAATGTCTGAGAGATGGTGGGTTGTTGTAAAGAAACGCCTGATGGTGCCTTTGATGGTGCAGGAGAAGGAGATAAGACAGGACCAGGGGAGGATGAGGTAGAAGTCAACAAAGTGGCGGAGGCAGATGAAGTGGTGTCCTGGCTCGTCCTCTGGAGTGCATCGCCAGCACAGTCAGCAGTGGCAGTGGCAGAGGCAGAGGCAGAGGCAGTGGCAGTGGCGTGAACGGCAGGCGGCCTTTGTCCTGCCGTTGCTGCCTGCCACTGATTCCAGTGCTTGGATTCCAAATGACGGCGCATTGAAGTGGTGGACAGGTTGCTCTTCTCAGAGCCCCTAATCAATTTCGAGAGGCAAATTGTGCAGACAACACTATATCTGTCCTCGGCGCATTCCTTGAAAAAACTCCACACCTTCGAGAAACGTGCCCTCGAGGTGGGAGTTTTTCGGGGCTGGGTACGAACTGGAACATCTTGGGAGATTCCGGGTGTGGCCTGGCTTCGCCTAAGCTGCTGACCTCTGCCTCTGCCTCTAACTACCCTTTTTGGTGCTGCACCTGCCTCAACATCCACACTACTTTCCCCGCTTGACATCCCCCCTGTCCAGGTCGGGTCAGTGTCCTCATCATCCACCACTTCCTCTTCCAACTCCTGTCTCATCTCCTCCTCCCGCACAATGCGCCAGTCAACTGGATGCCCTGACGGCAACTGCGTCACATCATCGTCGATGAGGGTGGGTTGCTGGTCATCCACCACCAAATCGAACGGAGATGGAGGAGACTCTAGTGTTTGAGCATCTGGACACAGATGCTCCTCTGTTAGGTTCGTGGAATCGTGACGTGGAGAGGCAGGTTGAGGGACAATGAAAGGAGCGGAGAACAGCTCTGGGGAGCAGGGACAGTTTGGGTTATTGTTCTGTAAAGCTTCGGAATTTTGGGAGGAAGGAAGACAAGACTGTTGGGTAATAGGAGGAGAGGAGGCAGAGTCTGACTGGCTGCTGGACAATGTGCTGTAAGCGTTCTCTGACAGCCATTGCAAGACCTGTTCCTGGTTCTCGGGCCTACTAAGGTTTGTACCCTGCAGTTTAGTTAATGTGGCAAGCAACCCTGGCACTGTGGAGTGGCGCAATGCTTGCTGCCCCACAGGAGTAGGCACGGGACGCCCTGTGGCTTCACTGCTACCTTGCTCCCCAGAACCATTCCCCCGACCTCGCCCACGGCCTCGTCCACGTCCCTTTCCGGGAGCCTTGCGCATTTTGAATTCCTAGTTAGAAATTGGCACTGTATACCAGTAGTAAAAATTGTGGGTGCACGTAACCCCAATATATTCTTTGAATTCCCAGTCAGACACTGGCACTATATGGCAGTAGCAAGAAATGAGGGTATTTGTATTCCCAATATATTCTTTGAATTCCCAGTCAGACAATGGCACTGTATACCAGTAGTAAAAATTGTGGGTGCACGTAACCCCAATATATTCTTTGAATTCCCAGTCAGACACTGGCACTATATGGCAGTAGCAAGAAATGAGGGTATTTGTATTCCCAATATATTCTTTGAATTCCCAGTCAGACAATGGCACTATATGGCAGTAGCAAGAAATGAGGGTATTTGTATTCCCAATATATTCTTTGAATTCCCAGTCAGACAATGGCACTGTATACCAGTAGTAAAAATTGTGGGTGCACGTAACCCCAATATATTCTTTGAATTCCCAGTCAGACACTGGCACTATATGGCAGTAGCAAGAAATGAGGGTATTTGTATTCCCAATATATTCTTTGAATTCCCAGTCAGACAATGGCACTGTATACCAGTAGTAAAAATTGTGGGTGCACGTAACCCCAATATATTCTTTGAATTACCAGTCAGAAACTGGCACTATATGGCAGTAGCAAGAAATGAGGGTATTTGTATTCCCAATATACTCTTTGAATTCCCAGTCAGACAATGGCACTGTATACCAGTAGTAAAAATTGTGGGTGCACGTAACCCCAATATATTCTTTGAATTACCAGTCAGACACTGGCACTATATGGCAGTAGCAAGAAATGAGGGTATTTGTATTCCCAATATATTCTTTGAATTCCCAGTCAGACAATGGCACTGTATACCAGTAGTAAAAATTGTGGGTGCACGTAACCCCAATATATTCTTTGAATTCCCAGTCAGACACTGGCACTATATGGCAGTAGCAAGAAATGAGGGTATTTGTATTCCCAATATATTCTTTGAATTCCCAGTCAGACAATGGCACTGTATACCAGTAGTAAAAATTGTGGGTGCACGTAACCCCAATATATTCTTTGAATTCCCAGTCAGACACTGGCACTATATGGCAGTAGCAAGAAATGAGGGTATTTGTATTCCCAATATATTCTTTGAATTCCCAGTCAGACAATGGCACTATATGGCAGTAGCAAGAAATGAGGGTATTTGTATTCCCAATATATTCTTTGAATTCCCAGTCAGACAATGGCACTGTATACCAGTAGTAAAAATTGTGGGTGCACGTAACCCCAATATATTCTTTGAATTCCCAGTCAGACACTGGCACTATATGGCAGTAGCAAGAAATGAGGGTATTTGTATTCCCAATATATTCTTTGAATTCCCAGTCAGACAATGGCACTGTATACCAGTAGTAAAAATTGTGGGTGCACGTAACCCCAATATATTCTTTGAATTACCAGTCAGAAACTGGCACTATATGGCAGTAGCAAGAAATGAGGGTATTTGTATTCCCAATATACTCTTTGAATTCCCAGTCAGACAATGGCACTGTATACCAGTAGTAAAAATTGTGGGTGCACGTAACCCCAATATATTCTTTGAATTACCAGTCAGAAACTGGCACTATATGGCAGTAGCAAGAAATGAGGGTATTTATAACCCCAATATATTCTTTGAATTCCCAGTCAGACAATGGCACTGTATACCAGTAGTAAAAATTGTGGGTGCACGTAACCCCAATATATTCTTTGAATTCCCAGTCAGACACTGGCACTATATGGCAGTAGCAAGAAATGAGGGTATTTGTATTCCCAATATATTCTTTGAATTCCCAGTCAGACAATGGCACTATATGGCAGTAGCAAGAAATGAGGGTATTTGTATTCCCAATATATTCTTTGAATTCCCAGTCAGACAATGGCACTGTATACCAGTAGTAAAAATTGTGGGTGCACGTAACCCCAATATATTCTTTGAATTCCCAGTCAGACACTGGCACTATATGGCAGTAGCAAGAAATGAGGGTATTTGTATTCCCAATATATTCTTTGAATTCCCAGTCAGACAATGGCACTGTATACCAGTAGTAAAAATTGTGGGTGCACGTAACCCCAATATATTCTTTGAATTCCCAGTCAGACACTGGCACTATATGGCAGTAGCAAGAAATGAGGGTATTTGTATTCCCAATATATTCTTTGAATTCCCAGTCAGACAATGGCACTGTATACCAGTAGTAAAAATTGTGGGTGCACGTAACCCCAATATATTCTTTGAATTCCCAGTCAGACACTGGCACTATATGGCAGTAGCAAGAAATGAGGGTATTTGTATTCCCAATATATTCTTTGAATTCCCAGTCAGACAATGGCACTGTATACCAGTAGTAAAAATTGTGGGTGCACGTAACCCCAATATATTCTTTGAATTCCCAGTCAGACACTGGCACTATATGGCAGTAGCAAGAAATGAGGGTATTTGTATTCCCAATATATTCTTTGAATTCCCAGTCAGACAATGGCACTGTATACCAGTAGTAAAAATTGTGGGTGCACGTAACCCCAATATATTCTTTGAATTACCAGTCAGAAACTGGCACTATATGGCAGTAGCAAGAAATGAGGGTATTTATAACCCCAATATATTCTTTGAATTCCCAGTCAGACAATGGCACTGTATACCAGTAGTAAAAATTGTGGGTGCACGTAACCCCAATATATTCTTTGAATTCCCAGTCAGACACTGGCACTATATGGCAGTAGCAAGAAATGAGGGTATTTGTATTCCCAATATATTCTTTGAATTCCCAGTCAGACAATGGCACTATATGGCAGTAGCAAGAAATGAGGGTATTTGTATTCCCAATATATTCTTTGAATTCCCAGTCAGACAATGGCACTGTATACCAGTAGTAAAAATTGTGGGTGCACGTAACCCCAATATATTCTTTGAATTCCCAGTCAGACACTGGCACTATATGGCAGTAGCAAGAAATGAGGGTATTTGTATTCCCAATATATTCTTTGAATTCCCAGTCAGACAATGGCACTGTATACCAGTAGTAAAAATTGTGGGTGCACGTAACCCCAATATATTCTTTGAATTACCAGTCAGAAACTGGCACTATATGGCAGTAGCAAGAAATGAGGGTATTTGTATTCCCAATATACTCTTTGAATTCCCAGTCAGACAATGGCACTGTATACCAGTAGTAAAAATTGTGGGTGCACGTAACCCCAATATATTCTTTGAATTACCAGTCAGACACTGGCACTATATGGCAGTAGCAAGAAATGAGGGTATTTGTATTCCCAATATATTCTTTGAATTCCCAGTCAGACAATGGCACTGTATACCAGTAGTAAAAATTGTGGGTGCACGTAACCCCAATATATTCTTTGAATTCCCAGTCAGACACTGGCACTATATGGCAGTAGCAAGAAATGAGGGTATTTGTATTCCCAATATATTCTTTGAATTCCCAGTCAGACAATGGCACTGTATACCAGTAGTAAAAATTGTGGGTGCACGTAACCCCAATATATTCTTTGAATTCCCAGTCAGACACTGGCACTATATGGCAGTAGCAAGAAATGAGGGTATTTGTATTCCCAATATATTCTTTGAATTCCCAGTCAGACAATGGCACTATATGGCAGTAGCAAGAAATGAGGGTATTTGTATTCCCAATATATTCTTTGAATTCCCAGTCAGACAATGGCACTGTATACCAGTAGTAAAAATTGTGGGTGCACGTAACCCCAATATATTCTTTGAATTCCCAGTCAGACACTGGCACTATATGGCAGTAGCAAGAAATGAGGGTATTTGTATTCCCAATATATTCTTTGAATTCCCAGTCAGACAATGGCACTGTATACCAGTAGTAAAAATTGTGGGTGCACGTAACCCCAATATATTCTTTGAATTACCAGTCAGAAACTGGCACTATATGGCAGTAGCAAGAAATGAGGGTATTTGTATTCCCAATATACTCTTTGAATTCCCAGTCAGACAATGGCACTGTATACCAGTAGTAAAAATTGTGGGTGCACGTAACCCCAATATATTCTTTGAATTACCAGTCAGAAACTGGCACTATATGGTAGTAGCAAGAAATGAGGGTATTTATAACCCCAATATATTCTTTGAATTCCCAGTCAGACAATGGCACTGTATACCAGTAGTAAAAATTGTGGGTGCACGTAACCCCAATATATTCTTTGAATTCCCAGTCAGACACTGGCACTATATGGCAGTAGCAAGAAATGAGGGTATTTGTATTCCCAATATATTCTTTGAATTCCCAGTCAGACAATGGCACTATATGGCAGTAGCAAGAAATGAGGGTATTTGTATTCCCAATATATTCTTTGAATTCCCAGTCAGACAATGGCACTGTATACCAGTAGTAAAAATTGTGGGTGCACGTAACCCCAATATATTCTTTGAATTCCCAGTCAGACACTGGCACTATATGGCAGTAGCAAGAAATGAGGGTATTTGTATTCCCAATATATTCTTTGAATTCCCAGTCAGACAATGGCACTGTATACCAGTAGTAAAAATTGTGGGTGCACGTAACCCCAATATATTCTTTGAATTACCAGTCAGAAACTGGCACTATATGGCAGTAGCAAGAAATGAGGGTATTTGTATTCCCAATATATTCTTTGAATTCCCAGTCAGACAATGGCACTGTATACCAGTAGTAAAAATTGTGGGTGCACGTAACCCCAATATATTCTTTGAATTACCAGTCAGAAACTGGCACTATATGGCAGTAGCAAGAAATGAGGGTATTTGTATTCCCAATATACTCTTTGAATTCCCAGTCAGACAATGGCACTGTATACCAGTAGTAAAAATTGTGGGTGCACGTAACCCCAATATATTCTTTGAATTACCAGTCAGAAACTGGCACTATATGGCAGTAGCAAGAAATGAGGGTATTTGTATTCCCAATATATTCTTTGAATTCCCAGTCAGACAATGGCACTGTATACCAGTAGTAAAAATTGTGGGTGTATATAGCCCCAATTCTATTGCTAGGGGACTTGCAGGGTATTTCTGGGGTGAAGGTGGGGGGGCACATCGTTGGAACGGGTATCGGGGTATATATCGGGTATACGGGAATACACTGACAGTGTATTCCATTCAGGATCCTGGGAAAGCTGGGTTGCGGCGATTGAGCCCGTCAGTGCCACGTTACACTGACAAGCTTCTCCCTGGAATTTAGCTCTTACAAGAGCTGTTGGTTGTCTTCTCCTTCCTATCCTAGCCTGTCCCTGCCTACCCAGAATCTAAGCCCTAGCTAGCTGGACGGAAACCTCCGTCCTCGGTGAATTGCAAGCTCAGAATGACGCGAAGCTGGGCGGCGCTGTTCTTTTAAATTAGAGGTCACATGTTTTCGGCAGCCAATGGGTTTTGCCTACTTTTTTCAACGTCACCGGTGTCGTAGTTCCTGTCCCACCTACCCTGCGCTGTTATTGGAGCAAAAAAGGCGCCAGGGAAGGTGGGAGGGGAATCGAGTAATGGCGCACTTTACCACGCGGTGTTCGATTCGATTCGAACATGCCGAACAGCCTAATATCCGATCGAACATGAGTTCGATAGAACACTGTTCGCTCATCTCTACTTTAGAGGCTTTGTGTCTGGTTGTTCCTATAGCACATCAGATCAATAGAGATGTATTAATCTCTTGCAGATTCTCAAGACTTGGCTGAAAGTTTGCTTATTGCTGGTGCTAATGCCGCAGTAACATTAGATCCTCTTCGAAACAAAAAGACGCCATCCATCATATAAGAGTTTAAAGTATTTAACATAGATTTTTACAATGTATGGAGAGCTCAGTACACCAATACATGGAGCTTTACAATATTCCAAATCCAGAGGCATAACTTAAGGGGGTGCAGAGGGTGCAGTCACACCAGGCCTTAGGAGCCTTAAGGGGCCTATAAGCACTGGCATCAGTTTTGAGATTGCAGCTTCCATCTGGCCCATAAGCCAAGGAGACCACAGATAACCCTAACCACACTAAGGTGGATTAAACTCCTTAGCACCCATAACCATCACTATCACTGTAGGGATGAGGTAGGAGGCCCCGGACAAAAGGTTGCACCAGGGCCTACAAGACTTTAGTTCCACCACTGTCCAAAACTATTGAAGGTAAGGGACTCCACTATTTCACTATCCTATAGGCATCTCATTTATAATACTACTGGCCTGAAGTCAAACTTTTTGGATAAACCTGTTCACGGACTTAAATGGATTGTCCTAAGATTACACCTATCCAAAGATTAGTGGGGTCCTACTGCTGGTACCTCCACTGATCATTTGAATGAAGCAGCAGTCGAGCATGTGCACTGCAGCTTCATTCAACTCTATGGGACTGCCAGACAGGAACCAAATACAGAGTTTGTCTATCACTACCAGTTCAATACAGTTGACTGGAGCAGCAGCGCCAATGCTCAATAGATGCTCCAACTGATGGACATGGGACCTCTGTCTTCATAATTAGACAAACATCCACTATCCTTTGGATAGGTGATTAGTTGTAATCCTTGAAAGGCCCTTTAATGATTTTCTTGGCGACTATATGCCTGGACTGTGATCTACAGTTGTACTATAATGCTGTTGAAAATTATCATGTAGTTGAGGTTCACTTATCGTATTTCACACTTAGGTTTGGTTCACATCTATGTTCGGTAACCACTTTGAACAAATAATAAGGATCAGGAACAGAGGACTTTTTCTTTAGTCTCCACCATTCCTGAGAAATCAGTGCAGTTCGTTTTGGTGTCTGACATGATAATTAGATTCTGGACTGTCAAGTGGGCAAGAGCAGACAAGGAGGTGTGATTCTGACCTCTGACACCGTCTTTCATAGGAGAGTCTCAGAGCTCTAAATTATATTTTTACTTATTACTTGATAATACAGAGCCTATTTAGCATACCAGGCACCAAAACTAACTGCCTGGATTGCTCGAGGATGGTGGGAACTATAGAAAAAAAATCCTGCACTGGAATCAGTGGAGCAACACCTATTAAAGGATGCAAAGAAGTGGAGTTGGTGGCGATTGTGACAAGTCTTTTTTAACTATACTAGTAATATATTCTCAGTTTTAACCTAGTCCCTGCTTAGGAAAGTTGAATTTTGTGCAGTTTCTGCAAGTGTTGTATTTACAGCTGGCTTAAAAAGAAATGTCACCCAAAAATAACATTTTTTTTAAATCAATTTTTTTGGTGCATTTTCAAAATAAAAATAAAATAAACCTTATCTATAGTTAAAAAAATTCTAAAAAAAACCCCTAAACCCTGCAGTCCTGACTCTTTTCACTAAGCCAGATAATATGGTGACACCTCCAGTTTTCTGTATTTTGCAGCAGTCACCTCGCTGATAATCACAGCTATCATGTGTATATAAGAGACAGAATCCACCAGTCACAATAGGTGATTTCATGCATTATCTACTTCCATCTCTACACAATGACCTCTGCTTAGAAAACTCCTCCATACAAGTGAATAGGATCTGCTCCAGACCATTGTGTCTATGGCCCATAGCCCATGTACGCTAGACAGGAAATCATTGATTATTTTAGCCATATTGGCCAGAGTTGGAGTTGCAAATTTTTTTTAGGATATTTTTAAAATATAGATAATTTTTATTAGGGATCAAAGACTATCTACTAATCTAGAGGATAACACTTTTGCAAATATCTTTAGATCAGTATAGAGGAGTGGGATAGGCCTGAAATTCTGCGTACATTGGTAGGTTTCCCGGGTTTGGGTAAGGAGATGATTAATACTTGAAGCATCTCAGGAGGAAAGATTTGTTATTTATGATCTGGTCAAACAACTTCTTAAGATATGGGACTAATTACATGCTAAATGTCTTATAGTATTTGTTTATCGATCCGTCTGGTCTTATCCTTCTGTATTTATGAGATTTTAATAGGTTAATAGTACCTGAAATTTCTTTCGGAGATATAACCCTGTTTAGAAATGAATTTAGCTTTGGGGTTCAGAGTTGGGAAAGATACACCTTGAAGAAATGGAGTTATTGACTCGGGAGGGTGGGATTCATCATCCCTATTCTTTAAAGTATATAACATTCTATAGTAATTAGCAAATTCCTCAGAGATCTTTAAGGGATTTAGGATTTTATTGCCAATAAGGGTCCAATAAGTGGGGAATTCTAGTCTTTATTTTATTAGCTAGGGCTTTAGAAGCTTTGTTTCTTCGTCAATAATATTGTATTTTGGAACTCTTAAGATAATAGTCGTACTTGTTTTGGAATAGGATAGACAATTGTGTGCTAAGGTGTCTAAGCTCTGCAATAATTGATTTTGAGGGGAGTCTTTATTTTGGTCTTCTAATGCTTTATCTGAGTTAATAGTTGGTCCTTCTTGAGGGACCTGATCTTTCTCGCTGATGCTACAGATTTAATAAAAAGGCCTTTACGGGTTTTTAAGGATGAATTCCTCTAAAGTTGTATGAGCCTGCTCTACGTAATCTGTTCTATTTAATAAGTGGTTGTTGGAGCTTCAGGGGGAAATGGATGAACTATTAATACTGAAATGGGGGCAACGTCAGACCATGTGATTCAATCAATGAAGCCTCTACAGGTGGGAGTAGCTTTTTGTCTGTACAGGTATATATTATACGGGGCATGACTCTCCATACATCATATAAACATTCCTTATAAGGATTCTATCATTAGAATCCCTTTTTTAACTAATACCACATAGGAATAGCCTAAAGATCAGCTATTCTTCCCCTACCTTTACAATTCTTCTCCACATCGCCGTTCCATAGATATCCCATTTTTTCTTGGTATGCTGTTGAGTTTCCAGACAGCATAGGGGGAGTTTGAAAACTCTCCAGAGTCGCCTCCATCTTCCACAGCCATGCCTCTCCACCATGTTCTCTGCATTGTCTTCTTCCGGCGATCCTGTCTTCGGGATGTAAATATGGCACATGCGCAGTTGGCTCTGCCATCGGGCTTCAGACAGAGCTGACTGCGCATGTCTTCTATTCGGCCATTTTACTGTGGCCATATACAGGAACAATACACTAATCCGCAGTAAAATGGATGAACATACACGCGTAGTCAGCTCTGCCCGAAGCCCGGTGGCAGAGCCATCTGCGCATGCACCGGATTTACTTCCTGAAGACAGGATAGCTGGAAAAAGATAATGCAGAGGATGTGGTGGAGAGGCGCGGCTGTAGAAGATGGAGGTGGCGCTGGAGAGTTTTCAAACAGCACAGGGGACACCCCTAGTGATGTTTGAGCACGGGAGAATGCCCCCTGTGCTGTCTGGAGACTCATTAGCATACTGAAAAAATCAGGATATCTACAGAATGGTGGCGTGAAGAAGAATTCTAAAGGTAGGGGAAAAATAGCCTTTCTTAAGACTACTCTTACGTGGTTTTAGTTAAAATAGGGATTCTAATGATAGAATCCCTATAAAGAGAAGCTCCCAAAGTCCATTACCTTTAGCATCCAGGTTCGTTGAACTTAGATCCGTGGCTGGATAAGGGAGATAAGTAAAGATCCCTGTCTCAATTCTGACATATGTTCCAAGACATCTTTAAGAAAAGTAAGAGTTGGCTGTATAGAGTGATTCTATAGTATACAGGGCATTATTAATTAGAGCTATAAGGATAATGTAACAACCTTCTGTATCTATGAAGGTCAACAACCCTTTTTCTTATGAGTCTCATGAGCAATATATAAGAAGGGAAAATTACAGTTCTTAAGCCTTAAAAAATCAGCTTCATTTAAGTGTATTTCTTAAGGGCATATAGTATCATATTTTTGGTTTTTTTTCACTTGATTCCAAAAAAGGGACATTTTAAAAGAATTATTTAGCCCTTCAACATTTAGAGAGGTCATTTTAAATGCCATTAAATAAAATATAAGGGAATTCGGAAAAAATACTTCCTTGGAATCTTAATTAGAATAGTATAATTGTGGCAGAATCCATATTATATATAGGCAGACATATTATACCTTCCTCTCTCTTAAGGTGGTCTGAATGCAGCCTTTATTCTACAATACTATACAGATATTATTATAGATAATGATACTTCAAAGAGATTGGTAGATATGGAAAACCACCTTATTGGAACTCATTTTCTACAATTTCAATTGAAATCTCATTTTTATTTTAGCTCTGTATGTATGTTCCATTCCTCTACCTTACAAACGATAGACCAAGTGTGGAAAATGGTTATAAAAAGAGTTTAATAATTAACTTAGGTTTATATAATTCCCCGCTGGATCTCATAGAAATAGCCATTCCTGACTTATCTCTACCTTCATGGAAACAACTACCGTCGGTCAATTATGGAAGTGCAAATTTTATGCTCATTGCCTTATTTCATGGAAACCTACCAGATTCCACAACGTGATTATTTCAAATTCCTCCACCTTAGATATCTTATGAACTATATTTCTTCCCCCATCGGGTCTCATAACCCCCATTCTATGATAGGCATATGGGTTACCTCCCCTCCATTCTTTTCTAAAGGTATTCCTAAATGCTATTCCATTCTCGGAGACGTCTACCATGATGCTTTAGGATCAATCAAACAACACAGGGAATCTAATCTCTAAATTCAGATCTTAAAGAGCCTATGGACATCAGCTTTTACATGCTAGAAGGTGTCTAGGTGTATTTACCATGTAGAAAATACAGGTAGAATACTATTTTTTTGGTATCTTACTACTACAGTTCTCAGTAAAATCTACCCTAAGTACTCTAAAATTTGTTGCAGATGTGGAGCTGAAAATAGGATTTGGATAACTAAATTTATGGAGAATTTTTTTTTCAGTTAATAACATAACTGGTGACCAACTTAGTACAGACCCTTTACCAGCCCTATTGAATATTAATGTTGACCCCCTTCGAGTTCTGCATCTATAACTCATTTCATTATTGTTATAAGAACCCATATTGTAGGTAACTGGAGAGGTGATTACATTCTTTCAATAAATGATATCATAAGTGGTATGGTATCTAATAGGGTTGAGCCGATCTTGAAATTTCAGGATCGTTTTTAAAATCCAATTTCCGATCATTTTCCATTTGAACCCGATCCCGATTCCGATCCCAATGCAAGTCAATGGGATTTCTTAAATAATCGCAGATCAGATTTTAAAAACAATCCTATTCACTAGACAGCATGTAGTCCAAAAAATCCCACGCTGTGTAGTGATTAACGCCCACCCCCCACCGGTGTCCGCTTACCTGCACAGCTGCAGCTCCCAGTTCTTCTTGGTCCGGTCCAGTCCTCTGTCCTTCACATCAACAGACTGGGACCAAAATCTTCAGAAGGTTTGGCAAGGAGAAGCGCTCACCCAATTGGATAACGATATGTTTATTAAGGCACGACGAGTTTCAGGCACTTAGGCCCTTTATCAAGTGCAATAAATCACCTTCCCAGAGCAGCTGGGAGTCTTAGTGGTTCCGAGTTCAGGCTCTAGCTAAGACTTCCAGCTGCTCTGGGAAGGTGATTTATTGCACTTGATAAAGGGCCTAAGTGCCTGAAACGCGTCGTGCCTTAATAAACATATCGTTATCCAATTGGATGAGCGCTTCTCCTTGCCAAACCTTCTGAAGATTTTGGTCCCAGTCTGTTGATGCCTCTACGTCCCAGTGACGTTTCGGTGCTGTATTTTTCTTCTTCTCTGTCCTTCACATGTCTTCAGAGCGCCCTGCGCCCCCCGCCTCCCTAGACTAGTATTGCAGAAATGCAGGGAGTAGGCGGGACTTGGTGCGGCTGGAGAGTTTGGGCAGGGAGACATGAGTGCATCACTCATGTCTCCCCTCCCAATACCTGCCCACACTCTCCTAAGCCCCGCCTTCTTTATACTACTAGTCTAAGGAGGCGGGGGCGGGGCGCAGGGCGCTCTGAAGCCACATGAAGGACAGAGACAGCGACAGCACTTCTGATCAGGTAAGTTGAGCGAAGTTCATGAGTAGATAGATATTACTGTACATTGACTTGTCTATCTACTCGTGAACCTGCCTCGTCGTCCTCACAGCAGCGCAGCACACAATGATTTCCCACAGCCTGCCACTCTTCTGCTTCGTCCCTGTTTTACCATATATTCAGCTGAGTATACGGTAAAACAGGGACGAAGCAGAAGAGTGGCAGGCTGCGGTAAATCCATAGGAATGAATGGATGCAGCCGGCACGCAGGGAGTTAAGCGGCCGGCCGCTTCCATTCATTCTTATGGGTGCTAAGCTTTTCCCACAATGATTGGCCAGTAGCCATGCATTGTGGGAAATAAGCCCCGATCTCGATCCCGCCCGAAAAGATCGGGATTGGAATTCCGATCGCAATCGTGAAATTTTCTCGATCGCCGATCGGAATCCGATCTTTTCCGATCCCGATCACTCAACCCTAGTATCTAACAATCTCAACCAAATTCCTAAAGAACTTTTACAGTAACAATAAATCCATTAATGCACATTAGTATATAGCAATGCAGTGTGAATATGCCTCTATGATATAGTGATAGTGCCACTGTTTCTCTTGTGCCTTCTACTCCAATATAGGTTGGTGACAATTATCCATTACACACCAGCCTTGGGAACTCCATGTGATTAACCCCCCATGTTAGCCATTTTAATAGACCTTTTGAGGTCACACTTACTGCATGGTTATCAAATTTTAACAGCCTAAATAAAGGTTAAGTTTTATTGCATTTGGGGATTTTTTTCTGTGAGTTACTTTTATTATTGTTTTATATTTTCATCATTTGTTTGTATATTTATATTAATTTATATTTTAGCATTACATATTTTTATTTGCCGTACACTATTAAC
This sequence comes from Leptodactylus fuscus, assembly GCF_031893055.1. Classification (NCBI taxonomy): domain Eukaryota; kingdom Metazoa; phylum Chordata; class Amphibia; order Anura; family Leptodactylidae; genus Leptodactylus; species Leptodactylus fuscus. The sequence continues at coordinate 227,640,461 of NC_134266.1, forward strand.
TATGCCTTTTCCTTTTTTTTATTTGTAATTAAAAAATTATAAAAACTTCAGTTCTAAAAGAATAAAAATCACAAAAAAATTCATAAAAAATCTGTTTAACATAAAAATTAGATTTTTTCAATTGGTTAATTTCTTATGACATCACCTTTAAGCTAATGTGATTTCACCTCCAAAGAACTCCATGAGAGGTCGTGTCAGACAAAGCTAAAATATTTCAACTTAGTATTACAAAGTCGACAAAGAATTGAATAATTGAGTACTGCTTTATTCTGGGTACCTCAATTTTAATTCACTTATCATTTCTGCTATACAGTTCTTCATGGCGAATAGGCTGCATTTGACCTACAGTCACGTTTCCTACACCAGAATATAGCACGAACCTGAATAGTAAGAGTAAAATGATTGTGAATTTAAATGACACATTATGTAGCTGAATTATGCGCGGAGCATGAGAATTATTGACCATAATCCCGGTAGACTGAACAAGGCTCACCATATTTCATGCTGCTCCAAGGGTATCCATCAATTTGAAAATCTTTTGACATGTCAGGTATTTTGATGAGCGTGGACCTGAGTGCTGAAGACCACTTGACCTTTACGATCCCTACAAAGATCACTGTGCCCCTTCATTTTTTTTACCAATGTGTCCTCAGAATGTTTAGTGTATGGTTCTATATAAAGTAAATCTGCTCAATGGGCTTTCAAAGGAGCGCCAAACAGTACCGATGAAAACCAAAATGGCATAGTGGTGAGTAGTTCACTTGTGCTCCTTCAGGTTAGTGGCTATACTCATTAGATAATTGTTGACCGAACTCAATCATTTTGGCGGAACCAGCCACATTCTCCCAGAAGTTTTGTGACTTGTCAACATGTAGTTTGGTTATTATTACCTTTGACAGATTTAAGTGATTTTTTTGTGACATTGTGGGTTTATCTTTCATTAAACAAGGGCTACCAAAAATTTTGTCCATGTGTTTTGTGTATGACCATAGTAATGCTTCTTGTTTGGAAATTTGTTCTTGATCTGGGTCTAAGTGTACCCACAAGCTGGACCATGTAAAAGTAAACACAAGCCCAACTACAATCATAAAAAAATACAATACAAGCTCTAAATCTGTCTTGTATGATAAACAACTGTCAGTAATGAAGTACTTGTACATTTCCCAATATGCTACAAATAAATCCTGCAGCAAAGAGCAAAAGTAAAATACAGAAGCTAGAAAAATATTATATATGTAAGCAACATTAAGGTGAAAGAACATTTTGCTATATTTGTATCGCTCGTGGTGAGACAGATCTAGCATCGATATTTATAGTTGGGGATCAGTAATAGGAAGTGGCAAGGTATATGGCCGAGTATCCAATGTAAAGTATCTTTATTGTTCTGAAAAATAGAGTCATATTTGTTTCTTATGTATTATTAAATCAATAGAACCATAAAGATAAACGTTCCATAATAGTTACCGATAAATGAAAAGAGGTTGTTTAGCCACCAAATAAAATGTTGACACTCCTTGGTATGAAATAATAAGAGACGTAACACCTTACAGTCACTTACTGCTCATATTCAGAGGCGTAACTAGAAACCATTGGCCCACATGCAAAATCTGTAACTGGGCCTGGAATTACCATGTGCTATGTATAATACTGCTGTCTTACGTTGTAGTTCAGGGGTGCCCAATACATCGATCGCGATCTACCTGTCGATTGCGAAGGACGTATGGGTCGATCGCGGGATGCAGCCAGGGATCCCTGGTGTCTGGAAGCCCCGCCTGCAAGTGTCCGGAGATGACTCTCAGCCTGCGCTGTGAACAAGCACTCCGGACACTTGCAGGCCGGGCAGCAGCAGCTCCGGAGGATGATGCGCTCCCCGCTCTTAGGGAAGAAGGGAGCCGGGGTGCTGCTTGTTCACAGCGCAGGCTGAGAGTCATCTCCAGACACTGGCAGGCGGGGCTGCCGCAGCCCTGACTGCGAAACGAGTGCAAGGCCCCGCCTGCCAGTGTCCACAGATGATTCTCAGCCTGCGCTGTGAACAAGCAGACACCGGAGAGCTGTCTCCTGCTCTCATGCTCCGCCCCGCCCACAGGCCCCGCCCCGGCCCATCCACAGGCCACACCCACAAGAAGTGGGTAGTAGATCTTATCCCTTGGTCAGTTTATAAAGTAGCTCACATGCTGAAAAAGTGTGAGCACCCCTGTTGCAGTTAGTTCTTTGGGTCTTCAGCGCCAGGTAGCAAGTACTACCTGTGCACCCCTGTAGCTTCTCCCCTGCTCACATTTCACCACCTCCTGGTCCCTTTATGGTCTTTGTATCCTGGCATCCAGTGATGATATCCCATCTCAGAGCACCTTAGCCAATCACTGGATGTAATAGTGACCTGTTTACACCATACACAGTGTTTTTTTGCCGTGGTGTTTCCCCCACAGCCAAAATGCTGTGTTTTTGCAAAGTGGGGAACCCAACAAAAGGTTTTTTTTATTGGCCAACTTTTTATTGTACAAACAATACATTTGTCTCAGACAATATTGATCTGAAAGTGGCCAACCCCTTTAACTACAATTCCATATATATTACTTGAAAGAAATTACCCCTTATTTAAAGGGGTTGTCCGGAATAAAAAATAATCCCTACACTAATCTAAACACCCTCCCTCTGCCTACTTTCTAAATAACATAATTTATATGTATATAAAAAATGTATATTACCCATATCCTTAGGGCAGTGATGTGACCACCCCAGGGACCATTTGCTAGTTATCTGGTGACAAGCTGTTTCTGGAAAGTCACTACTATTCCCCCCCAATCCCCCACTATACTTACCTCTCTTCCTTCAAGGCTTCATCCAGCAGTATGTAGTAACTAAAGGGGTATCCCCTACCAAAAAACAAAATATAGTATAAAACCTAACTTTTATTAGAAACCAGTTAAAAACGTGTTAGAAGAAGCTAATATCAGCCCCTCTGTATACTAGGTACAAGCTGTTGCCCACAATGCTGGGCTTTTCAGATAACAAGTGTGTAACAGGTATAACCTAATCCGTGTTAGGGCTGCCACCGAACATCTGATAGACCATCCATAAATTTAGGCACCCGTTATTGTAACACTAAATGTCTAGGAACTAGTTACAAATGTAGCAACCTCTACTCAGATGACTGCTAATTAGCTCGCCCTAAAGCTGTGTCCCTCTCATAAGCAGCAGCATATAGAGTGTGAGATCTTGGAACTATTAACATTGTAACAACCTTTGTTCTGAAGACGGCTGATTAGCCAGCAATATACAGCCAACAAATCTTTGTTCCTGACATAAGAGCAACAGCAATGGGTAATAAAAATATAAATGTTGTTGCTGAACCACCTGATGCTATGTTCACACTAGTAAGTTTTTCTCAGCCAACAAATCTTTGTTTCTGACATGAGAACAACAGCAATGGGCAATAAAACTAAATATTGTTGCTGAATGACCTGATGCTACGTTTACACTAATAAGTTCCTCTCTGTATCAACGCGTTTCCTTTCCTTATAAAATCATCAGGAGACTATTAGGAGATCCTACATGTATTCCTGATAACTAGTGCATACTGTCCAACCTAACTCTAGATAGAGGATGATATGCGGTGAAAACCGCAGTTATTGGGGACCCTGATGATGGGTCCCGGCAGTTCAAAGAAGCTTAGCAATCCATCCATCCATCCAGCAGTAATCATGGATTTATGTATCAGGAGCCTGTGATCAACGATAAACTGGCACCTTACAGTATACTCTGGAGAGTCTGGACTTTTAGTATGTTATTGTACTTAAAGGGATTCTACCACTAAAACCCTTATTTTTGTGGATAAGACGTCGAAATAGCCTTTAGAAAGGCTATTCGTCTCTTACCTTTAGATGTGATCTCCGCCGCGCTGTTCCTTAGGAAATACCATTTTTTACGGATATGCAAATTAGTTCTTTCTTTGGCGTCACCTCCGACGCCTGCGCAGTTAGCTCTGTCAGTGAGACACTAGTAGAGTCGACTGCGCATGCCAGCCAGCGGCCATAGTTCCAAGGCCGCAATTGCGCGCATGCGCAGTCGGCTCTACTAGTGTCTCACTGGCAGAGCCAACTGCGCAGGTGTCAGAGGTGACACCGAAGAAAGACGACAAAAGAAGGGGAGGATCCAGCCGAAGATAGAGGCATCGCTGGAGCCTGTGCCTGGAGCAGCCTGGCACAGCAGTGGGGACGCCCCCATCGCATTTCTAGTGCTGGGGCCCGCCCCCATCGCTGCGAGAGAACTAATTTGCATACCCGTAAAAACCGGTATTTCTAAGGAACGGCGCGGCAGAGATCACATCTAAAGGTAAGAGACGAATAGCCTTTCTAAAGGCTATTCCGACGTCTTATCCTCAAAAATAAGGGTTTTAGTGGTAGAATCCCTTTAAGGGGGTTTTCTGGCCTGTAATACATGTTTCATACTGATAACCTATTCATTGGACAGGTCATAAGTATCTGAGCTGTGGGGATTCAACATCCGAATCGTGCACAGATCAACTGTCCAGACACTCTCTAGTCGCTGGAAGCTGCTGCAATGGACAGGGACAATGTACCGTCTGCTCCTATTCAAGTAGTTCTCCACCGCTATACAGTGGATGGAGCTGCTCTTTTCTTATTACTTGAATAGGAGCAGAGCTGTTTCTGTTCCCTGACCATTGCTGCATCTTCTGGTGCCTGGAGCTCCTGGATTATCTGATCTGTGCAGGGTCCGGGTCTCTATCCCTAGAGATCACATACTTATAGGTCATCGGTATGAAACATCTATGCAAAAAGCCATAGCTTTTCCCAGATAGAACCACGGAGGAAGTAGAAGTTGTAACACTCCCTGGAGAACCCCTTTAATAAATAGAGTGTAAAGCTCGTACAACTCTGATAAATTTGGTGTATCGGGATTAGTTCTAAGGTTATTACAGGCAGAACTAGTAAATCTGCCCCATTGTCAAACCCACGACTCCAGCTCTGCAAGTCAATGCGTCTAACCATTCCTCACCTTTGGAACTGGTTGCCCTTTGAAAGCACTCCCGCCATACAGTATATATATATATATATATATATATATATATATATATATATATATATATATATATATATATATATATATATATATATAGTGCCGCAGCCCATCCAGTATTATGTATATGGTTTCCAACAAGAACCTTCTAAACTATTTTCTGGATTATGCAACATTTTCAGCCATTTAAGGTAAGGCGGCATGATTCGACTGCTCCATATTCATCATTGATACTAGGCTTTTGCCTTTATAAACATATCTAGTTGGCAGCTCAGACTGCAGAGATTCAGTTTCCGATGAGCGGTATTTATACCGCAATATTATCTCGGTACAGTTGAAAATGAATGAATCAAGTCCTAATACGAGGTGGTGGCAGTAATTCCACATTACATCCAGTCTCCTCTTATTTGATTGTATTCTCAATTGGAATGAAAGATGTAAAACAATATGTATGAGGAATAATATATTGTAATAACATCCGCAAACCTGCTGTAGCTGTCTCTCAAGCTGTTCTGCGTATTAGGGAAGACGCAGTCAACTCTGTCAAGGATTGGAAATCATGCAGTTTAATTTTAAAATGTATGAGGGTATTTATCTAAATCTCCTGTCTTCAAATGGGAATCCATATTAAAATCCAGTGCTGTATTTATTTGTTTTATAAGGTTCCTGCCGCTTTTGCATCTAAGCCTGTCCTAGTTTTTTTTTTTTTTAGGAAAGAGTCTTTTTTGGTGAAATCATAATATAGGAAAATGGAGGGGGATTTAAAGAGGAACTAGATGTAAAAATTGAAAGAAATTAGAAAAAGAATGTACAGACAAATAGAAGAGAAACATTCCTTGGTGACTTTGAGGCTGATGTCTCTTAAACAGGACCTTTCATTTCCTCAGGCACATGCAGTTTATATACCGCTAGAAAGCCGACAGTGCACTGAATTCAGAGCATCGTTGGCTTTCCTGTTATGTGCCCTGGTGGAAGATCTAAGGGTGCATTCACACTACGTATACGGCAGCTTATTCTGAACGTAAAACACGTTCAGAATAAACGGCGTATAATGCAGTTCCATTCATTTCTATGGGAGCCGGCATACGAGCTCTCCCCATAGAAATGAATGGGCTGCTTTTTTCACTACGAGCAGTCCCATTGAAGTGAATGGGAAGTGCCCACGTGTACGGCACGGCATGAGCAGAGCTAGCCTTACACGCGAGCACATCCCATTCACTTCAATGGGATTGCTCGTAGTGAAAAAAGCAGCCCATTCATTTCTATGGGGAGAGCTCGTATGCCGGCTCCCATAGAAATGAATGGAACTGCTTTATACACCGCTTATTCTGAACGTGTTTTACGTTCAGAATAAGCTGCCGTATACGTAGTGTGAATGCACCCTAAAGGTGCATTTACCAAGAGCTCTTCACTGTCAGAAGGGCGTTGCTGACAGTCTAACTGGGAACGCCCCTCCTAGTGACGCTATACTGTGAGGGGGCGCCCATTACTGCCCAGACATGACGCTGAGTGGTGAGCACGCCCCCCCCCCCTCCTGACAGTATTCATCCATAGACTAGTACTGGGGGGGGGGGGCATAGAGTAAAGCCCAGGAATTAGGTAGCTCATACATACCAAATCTCACGGTTGATACTCAATAGTGTGAAAGCAGCCTAAGGTTATATTTTTGGTGCTGCAAATAGTTTATGTTGCAATACATAAAAATATGTTTTCCACATGACATGGACCCATAGTTCATTTGGAAAATGTGTACTACTTCAGTCCAATTTGTTGCAGACAAAGATTTGGAGATCAGTGGATATAATTGTCTCTTACCTACCATGTACACAGAACACATAACTGCTCTGGGGCCTGGGGGGCAGAGGGCCCTGCCCTAATCTTCTCCGGCTCCCTGACCCAGACTCAATGCATTTTCATGCAGCCGCCACTACGTGGAGCACAACGTAAGGAGATTTTTATAGCTTCTAAAGGGATCACTTGTTACTGTATTAATTCCTGTACTTTGTGACACTGTGTTCCTGGACTGCATATAAAACTCATGGTTATGTTCATATGCAGCAGTATTTTTTTTGCAGAAATGTACTACTGATAATGAGATATATGGATATTCTGGTACATGAGTCAGTGGCAAGAACTTCTGCAACAAATTACCCTCACGGACCTGTTATGCAGCTCATCTCGCTGTACAGAGGGTGCCATCTCTTCCTCCATACCAGGCACATCCTCACTTCCTTCTAATTTTTCCCTTGGTAGTGAAGGAGAGATTCATTTGGTAACAATAAGACGAGGAATACTGAATTAAACATCACACAATCCTTTCTTGAATGTAGACGATATCATTAATTCCAACTATTTTTACATAAAAGAATCCGCAGAAGGTCACAATGCCTCTTCTAAAAAATATGGCATGTTAAATTTTCTACAAAAACCCTAAAATAAATACGGTAACTAGGAGAAACCAGAGAATAACATTTCATTGCCATTGCATCCTTCCATACCCCTCATGATAAAGACAAAAGACCTACAAAAGACCTACAGAGCAAGGAAACCGTATCATTCATCCCTGTTATCCACATGAAGGTAGACATAAACATTAGTTGGGAGAGCTGTGATAAGGACGGACCGCTGAGCATGGATTCATCATAGATCTACAGCTCCGACAATAACTAATGGATCTGCTCACACTTTAGGGCTGGTGGGCTACACCGATTGTCCAAATTTACATCTTAATAAAGAATCCATTTCAGAATTATCGTAATCATGACAATAGGCTACTGGATTGATAAGGGCATATGCACATCTGGTATCCACATCAATGGGGAGGAAAGGGTTCTCGGCTGACCCCTCTTCAGCAAAGTCATGACCAGTGTCATGATCTGTAAAATGAATTTGTGGTGCTCTCACAAAAACTTGGCTTTTTTATAATTCCCATAGATCTCCATGCAGAGAGCTATAGATATTTAGTCTGCAAGTTGTTTGAGCCTCAATATCTGGTGGAAAATATCCAGTGGAGGGTGCACCTCAAATGTGACACACCACCTCATATATGGAATGAAATCTACATCATAGCTGGCGTGGATTTCCAGCATCATTTACACAGAATTGCATGGCCTTCCATGTCCCCTTTTTAGGAAAGTGGCAAACATGGCACCAAAAAATAAAAAGTCACAACTGACTTGTGCCAAAAATTGTGACTTTTTATGACTTGTATGCCCAAAAATGTCGTACATAGATGTACCCCAATACATCTGTGTATAGTGCCCAAATGACCACATGAGCTCGGGACTGTGTGTCTGACACTGTGATCTGTAGTACGGGGGCACCACAAGGTACAGTTCTTGCCCCATTTCTCTTCACACTGTACACTGCTGACTTTAGGCACAACTCATCTAGATGTTACTTACAGAAGTACTCCGATGACTCTGCTATAGTAGGCCTCATCACTGATGACGACGATAGGGAATACAGAGACTTAAACCGGGATTTTGTTGAATGGTGCCAGCAGAACCACCTCAGGATTAATGCTGGGAAGACCAAGGATATGGTGGTGGACTTTAGTAAATGGAGAAGTGCTCCGACCCCCGTGGAGATCCAAGGAACATGCATTAAGATAGTCAGGACCTATAAGTATTTGGGTGTGCTACTCAATAATAAATTAGACTGGGCTGATCACCTGGAGGCGCTGCACAGAAAGGACCACAGCAGACTTTACCTGCTCAGGAGACTGAGGGCCTTCGGAGTCCAGGGGCCACTTCTTAGGGCCTTCTTCAACTCTGTGGTTGCTTCAGCCATCTTTTTCGGTGTGGCCTGCTGGGGGAGCAGTATATCAACCATTTACAGAAATAGACTTGAAAGGCTGATCAGAAGGGCCAGCTCTGTCCTGGGGAGCCCCCTGGACCCAGTACAGGTGGTGGGTGACAGAAGGATACTATCAATGGTGACCTCCATGTGGGAGAACAAATCCCACCCCATGTATGGGACCCTGATGGGACTTGGCAGCACTGTAAGTGACCGTCTGCTTCACCCCAAGTGTGAGAAGGAGCGCTATCGCAAGTCCTTCCTTCCAACCGCGACCAGGCTGTATAATCTACATCAGACCAAGCGAAGATCACTCCGCACAGAAAACTAATGATTATGACTATGAAGTCCTCCTTCTTTCTTCTTCTGTTCCTTAGCTGCTATGGACTCCTAGTATATCTTCTCTTCTCAGCTTATGTGTGTCCTGTAATATATTACTGTGTATTATCCTGTATCTGTATTACTATGCTGCTGTAACATGCTGAAATTTCCCCACTGTGGGACTATTAAAGGATTATCTTATCTTATCTTAAGTATAAAACATAACACAGACATACTGGTAGGGATATGGCAATTCCTGGTCTCTCTCGACAGCAGTTAATGGCTCCAGTGGTGAGCCACCTCATTGGGAACTGGACCATTGGGAAGCATGGAAACGGGGGTGTCAAGGGATCAATGAGGTGAATTTAACTTTTTTGTTTTTATGCCATTCTGACAATGGACTACCCCTTTAGGAAGTGATGCAATTGTAGACCTTTGGACCATGGCCCTTGCCCTGATGGTCAATGCACCAGGTAGAAGCCCCATTAGGGCCTTATAATCACTGTCTAATACAAAGTATACTGGGAATGACTGCTAGGGTACAAAAATATAACATCATATAACAAAAATCTCATAGTGCCAACTCCATTTAAACCACGAGATTTCATCTTCAGGTGAACATTACGATGGAGGCTCCAACTGAGACTTCGATTCAGAGCGTAGCCTTAGCATGTTATTTATGAGACAACCACTTGTGTGATTCAGGACTTATTCACACAGACAGATCTAATGGCCATTAAAAACACAGACATACATATCCATTTATAACGACTGTTTTCCATGTGTTTTGCATACGTTCCATTCTTTTATGTTTTTGATGGCTGAGTGTCATCTGTTTTACAATCAGTTTTAACAGTCAGCGAAAACAATGGATGAATTGCATTGATCTTTCTTTTATTGCCCCAAACCACTTATCCATTTTTAATGGACGTAAAATGGATGTAAAGCTATTTTAATCTGTTAAATCCATTTAAATCCGTTAAAAATGGATCTGTTGATTTGTATTGGGTCTGTGAAGATGGCCAACAATAGAGCATGGTGATTTCCTTTGAAGGTCATAAAAAAACCCCCCAGACATGTGAATAAACATGTGAGCTTAAAATGGCCTTGTGAGAGTCAAATGGCTGCTTTTCACTGTCGTGTGAATAAGGCCTTAGAAAACTTATTTGCTAATTAACCATCATTGAGTTCTAATAGGAGAGAGGCATGGATGTAGTCAGAAATGGCTACAAAAGGAGTGGTAAATATAAAGTAGAGTCTTATACTACTCACTTCTGCTAAGGCTACTCTTAGGGCAGGTTTACATCTGCACCGGTCTCCGGGTTTAGCCAATCCAGCCGGTTTCTGTCTTCTGCCCCGCGAAACTGGACAGGAGACAAAAACCCAGCAGTCAGCTTTGAAATCCTTTCACTTGAGTTGGACCTGCATGTTTGACTTTGTGTTCGTCTAAAAAAAAAAAAACGGTTTCCCCGCGGACAGGCAGAAGACGTGTACGGGTGGTCACCTCTGCAAACCCATTCAAGTGAATGGGTTTGAAAGCTGACCACCGGGTTTCCTACTCCTGTCCAGTTTCGCGGGGAAAAAGATGGAAACCGACCGGATTGGCTAAACCGGAGGCCGGGTGCAGATGGGAACCCACCCTATGATTTGGCTCAGCAAACTGCAGCAAAATCTGCAACAAAAAAACAATGTGTGGCTTCAGCCCTAACCCTACTTTATCCACGAATGTCATACAAATGGGCCTGTGCACCTAAATCAGAACATCTCACCCCAAATCTTTTAGAAATAACCTCTAATATTTTTGTTATCTTACCAAGTGCAGTCGCTTTTACGGCGCGCTCCCTACGGTCAATTATTCACACAGTGATTAAGAAGAACAAACACGAAAATGGTGTTTCATGTATTTTCTGTGGGTTTTTATGGTAGACATTGGCTGGGGTCCATGGGACAGTATCTCTCACACTGCATGATGTTAATACATTCAGCAGGTTTCACTGAACTGAGAAGATAAACCCATTCCCCGTGTCCAAATTAGAATTCTGTCGGGATATATGGGGGGAGGGGGAGCCGTCACAGTCCTGACTGGCAGCCGCTCTTTACTGCTGTGCTAAACCATTACTAAAACAGTAGCATGTCTGAGCCCTACCTGCAACAGTTTAACCCTTCCCCATACAGCAGTGTCAACGCAATTGCTCCCTGCGGCAAGTCTGTAGCACAGCTTCTGGTAACAGTCTCAGCAGCTCGCCTGTGGGGACACTAATCATTACACCGCTCCATCACTCCATCACTGATGCTCCTTTACAAGAGACGTCAGGACTGACAACAATTCAGAACGGAAAAGGATTACTGAGAGAAAAGAATGAAAGACAGTCTCCAAAATGTCTTATTGTTACAGACACAGGACTGGGATTTTCTATAAGAAGAAAGGAATCTAAGAGGATATGTTACCCATCGCAACCAGTCAGGTGACCGCCATCATCTCCTGCAAAAGTGACAGCCAGATTCTGACACCTAAATAAGACCTGTTAGCACATTCCCTATTTCATGAGGATGTCGGTTCTTATTGTGCAACAAAATCCTGCTAAGGGCATGTTCACACTGTTCGAGTGTTCGAACGGGTTTCGAACCCCATTATAGTCTATGGGGAACATATACTCGTTAAGGGGGAAACCCAAATCCGTGTCTGGAGGGTCACCAAGTCCACTATGACACCCCAGGAAATGATACCAACACCCTGGAATGACACTGGGACAGCAGGGGAAGCATGTCTGGGGGCATAAAAGTCACTTTATTTCATGGAAATCCCTGTCAGTTTGCGATTTTCGCAAGCTAACTTTTCCCCATAGAAATGCATTGGCCAGTGCTGATTGGCCAGAGTACGGAACTCGACCAATCAGCGCTGGCTCTGCTGGAGGAGGCGGAGTCTAAGATCGCTCCACACCAGTCTCCATTCAGGTCCGACCTTAGACTCCGCCTCCTCCGGCAGAGCCAGCGCTGATTGGCCGAAGGCTGGCCAATGCATTCCTATGCGAATGCAGAGACTTAGCAGTGCTGAGTCAGTTCTGCTCAACTACACATCTGATGCACACTCGGCACTGCTACATCAGATGTAGCAATCTGATGTAGCAGAGCCGAGGGTGCACTAGAACCCCTGTGCAAACTCAGTTCACGCTAATAGAATGCATTGGCCAGCGCTGATTGGCCAATGCATTCTATTAGCCCGATGAAGTAGAGCTGAATGTGTGTGCTAAGCACACACATTCAGCTCTACTTCATCGGGCTAATAGAATGCATTGGCCAGCGCTGATTGGCCAGAGTACGGAACTCGACCAATCAGCGCTGGCTCTGCTGGAGGAGGCGGAGTCTAAGATCGCTCCACACCAGTCTCCATTCTGGTCCGACCTTAGACTCCGCCTCCTCCAGCAGAGCCAGCGCTGATTGGACGAATTCCGTACTCTGGCCAATCAGTGCTGGCCAATGCATTCTATTAGCTTGATGAAGCAGAGTGTGCACAAGGGTTCAAGCGCACCCTCGGCTCTGATGTAGCAGAGCCGAGGGTGCACTTGAACCCTTGTGCACCCTCGGCTCTGCTACATCAGAGCCGAGGGTGCGCTTGAACCCTTGTGCAGCCTCGGCTCTGCTACATCAGAGCCGAGGGTGCGCTTGAACCCTTGTGCACACTCTGCTTCATCAAGCTAATAGAATGCATTGGCCAGCGCTGATTGAAGCAGAGCTGAATCTGTGTGCTTAGCTCAACTACTCCACCGGTGTAGTTGAGCTAAACACACACATTCAGCACTGCTTCATCACGCCAATAGAATGCATTGGCCAGAGTACGGAATTCGGCCAATCAGCGCTGGCTCTGCTGGAGGAGGCGGAGTCTAAGGTCGGACCAGAATGGAGACTGGTGTGGAGTGATCTTAGACTCCGCCTCCTCCAGTAGAGCCAGCGCTGATTGGCCAAAGTACGGAATTCGGCCAATCAGCGCTGGCCAATGCATCCCTATGGGAAAAAGTTTATCTCACAAAAATCACAATTACACACCCGATAGAGCCCCAAAAAGTTATTTTTAATAACATTCCCCCCTAAATAAAGGTTATCCCTAGCTATCCCTGCCTGTACAGCTATCCCTGTCTCATAGTCACAAAGTTCACATTCTCATATGACCCGGATTTGAAATCCACTATTCGTCTAAAATGGAGGTCACCTGATTTCGGCAGCCAATGACTTTTTCCAATTTTTTTCAATGCCCCCGGTGTCGTAGTTCCTGTCCCACCTCCCCTGCGCTGTTATTGGTGCAAAAAAGGCGCCAGGGAAGGTGGGAGGGGAATCGAATTTTGGCGCACTTTACCACGCGGTGTTCGATTCGATTCGAACATGGCGAACACCCTGATATCCGATCGAACATGTGTTCGATAGAACACTGTTCGCTCATCTCTAGTTAAGACGTTTTCTTATGGCAGATTTTATCAGTTAGGAGAAAAAAGAAGTACCTGCCCTACGTTATGGCAAATACTACCTGAAATACCCATTGAACTGATTGAGTGCCAGAAAAAAATGCTGCAGAAAAGCTGAATTTTTTGTCGCAAAATTTGCTGTGGATTTTGTGACCCAAAACAGAAGCGAGAAGTATAAGCTGCTCCATTATATTTTTCATTCCTAGACAATGGCGGAAATGCAGCAAAATTTGCAAATCAAAATGCAGCTTTTCTGCAACATTAAGTTGACTTTAACCTCTTCCAAAAACACTTAAAAAAATACTTGACAAAGCTCGGTGTGAACATGCTGTCCAATCTGTAGGCAGCTTGTTATAGAGCAGGAGGAGATGAGCAGAATAATATAAGCGTTGATTATGAAGATAATCTGCTTCCCCTTAGTCATAACAGCAGCACAAGTGGGGTATTTCTGCCCCTGTGTGCTGGTAGGACAGATGGAATTTTTAATTAACAATTAAGTAATTACAGTTAGGCCCTATAACATAACAATAACATAACAATAACAATAGGGAGGGAAGCCTTGTGCTGCAGTTATGACTAAGGGAAAACAGATTATCTTCATAATCAACGCTTCCCTGTCGTCATACCAGGAACACAAGTGGGGAGATGTCAACCAGCTAGTTTTGACCGAGCACAAGTGCACAGGAGAACTATAGGGTTGCCCTACTACAGAGTAGGAAGGCAATGAGAGAGGAGAGGGCTGTAGCTTAAATAGCCCAACCCCAGGAAGGGGCGTGACCCGCTACCGCAAGATCCTGTAGAGAATTTTAAAGATCCCCCTTTTTTCCCTTTTCTCCTTCATCTCCCCCCTAAAGTGGCCGGATAGGGAAGGGGGGGGGTAAAGGGGGGCGCCGCTGGAAATTAGGGTCCATTCACACAGAGGAAAATGGTGAGGAATTTGGTGTGGAATTTCAGCGCTAAAAACCCCCCCCTCCCATTGACTTCAATGGGTTCCTTTTTCCGCTATATATTTTCCTCTGTGTGAATGGACCCTAAATAGTTTTGGTGCCTGATATACTAACACCAAAGGAATGGCGAGGGCAGAAGAAAAAATCCAACTGTGCCAGAATCGGCTCACCACCTACAACAAGCTGAATTTGTTGGAGGTGGTGAAAAGTTCTCTTTAAATTCCATCCAGAATTGGACATGCTGACGTCTCCACTGTTGTTCAGCCCAAAGATATCCTTTTTTCGTCAATTTTATTTAGCTGATCTCCAGTTCTCCAGACTAACAACTATTCTGAAAATTCTCAATGGAATTGTCTTTATATAGTGCAATGGCTTTGCGCTTACATTACCCAAGACCACCAGCTGAAATATTCATTACCCACTGGTTACAAGAATCAATTTGTTGGGCTTGCATTTCAATAGATCAGTAAAGTCCTCTAGGCCTAAAGCCTTATCCACAAGATTTGATGTCTCTCCTTGTGTCAGTGGAGTTTATACAGATGTACTATAGCAGTCTTTGTCTTGGATCTGATAGCACACTGAGGCGTGATAAGAAAGAGCAGACTGCTGAGAGCCGCTGAAAAATGTCAAGTTAAAGTTTACTGCAACTGGTTATTTAACTTAATTGTAGTGTTATACCTTGCTACCTCTGACCACTCCTTATTCTTTTCACTACACAGGATGATACTTTGCACAGATCTCAGAAGAGACTATATTTGGAAGTCAGTTTTGAGATCTGTGCAGGAGGTCCGTCCCTTGGGTTTCTAGTCGCTGAATCCCAATACGCTGTGCTGCTGTAAGGGTGAATTCACACTGAGTAAACGCTAGCTTATTCTGAACGTAAAACACTTTCAGAATAAGCGGCGTCTAAAGCAGCTCCATTCATTTCTATGGGAGCGGGGATACGAGCGCTCCCCATAGAAATGAATGGGCTGCTTCTTTCACTCCGTGCAGTCCCATTGAAGTGAATGGGAAGTGCCGGCGTATACGGCAAGCTCTGCTCATGCCGGAGCGTACACGCCGGCACTTCCCATTCACTTCAATGGGACTGCACGGAGTGAAAGAAGCAACCCATTCATTTCTATGGGGAGCACTCGTATCCCCGCTCCCATAGAAATGAATGGAGCTGCTTTAGACGCCGCTTATTCTGAACGTGTTTTACGTTCAGAATAAGCTAGCGTTTACTCAGTGTGCATGCACCCTAAGGCTGATTTCACACAAGCAGTTTTTGTTATACTTAACGCTAAGGGTGCATTCACACGGAGTAAAATGGAGTGTAATTTGGAGTGTAATTTTTACACGTGTAAAAAATTTACGCGCGTATTTTGGAGCGTTTTGTTACACGTGGCGTTTACGGAGCGGTTTTTTGGAGCGTTTACGGAGCGTGTTTTTCTACACGCGTAAACGCTCCAAAAAACATTCCGTAAACACCACATGTAAAAAAAACGCTCCAAAATACACGTGTACATTTTTTACACGTGTAAAAATTACACTCCAAATTACACTCCATTTTACTCCGTGTGAATGCACCCTAAAGCCACATATAGTGAATTGCAGCTAAAAAATCCTCAAAAACCGTAACAAAAATGCAGTGTAAAAAATTAGAGCAGGTAGTCAGTATTTTTGTGGACATCTCATCCATAGTAATAATGTCAAAGAATAAGATTTGGATGTAAATAAGGCTAGGTTCACACCTGCGCCCTGTCTCTGCTCAATACAAACCTAGCGTAACACGCTGCTGTGCCTAAGACCAGAAGCCCCACGTGGCATAAACTGAGCGGAAAAAACATAACGTTTTACAGTCACTGCAAGGTAAAAAATACGCGCAGTGGACATGCTGCAATTTCCAAAACTGTTGCGGTTTTGGAAGTCGCAACATGTCAATTATATCTACGGAAATGCTGGTGGTTTCCCTATAGGTATAAATGGAGCACAAGAGTTTCTGTGAAAAGTGCTGCAAGAACACTGCTATACACTGTATAGCATTCGGCCAATCAACGCTGGTTCTGAATCGAATATTTACTGCGAATAGATAGTGGTATTCGATCGAGTACGAATATTTTGAATACCATAGTATTCGATCGAATACGTTGCTACCCTGATTTTTCCCGCAGCACTGTTCTGGACCCCCCGAATGGAATACTGAACTCATTGACAAGCATTGAGCTTATAAAAGCACACAGACCCCATAGACTATAATGAGGTCCGTGTGTTTTCCACGCGGTGTCCGCACAGCACATGCGGAGAGAAGAGTACTTCATGAAATACTTTCCTCTCCACATTACTCGTGCGGACACTGCACGGAAAACACACGGACCCCATTATAGTCTATAGGGTCCGTGTGCTTTCATTGCTCACTGCTTGTCAATGTGTTTAGTATTCCATTCAGGGGGGTTCCCTTAAATATTATTTCCGTTTCACATATGGCTATTGTGAAGTCCACAGAGGTTAGAGCTGAACATAAGAAATCTTCCTATAACAATCAGACGTGTGTAAATAGCTCAGTATCTTACTTATTAAGCAGCCAGAAAACTTTGATAATTCGCCCCATGTTGTGTGTTAATTACATATCTACAGGAGCTCCGCATCATTGCTCGTGTAATGATACAGCAACCATGGGACGTGCTGCTCAGACCTTCTGGGCCATTGGTACGGGAATTCTCTAATCAACAGGTAATTAACAAATTAGATTTTATTTCACTGAGGAAAATGCTGAGGTTGTAACTTCCCTTAAAAACAAGGCTGTCAGCAGAAACAGAGATGACAGGAGCTGTGAACCCCTGGCTACTGGATTAATATGGAGCACTGGGGATAAGGGATAAATAAATGAAAGGTATTACTAGAAGGGTTAAAGGCATGACAAACATGTTTAAAGGGGACATGTCACTTGATGAAGAGAAACCCATGGCAGTATACATAACCTAAATTTAGAAGTAACCATCACCTTAAAGCAAACCTTCAATTATAAAGCCAGTTTTCATAAATGGTCCGACCTTAGACTCCGCCTCCTCACAGACGAGCCTTTGGCAAAACCAGGGTTGATTGGCCGAATGCTGTACAACTGGCCAATCAACACTGGTTAATTCATTCCTATGAGAAAAAGTAAGCTCCCTGGTAACAGCAAGCTGCCAGCTCTCTTGCGACTAGCAAGGACGAGCCTGCTGCAGAACCAGCGTTGATTTGTCGCATAATCGTCTTTGCTACTCGGGAGAGCTGGCAGCTTGCTGTTATGAGGGAGCTGACTTTTTCTCATAGGAATGCATTGACCAGAGCTGATTGGCCAGTGTAGAGCATTCAGCCAATCAACGCTGGTTCTGCCGGAGGTTCGTCTATGAGGAGGCCGAGTCTAAAGCAAACCTTCAATTATAAAGCCAGTTTTCATAAATGGTCCGACCTTAGACTCTGCCTCCTCACAGACGAGCCTCCGGCAGAACCAGCGTTGATTGGCCGAATGCTGAACACTGGTCAATCAACGCTGGTCTATTAATTCCTATGATAAAAAGTAAGCTCCATCATAACAGCAAGCTGCCTGCTCCTAGCAAGGACGAGCCTGCTGCAGAACCAGCGTTGATTTGCCGAATGCTATACACTGTATAGCATTCGGCCAATCAACGCTGGTTCTGAATCGAATATTTACTGCGAATAGCTAGTGGTATTCCATCGAGTACGAATATTTCGAATACCGTAGTATTTGATCGAATACCTACTCGATCGAATACTACTCGCTCATCTCTAATGTTGACCTCTGTGCTCCACAATATCATAATTTTAATGATGGTCGGCTTCATTCAGAGCTACTTTATGCAAGTAATTATGAGTGAGATTGAGAGAAGAACTCTCCTTAGGGCTGTGGTCACACTTGGCGTATGCACAGTGGGTTAGTTACTGCAATCTCTAAATCTCATCCACATGCTGTGAGAAAATCCGCAGCACAAAGCGACCTGTGCTGCTGTTATTCAACTCCTACAGGTATACTGCCACAAAAACCACCCGCGGGGCAGTATATCTGAATTATCGTATAATTGTAGGACCTATAAAAATAAAAGAAATAGAAATGATAAATGTCCCTGAAACCCCTCATTCTCAGGGCACCCCTCCTCCATGCTGCTATTTGTGTTAACCTGTTATTCCTCCTGGAAATGTATTGTGAAATTGACAAGATGTCGCCATTACAATCAATGTTGATGATACAGAGAAATGGAAAAAATCTCCATAAGGTTGGGGACACACCAGGTAGAAATGCTTCGGAAACTCTTGTGAAAAAAACACAGCAGCTTACATTCCTAGGCTGAGGCCCCACGTTGCAAATAAAAAAGCTTTTTTGTTGCAGATTTTGCTGGGGTTTTTTTGAGCCAAAGTCAGGAATGGATTGAGCAGAAGGTAGAAGTATAAGAACTTGCTATATTTTTTTCATTCCTTTTGTAGCCATTCTTGGCTTTGGCTCCAAAAACCGCTGCAAAATCTGCAACAAAAAAAGCTGCATTTCTGCAACGTGAGTCCTTATCCCTAGAAATAAATCTCAACACCATACTGCTAAAAAAAACCCCACACTGTACTAAGGCCCCGCATAGCAAGCCACAGTCAAAAAGTTTTGCAGAAAAGATCGTGGCGGAAACACATTACATTTTTTATGCAGTGTTTTTCACATGCCAGCGTTTCCTATGACTTTGAGGCGGATACGGCCTCAAAATCCTGAGCAAAAATCTGCATGTGAACTTACCCTTATAGTACCTGCAAAGTAGACTGGATTCTGTCTAATCCCATCCACACATTGCAGAAAAATTTTGCATTGGGAAAGTTGCGTATTCAAAAATGCATTCGAAAATCGCAGCATGTCAATTATACCTACGGAAACGCTGGTGTTTTCCACGTAAGTATAATAGGGGCAGAAATTCCACAAAGGAAAACTCTGCAATGAAAAATGCTGCAGACAAATCTGATGCTTTTTTTCCCGGAGCCTTGTTTGCCACGTTTCGCTACATGGGACCTTAGCCTAACAGCGTCCAAAAACTATCAAAAAGTTTCATCATAAATCCTGTGCATCCTCTTGACGCCATTGAATCAAAAACCATTTGAGCAAAGTCTATATATGATAACAAATTTACCACGGGCGGTGAGACTGCTGCCTTTAGGGCCAACACGAAAACACCACTTGTGACTATTTTAAGATATTTTTATGGCAAAAGTTTTGGCGAATTCCTCCAATGATGTTTTTTTACAACATTGGAACACGATTCCTCTTTCTCCAGTGTATAAAAAGAGAGACATTTGTCTGACATTTTTAATTTGTCATTAGTCACCCGCCCCTCCTCGCTGTCACAGGGAACTCATCTGTGGAAATGTTACACAGAACTAATACTGAAATTGGATTGGTGATTTTTTTTTCTTTGTGAGATGTGAGACATTTCCATAAATGTGTCATACATCTGATGTTCAGTAACCCCGGGAACACTTCATACATGAGTGCACTGAGTTATCATCATTCCATGTCTACCAAAGAAATAAATGTGACACTTAAAACTAGATAGGACTGATAAATGATACTGCCCAGCCATCACATCTAAGACTAGGTATGTCTGAAGGACCATGTAGTCCATCACCTCCCCCAAGAATATTCAGCGGTCACCACCCTGTTACAGAACACACTATAATGATAAATAACATACCTCTATCATGTATGTTACTTTTGTAGATTTGCAGAAAAACAACTTTGAAGTCTTATGCAAATGAGGCAGTTGGTGCACTGGGGGCGGATCTACAGCTCTGCGGGCCACTGCTCTTGCCATTAAGACCCCGATCATCTCCTTCCTACATCACCCCATGCAGTGAGAGTAGTGTGCAGAAGTTTTACGCAGATGTGCAAAAATGCTGCAAAGTTAGAGTTCTATCAATAATAGAAATGTTAATAGATTATTTTCGTCAATTAAGAATAGAAAGTGAATGAACAGAAAAGAAATCTAAGTCCCATCAATATTTGGTGTGACAAGTCCTGGAAGTGATGATCTCAACATTATCCAGTCTGTCTGAGATTATATGAACAGACAGAAGGATTTGAACAAGCCTAAATCTACAGAACATCTGGGCTTAGTTCTCCAAGATGTCTAGAACAACCTCTCTGCCGAGTTCCTTCAAAAACTGTCTGCAAGTGTACCTAGAGAAATTGATACTGTTTTGAAGGCAATATCAATAACTTATCCTAAGTAGAGACTGTCCGCAGTAGATTGTTAGGAGTCTAAGGGGGCGTTCACACTACCGTTGGTGTCCGATTGCAGTGTCCGTTACTACTGTCCGTTCAAGAATTTAGCAACGGACACCAGCTGTGTCCGTTATAATTTCCATTCATTTCAATGGGATTTCATCTGTTGTCAGTTTGTGTCCGTTTGTGTCCTTAAGGGTCCGTTAACAACCATGTCCGTTTTTTCAAGCGGACAGAGAAATCACACATGCAGGATTTTTTTGTCCGTTTGAAAAAACGGACAGAAAGTGTCCGTTTTTTATTTAACATTGAGGTCTATGGGCAACGGACATATAACGGACAGTAACTGATGGCCATCAGTTACAGTCCGTTATTTTCTGTCCGTTTATTTTCTGCACATGCTCAGAAAGCATAAACAGCAAGAAGAAAAAAACGGACAGTATAAAAAACGGACACTAACTGATGATAACTGATACTAATGTGTCCGTTTTTTTTAACTGATCCATTAAATGGATCAGTTAAAAAAACGGACACATTAACATCAGTTAGCATCAGTTAGTGTCCGTTAATGTCCGTTATGATAGGTGTCCGTTTTTTTTCTTTTAAACGGACACCTTCATAACGGACACCAACGGTAGTGTGAACGCCCCCTAACTCTTTCCAATTTGAAGGGGCTGCGGTCAGGGGAGTAATTTGAGTGGGTGCAGATGGTGCAGTCACATCAAGGCCCAGGAGCCTTAGGGGGCCCATAAGCACTGGCATCAGTATTGAGATTGCAACTTCCATAAGCCAAGGAGACCCACAGATGACCCTAACCACACTAAGGCTGATTAAACTCCTTAGCACCTGTATCCATCACTATTAAGGACTCACTATAGGGATGAGATAGGGGGCCCCGGACAAAAGATTGCACCGGGGCCCACAAGACTTTAGTTACACCACTGGCTGCTGTATCTAGTGAATGCTAGATTGTCTTTATGGTTTATAGTGGGACAAAGCTTCAATTCTCCATACAGAACTACTAAGTATATGGTGTTCTAAGTGGACAGAGCCCTGTAAACTATAACAGTCCATAGTGCTCAATGGAGCACCACGGCCTCTTCAAACACCTGATGTGTCAGGACTCAGGTCTGTGCTTTTCATGGACAGGACCTCACCCTGCTCATTTGCGCTTTTTACAAGTAGATCCAGGGTTTTATACTGACCATCAGATTGTAGTCAGGAAGAATTTTTTTTTCCCCTGACATGGGACAATTGGTATAAGCCTTGTAGTTTTTTTTTGCCTTCTTGTGGATCAATACTGTAGGGTTATAGGTTGGATTTAATGGACTGATGTCTTTATTCAACCTTATCTACTATGTAACTATGTAAGTTCACACGGCAGATTTTGGTCCGAAATTTGGCGCAGAGTCCGCGTCAAATTCCGGATTAAAATACTTCCTCCTGTTGAATTCAATGGGAGCTGGGCATTTCATTTTTCCGCGAGCGGATTTGTTCCACTTGCGCAAAAAAAGAAGCGATATGCCCTATCTTCCGCAGAGGAATCAGCCGCAGGAGACCGCTGCGCGTCACTCCCTCTGGACTAGGCCCATTCATTTGGGGCTAATCCGGAGTGGAATTCAACGTCTGGATGTCGGTGCACTGTATGCACTGCACCGGCATCCAGTCGCGGATAGCTGTATTTTGTATTTCTCAAATTCCGGGTCGATAGCCACCGTGTGAACTTAGCCTAAGTATTTCCTATATATTTCCTATTCCTGTTGAAGCTACTTTTGGTTTTGGCTCAACAAAATCTCTGCAAAATCTGCAGCAAGAAAAGCAGCTTTTCTGCAAGGCGGAGCCTCAGCCTTAGGCAGGTTGCACATGTGAATGAACGGCACACGGGTGACATTGCCCTTGTACCAACCATGCTTCCACAGCCCCATTCATTCAATGAATACGAGCCACAGAAGCAGGCCACAAAATCGGACAGAAATAGGACCTGTTCCATATTTTGCAGCCCAGACTGTTGACCCAATCTTGGGCCCGTGTAATTCATGGTCATGTGTACGGGCCCATAAAATGAATGGGTCATTGTGCTATCCAGGAAAAACCCGGATAGCACACTGATCTAGCAAATGATCGTGTGCAAGGGGCTTTACTCCAGATTTTGCCTTTACCAAGGACATGGCCTCAGATAGAGGTTCATTGTACAAAAGCAATTAGAAAAAAAAATATATTAGAAATTTGAGCAACTGATTGTTTTCTATTTTTTCTGGATGTAAAAGGCAATAAGATGTCTATTTGCAGGTACAGCTTGTGAAGTCGCCGCTCTCAGGGGTCTGTAATGAATAATGCTGTAGCCGGAATGAGTTTGGAAGTAAGAATAATTAAGAATGCACAGGAAAGGTAATTACTCATGAATTTTCTCTCCAGTAACCCAATGCGATGTAAGGAGATCTCAGCGAGATGCTAAGACCAGTTCTACAAATGAGAAGAAAACAAGCTGCGGCTGACAACGCTGTTGGTGAGATTTTTTTGTAGCCTATTCTGAACAATTCAGAACAATTGAAGTTACCTTCTGTATCAAAATGTAAAATCTGACTAAAAATCAAAAAGAAAACAAACATATAGAAGGATTTTTTTTAAAAAAAATGTAGATTGTGAGCCCCATATAGGGATCACAATGTACATTTTTTTTCCCTCATTTTTAAAGAGGACCTTTCATCAGATTGGGCACAGGCAGTTCTATATACTGCTGGAAAGCCGGCTTTCCTGATCTGTTCCCTGGGTAAATCGCTATCGGTCCCGGTACCGTAGCGCTTTACAGTCACAAGGGCGTTTCTGACAGTCTGACAGGGACGCCCTTCTGCACAGCAGCGCCTATCGCGATGTACTGTGGAGCGGGGAGGAACGCCCCCTCCACTCCTGATAATACTGGTCTATGGACGAGCACTGTGAGCAGAGGGAGGGGGTGTTCCTCACACTCTACAGCGCGATAGGCGCTGCTGGGCAGAAGGGCGTCCCTGGCTAAGTGTCAGAAACGCCCTTCTGACTGTAAAGTGCTACGGTACCGGGACCGATAGCTCTTTACCCAGGGCACAGATCGGGAAAGCCGATAGTGCGCTGAATTCAGTGCACTGTCGGCTTTCAAGCAGTATATAGAACTGCCTGTGCCCAATCTGATGAAAGGTCCTCTTTAAGTATGTCTTTTGTAGTATGGGAGGAAATCCACGCAAACACAGGGAGAACATACAAACTCCTTGCAGATGTTGTTCCTGGCAGGATTTGAATCCAGGACTCCAGCGCTGCAAGGCTACAGTGCTAACCACTGAGCCACTGTGTTGTCCCAAAATATAGAAGGATTTGAATGTTTATTTAAAGCGAATTTGTCACAATGAAACCCAGTTTGCAGGCAACATGTTGTAGATCAGGAGGCGCTGAGCAGACTGATATATAATATGGCAGGGAAAGAAATTAGTATAAATGATATTTTAGTCATTTAAATCTCTGCTCATTCTGGGCTTAGGAGTCAAGTGGGCAATACTAACCAATGACACAGCAAACTCTGTATTCACTCTGTGGGGAAGTTAGCTCGGTAGAAGCAGTCGTGCGGACCCAAACAGTCAAGACAGGGACACAAAATATGCAAACTGGTTTATTTAGAAAAAAAAACCTGAAAAATAAATAAACCTTGACTTCAAGCACAAAATGAGCAAAACAAAATACAGCCTTAACTTCAGGCAAAAACAAAATAAAAAACCTGCTCGTCTGAGCAACTAACTAAACAGAAATAGCCTAACTATACATGTGGCTAACTTCCAGCCACACGAACAAAACAGGTGCAATATTGTCTCACCGGACTCAGGGTTACAGGACAGAACCACACACCTCCTTTCACCCCATGGAACTGGCATGAACTGCAGGCTCTGCTGCCTTTTTCTGGCCCAGTAATGAGCCAAGGATCTACACCTTGGATGAGGTCTACTCCAGATCTGCCCTGGACCACACATATATCAGAGACCTGGGGCTGATATACCTGGACTCCAGCACTCTACTGTCACCTTCTCACAACTCTCATACCTGATAAAGACCAACCATTGGACTCCTAAGCTCAAAATTAGTAGATATCTAAATGAATGAATTACAAATTTTTCCCCTTTGAACTGTACAATAGCCTGCTCATGTCCTTCTGCTCAACTTTTGCTTTAAAGAGGTCATGTCGCAACTCTAGATCTGAAACCCCAATGACATACAAGCCCATGGGCACTATCGCCCTGGATATTTTGATGTTTTATCAAAATCTATTTGGCCATTCCAAAGATATAAGCCCTTTTATTGTAGTTATAAATTAGGCTATTCTAGCCAGGTGGACAGGAACTCTAGTGTAACACTAGTTTTTCTGTCTATCTGCTGTATGTCATGCAGTGTTACCACACTTTTGGTTATTAGACCATAATCTGCATTAATAATAACAGGACTTATATCTTTGGAGTGACTGTATGGATCTGGATATACAAAACTCCTCAGGGTGACAGCGTCTATCAGATGATGTGTGTCATTGGCTTTCCAGACCTGGTGACAAGTCCTGGTTAAGTAGCAAACACAAATAATACAGTAATAGCCTAAGTACTTTAAGCATTATGCACACAGCAGTGCTCCGTACAAAGGCCCGGAATATATAGCATGTGTAGTGGCAGTGACTTTAAATGAATTAACATACATTTAGGCGCTGTATTAACTGTGCGACTATATTTACAGTCATGTGCATGAGCCTTATGTATCACTATTAAAATAAGAATTGTCCCTATCCATATGCTCTAATGTGGACACATTTATGTCATAGAGGCTCCCCTAGCGACCCAGAATAAAGCAGACTGTACTGTATAAACGGTACATGGCCAGCTATTCATTTGAGTGGTGGCCATATATTGCTGATATTTGTATTCATATGGTCAGATTTCTCTTTCACTGTCTGCTACGAGTCCTATGATGCCTCAGCACAGGATCACATTGGCAGCTATGAACAGTACCATCTCTGCCTGCTGGGAGACAGTTTAATTTTTTTCATTATATTTTCCTAAATAATCTAAGAAACCATAAGTATATATTGAGGGAGGCTGAACTGTCATCTTCTTCATTATATTGGTGTGACAGGAGCCTGTCTATTCATCAGCAT
Source organism: Leptodactylus fuscus (assembly GCF_031893055.1). NCBI lineage: Eukaryota > Metazoa > Chordata > Amphibia > Anura > Leptodactylidae > Leptodactylus > Leptodactylus fuscus. The sequence continues at coordinate 227,666,414 of NC_134266.1, forward strand.
GAGCTGTGATCGGAGTTTGTGCTTTCAGGTCTGGAGTCTATGTGGAACAATCCATGCGGCTTGATCATACAGCAGTTCTGAATGAGATCCAATGGGAAAGAAGGTACCCATGAATTTTTTTTAGATATAAAGTAATAACAAAATATGATAATACTGCTGGAATTTTATATAATATAAAAATATTAGAGTAGTTTTGCTTTAACTTGAGGTAAATGTTTTGCATTGCCGCGGAGTGCACTTTGCAAAATTGCGTTAACTCAAGCCTATTGGTAAGTTTTTATGCATGAACTGCACGTTCCAGGTCCTTCTACTGCATATCTAGTGAGTTCATATCAGGACTTGGCGTAAACTAATCTTAAGCTATAATTTTATTTCTCATCAGCCATTCAGAAGTGGATTTGCTTTTGTGTTTTGGATCATTGTCTCGCTGCATAATCTAATTAGGCCTCAGTTTCAGCTTCAAGACAGATGACTGCACATCCTCCTTAAGAATTCCCTTGTACGACGCACGATTCACGATTCCTCCAATAGCTGCATGTTGCCTCCATCCTGAGGCAAGAAAACATCAACATGACAACACGCCAGCATCATGTTTAAAAGCTTGTATAGTGTTTTTACTATAGGATGCTCTACTTGTTCTATGACAGATATAATTGGAATGGAAACCTGCAGTATTTTATGTGTTCTGAGTGATGTGTGACTGTGCTGTAACTGTGGTAGATAAGCCAGAACTATCAAGATTTACCACAGTCCCAAGTTGTAGGTAGTGCTCATACGCATAACAGTAATGTAGGCTGAACCCGCTTTCATGGGTGGGATCGGCTGAGTATGTTATATGTATGTAATATACAGGCTAATCCCCGACAAATTATGTCAGGCAAAAGAAGAGTCAGGCATAATGAATTTCAACATGCCCAATGCTTTCTCCTCAAGGGAGAAAACCCCCCACTAATGTTGTCTAGCAGCAACATGTTATCCACTCCCCATTATAGAGAACCTTTCACTACCTCGACCTACTCCAACTTTTTACATTTTTCAATAGATGCTCCACTGATTCTGGTACATTTGTAATTTTTTCTCTAGCCCTCACCATTCCAGAACAATCATTGCTGTTAGTTTCTGCACAGTTTTGCTCTATACTGTCAGGTGGGCGGTCTTTATCTGCCTGCTTAAGTCTGGCACTTCCCACCTGACAGTGGAGAGTAAAATAAGCATGTTGGGTGCTCAAATGAACAGCAGGATCTAGATACAAAATTCCAAATGCACCAAAAATAGTGGAGTGCCACAAATTGAAGATTCCAAAGACTTTGAATTAATGGTATAAGTGAAAGGTCCTCATGGAAGTCTATGGAGGAGTCAGGAAAAATAAGCATTTGGCTGCCGGCTATTCAAGGTGTACGGGCACCTTAAGAATGGCCTTGTGGCAATCTTTAGATACTTTAGCTTTATCAATCAATATTCATTCAGCCATTGTGACTGAATAAGAGGGGGGGGGGATTTATTTATTTACATGGCTAATACGGAAGCTAAATAACTTTGTTACTTAAGAGCAGTGATAATTCAGAACTTCTGAGTAATAAATGTAATATTATATAGATCATGGACCTTCGCAGGAAACAAATATGAGCAAGATGGCTAGACCAAAATAATATGCACTGCATTTGCCAAAATTACATGTCGGAAGGCAAGGGCTTCACAGCTGGCACACTTATCAAATACAGGTCCGCCATGGATCAACTGTTTAATATGGCACTGGTGTCCTCAAAATGCTATTTCCACTTCATAGGGAATGTGACATCACATTCTGTGCGACACATGATCTGTTGGCAGCTCAGTCCCTTTCAAGAGAACGGGGCTGAGCTACAATGGAAAGCATGTGTTGTACAGTCTGTGTTTCAGTCTATTATAAGGCTTACTTGCCAGACTGAAAGTTGCAGGATTAAGTACTTTTTAAAATATAGATAATGCCATGGAAAATGTAAAAGAAATTTCAAAAATTTGTAACGAAATACATTTAGAAAGAATCTATCACCTTTCCAAAGCATATTCAACTCCCACCACTGTCTCACAGAGCACTATACCTCTGTTATGTGTGTCACTTTTGTAGCCTTGGAGAAAAAGTACTTGGAAGTCTTATGCAAATGAGGCAATCGGTGCAAACTTTCACCCCAGGAGCACTGCTCTTGCTGCTAAGGTAGGATGGAAGAATCAACTCCCACTGCAAGGGACGGTGCAGGCAGTAAGTGGTAGTGGTCTGAGCCACAAGAGCAGTGCCCCGGGCGGCTGAAGACTTGCCCCCAGTTCACCAACTTCCTCATTTGCATATGACTTCATAGTTGGTTTAAGGCATTGTTAATAGAGATGAGCGAACAGTGTTCTATCGAACACATGTTCGATCGGATATCAGGGTGTTCGCCATGTTCGAATCGAATCGAACACCACGTGGTAAAGTGCGCCAAAATTCGATTCCCCTCCCACCTTCCCTGGCGCCTTTTTTGCACCAATAACAGCGCAGGGGAGGTGGGACAGGAACTACGACACTGGGGGCATTGAAAAAAATTGGAAAAAGTCATTGGCTGCCGAAATCAGGTGACCTCCATTTTAGACGAATAGTGGATTTCAAATCCGGGTCATATGAGAATGTGAACTTTGTGACTATGAGACAGGGATAGCTGTACAGGCAGGGATAGCTAGGGATAACCTTTATTTAGGGGGGAATGTTATTAAAAATAACTTTTTGGGGCTCTATCGGGTGTGTAATTGTGATTTTTGTGAGATAAACTTTTTCCCATAGGGATGCATTGGCCAGCGCTGATTGGCCGAATTCCGTACTCTGGCCAATCAGTGCTGGCCAATGCACTCTATTAGCTTGATGAAGCAGAGTGTGCACAAGGGTTCAAGCGCACCCTCGGCTCTGATGTAGCAGAGCCGAGGCTGCACAAGGGTTCAAGCGCACCCTCGGCTCTGATGTAGGAGAGCCGAGGGTGCACTTGAACCCTTGTGCACCCTCAGCTCTGCTACATCAGAGCCGAGGGTGCGCTTGAACCCTTGTGCACACTCTGCTTCATCAAGCTAATAGAATGCATTGGCCAGCGCTGATTGGCCAATGTATTCTATTAGCCTGATGAAGTAGAGCTGAATGTGTGTGCTAAGCACACACATTCAGCTCTACTTCATCGGGCTAATAGAATGCATTGGCCAGCGCTGATTGGCCAGAGTACGGAACTCGACCAATCAGCGCTGGCTCTGCTGGAGGAGGCGGAGTCTAAGATCGCTCCACACCAGTCTCCATTCAGGTCCGACCTTAGACTCCGCCTCCTCCGGCAGAGCCAGCGCTGATTGGCCGAAGGCTGGCCAATGCATTCCTATGCGAATGCAGAGACTTAGCAGTGCTGAGTCAGTTTTGCTCAACTACACATCTGATGCACACTCGGCACTGCTACATCAGATGTAGCAATCTGATGTAGCAGAGCCGAGGGTGCACTAGAACCCCTGTGCAAACTCAGTTCACGCTAATACAATGCATTGGCCAGCGCTGATTGGCCAATGCATTCTATTAGCCCGATGAAGTAGAGCTGAATGTGTGTGCTAAGCACACACATTCAGCACTGCTTCATCACGCCAATACAATGCATTAGCCAGTGCTGATTGGCCAGAGTACGGAATTCGGCCAATCAGCGCTGGCTCTGCTGGAGGAGGCGGAGTCTAAGGTCGGATCTGAATGGAGACTGGTGTGGAGCGATCTTAGACTCCGCCTCCTCCAGCAGAGCCAGCGCTGATTGGTCGAGTTCCGTACTCTGGCCAATCAGCGCTGGCCAATGCATTCTATTAGCCCGATGAAGTAGAGCTGAATGTGTGTGCTTAGCACACACATTCAGCTCTACTTCATCAGGCTAATAGAATACATTGGCCAATCAGCGCTGGCCAATGAATTCTATTAGCTTGATGAAGCAGAGTGTGCACAAGGGTTCAAGCGCACCCTCGGCTCTGATGTAGCAGAGCCGAGGCTGCACAAGGGTTCAAGTGCACCCTCGGCTCTCCTACATCAGAGCCGAGGGTGCGCTTGAACCCTTGTGCAGCCTCGGCTCTGCTACATCAGAGCCGAGGGTGCGCTTGAACCCTTGTGCACACTCTGCTTCATCAAGCTAATAGAATGCATTGGCCAGCACTGATTGGCCAGAGTACGGAATTCGGCCAATCAGCGCTGGCCAATGCATTCTATTAGCCCGATGAAGTAGAGCTGAATGTGTGTGCTTAGCACACACATTCAGCTCTACTTCATCAGGCTAATAGAATACATTGGCCAATCAGCGCTGGCCAATGCATTCTATTAGCTTGATGAAGCAGAGTGTGCACAAGGGTTCAAGCGCACCCTCGGCTCTGATGTAGCAGAGCCGAGGCTGCACAAGGGTTCAAGTGCACCCTCGGCTCTCCTACATCAGAGCCGAGGGTGCGCTTGAACCCTTGTGCAGCCTCGGCTCTGCTACATCAGAGCCGAGGGTGCGCTTGAACCCTTGTGCACACTCTGCTTCATCAAGCTAATAGAATGCATTGGCCAGCACTGATTGGCCAGAGTACGGAATTCGGCCAATCAGCGCTGGCCAATGCATTCTATTAGCCCGATGAAGTAGAGCTGAATGTGTGTGCTAAGCACACACATTCAGCACTGCTTCATCACGCCAATACAATGCATTAGCCAGTGCTGATTGGCCAGAGTACGGAATTCGGCCAATCAGCGCTGGCTCTGCTGGAGGAGGCGGAGTCTAAGATCGCTCCACACCAGTCTCCATTCAGGTCCGACCTTAGACTCCGCCTCCTCCAGCAGAGCCAGCGCTGATTGGCCGAATTCCGTACTCTGGCCAATCAGCACTGGCTAATGCATTGTATTGGCTTGATGAAGCAGTGCTGAATGTGTGTGCTTAGCACACACATTCAGCTCTACTTCATCGGGCTAATAGAATGCATTGGCCAGCGCTGATTGGCCGAATTCCGTACTCTGGCCAATCAGCACTGGCTAATGCATTGTATTGGCTTGATGAAGCAGTGCTGAATGTGTGTGCTTAGCACACACATTCAGCTCTACTTCATCGGGCTAATAGAATGCATTGGCCAATCAGCGCTGGCCAATGCATTCTATTAGCGTGAACTGAGTTTGCACAGGGGTTCTAGTGCACCCTCGGCTCTGCTACATCAGATTGCTACATCTGATGTAGCAGTGCCGAGTGTGCATCAGATGTGTAGTTGAGCAAAACTGACTCAGCACTGCTAAGTCTGCATTCGCATAGGAATGCATTGGCCAGCCTTCGGCCAATCAGCGCTGGCTCTGCCGGAGGAGGCGGAGTCTAAGGTCGGACCTGAATGGAGACTGGTGTGGAGCTATCTTAGACTCCGCCTCCTCCAGCAGAGCCAGCGCTGATTGGTCGAGTTCCGTACTCTGGCCAATCAGCACTGGCCAATGCATTTCTATGGGGAAAAGTTAGCTTGCGAAAATCGCAAACTGACAGGGATTTCCATGAAATAAAGTGACTTTTATGCGCCCAGACATGCTTCCGCTGCTGTCCCAGTGTCATTCCAGGGTGTTGGTATCATTTCCTGGGGTGTCATAGTGGACTTGGTGACCCTCCAGACACGAATTTGGGTTTCCCCCTTAACGAGTTTATGTTCCCCATAGACTATAATGGGGTTCGAAACCCATTCGAACACTCGAACAGTGAGCGGCTGTTCGAATCGAATTTCGAACCTCGAACATTTTAGTGTTCGCTCATCTCTAATTGTTAACACTATACATGGATGGAATAACAAATGCTACTAAAATTTTATGCACAAATTCAAGCATATTGGCTTATTTGAGGACTGAAGAGAGAGTTCCCATCACTGGCTTCTAATGACAGATGACAACCCTAACTGCTTAATTCTTGAGGTCACAGGGTGCATGGTGCTCTGTGGAACACCCTCTTGTTTCTCCATGCTGTTTGGAAACATTTCTTTGTTACAGTAAAGACATAAATTCCTGGGGGCTGTGTTCTCACCGGCAACATATCAGTATCACACTGCGTGACAACCAGTTAAATGGGGAGTCTCAATTGTTCCCTGACCAAATGGCAGGTGTTAAAAGGGTTGACACCTTGCAAGCTTCATCCTTTTTCCTCATAAGAGACAAACCAATTTTTGCAGAAGACAATTCCTTTTCCCTGTTGGAACACATTTACGTTCAGTGTGTGAGTTGGTGTTGAAAGTCATTGTTTTTTATGGTATTTAAAGGGGTTGTCCACTTTCAGACTAATATTAAGAGACAAATGTTATTGTATGTAAAATGAAAGTTAGATCATTTTGTAATATACTTTCTGTATTAATTCCTCACAGTTTTTTTTTTTTTTTTCCAGTGGATAAAAATCAGTCCATGGTCATGTGATATACAGTCCATGGTCATGTGATATACAGTCCATGGTCATGTGATATACAGTCCATGGTCATGTGATGATCACACAGGTGACAGCTCGTTATAGTCACAGCTCAGTAATCAGACATCTGTTTTGTAATAAGCTGTGCACTTGACCATCACATAACCATGGACCGTATATCACATGACTATGGACTGTCCATCACATGACCATGGACTGTACATCACATGACCATGGACTGTGTATCACATGACTAAGGACTGTCCGTCACATGACCATGGACTGGAAGTAAACAGTGAAAACATGGATGGAAAGCAGAGATGTAGAAAAATGTGAGGAATTGATACAGAAGATATATTGGAAATTTGTAGAACTCTTCATTATACAAACAATAACATCTGTCCCTTAATATTGGTCTGAAAGTGGACAACCCCTTTAAGATGAATGGCTAGTGAATGATACCATGCAGCATAACAATCAGATCACAAATTGCTGAGAACACTATAAAGAGAACCGAGAACTATGCCATTAGGTATTTCCTATACCAGTGGTATCAGACATGGACAAAGAGTGACCACCATACCATGAGGTATAGGAGTACATATTTTTAAGGCCCGATATTGACTATCTGGATATGGACTTTAATGGTCAGCCTAACCAAGACCAACATATAGTATTTTCTCATAAGTATAAAATTACCTACTGGCACATAGAGGCCAAACATGAGCAGCACATTGTATCCTGTACATCTGGTGTACAATATTCTAGTTCCCAAAACCTACAAGACACTATTAGTTCCTGACATTACATATATTATATACTGCAAATCTATATGCAAGTTAGTAAATATCAGCCTGTAATAACTGTATGGTTTACAGGAAAATGATGTCATATTGTAAGTGATCAGAACACTATATATACTTCTAGAATATATAAAAATACATATTTAGTTAAAAACTAGTAAGCGACCATGGAAATGAGAGACTGCGGTGAATTGCACTGTACAAAGAGCGCATAGGGTTAAGGGAGAATTGGAGAAGAGAGAGCTGTAGCAGCGTATACTCCTAGTGATTACCCAGACAACCCCTGTCCGAGCAAACGTGAGAAGCACAGAGAGGACGCAATTAGTATAAGACTGATAAATCCTAGATTTAGATCACACAGCTCGTCTCTGAGACACACACAGAATGCACCATTATCTTCCTAGTGCCACACGCACAGAGGCACACATACACACTCACAGGCCTCCCTAACCCCACAGCAAAGTTATTTGTATTTGGACTGGATTTGATGCATGGCCTCAATTTCCTCAGTCACACCTGCAGGCGGGAACTGTATCAGCTCCGAGCTGATTGGGAGAAATTAACAGTCATCCATCAAAAGAGACAGCCACACAATAAAAGAGACATGCAGATACTGACCGAGACTGCTGAATGAATAAACTAAGCCAAACCTTATGGTATATGGCTATCAAATGGAGTCTTTAAAGTTTAAATCACATTTTTTTTATTGTGTCATGGGTGATTGAGGGACATTTGTGTAATATACTTAATTAACCTATCTAACTTTCTTTTAATTGAGAACAGGCTCTAAAATTCTCCCTAACAACCTGATCTGTTACTAAGGACGATCCATATACATTTGGAGCATTTTCTTCACTTCAAATGGCTGTATGTCAGGTTTTATACAACCCATTTTCATCTTTTATATGTTGCCAAGACTGCAGATCAACCTATATAACCTGAGATATCACTAGTTAAAAACACAGTTGGGAATTTGAGCTTTACTGTATACAAAGTAGCTCATGTTGCATGTAAAATCCTATTCCCAACTGAGTTTTTAACTAGTGATATCTTGTTTTTCTTATAGGGGTGTATCTTAGCTTTCATTTGTCACCAGGAACATTTTTCTAAGTTGTATAAAACTGGAGATACAGCCACTTAAAAAGATCACACCCCTTTGGCAAATGCAACATTTCTACATAATGCATTGAGTATAGGAATTCAGAGCAGCCCCTATATGGCAATGTTTAGAACATTGCTAGCCTGTTTTCAATTCAAAGGAAGTTAGATGGGTTAACGTATATTACAAAAATGTTCACCAAACACTTCCTGACATATAACAAAAGTAAAAAGAGTTACTTTAAACATATGATTATAATGTGCTATCACTTTAGATATAGACTTTAGCTAATATATTCCACACCTATTGTATGCACATAAAGGTCTCAGGAAGTTCAAAGAATTTTGGACTTCAACCCCAGACGGAGAAGGTTGCATACAGGAAGCCACAGATTGTGTTCAAATTATGAGCCACTGAAAACAGACTTTACCTTTAAGATGGACATATACTGGACATGAGATAGCTAGCGTCCAACACCAGTTTCCTCCAAATCACCATAAACATGCATGCTTGGTTTGGTCTGTTTATTTCAATGGGGAGAATACAACTAGAAAACAATTGACACAAACAAAGGGTTCTTGGATATTGCACTACAACATGTCGGATCCGTCTTTAAGGCTAAGTAAAGCCCCACAGGACATCACGCAGCCAAAAAGCACTGTGGGACAAACCGTGACGGCAATGCATCGCTGTTCTTCCCGCAGTGCTTTAGACAGAACGTTTGCAGAGTTTTCCTCTGCAGACTTTCTGTTACAATGATACCTATGGGAGAAACCACCATCATTCTCGTAGGTATAATTGACATGCTGCGATTTCCAAAACCGGGCCAGTTTTAGAAATCGTGCTGTGTCCACACCGCGGTTTAGGTATGGGATTTGCTAGAAACCCATCCACTTGCCCTTACTGTAAAACACTGTGACTTTTCCCGTGGTGTTTCCGCCACCGGTAAATAACGGCATTTCCGGCCCATGAGGCCTCGGCCTTACACTTTGGCCTTTGAGAACCAGGCACCTACCCATAATGAGGCCCCCTGATTTTGGGTCAATATTGCTAAAATCAGGGGGTCTGGCTGACTTTTATATAATGTACTGTATATGTCCGGGGAGATGTGGAAGTATTCTTTAAAAATTCTAGTAAGAACTCAGAATATTAAAGCTAGAACTACAATGGTGAAAGGAAAAAAAAAATAGGGTTAACAAGGGGACCGTGAAAGAACAAACTGCAAGCACACACTCAGTGATTCAGCTTTTTCTCTAAGACTTCAAAGCAACTTTTGATCTATGAGTATTGTGCAACCGTATAGTTAGAAGACAGCCCCGTATCAGAAGCATCCATACAAAAACCATTCAGTAGCACAGTCTATACAAGGACTAGCTCTCATGACATCTCTTTCAGTAAATTATTCTATTCCCCATAATGCAACAGCTCTGAACTCTACATTGTACCATTCCTGTTATTACTACTAGAAATGTATGAATAAATAGACCAGTTGTGGGCATATCCTAGTAAACTCTAACCAATCAGTGCTAGCAGAGTTAGATTCTGTAGGGCCACACCCATTTGACAAAATAAATGGTTACACCCAGTTGTCAACTTATTTATTTTTTTAAAGTCTCATACTGAGTAACAGTACCTTTCAGAATTATGAGATAAATATATACAGAATTTAAAAGGGTTTTCTAGGATTTTCATATTGATGACCTCTCTGTAGGATAGGTCAATATGAGATTGGTCCAAAAACAACCACCGACATCTTAAACCAGGTATTGGACCCCACCGATCACATGCTGATGGCCTGTCCTAAGGATAAGTCATCTATAACAGTGTTCTGGGAAAACCTCATCAATAGTGTGTACAAGCATTTACTAAAAGACACTGGTTACGAGTGGTAACAGGCCCTACCGGTGAAATGGGGTCCGCAGCAATACCATATACAAGTCTGGCATTGTTTTTGGAAAAAATAAACCCCTTTTAAGTAATCTCTGTGTGACTACAATAGTGGTATCTAGGGTTGAACGATCGGGATCGGAAAAGATCGGATTACGATCGGCGATCGAGTAAATTTCACGATCGCGATCGGAATTACGATCCCGATCTTTTCCAGTGGGATCAAGGTAGGAGGTTATCTCAAGATCGGCTCAACCCCAAAAGTGACTTTTCCCATAGAGAAGCATTAACTAGGGTTGAGCGATCGGGATCGGAAAAGATCGGATTCCGATCGTCGATTGAGCAAATTTCAAAATCGCGATCGGCTGGAAATTGATCGGAAAACGGATTTAAAATCGATCCTGATATCCCAAGATCGTCTCAACCCTAAGTGCAGTAGTTGATACAGTTGTACCCAGCGCCGCACCTCCCATGAGGCGACCTGAAGCGACCGCTTCAGGCGGCGCTATGCCAGGGCCCCAGGGAGGGCATTTTTGCTTACCTAAGCCAGTCCAGGACAAGCTGTCCTGGACTGGCTTAGCACCAAGTGGTGGATTGGGGAGGCCGCTGGAGCAGCGCTGCTCCAGCGGCCTCCCCTCACGCTCAGGCAGAGAGCAGGTCCTCTCCCTGCCTGCTCTCTGCCTGCTAATGCCGCTCTGCCACGCCCCTTCGCTCCACCCCTCCCCCTTCACTTCACCCCGCCCCCTTCACTTCACCCCGCCCCCTTCGCTCCGCCCCCTCCTCCGGGGGGGGGGAGGGCGGCTTTCTGTCGTCCGCCTCGGGCGGCGGCAAAGGTAGGTTCACCCCTGGTTGTACCTCAACGTTTCGTTGCACCTGGGCCTGAAGTGGGCCGAAAGGTCCATTTAGCCCATCTGAGTAGACCATTCCTATAAATAACATGTGCTGGGAGTTCTGCAGATTTTGCATTGAGTCACAAAAACGTTAAGGTACGCCTCTGATAATGACAGACTGAAATCTAAAGTAAAACAAAGTCACTGAGTGAAGGTACACGACAGCATAACAAATGTATACAGATTTAGAAATACAATAAATATCATTAAAATACAGGAACCCAGGACTCGGGGATGAGGAATTACAGCAGTCTCTATGTGATTTATGAGTGAAAAATTACTGCTTTGTGTGCAAATTTCCGGGTGAGCAATCATTGTTGTGTCCTCATATTTTATGGGGGAGGAATTATTAGTCTGAGTTGATGGCTGTCACGGGTAGAACTACCTTGTATAAATAAGGGATCGGATCAAGATTATTATTTGTTGTATAGGAGACATGGAATAATCGCTCACCATTAACACCCAATGGGACTCTTGTGCTGAATCATTAACAGTCACTGTGAAAGGAATTTCTGAACAATGGTGAACTCATCAGATTTACGAAGAGCGCCATGTGATATATTATTTTCTGTAATGTATGACTACACAGCTCATTAGTGTGTCCGACATACTGGCGTGCTGCTGCCATGTTAAAAGGGTTATCCAACTTATAAAAAATGTAAGATCAGCTGCAGATGGCATACAATACAGAATAATCAGTATTCTCCTCTCCGGTCCCCAAGTGCTGGCTCTATGGCAGGCCTCCTGGTCATCTTTTATATAACCTAATCCCTTTAACTATACTGCTTAAAGGGATTCTACCATTAAAACCCTTTTTACTGTGGCTAACACGTCAGATAAGCCTTTAGATAGGCTATTCGTCTCCTACCTTTAGATGGGATCTCCGCCGCGCCGTTCCTTAGTAATACTGGTTTTTACCGATATGTAAATTAGTTCTTTGGCAGCGATGGGGGCGGGCCCCAGCACTGAAGATGCGATGAGGGTGTCCCCACCGTTGCCCGAGAACAGGATCCTGCGCCGCCTCTATCTTCTGCTGGATCCTCCCCTTCTTTCTTCGTCTTTCTTCGGCGGCTTCACCTCTGTCGGCTCTGACACTAGTAGAGCCGAATGCGCATACGCGGCCATAGTTCCGAGGCTGCCATTGCATGTATGCGCATTTGGCTCTACTAGTGTCAGAGCCGACAGAGGTGAAGCCGCCAAAGAAAGAAGGGGAGGATCCAGCAGAAGATAGAGGCGGCGCAGGATCCTGTTCTCGGGCAGCGGTGGGGACTCCCTCATCGCATCTTCAGCGCTGGGGCCCGCCCCCATTGCTGCCAGAGAACTAATTTACATACCGGTAAAAACCGGTATTACTAAGGAACGGCGTCTAAAGGTAGGAGACGAATAGCCTTTCTAAAGGCTATTCCGACTAGTTAGCCACAGAATAAAGATTTTTTAATGGTAGAATCCCTTTAAGAGGTGTCTGGTTTAATGCACAATAAGCTGAGACCCAACCCCGCATTTCGGTAGTGAGAACCTGTACACAATTTCTCTTTCCATATGATTTATATTCTTAGCAAACAAGAGGCTTAGGTAGTACTTTAAAGACGGTTATAAACATTCACTGAATGTTGGCCAAACCCACCGATTTTGGCAGGATCAGTCAACCATCCAATACAGTGGCATGCAAAAGTATAGACACCCCTGGTCAAAATGACTGTTATAGTGAACAGTTAAGCAAGATGATGATAAAATCATCTTTAAAAATTATGTTTCAGTACAATTTCAGAGTGAAAAAGGGAAAGGAGTGCCTTGCAAAAGTTTGGGAACCCTTGTAGATTTTGTTTTCTCAGATAACTTTGACCAAGGTCTCATACCTTAATTATCCAGTTAGGGTTATGGCTTGTTCACTATCATCATTGGGAAAGGCCAAGTGATTCAAATTATACAGCTTTATACGTACACAAGCCTACTCTAATCTTGTGCCAAAAAACTCTGAAAATGAAAATGGTGAAGGCCACAAAGCAGGAGAAGGCTATAAGAAGATAGCAAAGCATTTCTAAGTCACCCTTTCCTCAATTCCAAATGTAATTAAGAGATGACAGTTACCAGGAACAGCGGAGGTCAAGATAAGTTCTGGAAGATCAAGAAAAATTTCAGAAACATCTGATTGTAGGATTGTGAGAGTGGAAATCAGAACCCTGCTTGACTGCAAAAGACCTTCAGGAAGATTTAAGAGACTGAAGTTGTGGTACATTGTTCTACTGTTCAGTAATGCCTGAACAAATATGGCCTTCATGGAAGAGTGATCAGAAGAAAACCTCCTGCATCCTCACCATAAAATTCAGCATCAGAAGTTTGCAAAAGAACATCTAAACAAGCCTGATGCATTTTGGAACCAAGTCCTGTGGACCAATGAGGTTAAAATAGAACCCGTTGGCCACAATGATCAAAGGTATGTTTGGAGAAAAAAAGGGCACAGAAAAGAAACATCTGGAAAAGAACATCTCTCCAACCATTAAGAATGGCGGTGGATCAATCATACTTTGGGGTTGTGTTGTAGACAATGGAACAGGAAGATAGAAGAATGGATTCAATGAAATTTCAGCAAATTCTTGAAGCAAACTTAACACCATCTGTAAACAAGCTGGAAATTGCAAAAGAAGATGGCTTCTAAAAATGGATAATGATCCAATGATCCTAAATACACATCAAAACCCACCATAGACTACCTAAAAAGGCACAAGCTGAAGGTTTTACCATGGCCCTCACAGTCCTCTGATCTGAACATCATTGAAAATCTGTGGTTAGACCTCAAAAGAGCAGAGCAAGGAAGACGAGCCAGGAATCTCACAGAACTAGAGAAGTCTTCCAAGGAAGAATGGATGAAAATCCATCAAACAAGAATTGTAAGACTCTTGGCTGGCTACAAAAAGAGTTTACAAGCTGTGATATTTGCCAAAGGGGGCGCTACTAGGTACTAACCCTGCAGGGTGCCCAAACTTTTGAACTGGGCCATTTTCATTTCATGTTATTTTGAAAATCTAAAATATGAAAATAATTTTATTTTTTCCAAAAAATACATTGGGAATGTGTCATCTTTAATGTTATCCCTTTTGAAGATCGTTTTATTTTCAACTTGCTTATTTGTTCACAATAATAGTCTTTTTGACCAGGGGTGTCCAAACTTTTGCATGTATCGAGGTATCTATATTGGATTGGTAGAGATGAGTTTTTCATCCAAGGATTTATTCCAGATATATAAAAACGTTTCCATTTACTAAAAATAAGCAGAGATCTTGTGGTGAACTGAACACAAAGTATACTAGAAAGTTACACAATTTGTCATTATACATTGAATGATTTAGAATATCTTATATTTCCTTCCATTCTGCCTGTGCTCTCTGTTCTGCTGGTGAATTCAGATTAACATCGCCTTATCCAAAGTCCCATCTCTCGTCTCCAAGCTGCACCTGCTCACCGGAATGTTCTACCCCAGACAATCAGGTTATTTCCCAACATCCACAGTTTAAGGTGTACCCAAAAGTGGACATGTTTTTAGGCAAGCCTATCACTTTGCCAAATTAAACTCTTCTCCATTTAGCCCTGTCCTATGCAATTCCTTAAACCCTGATACTTTCATCCAACAGTAACCAATAAACTCCGTATGTGTGAGTACATAGATTATTTTTTCTTAGATTGTAAGACGGGGCTCTTTCTCTTATTGTGTGAATGGTTGAGTTTGTCATGTAATGTGTAATGCATCTCGCTCTGATTCTATCTCCAGCTTGTGTTGTCTGTCGTGTCATGTGACAGATGGAACAGACTTTAATGTGATTATTTAAAACCAATTCTACATTTAATGTGAGTCATAATATTGATACATGTCCCATAGATTGTAATAACTTACATTAGTCCCTGACCCCAGTGGAGCTCACAATCTAATTTTCCTATCTCTGCCATAAGGCGGCAGGCCCACACATTAGGGGTCAGTATCCCAATAACTGAATTAACCTATTGCTGTATATGTATGTGCAGGAAAATGAAATGCATTGCCTTTCGTAGACCAGGGCACATAAAGGGGTTCTGTCAAACTAAGAGTTAGTTCACATCTGCGCTGTTATCTGTAGGTACGCAAAAAAAAAATCAAAACACGGCAATGTTGTATTTGTCATATGATGAATACCAGCAATGCCAAATGGACTCCATTGACTATAAGTATTGCCATGTTGGCCATCATTTTATGGGAACATCCTTGAGAAAAGTCTATTTCAAGTCCACTGCCATATGTTTGGCTCCATACTGAGTCTCTAACGCTAGGGTCACACCTGCACCTGGGTTTCCATTTGTCGGGATCGCTTGGAGAAACCTAACCACTAAAAAGAAATTATCCATGAACCCAATAGGCTATAATGGAGTCTGCCCGGTTTGCAGGTCCAGGTCTGCCTGCGTGCAGGACTTTTCTGTCTGAATTTGTTAAGTGGGTTCAGGGACAGAAACCCTGAACATAGGGTATGTTAACATTGGCGTCATTACAGTCTGTTGTTCTTATCCATCATAGGAGTTGATGGACACAGTACGGTAGAGTGATGGACACAGACAGAGCGTCCGTTCTCATTGACTTTAATGTAAACCCCATTCCTTAAGCTTTCTTCTGTCACATGATTACTTTTGTCATTGCAGGACTTTTCTCATGACGGAGGCTTTCTGTTTCTTTTTGTTTTTGAATTACATGGGTTGAATGCTGACGGACACTCGATAGAGGGAATTCCATCTGCATTTGTGGTTTCAGGTCTGTTGCTCTCATCCTGCAATAGTATGGTAGTGTGAACCTAGCCTCACAATGCTCTGGATGGCTGTATCAGACAAGAACCAATAATCTCTATATATAAGCTAACAATCGAGAAGAAGCTCTTTTGTAAAGTCTTGCTTCCTTATGAAAAAAAAAAATCAATTGAAAACTATAGACACCTGTTCTGCGCCCTGTTCGGATAATACATCATCGCCAGTATTGTGCTGTGTTATACTGTTAGTGCTTCTCTGCTTAATTGAATTGAAATGTATTCCCGTTCTTCAATCGCTCTCTGGATAAAGACTCCTCTCAGAAATCCTTAATATAACATAACCAGTTAAGTGATCATTTCCTTTCAGGCATAACCAGGCATTTATCATTCCACCAAACAGACTTCCCTGACAAGATAGCAGGACGCTCTTCACACACAAGGCTTTCTCATTTGTAGTTGGCATCCTCTGTGTGCATGGGGCCGCCATGTGCACCGTTCCTGGAATTGATGTATACAGTGCCAGTGTTACTCAAGTGGTAAAATATCATAACAAGTAAATAGAGGAGGAGCGGGGTGAAGAGTCACCGGGAGACATATGGGGAGCTGAGCCCAGCTGTAATTTAGGCAACAGATGAGAGACGGAAAGATCGCACAGCATGATTTGTACAAGATGTCTGCTATTAAAATTCATATAAAATCACATAAATTTGTAGGAAGGAAGACGGATAAACAAAGTCAAGCTCAGATTGATCACTAGACAGCATAGACTTATGCCTAGGGTTATCAGCCATGAAGAACAGCCTGCTGTAGCAACTGAGATATACAAGTATAATAGGAGTATTGGGACTGATACACTCAAATTCCTTTACAACGGGAATGTGATCTTATTAAAGCAACACACCACCATTTGTTCTTTAGCTATGAAAGGAAGTAATTGAAATAGATTCAAAACCTATTATCGCTGATATTTTCACCCATATCTAGTACCTGCATCCATATCTAGTTCCTGTATCCATATCTACTTCTTGCATCCATATCTAGTACCTGTATCCATATCTAGTTCCTGCATCCATAGCTAGCGCCTGTATCCATATCTAGTACCTGTATCCATATCTAGTACCTGTATCCATATCTAGTACCTGTACCCAGTATCTGTATCCATATCTAGTACCTGCACCCATATCTAGTACCTGTACCCATATCTAGTTCCTGCATCCATATCTAGTACCTGTATCCATGTCTAGTACCTGTATCCATATCTAGTACCTGCATCCATATCTAGTACCTGTATTCATATCTAGTACCTGTATCCATATCTAGTTCTTGCATCCATATCTAGTACCTGTATCCATGTCTAGTACCTGTATCCATAACTAGTACCTTTATCTATATCTAGTTCCTGCACCCATATCTAGTACCTGTATCCATATCTAGTACCTGTATCCATGTCTAGTACCTGTATCCATAACTAGTACCTTTATCTATATCTAGTTCCTGCACCCATATCTAGTACCTGTATCCATATCTAGTACCTGTATCCATGTCTAGTACCTGTATCCATAACTAGTACCTTTATCTATATCTAGTTCCTGCACCCATATCTAGTACCTGTATCCATATCTAGTACCTGCTGCATCCATATCTACTACCTGTATCCATATCAACTATCTGTACCCATATCTAGTACCTTTATCCATATCTAGTACCTACACTCATTTCTAATACTTGTATCCATATCTAGTACATGCATCCATATCTTGTATATGCAGCCATATCTAGCACCTGAATCCATATCTAGTACCAGTACCGATATCTAGTCAATGTCCTGTGTCTAATATTAAAATGGACCATTCAGGACCTTAGGCTGTGAGGATGATGTCACCACAGACAGTAGAGAGAGTCCTCCATATCGCACAGCAACCCATGCTAGAAAAAGAGGTCACACTGTGGTCATTTGACACATTGAACAAGGTGAAAGCAGAATAAAGAAAGACACTGTGAGTAGACAACTATTACTGCTCTTATAGACAATAAAGTAGGTAAAAAAAAAATCATTAGAGTGTCCCTTAAAATACTTATTATGATTAAATTACCATTTCCCGTGTAAAAGGGGCAGGTTCATATACATTCTGACATTGTCCAATCAGTGTAGATGCTATTGTAAAGTGAATGGTAGCTTAGCTACAGCAGTAATTGTAGTTGTAATACACAGTGTACAGAGTGATCTAAGTCCGTCTCTGTACACTGTGCAGATATGCAGGTTGCTGGGTATCAGACCACCACCGATCTCGTTGGTCACCTATCCTAAGGATACACCATTAGTATGGAGTCTTGGACAACCTGTTAATGCATTAACTTCCAATATTTTCCCCTCTCCCAGTATCAGCTATATATATATATATATATATATATATATATATATATATATATATATGTATTTACAGCCTTGTACGCTTTTATCAATAAATATAGATTTATGTCAGTCGCTGTGTTATTTTGGGGCCACGACTGCAGGTAATAAAATGATCTTTCAGTTGTTTGTACTAAAATTGTACAGTCCTAAGGATTGACTACCTCATTCCAGCAGTGCGTAATATTCCTGCTTTACCTCAAGGCTACAATTTTGCGATGTAAATATTCATTTAAAAGAAATATAATTTTATATGATACAAGCCAGCGCATTGAACTCCTGGAAAATCGATATTTAGTAGAATGGGATTTCTCATTCTCTTCCCATTGGTTGGGAATAAGATTCACGTTGATAGTTCACTTATTATGTGATTATGCGGCATGTGACTGGCAGTCGGCTTCATCTGTATAGATTGTGCGGCGCCGTGTAATATTAATAAACTCCATTCATTTTCGCTGTTCGGGCTCTGTCCATCCTCAAGGCAGAAACAGCTTGAACAAATAACATTTGTCTAGAGCATCATAGAAATTATTTAATTTGTCAGATACCTACAGACGTGTATTGGGCTGAGAAAATGACTTCACAGTCATTTTATAGTTTGTGTGTAACCAAAATGATGTATCTGCTAGTTCTATGTGACAAATAGAAGACGCGCGTATGTTACTTTCAGGGCCTGATGGACTGAGATGTAAGTCAAGGCTCCATAGCTGTCATTGTAGTTTATGGTGGATTACAGTAAAGGGATAACCTATTTCAGGAGCATAGATGGGCGGTTTGGTGGGTAAGATGCCTTGGATACTGGATCTACAGCAGATTCCAACAAGCCAGTCTGCCATGGCCAGTGTGTGTGTTTGAATACAGGTATAGGACAGTATCCAGGGGCCTAACTATCAGGGCAGCCGTGGTAATGGCTGCCATAGGGCCTGGGACATTAGGGGCCTGGTAGCAGCCGCTACCGCTGTAGATTTTTTTTTTTTACTAAGCCATTACCTGCTGGAGTAACCCGCAGCCTTACTTACCAATCCTGGCTCCTGCTCATGGCCTTCTGCACTTCTTCTTCTGCTGAAGTGGCTGTGAGCAGGAGCCAGGATCGGTAAGTAAGGCTACGGTCCCGCAAACCCAACAAACACTATCATTATACTTGGGGGGTCTTTTCAGACCCCAAGTATAATGATCAGAGGCCCAGGGGAGGTGAGGAAGCATAAAAAACAGTGTTACTTACCTCTCCTGGCTCTGGCAGGCTTTCGCGCCTACTTGATGATGTCACATGGGTTGGGGCCTGCGACCTTATGCGTCACTACGCAGGCCTTGGGTCACATGACGTCTCGTACATCATTGAAGATGGCTGACATCACTAGGGAGTGCGTCAGAGCCAGGGAGAAGTAAGTAACATTGGTTTTTTTATTTTTGTATCCCCCCTGTGCCTCCAATTATTATTTTCTAAGGTCTGAAAGAACCCAGAGTATAATAATTGTCCATGGGTGTCCACAATGGGGCATAATACTGTGTGCAGGAATGCGCAGGGAGGGGGGGGGGCATGTCAAAAGTTGACTATGGGGCCCCGCCATTCCTATTTACGCCACTGGCACTATGCATATGGTATGTGGGATGTGTCAAAAGCGAGTCGGTACAGATGTTGATATGCTATCAATGCAGATCAGTAGGCTACCCCATTCTGTACTAAAATAAAACGCTAAATCTTGTAGGAATTGACATAGAGAATGGGACCGGAAGTGCCACCCTCTGTGCAGTGGTTGGGCCAAGTCACTGCAGCTCAGCTGTCCACCGCGCAACGAATGGGTTCATATGCTTCCAGCTCCATTCTCCGCGTTAGTTAGTAAGCTTGATAGTGCCAATAGGAGACTTTATAAGCACCGCTCCCCCTTTGCTTTAGTGATCAGCCCTGTAGGAGACCTACTGATCGGACAATGATCACATACTAATATATGTACTATTATTTTTCCCACATGCCTGGCTTTTGGCACATCCGAACCTACATTTTTTTCTTATATTTCCTCAATATTTGGACATGATCTTATATAATTTAGCAGCAATCTCCTCTAATAGTACTCTTGTGTTCTCAGTCCTGATCCTCTCTGAGGCCTGACCTTACCTTGATCTTTCTTATTTTAGATCTTCCTGGGTTGATAACTGGATATATGAATGCTACTCGCCTGATAGGTAATGGGGTAGTGCAGGTCACTAGACATTCAGGAGATGCCATTGTCAGGACTGATTCTATCTTCTATTTCTGATGTCTTGGGTCATGGGGATGTATTAGAAGGTCAAGTGTCTAGTTCTTTTTCCTTTGAGAGATGTTTTACGTTACATGTTTAGATGAAAAAAGACATTTGTCCTTCTAGGAAAAGGACAGAGGACATAGTAAATCCTAATTTATCCATGTTACTCCAGAAGATGGCAAATAGGAAAAAACTTTAGGTGTAACTGTAAGTGTAAGAAAACTGTCTTAGGCTAAAGCCCCACATTATGGACAGTTTTTCAAGGTGACTTCTCATTGACATAAGGATATTTTGTAGGGACTATTTATATATTTAAACACATTGCAGGGGTGTAACTTGGGGAAGTACAGGGTGTGGTCTCACTTAGGTTGAGTAGTCTTAGGGGGCCTATAAGATGTCTCTTCTGCATATGAGGAGACCAATACTATGATCAATACATTACTGCCATTACAATTGGGGTGCCTGGTACAGATGTTATGTTATGCCTCTGACAAACTGTGTCCCCTTAGGGTCAGTGCATACAGAGTTTTTTGGCGCTGATTTTGATGCTGAATCTGCCTCAAAATCAGGCTCCAAAAAAAGCCTCCCAATAGAGTTCTGGTCCATTCACATGGAGGAAAATGGTGAGGAATTTGGTGTGGAATTTCAGAGCTGAAAAAAAGCCTCCCATTGACTTCAATGGGTTCCTTTTTTTTCGACGTAGATTCAAAATCAGCGCCAAAAAACTACACGTGAATGGACCCACACTCCACACTCTGGAGCTTTCCTAAGGTGCTTTATCTTGCTTTGTTTCTTTACTTTGCAACTTTAGGAAATCTTTTTATAAACTGGCAACAAGAGCTTTTTCAATATCAGGCCTCTCTAATGTTTTGTAAAATTGCAAGATTACCTCTCCATCCCCGGTATCACTATATCCTACTGGCTTTAGAAGCAGCACATTGGCATTATAAGCTGTGATTTACGCTTTGATCTTCAGTATATTTAGAGTAAATCCACATCTTTCGGAGAAATCCGTGTAAACTATTAGTCTCCAGAAAGTTAAAGGAGAACTGCAGGAAAACAAGGTGTTACAAAGCCCAAAACGGTCATGGCTTCTCTTTTTTGTATCTGCATCTTTTGCATGCCCTAGTTATAACACAGTGAATGAGTTTTGCATACAGTGTTTATAGACATTTATTTACTTATATATTGCCAACATATTTTGCAGCGCCTTATAGATATTGTTAATGGAGTACCATACAGGGGTACCTGGGGTATATCATGTTTCATTGGTGAAAGTCCAACCTTTGGGACCCAACTGATGACTAAATGAGTATTGTTAGGGGGTCCAGGGATTTGGACCTCCAAGTGAGTAGTAAGTGATGGTAGATCCTATGGATATGTATTACTTTCTTTAGTGGGAAACCTCATTTAACCCCTTTTGGAGTTTCATCACTTTGTTTTGGCTTTCCAGAATCCTAATGGAAATCCTAATTCTCTCCTTTATTGCTTGCAATGCATTGTCTGCTTTCCCTGAGTCACCTTCTTGCAATATTGCTTTCCACATTATATCCTTTTATTGCTTTGTACTTTTTCTTGCAGGGTATATTGAAGCTCGATGCTCCCTGGCATCATTGTGCCCTCCCATGTTGATATTGATTGCATCTTGCTCGGTATACAAAGTCTTTCCAGTCAGTCTGGGAAAACTTCATAGCATATGCTCTAGAGCTTACACCACATTACACTAATGGCCGCTGAAGCTGCTGAAGGCTCCATCAACATGTGTCTAAAGGGAAACTCTACTCGATGCAAGTATTTGTAATATGAAATCCCACAAGTGATAAGGGAATGTTTGTTAATACTTCACCCTGACTGAGATCTTCTGGTGTGTAATGGCCCTTCTACTCGGGATTGTATTACTTTAGAAAGGGAAAGTTCAAGCATATGCTATGTAATATGGAACAATATTTATAAATATATATATATATATATATATATATATATATATATATATATAATTTTTACGTTCTAGGCCATAGACCATTTAACGATATCTTCCAATGTATACCTCTTCTATGACCAAAATGGTGATATTAAAGAATAGTTGGATACTGACTCAGCCAGGGGAAAATTTCCCATCTTAGGCTAAGGCCCCTCATGGCATCCTGCGGCAAAACTGCGCTACAGGAAAAACCACGGTGGCAACGCATCACGGTTTTTCCCACAGCACTTTTCACAGAAAGTTCTCAGAGGTTTCCTCTGCGACTTTCTGCTTCAGTTATACCTATGGGGAAACCATTGGTATTTCCATAGATATAATTGACATGCTGCGATAACCAAAACTGCAA
Source organism: Leptodactylus fuscus (assembly GCF_031893055.1). Taxonomy (NCBI): domain Eukaryota; kingdom Metazoa; phylum Chordata; class Amphibia; order Anura; family Leptodactylidae; genus Leptodactylus; species Leptodactylus fuscus. Next base: position 227,689,234 of record NC_134266.1, read on the forward strand.
CAGTTTTGGAAATCGTAGCGTTTCCGCTGCACAAATATTAAAGGGAAGTGGGGATAGGATTCGCTAGAATCCACTTTGTGGTGACTGTAAAATGCCGGCCTTAACGTACTTTACAATTTAATTCCTGAGCATTTTTAAAGTATCTGTTTGCAGTCAGAAGCAAAAACCTGTGCAAGTCACATCTTGGGCCGTGTTCTTATGTCTGAATTTTGCAGACATGTGATGTCCTTGATAATCATGGATGCTACTCCACCATGCTAATAGGTTGTATATGGGTGGTATGCTCTCTATGGTTGCGTTTTTCAAAAATAGATACAATTTTTTTCTTCCTATACTTCTCTGTCTCAGGGTCCATGAAGAACAGGTAACACAGTTATATGGCAGTTTTGTTTTCACAGGCTTATAGACTTGCATTGATGTGATGTATCAGTAAAAAATAAACCTATCATGCTTCCATGAAAAAACAGAGTTCTGCATAAATACGTTAAAAAGAATGAATATGTATGCTATCTGTGAAAAATGTGGAGGGTATACATATGTCAATTGTTGACATGTACATAAAGCCTAAGGGTATATTCACACCTCGTAGATTTGTTACAGGAATTTCTACAAATTACTTCCAATGATCTGAATAAGATGGTTTTGTTTGTATGATTGATTGTGATACATTTTTTTGATACGTTTATTGTAATGTTATCGAAAATGTCAATAAAAACTTTGAAACTTAAAATGTTCTTAGGGCTAGTTCACACAGCGCAAGAGGGGGTGGATTTTGGCGCGGAATCCACCTCAAAATCCACCCCGTCACAATAGAGGTCTATGTAGACCGCTAGCGATCTTTTTTCCGCGAGCGGTTTGTTTCCGCAAGCGGAAAAAAGAAGTGAGCTGCCCTTTCTTGAGGCGGACGTCAAGACAATCCCTGCGGACTAGGCCCATTCATTTGCGCCTACTCCGGAGCGGGAAGCTGCAGCAGGCACATTTTGGTCCTGATTCTGACGCAATTCCTGCGTCAAAATCAGGATTAAAATACGCGGTCACTAGCCCCTTGTGTACTAGCCCTTAGGTTGTATGGACAACTGAATGATATAAAAAAGGCTCATGCCTAGCTTTATTCACACGAGCATTTTGTGGCAATGTTTATAAACCAAGCCAGGACAGGATAGAAAACATCATTAGATCTTACGCCTGTTACAGACACTGATGTGAACCACTGATATGTGAATAAAGCCTTAGTAGTTGCCATGGATTTGGTGCTGCAGATGAACGCAACAACTATACGGCCTATGGTGTTCACTGCAACACTCCATGTCTGAACTGACACCCAGTTGTAAATTGAAATGATAGGGACACTATAAAGATATATATTTTTAACAGACATCATATGGCAGCATTGAATTTAGTGTATGGGGGCTATTCACATGACCGCTCTTTTGTAACCTACCATCACTATATATGGCATGTACTATGTTTGTCTGTTTACAGGCGCCCCTCCATATACTGAAATGGATGAGAGTTCCGTGAAAATGGGAGCCCCTAGGATGCAACAGCTCAGTGTTTTTGCACCTCGGTCGTGTAAAGGTTATGGCCCCATGTTGCATAAATACAGCGTTTTTGGCTGTTGCATAAATGCATCTGAAAAAAAAAAAACACATTTTATAGTACTAGTGCATGAGATTCTGGTTAATCTCATCCACACATTGCAGAAAAAAAACACAATGCGTTTTTTGCAGCACTTTTTTCTCCAGTTTTTCTTTTTAGATGCGGTTCGCAGCTTTATACATTGTGTAAGGACTCTGCTCCATATTGCAGCTCTGCCGCTTTCCTTTTAAATGGACTAAACTGAAAACAGGCCATGTGACAAATGAACGTGACATCAATGACCTGCAAAGCAGAAGCAGCGCTCCCCTGAGTGCTCCCCTGAGTACTGCTGTCATTTTGAGAAGCTGGCTATTGGAGCCCCACTGATCAGATATCAATGACCTATCTGAAGGACAGATCATCAGTATTTAACTAGAGATGGGCGAATTGGTTCATACCACGCCGCGTTTGACCCAAATATTTCAAATCGGTAATTTTTCTTACAAAACCAAATAAATGGAGCTTCATCTCGGACTCAGAGTGGGTTCACACCTGCGCCCGGTCTTCAGTTTAGCCAATCCAGCTGGTTTCCTTCTTCTGCCCCATGAAACTGGACAGGAGACGGAAACCCAGTGGTCAGTTTTTAAACCTATTCACTTGAATGGGTTTGTAAAGGTGACCGCCAGTGTGCGTCCTCTGCCTGTCCACGGGGAAACCATTTGTGTAGCCAGACACAAAATCGGACATGCAGGACTTTGTGTCCGGTTAAAAAAAAAAACGGTTTCCCCGCAGACAGCCAAAAGACGCACAAGGGTGTTCACCTTTACAAACTCATTCAAGTGAATGGGTTTGAAAACTGACCGCCGGGTTTCCATCTCCTGTCCAGTTTTGCGGGGCAGAAGATGGAAACCGGATGGATTGGCTAAACTGGAAACCAGGCGCAGATGTGAACCTGCCCTCACTAAAATGGCTCCCCAGAGGCCCCAGAGTATAATAGGTATGAGCCATGGGGAGGTGAAAATAATAAAATAACCCAAAAGCGGTAAAGGAAATTGAGATTTTTTTTTACAATTTTCACATAATAATGTCTCTTGGAGAGCTAGAAATTGAATAGATGTTATCCTAGGAGCCCTAAGAGTTTTCCTCACTATGTTTAAAGCCAACTTAAAGTGTTTTTTTTAATCTAACTTGTCAGCCCCGAAGTGAATGGGGAGACCCGAGCTGCCCAATCGAAACATAGTTCCACACAGTGCCAGTCTGCGACCACTCTGACACCGCTAAACAGTGGACAAGATATCTCATTTCCTCGGAAGACCTGCAGACCTGTCCCACAATGTACAAAGCAGCTGCTCAGGCTGCGGGTGGTGAGATGGGATCTTAGGAAATGACATTTCCCATTTCAGTGGATTTTTGCTCTCTTTCTACTGCTCAGATCACTGGCTGAGTAAAATTGTGGTTAGTTAGTAAGAACTGGGCTCCAATATCACCTCTACTTGTCTAGTCTACTCTTGCTATGCCAAGTCAATTATAATATTAAGCCCAAATGTCATTTGACGGTCAGAAACCCACCAAGATCCGGTGACGGCAATGTATCGTACTCGCCTCTGCCTCGAATGTTGCACATTACAGGGATTTAGCGATATCCCCCTACCCACACCCCTCCTTCCTGTCAGTATGATCTGTTTAATCTCATTACAATATTGACTTTGACTAGAACATTGCTCTGACCGGTTGATCTACTCATCTCTTGTGACCATTATCTGGTTATGTTTTTGCTTTTTATTTGATCACATCTGGGAGACTTACTAAAGGAAGAATAGCTGGCAACAGTTTAAAGTGAGTTTCAAGAAAACATTGCTCCGAGGGATATTTATTCAAAGATGTCACTGCAGTAGTGTCCAGGTTTATTAGTATGGAAATTGCTTTAATGACACTTTATTCAATACATTTATAATGCAGTGTGTACTCTGAATAACCCCTTAGAAAGTCAAAAAGCCATAGAATATATTGTGTATACTGTATTGAGTAGGTTAGCCATACACATCCGATATGGGTTGGCTGAATCTACTTTCAATGTATTTGACCAACCATTGAGCAGATGTCCCAAGATAATGATCCGGCTAAAACTAACAGTACGGAGCAGGGGTGAACCTGCCCCTTTCACCGCCCGAGGCGAACTACAGAAAGCCCCCCCCCCCCTGCCGGAGGAGGGGGCGGAGTGGGGGCGTGGCGAATCGAAGGGGGCGGGGCTTAGTGCCGTTTGCCAGCAGAGAGCAGGCCCGTAGAGGGCCTGCTCTCTGCCTGAGCGTGAGGGGAGGCTGCTGGAGCAGCGCTGCTCCAGTGGCCTCCCCAAACAACCGCTCGGTGCTAAGCCAGTCCAGGACAGCTTGTCCTGGACTGGCTTAGGTAAGAAAAAATGCCGCCCTCCCTGGGGCCCTGGCATAGCGCTCGCTTCAGGTCGCCTCATGGGAGGTGCGGCGCTGGTACTGAGTGCTCAGGAACGGCGGGGATTAGAGGAAAAATTCTGACTGCTTTGGAATTAGTAGAGCGACACCTATGGAAGAATGTAAAGAGTTGTTGGTGGAGGTGATGGAAGTCCTCTTTAAGAAGTCAAGCCTAAGGGTGCATTCACACTGAGTAAACGCTAGCTTATTCTGAACGTAAAACACGTTCAGAATAAGCGGCGTCTAAAGCAGCTCCATTCATTTCTATGGGAGCGGGGATACGAGCGCTCCCCATAGAAATGAATGGGCTGCTTCTTTCACTCCGTGCAGTCCCATTGAAGTGAATGGGGAGTGCCGGCGTATACGGCAAGCTCTGCTCATGCCGGAGCGTACACGCCGGCACTCCCCATTCACTTCAATGGGACTGCACGGAGTGAAAGAAGCAGCCCATTCATTTCTATGGGGAGCGCTCGTATCCCCGCTCCCATAGAAATGAATGGAGCTGCTTTAGACGCCGCTTATTCTGAACGTGTTTTACGTTCAGAATAAGCTAGCGTTTACTCAGTGTGAATTCACCCTAACAATGGAAACTGGATAGTTGTCTACATGGATGCAATACAAGATTTATCTGGTTTTATGTCAAAGCGGGGATGCCTTGGATCAACTGATTTATTATAATCCATGCCAGTTTTTTTAGTTAGAAAAAAAAAATCTACACCAGTTCCTACTTGGTGTAGATTTTCATTCAGGTGCTGGGTTGTTTGACCAATTTCTGAAGAGGCTGCAGACCCTCCTGTTCCCTGTGCCAGTCGGGCTATGTATTTAAATTGGCATACAATATGCCAGTCTTAATAAACTTGCCCCATTATGTTTATTTTTTGATTCATTAACTTTTTGCAATTTGTCAAATTTTGCCACAAAGCGAATTTAACCTGCGATCAATTGATCCCCTATACAGTATACTGCAATAATTCTGTATAGCAGTACATTATTGTCTATGTGTATTAGGCCACATAGAATACACACAACATGACATACATCAAAGTATTGAATAAAATGTCATCATGGCAATTGCTGTAGTAATAAACTTGGACACTACTGCAGTGACATCTTAAATACACATCTCTCAGAGCAATGTTTTTTTGAAACTCATTTCTTTAAACTGTTGCCAGCTCTTCTTCCATTAGTAAGTCTCCCAGATGTGATCAAATAAAAAGCAAAGCCAGAAAACATGACCATATAATGAGATAGCTCACAAGAGATGAGTAGATCAACCGGTCAGAGCAATGTGCTTGTCAAAGTCAACTTTGTAATGAGATCAAACAGATCATACTGACAGGAAGGAGGGGTATGGGTAGGGGGATGCTGCTAAATCCCTGCAATGTGCAACAGCCCAGGCAGAGGCGAGTACGATTCATTGTCTGCACGGGATCTTGGTGGGTTACTAGCATTGACCTTTAAACAACGTTTAGCCTTAAGGACCCATTCACACGGAGTAAACGCGCATGTATTTTGGCAAAATAGACATGTAAAAATAAGACTCCCATTGACTTTAATGACATTTTACACGTGTATTTTGACATGTATTTTGAAGTGTTTTTTTTACATGTGTAAAAAAATGTAATTGAAGTCAATGGGAGTCTTATTTTTGCAAATGTATTTTGCCAAAATACACACGCGTTTACTCCGTGTGAACGGGCCCTAATGTTCTAATTTTCTTGACATATCTACCAAGTAGGGAAGATTTTGGCACCCTTTTCCCCAGTTCTTGCTAAATAACTCAATTTTACTCCTCCAAGAGAGCAGATAATCGCTGAGCTGGGAAATTTAATTTTTAAAGATTCCACCTTGCCCCCCCCCCCCCCCATTTCCCGCAGTCCAAGCAGCTGCTTTGTACTTTGGGGGACAGGTCTGTAAGTCTTCCAAGGCAATGAGATAGTTGCTCCGCTATGTGAGCGGTCTTAGGGTGCTGTCACTGTTATGATGTCCTGTAATAAATATGTAAATGTTAAGTTTTGACATCCATGACATTAGCATTACATTTACATACATTAGCCAGAATCACATCCACTTTGCAGGGATTGTAAAAAAAAAAATTGCGGCATTTCCGCTACGTGGGCCCACAGCCTTAGGTTAACTGTGCCAGTTTTGGAAATCGCATGGCGCTAGATTCCCTTCCACTTTGCCCGTACTGCCCGATTTTTCCGTCCTGCAGGGCCCCAGCCTTTCACATCTTTTCACCCTGCAATATGCCAGTTCTCTAAGTTAATCCATACATAGTGGGGTACATTTCTTAATGTTCTATGCCATTGTGTGGCCAGCAATGTGGCAAACCGTGGATAAAATTGGCAAAAATTCTATCAAATTTCGTTCTTAGGGTGAATTCACACTGAGTAAACGCTAGCTTATTCTGAACGTGTTTTACGTTCAGAATAAGCTAGCGTTTACTCAGTGTGAATGCACCCTTACACTGCCCTTGCCAATTTCCTAAAAGGCGAATATCATGGGCTTGTTCCTTGAGCTCATAAGATATATGAACATTTATACTAGTTTACTGTCCTACATGATGCTTGACATCTATGTCAGCTACAAGCTAGCGTAAATTTCAGCGCAGATGTATGGCTGTATCGGAGGATATGCCTGATTTATGAGAAGGCGTGCGCCTTGTAATAAATGAAGAGCAGAGCAGGGATTATCAAGACTGGCGTACTAAATGCCAGTACTAAATGCCATTACTAAACCCCATTTCCCACTGTATTTGCCATTGTGTAGCTTTGGCTTCTACAGTAATATTAACCCCAGACATAAAGCATGGCTTTGCCCTTAGCTAGTCCGTGCCATTGTCCTGTTCACTTCTTAGACAAGATTTTGCAACTTCAATATATTTTTTCAATACCAGGCATTGAGGACTGTGCAGAGAAAAAAAAGCTTATGCCTTGTGCTCTATCTTCAGCCTTGCAATGTGAACAGAACATTCGATTGCTGCTGTGATCAATTATTCCCATATTGTCACCTGGGTTTTTCTCCTGACCACTCGGAGCCTATTATATCAGATTTCGCATGGAGGAAATACGTCTGTGTATCTTGGCTCTGAAGATAAACTTAAATACTTTGTTATGCAGATCTCAGTGGAGCTAGAAGACATCGGGAGAGCTATCAGCTTCCCATGGGATGTGGCGAGATGTTAAAAGTGATTCAAGTACCGTACTGATCAGACTAAATTACACTGTATTCCATCTCTCTCAAGCAGGAACGGAAAGTACGATTTTCTGCTATACTCTGGGGATGTAACAAGGCTCCTCTGTTTAAGGATATTTGTGTGTGGCCTAATAATGCAGTATAATGTCTTCTTTATGTATTTAATAGTATAGTAAATCACTAAATACACAAGAATGAAGCATATACAGGGATAATGGATCACTGCACTAGTTATAACATAAACGTGTGTCCTTTATGTATGTAAGAATCTGTCACACAGGAATCATGGCTATTGTTGTTATTACAGGAATTAGACACATATAACAGATGCTGATGAATCTCATTGACTTATAATGACTCCATTAGGCTTTGTTCACACATGCCAGATTTGACACTCAGATTTAACAATTCATAACCCATGCATGTGAATGGGGTTTCTGTCACCTAGTTTTTTCAGTGGATCTTTGATGCTGGCACAAAAATAGGTAGCGTGATACAACAATGGAGTTAATAGAGGTATGGATTGGATGAAAACCTGACAACATATGCCGTGAAGTCTGAAGGTCAGTCTCAGATTCTGCCACAGAAATACAGATATATTGGTGGGGGAGGGGAGCCTTATGGTGGACCCTTCAGAGCATTCAGTCCCAACGTAATGGCTGTTTACAAGTATTGGTCTTAGGCCTCATACACAAAGCTGTCCCAATACCATATCTGTACACAATACTTGACGTTTCCCAGTTGCTGCCAGACTACTGGCTCCATCTATGAAAACTCACATATGGGAATCAGGCGTATGCATGTGGTGCTAGGTGGTGAACGAAATGGGCCAAGGAAAAACACTGTCACGATAGGTTCACTTGTCACTGTCACTTGTACTATGTTCGGGGATTCCATTCCCTTCTCAAAAAGCAGCACATTTATCTCTGTATTTTTTGGAAACCGAGTGGAAATCACACAGACTGCTTTTTAATGCAGATTAGGTTTCTTGAACGGAAACCCGAATGCAGATGTGAACCGAATCCAAGTAGACAACTATTACTATTAATCTTTTAGACTATTGCTTGACTCTAATATAAACCACCAATATAACTCCCTCCCTCAAGTTCCATCACCTGCTGTACCTCATCTGAAATTTGCTGACAGCGAAATCCAGAATGTCATTGATGGTTCAGCTGTACAAAAAAAAGCAAAGCTGTTAAAGGAAGGAACCTTTAAGGCTGAGGCCCCACATTGCGGAAACACAGCATTTTTTGTTGAAGATTTTGCTGCGTTTTTTTTTGAGCCAAAGCCAAGAATGGCTACAAAAGGAATGGGGAATATATATGAAGTTCTTATACTTCTACCTTTTGCTTAATCTACTCCAGGCTTTGGCTCAAAAAACTGCAGCAAAATCTGCAACAAAAACAGCTGTGTTTCCGCAACGTGGGGCCTTAGCCTAAAGGTAATGTGTATTAAAAAAAATAGTTCCATTTATTAAATCAAATTTTTAAGTTTAATATACTTTTTAAAGAATTTTTGTTGTTATTTTTAACATTTTCATATCAAAATCTAGATTTTTTAATAAAATAAGATAATCCTTTAATAGTCCCCACCATGGGGAAATTCAGCGTGTTACAGCAGCATAGATAATACAATAATAATACAAGAAAAACAACATACAAAAGAGCTCAGAATATCCTGTAGTTTTCACTCCGGCCACCAAGCCTACTAATAGGAACCACTTACAGATTTCATGGTTTCACTCAACTCATTATCAGATAGCACAGAGACCACCATGTACAATAGGCGATGGACACAGCTTATCTACTCCCCCCTCTCTGTACGATGACCTCTGCATAGGTCACAGAGCATGCCTAGAAAATATAAACTTAACCCTTAAGTACTATCATGGTGTCTATCTTGCACCACTACCATAGACATATCATTATGATAGAAACCATGCTAGTACTTAAGGGTTAAATTAAGTTCTCCAGACTACGGTGGTTCACGTGTAGAGATGAGCGAACACTATTCGGATCAGCCGATCCGAACAGCACGCTCCCATAGAAATGAATGGAAGCACATGGCATGCAGACTTTGCCGGCGGCCGGCAGCTTAACCCGCCACGTGCCGGCCGCTTCCATTCATTTCTATGGGAGCGTGCTGTGAGCGTGCTGTGAGCGTGCTGTGAGCGGCCGTTCGGAACGACTGTTCCGAACAGTGTTCGCTCATCTCTATTCACGTGGTTACCATAAAGCACATTACTAAATGCTGTTAAAAGCAGCTCAGACAAGATGGCAACCACCATAAACATGTATATAAAATAGAATAAAAAATGTACAATCAGTAAAACAGATTAGAAAAAGAAGTAAATGCTCCATTGTCAGGTGAGAATTGATAAAACATATATGGAGGATACATTCCCTTTAAAATGAGAATATCACTTTAAGTTTGGTCAAACAATAGAGCATACCGCATAATCACTAAATCATTTGCATTTTTATTCTTCATTATGCTGCTATAATTCTACTGCAATTCATTAAACTTCATCCATTATTTCCAAATACACCCCAATGACAATCAGCTGCAGAATTACACCAGCAATGTCCACATTGATAGAATTCTATGGCTTTTGATGAAACGGCTCTAATTAAACAATTTATCAGGAAGGCTAATTAGTAGGTTCCTGGGTGGATGTAGAATTCCTGCTATTTAAATCTACTAAGAACATAAACAATCTATGTAAATACTGTATATGTAATTATACAAAGCAATCATTTAGCCCCTTTTCCTTGCTTAGAAATTAACAGTGTTTTTTTGTTTGATCAGACCCTCTCACTGGGAAAATGATTGCCTATAAAGTGTTCAGCCTCCATCTACAATGGAATTGTATTGTCTGCTTTCTAGGCGCATTGTCTATTTCAATAAAGCAAAAAAAAACACAACAAGTTTGGAAGAGTAAATGAAATAACAAAAATGGAAAATAAGCAGAAAATGAGAATAGTGATTCAAATCTGTCAACAAGGACAGGAAGGACAAAACACATAGAATGGCTACAGGGAGGCCGAGACCTCAGCACACACATAGTAGGCAGGGGCAGTCTACATGGCCGCAGGATTGGGCTGATAATACCGCATTTTACTGCAACAAAACTGCCTGGACAAGTAACAAGCTATGTGAAACCTCCACCGTCCTGTTGTGAATATGGTCTTGGCCATGTGCTGTAGCATTCAATGTGCTTTTACCCTTCAGCTTTAGGATGACTGTGACATAGTTCAATGTGCTATCCCATTCATTTCTGTGTAATTCGTGGTAATTCGTAATGCATGGGCCCATGCCGCAAAACTCAAGACATATACTATTCCTGTCTGGTTTTGCAGTTGTGCTTTTATCTATTGAATGAATAGGGCCTTGGAAGCATGGCCGGTGTATGGGCAGCACACAGATGACCCCTATGTGCCGCCCATGTGCCGGCCATATCATTCAATCATGTTCCATTTTTGTCGATTTTCACAAATCCCTCAATAGACTCAATGCAAAATGGATAACACTTGGCCATCAAAATAGACATGGTTATATGAATATTGCCTTAGTATAAAATATGAGACTGACGATAGCACAGTGTGTATAGATAAACCTGGAAAGCAATTGATTAACCTTCCTCCACAGTGATTACAACACGTTCATTTTTAGTGGATTAGCACCTATGAGTTTTATGCCCCTTAGCACTTGCCCACTACCTTGGTATATATACCCATATTTGGCTCCTATATATGTTGCCTAAACTAATAAAATTTTATGTACTACTAAATAGATGTAAACCAAACTGAGTGGCCACACAGCAACAATCCAAGTGGGGCCCCACTGCATGCTATATACAGTGCCTACAAGTAGTATTCAACCCCCTGCAGATTTAGCAGGTTTACACATTCGGAAGTAACTTGGCATTGTGACATTTGGACTGTAGATCAGCCTGGAAGTGTGAAATGCACTGCAGCAAAAAAGAATGTTATTTCTTTGTTTATTTTTTTTTTTAAATTGTGAAAAGTTTATTCAGAGGGTCATTTATTATTCAACCCCTCAAACCACCAGAATTCTGTTTGGTTCCCCTAAAGTATTAAGAAGTAGTTCAGGCACAAAGAACAATGAGCTTCATATGTTTGGATTAATTATCTCTTTTTCCAGCCTTTTCTGACTATTTAAGACCCTCCCCAAACTTGTGAACAGCACTCATACATGGTCAACATGGGAAAGACAAAGGAGCATTCCAAGGCCATCAGAGACAAGATCGTGGAGGGTCACAAGGCTGGCAAGGGGTACAAAACCCTTTCCAAGGAGTTGGGCCTACCTGTCTCCACTGTTGGGAGCATCATCCGGAAGTGGAAGGCTTATGGAACTACTGTTAGCCTTCCATGGCCTGGACAGCCTTTGAAAGTTTCCTCCCGTGCCAAGGCCAGGCTTGTCCGAAGAGTCAAGGCTAACCCAAGGACAACAAGGAAGGAGCTCCGGGAAGATCTCATGGCAGTGGGGACATTGGTTTCAGTCAATACCATAAGTAACGTACTCCACCGCAATGGTCTCCGTTCCAGACGAGCCCGTTACTTTCAAAGCGTCATGTCAAGGCTCGTCTACAGTTTGCTCATGATCACTTGGACGACTCTGAGACAGACTGGTTCAAGGTTCTCTGGTCTGATGACACCAAGATCGAGATCTTTGGTGCCAACCACACACGTGACGTTTGGAAACTGGATGGCACTGCATACGACCCCAAGAATACCATCCCTACAGTCAAGCATGGTGGTGGCAGCATCATGCTGTGGGGCTGCTTCTCAGCCAAGGGGCCTGGCCATCTGGTCCACATCCATGGGAAGACGGATAGCACGGCCTACCTGGAGATTTTGGCCAAGAACCTTCGCTCCTCCATCAAGGATCTTAAGATGGGTCGTCATTTCATCTTCCAACAAGACAATGACCCAAAGCACACAGCCAAGAAAACCAAGGCCTGGTTCAAGAGGGAAAAAATCAAGGTGTTGCAGTGGCCTAGTCAGTCTTCTGACCTTAACCCAATTGAAAACTTGTGGAAGGAGCTCAAGATTAAAGTCCACATGAGACACCCAAAGAACCTAGATAACTTGGAGAAGAATATACATGGAGGAGTGGGCCAAGATAACTCCAGAGACCTGTTCCGGCCTGATCAGGTCTTATAAAAGACGATTATTAGCTGTAATTGCAAACAAGGGTTATTCCACAAAATATTAAACCTAGGGGTTGAATAATAATTGACCCACACTTTTATGTTTAAACTTTATTAAAATTTAACTGAGCAACATAACTTTTTGGTTTGTAAGATTTATGCATCTATTAATAAATCCTGCTCTTGTTTGAAGTTTGAAGGCTCTAACTTATTTGCGTCTTATCAAACCTGCTAAATCTGCAGGGGGTTGAATACTACTTGTAGGCACTGTAAACAAGCATGTGTCATGCAAAAGTTTGGACAAGGTCTTAGACCTTCATCAACCAGTTAGGGTTATGGCTTATTCATTATCATCATTAAGAAAGACCAAATGATGCAAATTTTACAGCTTTATAAATACCCAGTGTCCTCTAACCTTGCGCCAAAAACAGCAGCCATGGGTTCTACTAAGCAGCTGCCTAGCACTCTGAAAATGACAATGGTGGAGGCCAACAAAAAGCAGGAGAAAGCTATAAGAAGATAGCAAAGTGTTTTCAAGTCACCCTTTCCTCAGTTCTCAATGTAATTAAGAAATGGCAGTTACAAGAACTGCGGAGGTCAAGATCAGGTCTGGAAGACCAAGAAACATTTCAGAGACAGTTACTCGTAGAATTGCCAGAGAGGCAAATCAGAACCGCGCTTGACTGCAAAAGACCTTCAGGAAGATTTAGGAGACTGTGAAGTTGTGGTACATAGTTCTACTGTTCAACGATACCTACACAAATATGGCCTTCATGGAAGAGTCATCAGAAGAAAACCTATCCTACGTCCTCACCATAAAATTCAGCATCAGAAGTTTGCAAAAGAACATCTAAATAAGCCTGATGCATTATGCAAATCCTGTGGACCGTTGAGTTTATACTAGACCTCTTTGGCCACAATGATCAAGGTTATGTTTGGAGAAAAAAGGGCGCAGAAAAGAAACATCTGGAAAAGAACATCTCTCAAACCATTAAGCATGTGAGTGGATCAATCATGCTTTGGGGTTGTGTTGCAGCCAATGGCACGGGATTAGGGTTGAGCGATCGTGATCGGATTCCGATCGAGAAAATTGAATGGAATTCCGAACACGATCTTTTTAGGTGGGATCGAGATCGGTGATCTTTTCCCACAATGCTTTGCTTAGCCTTCACACTGAGTATACGCTGTATACTCAGTGTGAAGGCTCCGCTGCAAGTCCATAGGAATGAATGGAAGCAGCCAACACACAGCCTTAACCCCCTGCTTGTCGGCTGCCTCCATTCATTCTAATGGGAGACTAAACTAAATATCTGTAGTAGCTACTTACCTCCAGAGATGGCTGGTCCGGTGCCTGGTGTGTTCTCCTTCTGCCTCTCACTGCCGCTCCACGCTGGTCTTCTCGCTGCCCCGCCTCCTTAGTGTTTAAAGAGCTAGGAAGGTGGGGCTTGTGGCTTAGGAGAGTGTGGGCGGATACAGGGCGGGGAGACGTGACGTTTCCCCTCCCAGTATCCGCCCACACTCTCCTAACCCGCCCACACTCTCCTAACCTGGCAGGGAGGGGGCAGCGAAGCGAGAAGAACAGCGTGGAGTGGCAGCGAGAGGAAGAAGGAAAACACACCGGACCAGCCATCTCTGCAGTAAGTGGACACCAGGGGGACTAAGTAGCCAGAGGATTAAAAAAAAAATCCTCTGGCTACTTTAGTGATTCACTACACAGCATGGATTCTAACAATTGTTAGATTCCATGCTGTATAGTGAATAGGATTGCTTTTAAAATCCGATCTCCGATTAATAAAAAAATCCCATTGACTTGCATTGGGATGGGAATTGGGATCGAGATCGGGTTCGAATGAAAAATGATCGGAAATCGGATTTTAAAATCGATCCTGAAAAGTCAAGATCGGCTCAACCCTACACAGGACACATTTCACAGTTAGAAAGAATGGATTCAATGAAATTTCAGCAAATTCTTGAAGCAAACATAACACCATCTGTAAAAAAGCTGAAATTTGAAAGGAAGATGGCTTCTAAAAATGGATAATGATCCTAAACACACGTCAAAATCCACCATAGACTACCTAAAAAGGCGCACGCTGAAGGTTTTACCATGTCCCTCACAGTCCCCTGATCTGAACATTATTGAAAATCTGTGGCTAGACCTCAAAAGAGCAGAGCAAGGAAGACGAGCCAGGAATCTAACAGAACTGGAAGACTCTTCCAAGGAAGAATGGATGAAAATCCCTCAAAACGTAAGAATTTTAAGACTCTTGGCTGGCTACAAAAAGCATTTTCAAGCTGTGATACCTGCCAAAGGGGCTCTACTAGGTACTAACCGTGCTGGATGCCCAAACTTTTGAACTGGGCCATTTTCATTGTTTGTTATTTTGAAAATGTAAAATATGAAAATAATTTTCTTTTTTTCCAAAAAAATACATTGGGAATGTGTCATCTTTAATGTTATGCCTTTGGAAGATCATTTTATCGTCAAGTTGCTTAACTGTTCACAATTACAATCATTTTGACCAGGGGTGTCCAAACTTTTGCATGCCATTGTAAGTATGCAGTGGAGCTTGGTCCATTTGAATTGTTGCTGTGGGGGGTCTCACTCCACTCTATCCCATCATCTATATTCTTGTTAGGCCCTTCAAAAAATTGCCTTTTTGACCCGTCCTTCCCTTATAGCCGGGAGGAGGGACTCTCCCACCTTTAATGTACTTTATATAATGTACCTGGACCCTTTATAGGAAATACACTTACTAATATTCTTAATAGCAACATCTCTTTCCTTTATATAAGACAGAACAATGGCGACCTGACCATTATAATTACCACCTCTCCATAAAATCCAAGTGTACAGGAATTTTCCTAACTAATAGCAATTCCTACTGTGATAAGAGATCAGGGGGACAGAAGTTTTCTGTGTTCTCTTGGTTGACTGAACAGGGCATTGAGGGTTGATGTGACAAATACACTAATTAAGAAATGTATTCGGGTAAGAAATCATTGGACAGTTTTCTAATTGAGATAATTAATGTTCTTCTAAATACACAAAGGAGTTTGATGAATTAGTCAGCCCCAGAAGTCAGAAAGATTGTGGATTGTGCTCCTATTTACTTTGCATTTACTTTTTGTGGTAGACAGTATAAAGGTCTAAGGCAGTGTTTCCGAGGGCACCCCTGGAAAAAAAACTATTTTCTCGGGGGATGCCTGCCAAATAATTTTACAAAAAGACGAAAAAATTCCTGCCGGCACGTATAATGATGCATGAAGGCATATAGTCATCTTCTGAACTACAGTGTCCTGGTCCCCCAAAGGGGTTCCAAGGCACGAGACTGTTAGATCTGTTGCTGCTCTAAAATATAA
The DNA here is from genome assembly GCF_031893055.1 of Leptodactylus fuscus. Lineage (NCBI taxonomy): Eukaryota > Metazoa > Chordata > Amphibia > Anura > Leptodactylidae > Leptodactylus > Leptodactylus fuscus. The sequence goes on from NC_134266.1 coordinate 227,704,993, forward strand.
GGATACTTCTATCTTGTTAATTGTTATAGCACATGGGGAGAAAACTGCAGGCAGATCCGCAGTGGCGAATCCACACAAAATGAAAATAGGCAAAAAAAAAGTATACCTGCCTTCCCTGGTGTCCTTATAACAATGCTTCTCTGGTCCCCATTGGTCTCATTACACTCAACTTCCAGTTATTACATCTTGTAATATGTGGCTGTTTTAACAGGTCATTGGTAGAGACTAGAGATGAGCGAACAGTAAAATGTTCGAGAGTCGATATTCGTTTTGAGTACTCCTCAATACTCGACTACTCGAATCGAATATCGAACCCTATTATAGTCTATGGGGGGAAAATGCTCATTTCAGGGGTAGGCAACATTCGATCAAATTATACTTACCAAGTCCATGAGTGAGGGTCGGGCTGGATCCTCCGAGAAGTCTTCTCCTTGCAGCGTCCCCGCGGCATCTTCCGGTTCTGAATTCACTCTGCCAGGCATTGGGCCTGGTCAGAGCCGACTGCGCATGTCCGCACTACAAGTGGACAGTCGGCTCTGCTCAGGCCCGATGCCTGGCAGAGTGAATTCAGAACCGGAAGATGCCGCGGGGACGCTGCAAGGAGAAGACTTCTAAAGGTAGGAGAAGAACCAGCGTTGATTGGCCGACTGTATAGCATTCGGCCAATCAATGCTGGTTCTGCATCGAACTTTTCCGTTCGAATAGCAAGTGGTACTCGATCGAGTACGAGTATTTAGAATACCGTAGTGTTCGATCGAATACCTACTCGATCGAATACTACTCGCTCATCTCTAGTAGAGACCATTGGTAGAGACCATTGATAGAACTAGATTGTACAGATCAGATACACATTGCCAATATACCAATTATTCTTCATTTTAGGCTTTCACACAAATAATCCATTTTTCAGGCTATAAAAAACCCATACATGCTAATGTGTTTCCGTGTTTTATCCGTGCACCATCTCTGTCTGATCCTTGTATCATCCGTTTTTTTGGGGGGGGGGTTGTGTTCACAAAAAAGGAAGCTTTTCAGCATCACATAACAATGAACTTGTGAAAATAGGAATAAAACACAGCACTTTTTCTCAGACTACAGAAATGACTGCACAAATGACTACGGTCGTTTGTGCAGGACCGAGAAGAGTACGTCGTACATGCCGCAATTTATTATCAGTGTCTCTTGGTCCATGAAAAAAAAACCACGGATATGTGGATGACTCCATTCCCTATAATGGGTCTGTGTGCTGTTCCATTTTTTCACAGACAGCACTTGGACAGAAAAATCCTTAGCGTGGAGGGGTCTTTAGGCAGCTCTCATGTGAATGATCCATTTTGAGGGCTTGTAGCAAAAACAACATTGTACATCCTTTCTTTGCTGTCTTCTATGGCTGCAATGAGTAGAGAAAGAGAAGAACAGCGCACACCATGATTTTTAAAAAATTTTTTAATGTCTCTCAGATCATGAAAAAGAAAAACGTAACTGTGAGCGGCCCCTTTCACTATAATGGGCCCTTTTTAGGGACAGCACTAAGGCCCCCACACATTGAGCAGCAGCAAAAAACGCGATGGAAAGGACCATGGTGGACTTTACTGTAAAGAAAGTCTGTATAGTTTCTGCAGATTTTTTGCTCCTATTATCCCCATGCGTAGATATAATTGACGTGCTGCGAATTACAAAAATGTAAGTATTTTTGAACTCGCAGCTTTTCCCTGGAATGTGTAGATAGGATTAGCCCAAATCCCATCTACTTTGCAGATAATGTAAAACGCAGCGTTTTTTGCCGTGGCCAAAACGCTGCTTGTTTGCAACTTGGGGCCCCAGCCTTAGACGTATCTGGACTTGAAGATTTGGCGACAAATCTTTGGGTAATCTGCAGCAAAGCCCCATTTGGGATCTGTTACTGTTTTTGACATCTCCTTTTAACTAAATGGGGAAATTCTGCAACATAAACCAACATGCTTTGGATTAAATCTAGTTCTGTGCAGAAAATTTGTTCAGATCTCATGCACTTTGTTGCTGGTGTATTGTGATGCCAATTTTCGGTCTACAAATGCAGAATAAAAATCTGCAGTATTTCCATCCTGTAAGGACATACAATTATTTTATATTAGGTTCACACTAGCCTTAGGGCGAATCGACCTGAGATTCTGCTTAAAACACCAGGGAGAAAATGGGCGGAGTAGTCTTTGGGGTCTGCAGGTTTCCAAGGGAAACCTCTATTTTAGGTGGGCAAGGTTTCTATCCGTCAGGTCCCCATGCAGATCCAAAGGACAGAAACCAAATGCTAGTGTCACCCCAGCCTTAGAGGTTAAATATCGTAGGTCTCCTTCTCTGAATAGTCTATATACCTCTGGCGGTATGGTGTCTGGAGTGCAGGTGTCGTCGCCCACTATTTCTACTGTGTCTAATAGGGCAGTCCAGCATTTTCATGACCTTTGTTCTATCATTTATAAATCTCTTACTGATGCATGTGCATTATTGATTCACTGTCTGTAGACTGCAACTGATCTGTGCTTCCAACAGTGTTACTCAATCTTCTAGGACTAATTCAATAAAGTGGTTGGTTCCCTCATCTATTAGCCATAGCAGAGAGGTTGTAACGGGCAATCTGTTGCTTTGTAGAACACAGCATACTCAGGCAGTCCATGGATTTGAATGAGAAGTGTGTAATGCCGCATTTCCCCTGTAGAGGCACTGCAGGAAAACTGAACACTAGATGGTTTGGAGTCCTAGCAGTGGACCGTCTATGATTAGTTTATTTTCGGGGGTCACTTTGACATTCCAGCCAGTGGTCTTACTTCTAGGACACCAGCAACTCACAAGAACAGGTCCCATTGTAATAGAGTACGTGTCATTCATGTGCACCATCTCCATTCAAAAGCTATAGGACTGATATTGTATTCCAATACTGATTATCGAGCTAAGAGGACTATAGACCCAAATAGTAAGTGACTGGCTCTAAAGCTTCAAATGGGGTTGTCTTTTGTTGGACTGTTGGGGAACAGCAATAGGGGCCCATTTAAATATCAAAGCTTGGGTATACTGGAGAAACCTATGGAACTTTAGTTGACCAGTTTGACTTGTGTACAGAAATGCAACAGGATATTAGTGATAAATACACAACCAACTTTGGATCCATAAATGGGCCAAAACAAGTAGATCGGCACTGGCCTACAGTCCATTACACTGCACTATGATGGTGCATGGGGTGAATAATCATCAATACAGTCATTTGTCCTTGTTTTAGCCCTTGTTGGCAGCACATGTCCTGGTAGATTGCTGTAAACGGTAATTTTTCAGCTCACATCATTTGCTCTTTTTTTGGTTGAGCTCTTTCCTATTTACACGAGCCAGTCATTGGGCGAGAGATTTTATGACAAAGTTTATTTGTCAGCCCATATGAAAGGCCCTTTTGTCAGAATTACATAATATCATGTGATTAGTTTACATATAGTGACTAACACTACAGTTTGATGTGTTTTATGGTTCCTCCGCAGTGATACGTATGGAGATGGGGATTTCATTTTAGTATCCTGGTCTTCCCTCATTTCACTGCAGATAAAGTACCTCCACTCCGCCTATGTGTGCGCATACTGTGCAGCTTCAGTGCTCATTATACTTCATACTTTAGTCTCTTTCTCTATAATCTATGGGGTTCCCTGGTGTTCTTTAGAAGCCTTATTGAATTATTTCGCCAAGTCAGCTTAAGAGTCCATCTTTTTAGAGACAAGTACTTTTTGATGTCTCCCCAGAGTCTAAGTTCTCCAACTTTGTAACACAACTTGTTACTAAATAAAATATTACCGAAAAACAGTGGCAAGTTTCTCACCCGTGCGAGCTAGGTACTAGACAAAATCCCATCACCTGAGTCTCGGTGGTTATTAGTAGACCAGCTCTAATCTTACATGCTCCAGTAATGAGTGCTATGAGGTGGAAGGTATGATTAATTTCATTTGCAGTTTGGAGTAATACCTCTGCCTGGTAATAGGAAATGTGCCACGGGGGCATATGTATCAAAACAATTTTCCTGCCTAGCAGTTCTCCAATTTGATGATACTTCTCCGAGCGTTCATTAATCAACCCCTTATGCACACATACATCAGGTACTGGTTTAGGGATTTGGATGAAAGAATCTTAGTCCACGTCCAATGTGGTGTGAGCGTCCCATGCCAGCCGTTACCTTCCCATGTTTGACATCTGATTATCATAGCTAGTTGAGTTTTCTGCATCTTATTAATTACAGAGGGCACGGCTGCTAATCTGATAGCACCCTATCAAATTAAAGGTGAATTACTGAACGAAGGAGGTATGTGTTCAGTGCCATGTATTTAGAAGTGGAGACATGATGAAAATAAATCTGTCTGAGATGCAGAAACCTCTTGTATAGGTCATCGCAAAGGAAATTCATTTCTTTCTTTTAAAAAGTTCATAGAAAAGGAAAATTAAAACACAGACATCTTGGATAACTAAGCTGTAGACTTGCTCAGATCCTTCTGTCTCTTCATGTAATCACAGACAGACTGGATGATGTTAAGATATGGACGCACCAAGCTGATAAAACATGAAAAATCTGGAATATTGGCAAAAAAAAAAATCATACAATTGCTGCAATTGAATGACTATTTTAAAGCCCTGGTGATGAGGTGAACTACAGAAACCATTGTCTATAGACCACATGCTGATTGTTAGCATTGGAGCGACTGTGACAACTATACACAGTATTGGACTAGAGTAGTGCTGTTTCTGTAAAAGCAGATGCCTTTTTCTTATTATAGACAATCCCTTTAAATACAGGGGTAACAATATGAACTAGGCGATCTCTTGAAGTGGAATCCAGTAAAGAAAAAATTTGGCGCATACATGACATAAACACAGCTAGCATTATAAGTACTTAGCATAAAAGAAAATGACTACCTGTAACTGGGCTGTGCATCACTTGACATGACATCACTTCCTGCTCTGCAGTGATTGGCTGAAGCTGCACCACACAGACTTCCTGTCTTGCCTGCCCCCTGCATATACTATGCACATAGTACTACATTATCAATACATATAGCAAAAGTGATTTACTATAACAAAATGTACTACAATGTACAAGCCCATTCGATTGTCCTCAAGTTGTTGAACATCAGCCATGATAAATGATCGGACATTTATGAACAGTCCATTCAATATTTATAAATAAACCGAGTGACCCATAAAGTGATTAATTATAATTATGTAAATGATATTGAACATGCTTTACACTCGGCCGAGTACCCACTACCTGTATGTACAGTCTGCCTTCAGGTGTATTATCCATCACGAATGTCAAATAAATCCTATGAATATATTAGGATCAATCATTTCCTCTAAAGGGAAACTGTCAGCAGGTTCATGCTGCCTTATATGAAGGCAATACAAAGTAGTCACAGACTCCCTAATTCCAGAGCAGGGTCATTCATGGTAGTTTTCAATAGAATTACCATTTACTGCAGTAGAGGCTAAGAATGGTGTCTTCCTAAAGAGGACGGGCCACCAGATCTGAAAAATACAACGCCATACCTCATCTGATACATGATGTCACCCTGAGCATTTTGGTGCTTTGTTTATCCAAATCCGTTCAGCCATTATAAAGATATAAGCCTTGTTACAGTGGATGCAGACTAGACAAATGGGTGGTAACCCGGTGTTATCTCTGGGGGTGGGGGTCTCTGTGTTCTGTATGTTATGAAGTGTTACTGTCCACTTGGCCATTATATCCTAATTTGCATAAACAATAAAAAGGTCACTGGGCTGGTGACAGGTCCTTTTTAATGTAATATAAGGCAATTTCTGTCGAGTCCTTAAAGGGGTATTCCCACTTCACATACTCACCAGTCTTCACTCTTGTAAAAACTTCTTTCTTCCTGGTTTCTTGCATCATTTGGTGGGCGGGGGTTCACAGGCAACCTGCAGTTTAGCCACGCCCCCAAATTCATGTGTAGCTCCGCCCACCCACATTGGACTATGAAGTACAGGCAGCAGCAAATCCATTCTGTGTTACATACAGAGACTGCCTGTCTCTGCCATAATGAACACAACTGAATTAGCTAGCCTGATAACTGGGAGAACAGAAGAAATGCAAGCAGCTGCTCTCCCCTATCTGAGTGCAGGACCTAGGTCACATGGTGTAGACACAGGAATAGCTAGATACACAGGCTGGCTCCCTGCACTTAGCCCCTCCTCCCTCCCCCCTGAGAGCAGCAGATACATAATTTGACTCAGGAGCAGCTAAGTCAGGACTGTGGCCACAAAAAATTGAATAAAGTAAGATAGTGGACACACAAAGCAGTTTTGCTGAAGCAGTGTATTTAGGAAAAGTCTTACATCCACATTAACAAGCAGTATAGATAGGATCCTTGTGATGGGACAACCCCTTTAAGTTTGAGCAGCGGGTCAACCTTACCCTGCTAGAACTCTGCACAGGGAGAAGGCTGTCAATCAGGACATGAGCATGGGGTAAGTCTGCAGCTCATGAGCAGCCAAACTACTTCATCAACCCCTTGTCCCTGTCCTGTCTGAATGTGGCTTAGCCCTTGGATGGAGTCAGACTACATTTTTTGGGCACCACTATGTCAGATTGACCGGCTCTGTTGCATCCTTCCATACTGATCACCTTTCACATTGGAGAGAATTTATTCACATTGGTTTTTTGTGCGACAATCTTCATGAAAAGCGTACCGCATTGTGAATTTCTGAAAAGTTGCAAGCCTCTTAATAAATTTGGGAAATACTTTGGCAGTCCGTGCATCAAAAACCGCATAGCTATGAACTAGCGCAGATTTCAGCTACAATTTCTAGCGTAAATTATGGTAAATTTGTCAGACTGTAGGTGGCCCCATCTGCTCATGCCAAGTTCTACACACTTTTTTTTTATTTATTTTTTTTAGAAAATTGTAAGAGTGGCCGTGAAGGGCTTGTACAAAAATGAGAATTTTTTTTAAATGTTTTTAATTTAATTGTAATAAATAAATATACAATAATGAAGTCCCCATTGGTTCTACGTATAAAACTATTCATTTTGATCTGTTTGTTTAGTATCCTTAGAAACATTTCAGCAATATAAGAAAAACCACCGTAATAAAGTCATGATCTAGATAAAGAGCTTTCGGACTGATATCTGGATTTATGCATCTCCTAATTCCGCTTGCTATGTTCAGTCCGCTGTGAATTCTCAGCACTATGGCTACACAGCAGTAAACATAATCTATTGCTTATATTTACTTTGTTCATTATATTAGCCTGGATCAAGGTGTAAAAACCCGTAGGCGTAAAGTAAATTATCAAAAACTTCACACGAACTATTTTTACTTGATTCAATTTCCACTTGGTATTACATTGTTTCAACAAGATGACTTTCACGGACTGGAAGTGCCAAAATGATATCCTTCTGATGACATGGACGGTATATTCCTACACAATACGGTATCATTTATCGCTCTTAATAAAAACCATTACGCCTATGGCCAGCGAAACTGGAAATGAAATCCACTGCAAGGCACATACCCAGTATCTTCTTCTTGGAAAAACCATCATGAGATAACACTACATGTAGGGAATCGCAGAGACATCATTACAACATCATTACAAATTCCAGCCTACAGCTACGATAGGGGTACATGACGGTAAGAAGCGTTGAATTGACTTGTATATATTGGATTCATACAAAGCTATATATATATATATATATGAGTGCTCATGTCATCTTTTTACGTGTGTATACTTCCATAGCCACTCTGTAAATGTTGTCAGAACAGTATTAGTCAAGTTTCCGTATTTTGAGGCGACAGACGTAACCCTTCATTCAATGTCTTGTGTCTCATCTACAATGGGGTGTCTACACAAGCACAACTATTTAGTCTGTGGTAGACTATAAACCGGCATTAGTAAACTGATATCAGGCCCTGAACCGAATACACCATACAAGAGTATCTTCTTGCCAGTTCAGCTGTCTCCTACCACCTGGGGCACATGCTGGACAAATCCTTATTTAATTCTTTCTCCACATTGTTTAATTGTTTATTATTGTTCATTTTGTGGAAAAATTCAATTTTAATTTTACAGATCTAAATCTTTAACCAGACTTTCTACTATAAGAAACTTTGTAAAAAAAAAAAAAAAAAAATCTGAGAAAAATGCCTCGTGTTTCTTTTATTAGGTTACAGCACCATGAGGGGAGATTTAATAGCAGTCTACAAATATCTGAAAGGTAGTCACAGTGCAGAGGGATCTCCCCTATTCTCATTAGCACAAGGAAGTACAAGAAGCAATGGGATGAAACTAAAGGGAAAGAGATACAGATTAGACATTAGGAAAAACTTTCTGACAGTGAGGGCAGTGAGAGAGTGGAATAGGCTGCCACGGGAGGTGGTGGGCGCTCCATCAATGGAAATCTTCAAGCGGAATCTGGATAAACATATAGCTGGGATGATTTAGGAAAACCTGCACTCGCAGGGGGTTGGACCCGATGGCCCTTGAGGTCCCTTCCAACTCTACCATAACATAACAAGAAATTAATATAATAATGTATGGCACAATGGAATTAATATAACGATATACAGCACTATTGGATTAATATAATAATGTACAGCACCATGGAATTAATATAATAATGTACATCACCATGGAATTAATATAATAATGTACAGCACCATGGGATTAATATAATGATATACAGCACCATGGGATTAATATAATGATATACAGCACTATTTAATTAATATAATAATGTACAGCACCATGGAATTAATATAATAATGTACATCACCATGGAATTAATATAATAATGTACATCACCATGGAATTAATATAATAATGTACAGCACCATGGGATTAATATAATGATATACAGCACCATGGGATTAATATAATGATATACAGCACTATTTAATTAATATAATAATGTACAGCACCATGGAATTAATATAATAATGTACATCACCATGGAATTAATATAATAATGTACAGCACCATGGAATTAATATAATAATGTACAACACCATGGAATTAATATAATAATGTACAGCGCCATGGAATTAATATAATAATGTGCAGCACCATGGAATTAATATAATAATGTACAGCACCATCAAATTAATAAAATAATGTACATCACCATGGAATTAATATAATAATGTACAGCACCATGGGATTAATATAATTATATACAGCACTATTGAATTAATATATTAATATACAGCACCCTGGAATTAATATAATAATGTACAGCACCATGAAATTAATAAAATAATGTAAAGCACCATGGAATTAATATAATAATGTACAGCACCATGGGCTTAATATAATAACGTACATCACCATGGCATTAATATAATAATGTACAGCACCATGGAATTAATATAATAATGTACAGCACCATGGAATTAATATAATAATGTACAGAGCACCATGGAATTAATATAATAATGTAAAGCACCATGGAATTAATACAATAATGTACAGCACCATGGAATTCATATAATGTAAACCACCATGGAATTGATATAATAATGTACAGCACCATGGAATTAATACAATAATGTACAGAACCATGGAATTAATATAATAATGTATGGTGCCATGGAATTAATATAATAATGTACAGCAAAATGGAATTATAATAATGTACAGCACCATAGAATTAATATAATAATGTACAGTGCCATGGCATTAATATAATAATGTACAGGACCATGGAATTAATATAATAATGTACAGCACCATGCAATTAATATAATGTAAAGCACCATGGAATTAATATAATAATGTACTGCACCATGGAATTAACATAATAATGTACGGTGCCATGAAATTAATATAATAATGTATGGCATGATGGAATTAATACAATGTACAGCAACATGGAATTAATATAATAATGTACAGCGGACCCCACGAATGGACACCTAATCTGCTTAAAAAAGCAGTTACCCTGCTTGCAGGACTGTTCTCTCTGCATTTTTTAAGCACAATGATAGATGGAATCCCCAAAAGTACAGCAAGCGCTGTTGTGAATCCAGCCTTAGACCCTATTTACATGTCATTGTTTTGGCTAGAGTTTTGGTAAGGATTTTGTGATGGCATCACGCAGCAGTGACTTGGTAGAAAACAGGAAAGGTTCATGTCTTTCTATTATACCTCTTTTTTGTGCTGTCTCCTGTTTTGGGTTTCAAATTACTGATGTAAAGCACTGATGCTGGAGCTTAATAGGAGCTTTCTATCTACAATGAGATTGCTTTATTCATATTAGTACATAAGTTGGTACTTCTTTATATATGTTCTGCATTTTCCTGAGGGCTGTTTCACAGTGAGAGACAGCTGTAGAGCAGATTCACCTCTACTTACTGTGTGCAGTATATAGCAGATAGTCATTCCCCCCATCAGCACAGAAAGAAATGCAAATTACTGATACAAAATGCAAAAATTGCTAGATCTAAGTCACATAATGACCAGAAATAGCATTAGTCCTCATGTTCTCACACATAAAAGCTTGTATTGAAAAATCAAGTGAAACTACAGGTAAGCTTCAAGTCTGTATTGTAACATTGCAAGTACTGCTCCCCGGGAAAATTGCGTGGCCATTTGTCACCCACATGGCAAGCGTTTAGCTGCATGTGGCCCTCAAACATTAGAACACAGCCTAATACTTGCTGTCAACGAGACTTACCATTTACGTATACAATACACCAATGGCTGAGGGGGTTATACATTGAATGAAGGCAATTTTACTGTTAACTTTGATGTGAAACGTTAAAGGATTTTTCCAAGATGTGTAATTCAATGTGATTGGTTGGGCGCACACCCCTGGAAAACTTCACCAATCAGGAGAACAAGGAGGTAGCGGCACTTACTGGAGCACAGTGGCCCCTTACTAGAGTACCTGATACAATGACAGGCAGGCTCTTCTGGTTGTATATCTGCTATCTGGACACAGATGGCAGATATTTGGGGAAAAAAGATTGGGCTGATGATTTATAACATGCTATATTCTTCTGTTCACAGGGTAGATAAGCTGCCACTAGGAGTGTCTGGCAGCAGCTAGTTGTCCTCTTCCTACTTAGGAAACATGTATGCTTTGCCTTGCTGAATGTTTATGTGTATGGTGAGTCATAAAGAATTGCTGATGGCCAAACAAGTATTAGGCCAAAAACTATATTAAGGATGTTCTAGTTATTGATATAAGCAACTGATAAGCTTTAGGTATAGTACATACGATTGAAAAACACCTTTAGGCTGAGGCCCTACGTTGCAAAAACAAAGTTTTGTTTTTGCAGATTTTGCTGCATTTTTTTTGAGCCAAAGCTACAAAATGGCTACAAAAGGAATGGCAAATATATAAGAAGTCTTTATACTTCTACCTTCTGCCTCCATCCACTCCTGGCTTTGGGTAATAAAACTGCAGCAAAATCTTTGAGAAAATAAGCTGCATTTCCACAATTTGGGGCCTCGCCCTTAATGAATCATTGAATGCTTGCAACATCAGCAAGTATGGAAATGCTAAGAAGTGAAATCTCTAATTCTATTAAATTAGTTCACAGAGCTACCCATACCAAGCACAACACATCTATAACAACCAGTACATAAACAATGCATAGCCAGAAACTCACAGATACCAACGACACACACAAGGGAGTCATAAACGATGAGCAAGACAAAAGCAAAGAACCGGGTCCAAGAATCAACTACTCAGGACATGGCTTCAGAAGTAGAATTCAGGGTGTAACATTTTGCCCATAAATGAAAAGAAATATTCTCTTACTGGAACAAAGTCATCAGGACCACACTCTTCCCCTCGAAACTTGCAGCTGAGAAGCATTTCCCGGATGTCATGTCCAGTGCGGTCGTAGAATTCTTTCATATTAAATGGCTTTGGCTTAAAGTTTCGGAAGTTGGCTTTGTCTTGAAGGATTTCCATGACTTTTTCATCAGCAAGGTGCGAGTCTGGAAGCTCGTAACTGCAAGAAAAGTAACAGACAGATAAATAAATGGCGATATCTAAGTTATGATCCTGAGTACATCTCATAAGTTATGTTATGTTGCGATACTTACAGAGAACCTTTCACCTCCTCCACCAACTGCAGTTCTTTGCATTTTTTTAAAAGTCGCAAACGCCACTGATTCTGAAACCAATGGATTTTTTTCTCTAGTGCTGCGCCAATTTTGGTGCCTGATATGCTAAAAAGGTTCTGTACTATGAAGGTGGTGGTCTTTGGCCAGGCTGGAGTGATTCATGCCTGCTCCTGCCTGACTCTGCCCACTTCTCAATAAAAGTCTAATTATGATATCAGGCTCAAAAACTGGTGGAGGCTAGAGAAAAAATTACAACTGTGATGGAGTCAGTGGAGTATTAAAAGATGGAAAGAACTGGAATTGGTGGAGGTTTTGAAAGGTCCTCTTTAAAGATGCACTCGATATTTTTGTATATTTGTCTCTATTGTTATTATTGTGAAGTTATGTGCTCTCCTTTGGAACACTGACCTTCTCTCTGTTCCACTGATGCACTGTGTTTCCTGTATAAACAGGAGGGCATTGCAGGTTTATGGGTGTTCGATTGAGTCCTTAATAGACCTATATTATGACCGTGACCTCCTTGTTCACAGAGGAAGCACTGTGTGCATCACAGAAGCTGAAATTACGGTAGATTAGTGCTCCAGATGAGAGCACATAACTTCACAATAAAACTATCAGTAAGTTATTCGATAACATTATACCACACACAAGCTTGTTTTCAAACGGAGGTGACATTTTTTTTTTTACTGGAGTGCTTCTTTAAAGTTATACAAACAGGAAACTTGGAAGATGTGATCATATATCATGACAAAACAGTAAAATGTTCTCATATTTTGTCATTATGTCTTGGATTGTCCAATTATTATTGACGTTTTTCACTGCTAATGCTACAATTACTGTAATGGCCTATGTATAACTGAAACTGGTTAATATCTTTCTAGATTCTTTAGAAACTATTGCAACCAGTGTAGCTTTGCTTTCTCCAAAACTGTAATATTACTGAAATATACTGATATAATGTTTTCTGAACTATGGGTTCATCTGTTATAAAGATTAGGCAGTGTTCACATCTGCCTTGGAGATTCTATCACATTACACAGAAAAAATAGTTCGCCATTCCATTTATTATTTCAGTAAAAGGATGGACAACATGAAGGAACCCAACAGACCCCATAAAGTGCATCTCCTCGTGGCTATTATTCCATACTGTAAGTGATGACATTGTGCCAAGTCTACTAAAGTGACGATTGCAACTCAGTGGACTTATAATAGGCTGCAGTATTGGTAATTACAAAGTGGGCACAAATTGCACTAAATTTCCCAACATATCAAAGGTGGCCTAACATACTTCGTGGAACTCACTAGGCACTTAGCTTTAGAATTTTCACAAATGTATTCTTTGTAAGTCTCCTCCACTATGGTCTGGTGATGTAGAGGTTTTCTGAGGCTATATTACTTAGGGTAGGTATTCACTATTATATTAAAGAGGTCTAGCTCCCAGCACCCTCACCGATCAGCTGATTGAAAAACTAAGATGATTACTGTGGTCTCTTCTTTGTGTTTGTAACGCCAAATTCAACAGTCACACAATCCTTCTATAGCTTAGACTGAGCTGCAATACCAGGGATATAGGATTTGGAACCCCAGCTGATCTAATACTAATAATTATTATAAGGCTCCAGCCCATATAAGTTTAGGAAGAGTTTTTGCAACAAAAGAAAAGGTGTGTTTTCAACTTTATTTAATGTATCTGTGGATAAATCTTTGTCTCCATTGAATATTTTGTTAGCTCATAGCGTAATTATCTAGTCTGGATATAATCCTCCTAATGGATAGATTGTAGTGTCTGTATGGAGTTTCAGCTCCTGAATGTAAATTAGACCTAAAGATGTCAACTGTCACCATTTTGCCATTTAGGGTACAATAAGGGATTTGCTAGTTGTGCAATTCCCTAGAGTTGCTGCTGGAACAATTGAAGAAGGGAAGACACAAATTGTGAGTCCTAAACTCGACCCAGCACCTGTCCCTGCCTACTTGCCTGAACTGCTCAGATGGCAACTTGGCGACAGTCCCTTCTCTGAATAAGTGTAACACAGAACAAGACAACAACACAGAAGCAGAGTCAGCAAAGGCCAAAGCAAGATGCTGAAAAATTAATCCTCATTCTCGATCTTACCACCATATGAATTACTGCATGGACTCCCATTGAAAACAAGGGGATGCAAAATATCCAATTTTTACACATGAATTTTTTTGAGAAATCAGACACGTGAGCGTCCTGTAAATGTTCCTTCACCTCTTGCATCCTTCCATATCACTGTAGCTTAGGCTCTTGTAGGGAAGATTCTCATCCTCAGCGCTTTTTTGATGGCATCAGAATCTTGGCGCCATTTATAGCTGCAATTATTCTTTCAATGGAGAATGGAAACTGCAATGACAATGCCTGTCAATGGCTGGTGACAGCTCCTCTCCTCTCTCCATTCACAGAATACAGTGGTTATATACAGATAAGGGCGCAAGGACGGCGGCGGCTGCTCTTCTGCCATACAGGAATCCCTCTGGTTCGCATAGGGAGTGATATGGGTAATTGCTATAGATTATAAAATTGCTCATAATACAGATTCTCTAATATAAGATTGTATTGAATCTGGAGGTTGATTATAACCATCATATTAATGGTGATAATAATCTCAATAATAATGAGGCCAATAGTCTGCTACCTTTTCCCATATTCTGTATTGCTCATATAAAGCAATACAGTCAGTGTGAGAAGATGTTGGGGGATGGGTGTCACGAGAGGCCCGGACACATTGATACAGCAGACTATTAATTAAACTGAGCCTTTTGGAAATACAAAGTCAGATGAAATATGAACACAATTTGATGTGATAAAAATCAAACAGGTTTTTCTATATTCATTTAGAAAGTAAAGCGATTGCCGTAAAATGTATCTAATTGGCGCGCACTTTTCACATCAATTATATATGAAGGTTCCTCCGGCCCAACGAATTTGTTGATTTCTATCTCTTTCCTTCCTCACCGTATTCTCCTCTGTGGTATCTACACTTTGCTAAGGCGCACAAAATAATGAACTGGAGCCGAATGTTCCCTGATAATAGTGAATATCTCCCGAGCACCTTTTATCTACTACACGGAAGATATACATGGCCAGATTTGCACTGTCAAAAATGAAGATGCTGCAAATCCTTTATAAGATTTGATGAGTTACTGCGTGTTCTTTGTATGTAACAAAATGAAACATAAGCTTTCTTAATAAAGACAAGTGTACTCCTTGAAACATGTCCGGAATTTGGTGGTGGTCACTTATACTGTGGTTACTTACAATGCAATGCATCAGCAATCCGTCACGGCATCCCTCTAGTGATTAGGCCCCGATGTTTGGGCCTAATCAGGAGGGAGTCTTGAGCCGCAGAATCCATGGCAAGATCGTGTAGGACGCTTCTTTTTTTCCGTGTTCTGCTGCGACTTCTGCCTCCCATTGAAAAAATTGGGAGGCGAATTCGGGAGGAATTTGCTCTGGATTTAGGGGCAAAAGCTGCCCCCAAATCCGTAGCAAATTCCTCTGTGTGAACTGACTCTTATTGTGTCCTAACCTTGGGTCACGTTAATTTATATTATTGTTTCGATGTGAAGTCACATTATGTTTTTATTTTACATCTTGTTTTTTGTATAATATTATCCCTTTGTCTGTTCTTAGATTGTCATGTTGTATGAATGAGATGCTTATATGTAATGAATTAAAGAGGTTTTTCAGGCTAAAAATACTGGTGACCTAACTTAGGTATAGGTTATCAATATAAAATCAGTGGGGGTGGGGCACCAATGCACAGAGAATGGAACAGGAAACAGATAGATAGCAGCAATCTCTGTGCAATGGTCAGAATGGGTTACTGCAGACCAGCTCCCTTTCAACTGAATGAGAGCTAAACCAAGTTCAAATTAATAGCAAATGGTCATAAAATTTTACCCACATTAATAGTGGCAACAATTGCTTCTCTAAAATCATTGCTGATCTCTTTCCTCCTTAGTACATGCCTGAATGCTACAGACCAGCAAAACCTGCTGATGATGAGTCAGTTGAGGACATTTAATTAGCAATACCTTGCTGCCATGGCTGCAAACTGACATTTTTAATGTGTTGTTGTTTGTCTAAGGCCTGGTTTACATCCGCATTCGGGTTTCTGATCAGGGAGTCCAAAAGGAAACCTATACACATTAAAAAGCGGTTACCTAAAGGAAACCAGTGAACTGCATGTTTTATGCGGAAACTGAGTGGAAACCTCACGGACCCCATCATAGTCTATGCGGTCCACGGGTTTCCCAGGTAACTGTTTTTCTAATACGTATAGGTCTCCTTTTAGGGGGTCTCCAAGCGGACTCCCCGAACGAAAACCCGAACGCAGATGTGAACCGGCCTTAGGTTGTATTTATCTCATTTTATTACTTCCTATGGGTCAGATGCTTTTTTTAGTGTCTGGATATATAAAACCATACATTTCTCATAGCTGTATATACATTTATCATTTAAACTCCATTTCTTCTAACTTGCAATACCACTTTCTACCACTGTCAATTGCAAATACTCTGCATAGAAATCAAGGAAACAGCGCCCCTGTCTATGCAGTAATTTAAGAATAAAATACTCTTATTTCATGGTCAGAGTATCAGCCAGGTACATGCATAATGCTGTATAGAAGACAAACAAATATTCAGCAACAATTTAAGCAAAAAAGAAAAAAAAAAATGATATATATATAAAACTACAGTATATTGTATGGTAATAATTTCACTTGTAATATTATAAGTTATTCTAATACTCTGTGAACATATAGGGAGAACTCTATAAGCAGATTTGTTGTTTAATGCAGTTTCATGTATTTTGCGGTGAGTCTCGCAGGCTTATCCTTTCCCATATATTAACTCCGATTAGAACTCCTTAAAATTCACTTAATATGTAACTTGTTCTTAAGGTCATGGACAGCTATGGCAGTTTTCTACCTGCGTATGGAAATAAAATGCATCTAAAATGCTGTTCGCAACACTTATTTTGTGTTAAATATGCTGCACATTTATCTATGCACTTGGCAAGCAGTTACCATAGTGATCCAAAGCTCTCCAGATACCCGTACATGATGGATCTGACAGCCAATCTGATAGGCAAAATGGAAATAAACCTATTTAATTCTTATTTATATAGTGCAATACAGAGACTGTTCTCACTTATATTAGTCCAAGGCCAGGGATACTTGCCTTATGCACTAAATCTGGAAGTAACTGCTGGACATGTCAATGTGCTCAATAAACTATATGTAATTGGAGGTCAGGACTAAACTGGGGCAACTCATAAAAATTCCCCGATTCTAAACATAGAGCTGCACCTTAGGTCTACATATAGGCATGGTTTTACTGTTTAGACATAGAATTAAAGGGGTGTTCAGATTTGTGGACAAAATTTGATACACATGATCTATCCCAATATCAGATCAGTGGACGTCTAACTTCCAGACCAATAAGCTTGTTCCAGGCATCCTTCGGTGCCGCAACCTATACAGGGGATGGATCTGGAAGCAAAGGCTCCATCCACCTTACAGTGGCGATACCGGAGCGCTCCATCCACCTTACAGTGGCGATACCGGAGCGCTCCATCCACCTTACAGTGGCGATACCGGAGCGCTCCATCCACCTTACAGTGGCTATACCGGAGCGCTCCATCCACCTGACAGTGGCGATACCGGAGCGCTCCATCCACCTTACAGTGGCGATACCGGAGCGCTCCATCCACCTTACAGTGGCTAAACCGGAGCGCTCCATCCACTTTACAGTGGCTATACCGGAGCGCTCCATCCACCTTACAGTGGCTATACCGGAGCGCTCCATCCACCTTACAGTGGCTATACCGGAGCGTTCCATCCACCTTACAGTGGCTATACCGGAGCGCTCCATCCACCTTACAGTGGCGATACCGGAGCGCTCCATCCACCTTACAGTGGCGATACCGGAGCGCTCCATCCACCTTACAGTGTCTATACCGGAGCGTTCCATCCACCTTACAGTGGCTATACTGGAGTGTTCCATCCACCTTACAGTGGCTATACTGGAGTGCCACTTCTCTTCTCCTACCAACTTGAATGGGAGCAGAGCTACTGTACTCTGGTACCACCACTATACGTCGGCTTCCGGCAACGCATCGCGGTTCTTTCCTCTGTACACTTTGTTTCATTATACGTAGAGGGAAATTGCCAATATTTCTGTAGGTATAATTGCTGCGATTTCCAAAATCATGACGGATTCAGAAATTGGAGCATGCCTGCTGCGCGTATTTTACAGGATTCGCTAGAATCCCATCCACTTTGCTGTGACTGTAAAATGCCACGTGGGACCCTGGCCTTAATGTTTGCCCAACGTTTGCTCTGGAGATATTTCTTCTAAGAAGAGTCCTCCTTAGGTTACATCTATAAGTAATGGATTTGCTGTGAAAAGCTGCAGAGAAATCTGCAGCAACAATCCACATCAAATCAAGTAGATTTTGTTTCTGATTAAGTATAAACAAAAAAAAAAAAAACATTTTGGACACAAAATCTGCAGCATTTCTGTCCCATGTGAATGTACCCTTACGCCAAACATTGCACAGTACAATCATCTGATTGAGTCCATGCATATGGGTGTATTAGAAGTGTGTGCGTGGGGCCTCTATTGTATGTAAGACTCTATGAGAATGATTTGAAAGAGTTTTTCACTGTCATATTCTTGAAGAGAGCGGCTTTGAAGATGACACATGGCAGATCACTGTGTGGGAATAGGGGAGGTATATATCACAGTACTGTGTAGGAATAAGGGAGGTATATATGATAGTCCTATTCTTTGGCAGATAGCGACTACGCCACTTGTAGTTAAACAATGATTTAATCCTCTTGCAGGGTTCAGGGTAGTCACTTGGATACAAGCAGTTAAAAACTGGAATGTTACATTTACTCGCAAAAAAATCAACAGTTCTTTATACACAAATTCAATAGTATTTCATTGAGTCTTTGTCACCTCTATTGCATTGATATTCTATCTTGCAAAGAATTACAGTCAGTAAATTAACCCTTAACGCACAGGCTTCGGCTGCAGGTACCTGGCTGTGCACTCTAGTCTGACTCTGTACATTTCTATAACTCAAGGTCCTGGACTTTAATAGCAGTTCCTGTTTATAGCTAAGGCCTAGTTCACATCTGCGTTCAGTATTCCGTTTGGGGAGTCTGCTTAAGGACCCTCTGAAGGGAATAGCAAGAGCACTGACAAGCTCTGAGCTTATGAAAGCACATGGAGCCCTTAGACTTACATGGGGTCCGTGTGTTTTCCATGTGGTGTCCGCGCAAGTCATGTGGAGAGAAAAGTACTTCGTGAACTAATTTCCTCTCCACATGACTCGTGCAGAGACCACGCGGAAAACACACGGACCCCATTAAAGTCTATGGGGTCTGTGTGCTTTCATTGCTCACACTTGTCAATGCGTTCGGTATTCCCCAAAGCAGACTCCCCAAACTGAATACCGAACGCAGATGTGAACCAGGCCTAAGGTTGATATCTAGGGCTGATCTCCAGCCTGGCATTCTACCTCAGATTTACCCCATCAGGCAGTCTCATGGGCCTCTGCTGGTAAGTCCAGTACTATACAGTCACCTCCAACCTGCTGTGCTCCTATTGTGTTGGTTCTCACTGGTATTGATTTAAGCTCGGTTCACATCTGCATTTGGACCATGCCGTTCCCCTATCCATATGAAATATGTGGACAGAAAAGTCCTGCAAGCAGCACTTTTCTCTCTGCATTTTTCGCACGGAAACCACACGGACCCCATTATAGTCTATGGGGTCCGTGGGTTTCCTTAGGTAACCACTTTTTTATGCAGACAGGTTTCCATTGGGGGGGTCCCCAAATGGACATCCCAAAAGGAAACCCAAACACAGATGTGAATCGGGCCTTAGGACTGTCACACTTTGTCCCCACTTTTGAACAGTACCTAATTTTTCAGTAATTCTCCACTGCTCAGCAGCTCCGGTTAGTCTGCTACTCTCCTCTGCAAATGTTATAGGTCTCCTGACTCACAGACCTTCCCCAGAGGACTCAAATGACTTTTTCTGTCCAGTACACTATACTATAACATATATAATACGGTGTGACACTAGATGGCAGAATAACAATAGACAAAACAATATACAAGGTATTTTTACATTACAGCAAAAGAAGGGTTAATCAACCATCTCAGGCTCTCAAAGGGAAGATTCAGCACTCAGCTTTCATATACATCCACAGAGTATGCCAAATTCTGACTTAGTCTTCATCTGAGTCTATCGTTCAGGTATATGTCCAATGGCCAAAAAAAATATATATCGCAATATAGATTTTTGTGGTGACCGTCTATTTCGGAAAACTCAGTCTGCCTTATCTATACAATGAAATATCTATATCTGACCTGGCTTTATCCCACTTTTATACAGAATCTGCTGCACCTCTAGAACGGCGTAGATCTGCAAATCGATAAAATGGCACTTAAAATGAACATGGCTATAAAGTGTAAGGTGCTGGACTACCTGCGCTATGGTGGCATGCTTTCCTGTCACCCTGGGGTGAGAAAGTCTCCCTTTAAAAGTCTCCCTTTTCCTGCACCCTTTGAAGGAGTTCTATCAGTCCTGTCCAGGAATTTGGCGAGTCTATCTCTTTGGTATTTTACATGTTATTCTGGGAGTGATCCTTGACTTTACCCAAAAGTCAGCTACCCTGTTAAGCCCTGCAGTGACGGTGCCCATGGCCTGATATCTATCATGGAAATATAGAAAAGATTCAAAGTCATTTGTCACTAAGCGACGGGGGAGGATTTTGTAAAGATTGTCTTCTGGGCCAAATCCAAACCCATTAGGTTCAGTCACGTAAAACTCTACATTTGGGTGCCAGCTTTTTACTATGCTAATATAGTCAATGGGCAATAAAGTCAATGTACAGTAATCCAGTCATACAATAACAATACATAATGCTTCTAATCAAAGTCAGGTAATACAATACCAAAAAAAACAACTAAAACGGAATTCCGATCCCGATCTTTTCTGGCGAGATGGAGGTCGAAGGTTATTTCCCACAATGCTTGGCTACTGGCCAATCATTGTGGGAAAAGCTATAGTATCATATGAGCGAGTTTTTCTACTAGCTACTAGCTAGCGGAAAAAAAGAAGCGAGCAACTCCAATTGAAGTCAATGGGAGACGTTTTTGGAGCCAGATTTTGAGGCGGATTCCACGTCAAAATAAGCTCCAAAAAACTGTGTGCGAACATACTCTAAAAGGTCTTATATAAAAGTCCTGACAGCTGAAATCCCAGCAACCATTGTGTTAGGAGAAATCCTTTAATTTATCTGTTCTAGGTCTACAACACATGTATACAAAAGTTTTATACACTTCTATGGTATGCAAGTTGTAAAATACTGCTAAAATAGGTTCACACTACTGTTATTAATGTTCCCATGAAGGATGAGAGCAACAGACAGTAAGTGACTGATATAGATGTAGTCCCCTCTGCCTTCATGTAAAAAACAAACAAAAAATCTGAAAAAAATAAAAAAGTTGTGAATACAGGACCTTTTCTTCCATTACAGAATAAACCTAAGGCTAAAACCCCACATTGCGGAAACACAGTATTTTTTGTTGCAGATTTTGTTGAGGTTTTTTGAGCCAAAGCCAAGAATGTCTACAAAAGGAATGGGAAATATATAGGAAGCTCTTATTCTTCTGCCCTCTGCTTAGTCCACACAATAAAATCTGCAACAAAAAAAAGCTGCGTTTCAGCAATATGGGGCTTTAGGCCGGGGCCGGAAACGCCGCGATTTACAGTACTTGCAATGTGGATGGGATTCTTG
The DNA here is from genome assembly GCF_031893055.1 of Leptodactylus fuscus. Lineage (NCBI taxonomy): Eukaryota > Metazoa > Chordata > Amphibia > Anura > Leptodactylidae > Leptodactylus > Leptodactylus fuscus. The sequence goes on from NC_134266.1 coordinate 227,726,936, forward strand.
CAAATCCCATGCCCACTTTGTGGAAAAAAATCGCAGCGCGGACACGGTGCGATTTCCAAAAACGTTGCAGTTTTGAAAATCGCAGTATGTCAATTATATCTACGGAAATGCCGGGGGCATTCCAGTAGATATAATGAGAATAGAAAGTCCACGGAGGAAAACTCTGTGAACTTTCTATTCAAAGCGCTGTGGGAAGAACCGTAATGTGTTCACGCTGCGGTTGTTCAGCGCTTTAGAGCGGCGGTTCTGGCCCGTGGGGCCCCAGCCTTAGCCTAACAGAAGAAAGCTTCCTTCATGTGTTTTTTTTTACATTAGAGTCAATGAGAATGGGGAGAGAACAGCGTCTATTTCCATCACTCTATTGCTGTTCTGTGATGGATGAGACCAATGGACATTCACATCCCCTCACAGGTATACCTCCATCACCCAAAAAGTGTCAGGTGTCCACGACAGATAGTAGAGAGGATGTAATATTCTGGATTTTTATTAGACTCCCTTCAATTTATCGGAACACATTGGGGCAGATGGGCTACTGAAAGTATGATAGAATTCTGCACCAAAAAACTGGTGTCCCCATGCTTTACACCACATTCACTGTTTGGACACTTTCTGTGCTTTGTCCGACAAGGGACAGTGCTTAATATTCAACACTGCGCACCAAAAGCGCCAATATTTCAGCACGTTTTTTTGTCAGAAGCTTAGCATTTTTTATAGGTGATGTAAATGCAGATTAGACAGTCTGAAGATGCAGCAGATTTATCGTCCAGCATCAGTCACTGTGATAAATCTGGTGCATTTTAAAACAATCGAGTCTAAATCTGCACTAACTCTTAGCAGGATTAGCAAATCTGACCCTATATATATTTTATATACTATGGATGGAGACAGAGCTTTAGACTGTGCTATAGAGAATAGATCACATGCTGGGTTATTTTTCAGAGCTAAAGTCTTGGAGTGCTGGGCAAATGTATGAAATCGCATTATCTGCAGGGAATACACCTACTACCTCATACAATGTGTGAAATGTGAATTCTATGTATCATTATATCTAAGTCATTACAGAGTGCTATGGAAGGCTGGAGCAGAAGGTGAAAAGGACAAAAGTAAGTGGCCTTGGTATCACAGTGTTACAGCTACATAATTCCAATAAGTGCCCCTCGGAAGGAGGAATGTAGGCGCAGATACATGGAAAGAATTGCTGCTCATATCCTCCGGCTGAATCATGTTACTGTGACCTGTACTTGGTGTTACATTTGCATTGGTTACCTCGGTAGAAATATGTGCAGATAACTTCAGTGGAATGTTCAAGGTGAATGGTTTTGCTCTGAATGTGTGTGTTACAGGGAGGTACGTTATACAGAATCCACGATCTTTGGGCAGCACAGGCTAAAGGGAGAGATGCTGAACTTATGATGCATGGTTTTACTGTCATTGAGATGTTTTCACTGTGGCAGAATTTAGACAAATCTGCCTCTATTAGATTTCCCATTCCATTTGCAACCACTCTTGGCTTTGGCTAAAAATTATTCAGCAAAAGCTGCAACAAAAGCCTATACCATAGCCTATGTGGTGTCCCGCAGCAAAAAAGCGCTGCGGGAAAAACCACAGTACCATCACATCGCAGTTCTCCCCACAGTGCTTTAGACAGAAAATTTTCTGAGTTTTCCTCTGCAGACTTTCTGTTTCAATTATACCTATGGGGAAACTGCCGGTGTTTCCGTAGGTATAATTGGCATGCTGCAATTTCCAAAACCGTGCTGGTTTTGGAAATTGCGGGGTGTCTGCACCGCAGTTTTTACCACTAAGTGGGCATGGGATTTGCTAGAAATAGAGATGAGCGAACGCCCGAGCAGAGCCGACTGCGCATGCGAGGGCATGCCCGCGCATGCGCAGTCGGCTCTGCCTAGGCTGGATGCCTAGGCAGAGTGAATTCCACCTGGAAGAAGACGCGGGGATGCAGCGCGGAGAAGACTTCGGAAAGGTAAGAGAAGAACCAGCGTTGATTGACAGAAATATAGCATTCTGCCAATCAACGCTGGTTCTGCATCGAAGCTTAAACTTCGAACAGCTAGTAGTGTTCGATCGAGTACAAGTATTTCGAATACCGTAGTATTCGATCGAACACCTACTCAATCGAACACTACTCGCTCATCTCTAGCTAGAATCCCATCCACTTTGCTCTGAGTGTAAAATGCGGACAAATCTTAGCGTTTCCACGTGGGGCCTTTAACTAAAGAGATTATCCTGTCCTAAATCGAACTTTTACACTGATGACCTATTGGACGGCTGGTACATGCTGACCCAGTCACTGCACTGCGGTGGTTCCAGTGAACAGATGATCTGTGCAGGGTCCCAGTGTCAAACCCTGATAGATCACATACTGATATGTGGTTAGGACATCACTATGAAAATTAAATTTGAGGCCGGAAAACCCCTTCAAGCTAAGTCCACATACTGTGGAAACGCAGCTAAAAAAACATTTGCATTTTTCATTTTTAACTTTCCCAACTCATATAAGTCTATGTGAAAAAGCAGAATTTCCGCAGGTAAAATTATCATACTGTGTTTTTAAGGGAGCCTTCACACAATGTAACGCTGCGCTCATTCTGATTGTAAAAAGACGTTCAGAATGAGCGCGTAAAAAGCAGCTCCCATTGACTTGAATGAGAGCCAGCATACGTGCGCTCCCCATTGAAATCAATTGCAGGCTTTTTCCCCTATGCGTTCAATGTATTATGCGCGTAATACATTGAAAGTATAGGGAAAAAAGCCTCCCATTGATTTCAACACATTAAAAAGCAATGAGCAATGAAAACACACGGACCCCTTAGAGTATAATGAGGTCCGTGTGTTTTCCACGCAGTGTCCGCATGAATCATGCGGAGAGAAAAGTGCTGCTTCAAGTATTTTTGTCTCCATATGATTCGTGCAGACACTGCGCGGAAAACACACAGACCCCATTACACTCTATGCTGGGGTTCATGTGTTTTCATTGCTCCACTTGCACCACCTTTTTAATGCGTTCAGTATTCCTTTCAGGGGTCCCCTAGAGGACTCCCCAAATGTAATACCGAACGCAGATGTGACCCAGGCGTAATAGTCTGCCACATGGGGTAATATGAGCTGATAATTTATGGATAAAATCATACCTGCACCTGTTTCATTAGCCAGAATCCTCAAAGATCTATAAATCATTTTTTTCTTCAATTCTCTCAATTCTGAGATGTTATAATGGACTGGGAAATTCACCCAAATGTCCCAATTGTTTGCTCCAAAAAATAGAAGACCTTTGTTTATACTGAGTATTTATCCCAGCTATGTAAGGCCATGGTCATACGGATGTGTTTGGGTCAGTATTTTTGCATTAACATTTGTAAGCCAAAACCAAAAGTAGTCTAATGGAAAGATTTGTATACGGTAGGTCTCTGAATGTTCCGCTCCAGAATGTGGCTTACAAATACTGATGCAAAGTGTGAATGAGGCCTAAGTCTGGGTTCAAACCACATTTGTGGCTTTTCAGCAGATGCATATTTTTAAAAAGAAAGTATACTGCCAAAAAGGATGCAAATGGATGCCAACTGTTTGTATTTGGCATACAGCTGGCATCTGTTCTATGAATCAGTTTCCTTTTTTTAAGGAGAAGCAAACATTTTCTGACTTTTTGTGACATTAATTGTACATTTGGATATATTTGCCATAGACATGTATATTTTTGTGAAGTCTTTTTAAAAAGACTTATTAACATAGGCCATCAATTTTACATTGGTGGGGGTCCCCAATGTCAGTACCCTTGCAGAGCAGCTGTTTCGCCAGACAGCACCTAACAGCACTGTTTACATGCCAGGCACTACACTGCTCACTTTCCATATTCTTGATAACTTGCCATATTCTTTATATGCTCATTGAAGTTTATGGACACCGCTGCTGTACCCAGGTCCAACAAGAATATGGGGAGTAGTGCAGTTGTTCCCTACTGATCTACAACTGCTGGCCTATCTTAAAGTCTAAATCCAGTAATAAAACATAATTTCAATATATAAAGAAATGTATTTCATTCTCCCTTTATTAAATTGAGTTATATTTTTACATATTAGTCTATGGAGAGGGGAGGGGAAGGAGGAGGCTGCTGGAAAACACATAAATTACTGTTGCTGTTATTCTCTGTTATACTATGAATCCGGGAACTTTTCTAACTGTTGAATCTTCAAGATAAGACCTTATGACAGCACAGAATGAGACAATAAATCAATTAGTTAGTGTCAGCAGCCGCCTCCTCCCCTTCCCCTCTCCATAGAGTTCTGTGTGTCTCTGCTATACTGTGAATCAGGGAACTTTTCTAACTGTTTACTCTTCAAGATAAGACCTTATGATAGAACAGAATGTGGCAATACATCAATTAGTTAGTGTCAGCATTCTCCTCCTCCCCTACCCCTCTCCATAGCGTTCTGTATGTGAATTGAATTTAAAAAAATCTCTATGTAGATAAACTGTTTGAACATAAGGAGGAGGTCAGTCTAATAAGAGGAGAGATAAACAGATTATTTAGAATAAGATATATTACTACATTTCTTATATTCAGATTTAATATTCAGTTACTAAAGTTGCTTTTTACCTGGAGGTAAACCTTAAGGATAGGCCACTAATTTTAATACAGTGGAAACCCCTTTAAGTTCTGCAGCCTGCGTTTTTCAGTACCTTGTTTCCGGTTCCAGATGCATATTGCTGTTTGTAAAAGTGCGCTGTGAATTGATCCTTACCCTGTCACTATGATTTTAATGCAAATGAGAGACACATTGAATCTGCTTTCTTGTGACATAAAAAGAGCAATATTGTCATTGACCTTTCCGTCACTAGAATAGCGCGATAATTGGAAAGCCCATTTCTACCACACAGTTAGTTTAATGGCTTAATGTATTCAAGACTCAGCTGCTGTTTTATGTAAGAATTGGCGGTTCCACTTTAATTGCTTGTTAGTAAATATTTTTACTCATGAAGGAAGTGTAAGATCTTCCAAGAAGATGTTTTTGCATATTTTTTATTTATAATTTTATTTCCCATGGGGTAGGCTTAAGCTGTTTTCATTTCTGCTCGCTGCATGCTGTAATAGTGGGGAAAAGTTTGCCTATCGCAATCCGAATACATGAGGGGATATCACAGAGCTAGCGAGGAGAAAACTGTAAGACATCATAGGATTGTAGACAACACGTTAAAAATAAGATGGATGGAGAAGTGTATCACATAAAGATTTGCCTTTCTTCTATTCCTTAAATGATATGTTATAGTACAACATGTCAGAAGATGTTACTATTGCCATACGAGCCCCCCACTGATCACTAGGGCAAAGTAAGATTAGGAATTCGAGCTGTTCTCATTCTTCGGCTCCATTCACATCAAGTTTATTTGCATCCATTTAGTGGATATGACAAACCCAAATGTATGGTATACTTTGTTTTTGTGTCCTTAAAATAATGGAACCATTTTTTGTAGATTGAGCTCTATTAGAGATGAATGAACATACCAAGATTTGTTTGGGTTCCGTTGGCTTTGGGGTGAGCAAGTTCAGATAGAACTGGAAGGGAAATTATTATACTTAGGGTTCTCTTCAGACCCCAGAAAATAATAGATAGAGGCCCAGGGGAGGTGTAAAAAAAAAAAAAAAAATTAAAGTCACCTTCCCACATGATGTCATGACAACTGTCATGCGCCTTGGGCGCATGATGTCACCAAGAAGACCAAGAGAAAGGGCTGGACGCCGCGAGGAGGCCCAAAAGAGATGAGGGAAGGGGAGTATAGATGTTTTTTTTATTTTTATCACCCCTACTTGCCACAGAGACCCCATAGTATAATAATTTAATGTCACAGTGGCCATTTCAATTTGTCTAAGATAAATCCTCAATTGATCAATTTCATTGATAACTGAACAATTTGGGATATTCAGGATGAACTCGGCCCATGACGAAGTGGTTCACCCATCTCTAATCTCTATATAAATGGATGGTGTACATCCATTTGCCCCTGTTATTTAATTCCTTTTTTGAATCTGTTAAACAGATCTGGTAAGCAAATGTGAAAAACATAATGTGAATGGAGCCTTACTGGCTTGTCAAGATGTCACCTTGTCACCTTCCTGAACTACCAGATACATGAAACCTCTTATGGCATAGAGCTATGTTTTACTTGGAATCATTGCAGTATTTAAAGCTGTATTCTAGTAACAACAAGTTACCCCCCTAGCCAAAGGACAGAGGTAACTTGCAGATCAATGTGGGTCCAATTGTTGGGTATTTCATTGATGCAGAGCAATGAAGTGTTTTGTACAATAGACAGTTCCTGCATTCATGGTTGTATACATGGGCAACTGGTCAAGGCAAGACCACCACTAAGTTACCGAAAATTTCTAAAAGTCTGCAAAATTTTAATATGTATATTTGCAAAAATGTTTAAATTGTCTACACATATAAATAGTTAATAGAGTTATATTCATGGGTAGACCCCTTTAAGGACCAGGTGACGTTTGGGTTTGCTCAAGGACTAGATACAGTTTTTGGTTTTTCATCCTAGTATTCTGGATTATACAACTTTTTAGTTTTGCATAAAAATACTATGTCTATTTTTATTTTTTTTTATCATTATGCGGTATGTATATATTAGGACTGTGGCAATTCATTGAAAAATAACCAAAACCCGAAAATCTGCTAAATGAATCCTTATGAACTTGCTCAGGTCAATTATTTCAATTATTGTACATCCAGGCCATCCTGTCTCACACTGCCATTGGCTAAAGGATATGTCACTAACTGTATGTTATCCAATCAGGATCACCGATTTGTGAATAACCAAAACCAAAGTTCAGTGGCATATAAATAGGGGGCGTGGTATTCAACTAGGGGTGTGGTATATACATGGGAGGGTGTCCTAAAGTAATCGCTCATTAATTGTAATCGAAGTAAATGATTCAATTGTTCAATTAATTCTTATTATTTTTGGGGGGTGGGTACAAACAAAAGAAAAAAATACTAGTGATACATGCACATGGGAATACCATTTTTTTTCAGGAATTTATGTTGTATAATTTTGCGCTGTATAAAACTTTCCTTTTTCTAATAATATGCCAACATACGTCTACGTGCCCTCATATTGTGGCACATGCCTATGTGGACATGCTGCACATATAACCCTAATAGTCATATACTAGTGCTGTCTGAGGTGATGCTAGCCCGAGCCATTATGCTGCCAAGTCACCTGCAGTTTTGATAAGTCTCCCCATTGTACATTAATAAGCTGTTCACCATGTTGATTGTTGCCGTCCTACTAGGTTAAATGGGTTGTCCACGACTTGATATTGATGGCATATCCTTAGGACAGATCATCAATATCAGATTGGTGCCGGGTCAATACCAGAACCCACTTGATCGGCTGCTGTGGCCATCAGATCTGCACGGTATACAGAGGAGAAAACAGGGCGCTCGGCACACTTTGTAGTCACTGCAGACACCAACCTAAAATCTGAACTATACGTCATGAAAACAACATCACAAGTGCTTACTAGAGAACCTGTGATATGGAGAATGCAACCTGTCCGCAATATACTGCATACAATATACACTACATATAATCTATCTTTAGGACTTCCTTGAAGTATTAGCACATAATTATGTATCACATTCTTGCATTTTTGCTCACCGGGGGGCATTTGTCCTTCTCCCTTAGACCAAATTTCTCCCTTTATCTCAAGGTGTTTTTCTTTGTGCTATAATACGCTCCCGCAGGATATATATTGATTTTGTGCCTTGACTTCACTGAGCACATTAAAACCTTTATTATTATGAGCCGGTTATTGGTTACAATGCAGCTTGTTGGTTTTTCTGCCCATTTAATTACATTCCTTGCAATTAATTTCTTATTGCAGATATTCATACAGCTCGGTTTTCAGCCATATAATATAAGGTATTGTCTAGTATTTCCCACCTAGTATTAAGGGAAATTCTGCTGTCAATATGGTGGGAAATGGGGCCTGAAATAGCAGTGATCTTCATAATGTGCGACAACATGTGTCCATAAAAGAAAAAGATCTAAGAACGTAGAAAAATGTGTCATTTTCTATCACATACAGAGCCTCAGTATTTAAGAAGGGGGGGGGGTCTACTTAAAGAGTTATGCATGGAGAAATAAAACTTAACAATGAACTCTCTGCATCAGATAGGCTTTATTTCTTATATATAGGCGAGTCCCATGGACCCCCCACTTGTTACCATTGCAGAGCACAGTTGGTTGCCAGAAATCTATATCCATATACTCTGCTGCCACACCAACTGTATGTAACATAACCAACTCTACTGTACTCCGGCGGCAGGATCGTGGTGTAGAGTGGAGTCAGTCATGTGACTTAAAGGGGTTTTCCCATTTCCTTATTTCAACAGTTTGCCTGCTGTCTCTTTTTCTCACTTCCTGTATTCTCCCCCCCTCAACTTGCTCAAGCAGATGCTTGTACAGAATGGGCTCAGTGTTATCGGTGTATTTACATAGAGAGATAACAGACTCGACTTTATCAGCAAACTGCAATTAGCTGAACGGATTGTCCTGCCGGCAGAGCAGTGAGTGACATCACTTGTCCTATCTCACAGGTCAGGGGTTATGGTAATGCTGTGTAAACAATGGGAGGAATAAGTTCACATAGCAGGCAAACAAAGCAGCATATCTAAAGCAATATCTTTAGGAAAAGTCTTCAATTTACATAAGCTACCAGTATAGATAGGATCCCTGAGATGGGACAACCCCTTTAAAGTTGAAGGGTCTGCACTTAGTAAATGCAAAGAAATCCTTCTCTGCTGAACTCTGCAAAGGTAATAAACAGGCAATGGAAGATGGGGGGGTGGCTTTTATATTAGAAATTAAGCTTATTCAGTGCAGGAAATGCACTGCACAGGAAAACCCCCTTTAAAAGTAAAAAATAAATAAAAATATAGAGGTATTCTGAGAGTTTCCCTTTTAATGATCCTCATCTCTTAGCCAATGTACAGAGTGGCTATAAAGAGAGTCTCTCATTCTGGAGGACCTCTCCAGTCCTGTATTACACAGACAGCCCATTAATTTGAAGCGGAAATGTGCAATGCTTACGTTTCTTTATGGTGGCGCTGTAAGGAATCTGAACACTTACTTCTACAAAGAACACGGTGTCATGCGTTTACTGTCAAAGAACCTTCTGTCAAGGGGACTGTCTTAAGAAGAAGAGCCCTATATGCCAACCACATTTGACATTTGCAGTTTAAAGGGAATAACATACATGCCCCATGAAAAAATGGTGACAAATAGTTTTAGTTAACTTAAAATACAAATAAAGGATGGCAAAAATCTTTAGGCTTCTAATGGAAGTTAAGAGCTGAATGCTTCTAAAACCTGTGATTTTTATTAAACCTCATGCACAGCAATATGTTTGTGTATCTATTTATTATCTCAGCATGAAAATAAAAAAAATAGATTAAAAAATATTTTTATATTGTATTAGTTATATTATCACTCCTCAATACAACAGCGCCTCTAGTGGCCATATTGTAATGGAAAATATTTGGTTAAAAAACCTAAACAGGGGAGCTGAGATATCAATTATCTACACTACACAGTATCTAAATTGGGACTGTGGTTTCTTGGTTACACGTGGGAAGTTATTGTGAGGCCTGCCCTCTATCTATATAAATACGAGCACTGCCATTTCTTACTTTATTCTCTTTGCTGTTACAGTTTCATTGTGAGGACAAGACACATCATCAATAAGGTAGAATTGGTTATTTGTGATTTATCCCAAAAGAAGTAAGTGCTAGTTAATGTGATTGGATCCATAGTCTGCTTTAGATGGAGGTGTGTTATACTGGGCCAAATATCGTGTTAGGAACTGGGCCCGCTGAAGGGTCCTCTGGCCCGCTCTGTCAGTCCAATCCTGTCTACAGTTTATGCAGCTGAATGCAATGTAGTGAATGCAGTTATTACTGGCACAGAACAGGCCATCTGTAGTGTTCTTCAATGGGATTATGGACAGGATGTGCTCCCAGGATCACTACTTCTCCCACCCTGAGATGTTCTATGAATTGTAGTAGCAAAGGAGCTTGGTTTTTGTGTCCCTTCAAAAATTAACCCTGACACAGATGATGGGATAGATTCGCTACTATTCAGTGCTACACAGTATTTTGGCAGGTGGAAAAAATACGGCAAAGAAAGAATGCTTTCAGAAATCGAAATCTTAATGGTTTACTTTATTGAGTAAAGAAAAGAGAAATCTAAATCCCATCAGTATGGCGTCCTGGAAGTGATGATATGGTCTCCGCAGAGTCCTGACCTCAACATTATCCAGTCTGTCTGGGATCCCATGAAGAGAGAGACAGATTGAAACAAGTCTACACCTATAGAAGATCTGTGCTTAGTTCTCCAAGATGGTGGGAACAACCTCCCTTCAAAGCTATCTACAAGTGTACCCAGAAGAACTGATGGAAGGTAAAAGGTGGTCACATTAAATATATATTAGATTTAGATATAGATTAGACTTTGTTTTGTTAATTGACACAAATAATCTATTACACTTCTATTTTTGAAAGCATTCTTACTTTTGCAGCATTTTTTCCACACCTAACTAAAACTTTTGTGCAGCGCAGTATGTGTTATGATAATAGGACACCCAGCAGGCGGGCTAGCTGATAACGTGTGCTGAGGATTCCCTCTTACCGGTTGTTGAGCAGGCTCAGTAGCTCCCCCGCATGATAAAGGTCATTCTTTGTTACTCGGCTAAAGCGGAACTCATTGAGGTTACAGAAGGTCACGGCTGGAAAGATCATCCTGGCAGTAGCAATTTCATCCAGTTTGGTGACATGTGGATAATCAAAGTAATAGATGATCCTCTCAGTACACACAAACAGCAAAAGGGACAAGGAGCCAAGGAAACATAGCACCCAGAGCAACCGCCGACATGAGAAACGCTCATAGGAAAAGATGTGAGCAATGCCATGAAGTGTGGAGCCACTGGCAAAGGCCTGAAGAGTCACCGGCTGGGGGCTGCCCAGCTCTTCTGCTTCCTTCACATCCATGCGGGCACTGGAGGGACAAAAATAGCTCTATAAGATGAAGTGTACTGTATAGACATGTGATAATGGCAGAACAAAGACACGATCAAATTCATTGCAGTCACCTCTTACTTTACCATCCACCCCTGTTTTCTATACAGTCAATGGAGTTGCATATCCCTCTTCAAACATATCTTTATGAATTACATATAGATATCATCTACATATAAAACTGAGCAACTATGCAGGATAGACCATCAATATTTTTATCCTAGAATGCCCCTTTATTGGTGTTTATAACCATATCAGAAAAAAAAACTCCAACTGAATGACCAACTTGTATGGAGTCAAATGGTCTTTAATCAGTTTAGCCATGTTTTATCTAGGCTACTCTATACCAGTAGGGTGGATTCCCCATGAACAGCACTTATTGCCATCACAAGTACTGGGATCCGTGAGTCCCCTGTATGAATTGGCAGTGCACATACATGACCGCCACTCCATTCACTTCTATAAGACTGATGGAACATTGTACTGGACTATCTCTGCCAGTCCCAACACAAGTAAATGGAATGGTCATGGCCCATCACACTACTATCCAAAAATTTCCATTTTGATTGGCCATTTAGGTGATTGAAAAAAAGAAAACAACAACAATTTTTGCCATCACTTGAGAAACTGTTACTCTTTTTTTTTTTTTTCTCATTTCCTATTCCATCTCCCTTATATGTAAAATATTCTTATCCACAACAGCAAGAGATGGTTATTAAAGTGAAAAACCATAATAAGAAATAACCTATAATAATATACAGTAATGCAAACCCGGTGACAAATGAACAGTTTTCAGTGACAACAGCGAATGTAAAATAGCCTACAAGACAACATCATCAAGAAGGAGATGAGGACAAGAGATGGAGATTGCATCTTTTCTCACATTCTTGTGAGTCACATTATAAATGCAAGTCGTTGTGTATCTCTAGGGAAACATCTAGTCCCTTCACCAGTTGAATGTCGTTGCAGATATATCTGGGTTATAGTAAATCGTTTTTGCCAATGTGTCTGAATAAAAGACAGGACTAGCTTCACAGCATTGTACACAGGTTATCCAAAAGAAGGTGGCCCAATTCTTCAAAATGGAAACATAAGAGGTGATGTATTAACACTAGTGTTCCATACAAGTGCACTATACAAGTGAACCACACAAGTTCACTATACAAGTGCACCATACAAATGAACCATAGAAGTCAACCACACAAGTGTACCATACAAGTGAACCACACAAGTGAATCACACAAGTGCACCATACAAGTGAACCACACAAGTGAACCATATAAGTGAACCACACAAATGCACCATACAAGTGAACCACAGAAGTGCACTATACAAGTGCACATATAAGTGAGCCACACAAGTGAATCACACAACTGCACCATATAAGTGCACCACATGAGTGAACCACACAAGTGAACCACACAAATGCACTACGCCAGTGCACCATACAAGTGCACCATACAAGTGAAGCATACAAGTGAACCACACAAGTGCACCACATGAGTGAACCACCAAAGTGCACCACATGAGTGAACCACACAAGTGAACCATACAAGTGCACCATACAAGTGAACCACACAAATGAACCACATACACTCATCGGCCACTTTATTAGGTACACCTGTCCAACTGCTCGTTAACACTTAATTTCTAATCAGCCAATCACATGGCGGCAACTCAGTGCATTTAGGCATGTAGACATGGTCAAGACAATCTCCTGCAGTTCAAACCGAGCATCAGTATGGGGAAGAAAGGTGATTTGAGTGCCTTTGAACGTGGCATGGTTGTTGGTGCCAGAAGGGCTGGTCTGAGTATTTCAGAAACTGCTGATCTACTGGGATTTTCACGCACAACCATCTCTAGGGTTTACAGAGTATGGTCCGAAAAAGAAAAAACATCCAGTGAGCGGCAGTTCTGTGGGCGGAAATGCGTTGTTGATGCCAGAGGTCAGAGGAGAATGGCCAGACTGGTTCGAGCTGATGGAAAGGCAACAGTGACTCAAATAGCCACCCGTTACAACCAAGGTAGCCAGAAGAGCATCTCTGAACGCACAGTACGTCGAACTTTGAGGCAGATGGGCTACAGCAGCAGAAGACCACACCGGGTGCCACTCCTTTCAGCTAAGAACAGGAAACTGAGGCTACAATTTGCACAAGCTCATCGAAATTGGACAATTGAAGATTGGAAAAACGTTGCCTGGTCTGATGAGTCTCGATTTCTGCTGTGACATTCGGATGGTAGGGTCAGAATTTGGCGTCAACAACATGAAAGCATGGATCCATCCTGCCTTGTATCAACGGTTCAGGCTGGTGGTGGTGGTGTCATGGTGTGGGGAATATTTTCTTGCCACTCTTTGGGCCCCTTGGTACCAATTGAGCATCGTTGCAACGCCAAAGCCTACCTGAGTATTGTTGCTGACCATGTCCATCCCTTTATGACCACAATGTACCCAACATCTGATGGCTACTTTCAGCAGGATAATGCGCCATGTCATAAAGCTGGAATCATCTCAGACTGGTTTCTTGAACATGACAATGAGTTCACTGCACTCCAATGGCCTCCACAGTCACCAGATCTCAATCCAATAGAGCATCTTTGGGATGTGGTGGAACGGGAGATTCGTATCATGGATGTGCAGCCGACAAATCTGCGGCAACTGTGTGATGCCATCATGTCAATATGGACCAAAATCTCTGAGGAATGCTTCCAGCACCTTGTTGAATCTATGCCACGAAGAATTGAGGCAGTTCTGAAGGCAAAAGGGGGTCCAACCCGTTACTAGCATGGTGTACCTAATAAAGTGGCCGGTGAGTGTAAGTGCACCATACAAGTGAACCATACAAGTGCACCATACAAATGAACCATACAAGTGCACCATACAAGTGAATCATACAAGCACACCAGTATATAATAATTGACAGCTGGGTGTTTACATTTCCCATAGCAATGGAGATTATCTCTACACAGTCCGATCAATGTGGCCAATGCCAGACTTTGGAAGGACACAGCCTTTGGACTAGGGGAATGGTATTGGTTATTCATCACTGCATTCATACATTGATATATAATCTGCATAAAATATAGAAGAAAATCTTTATTTTTGCAAACAGCTGAAGCAGGGAATACAAGGTTAAATAAAAAGTTGATGCATTGCCCTACACACCACTGTGGCTAGGCTGAACGGTTACCTGATCTTTAAAGGCCTCCTACACACGGCCATAATACATCCAGATTTCTAAACTGTATTATGGACACAAATTCTGTTGAAAAGAAACATTGTAGATCCCTATGATGATGTAAGTATCAGTCACTTGACCCATGGCCGGGATGGAAATAGCAGCTGCAAAAATGACAAGACAGCCAATTGCAACCTTTCTAGCGGAGACTAGGGAAGATAGCAGATGCCATACAGGCATTCATCCCTCATGGTGTTTGTATGGTGAGACAGTTGATCTGTAAGTATACTTTTGGATCGAGGGAGGAAACCCATTGAAACAGAAGAAGAACATATACACATCTATCTATCTATCTATCTATCTATCTATCTATCTATCTATCTATCTATCTCTCTCTCTGTCTCTCCATATCTATCTATCTATCTATCTATACTGTAAGAACATCTTCAATGCATCGTATCAGTTCCTTCATAACTTGTTCTATTAGAAAAAAACAACTGTAGGTTTTTTTCTTCATTGATTTTTTTTACTATTATGTTCTTCATATACTGACCCCGTGTCAAGATACAAAATACCAGCTCCGATCTATGGGGTATTTTCCAATAGCTCCTCTAAAAATTCCCATACTTTCTCTGGACAAATATCAGCACCAGCTAGAGCCATATTCCTAGAAATGCTAACCCCGACTTCCCATACAATATTACATAGAAGTGGCTAAAGACTCTCAGAGTGAGGAATGTAGATTGTGACAGTAAGTAGTCCTGGATAGACGCTTACTTCAGTATGTGACGCCGACTACATCTGGCAGGGATGTAACACTGAGTATGAAGAGCCAGGACAGAGGATTGAGCTTATGTGACTGTATTGTTAAAGCTGCACATACACCTGACATGGCAGCATGACAAACCTGTAGATATCTACATAACATGCAACTATTATTATTTTGCACCAAGGTAACAGATATTTGTACCTTACTAGATGCTTTCCAGAAATGTCTAGTAGAGAGGACGACACTGTGTCGATATGGTGTCTAATATGCACCAAAGATGTCCCAAATCTATTGAACAGTGACAGATTTGGCACATCTATTGACTGACCCTCGTTGAGATATGGGAGTTGTGCCCAAAGTCACAGCCTTAAAGTAAGTGGCGTAAACTGAAATGAACTTACATGTGACTGCACCGCCGGATCATGGAGTACCATAGGGCACCACCTAAGTATTAGACATTAGTAGTAAATCTGCCCTAGTATCTTCACCCGCGAACAGTATTCCTTTTCCTCACAGACGTAACATCACATCTACTTTATAGAATATAGAATATCTAACAGGCAGAATACTATACAATAAACCGATAGCAGTGCACAATACTCCTATGCCAGATATAAACCACAAGACATACCTACACAAAGCTTACACACGGAGAAAAGTACAAGCAGAAAAACTGTTGCCTTAGCAACCTGGAAAATATGGGAACCCTGACATAAAGGTAACTTGTATATACATGCAGGCGACTATTCCACCGCTATAAAGTCACACTTTGTTCCTATTGTACCTCTCCCTCCATCACTTTTAGATTCTATGGATTTCTTGCAGACATCTTTGTGACTATCTGATTCATTGGAATGCGTCTTGCAGAAATCCTCCTAATCCAGCTCGCCATCTAAACAACTACAAGTCACATGAATAGCGTCCATTTTTTTATTGCAGGGATTTCTGTAACAAATGTGCCGTGTGTGAATTTACCCTTACGAGGAGGATGACTTCTGATTTAGGTTTCCTGAGACAGGCACCGGATATTGACTATGATGTTCAGGCGGCTCATATCTTCCTGTTCTATCTTTTGTATTCCCAAAAAATAGTTAGGCAGAAGATTCAGGACACAGGATGGGGTCCTCTGCAGGATTCCCATAGTGGAGACCATATGGCAATGACAAAAAACAGCCACAAATCAGCCCGGCCTGTCTTTTCGGCTTTCAATCATGATTCCTGGGTATATGTTCTGGGTTTCACCAGATACTCTGTGCTGCAGGTTTAATACACAGTGAGGGCATTTACTAAGACTGGAGTTTTGTATGCCAGTCTTGGTCATTTCCCTGGCTGGCATGAGATGAACCTTAGGTATTAAGTCACTCCGGACTCTTAATAGTTCACCAGAACTGAAATCTGGGACAGGCATAGATTTCAGATATAACTTGCATCCGTATTTTGGCCCAAGTTCTAGTAAATTTGTCAGGCCAAGGAGTCCCTGTTCCGGCCCACCCTGCTCTGCCCACTTCATAAAAAGTAGTGAATGGAACGTTGAAGGAACAATGTGGTGCGAATCTGGAGCCAGAAGGGACAGATTTAACTCCCATCCAGAAATGTATGTATCTACATCTGTTCTGGTCCATTACCTGGTGCAGTTAGCGATTCAATGAGCACAAAGCATCTGGCACGCTCCCTTTACAGGTCGGTGTCTACATTGGTATAATGCAATTGTCCCCATTGACTATCATGTAAGAATAGACTTGATCATTCCCCACATATTTAAGAAATCAATGGCAATGTATTGTATCTTAAAAGTCCATGCTAGTATACATACTATGCAAGTTGTAGTTGTAATATCAGTAGTTATAGTAACTATAATACGGTGTAATGTATAAGTATAGGTAACATTAATGCTAATAAAGAGCATATACACATGGTATATTTAGAATGATACGTCTTAAGATTGTTATAAAGGAAGGTAAAAAGATACTATAAGAGCTGATGACTAAGCAGGTTACATATTGACCCTTGTGGCTGTGGGACAGTCAGTCTTCGGTATATGGTGTCATGCAATGTGCGAATCATTGTTAAATATAGAGCACTTTGTCATAAAAATCAGTAAAATCCTTCAGAAATATCTTCAGTCCCACACAGGAGATCTTTGATAACTTTTCAGAATGGGCAACGTGTTGGTTTTGGACTCCCTTGATTTTGACTTTTATATGTTCCCTATGCCGCCTGTGTGCCCTACCACATAATACCAGCACCGATAAGGATGTATCTCCCAGATCGCCTGTAAAAATTCCCATCATTTATCACTGGACCAATGATCAGCACCAACGTGAGCCTCACACTAGGAAATGTTACCCCGCACTGCCTACATAATATTACATGGAAGCGACTGAGGACTCCCAGTGAGGGATGAAAGACTGGGATACAATACGTAGTCCTGGATAAAAGCTCACTTCAGTATGTGATCTGGCAGCAATGTAATACTGCAAATTAAGAGCTAGGACAAAGCATCCAGTCTATGTGACTGAATTGTGAAAAATAAATAAATAAATTAAAATAAATAAATAAATAGATAGATATAGATATGTACATTTTATTATCTAATAAATGTATATTAGAATTGAATTAATAAATTAACATTTTGCGATTAGCATTATAATCACTTAATAGGTTTCTCTGGTTATCCAGTAGTCTTACAGACACCCACAGATAACACATTGTGATACACTGATAACTTATGGCAAATGACAAACTCATTCCTGCTACCCCTGTACAGAGACATACCCTTACAGGCTTACAAATGGTCATTTATTCTAATTTTGTATCAAGAAATGACTAAAACTACTAATAATATTAATATTCATTAGTGTCATGCATTAATAATACAATTCACAACATGTATATATTATAACGCATTATATATTAATATAGCTAAAACCAATCCACAGTAATATTAGACAACAGTACAACACGTTGCAACATACAAACAAACACACTAAGGGGCAAGTCAGATGCAAGGAATAGGAAGAGACATACAGAACTATAGGAGAGGTATAATAATAGCTATGCATGCATAGAAATAATTCAGGGATATGCCCACAGACATAGAAGCATACCCTTAGTCACCAAGTGTGACTGGTACAGCGCACAGGCAGCCTGCACATTACAGATATGCCAGGGAGGAGAATGGCACTAATGTAGATGGGACGTCTCCCCTTCATATCACTATGCCTGACTTAAGTTACCCTCCTATACACACTGGCACACCTACCCAGAAAACTCAGGTGCCACCTTAGATCAGACTGACACCTATAGAGCTGGCAGAGAATCCCTCACAATTCTATACGTAATAGACAAGCAAAAGAAGAGACGCTGAAGACTGTGTAAGCGAGCTCCATGTGATACCTGTACTAGCCAACTAGAATAAAAGCCATGCCAACTAGCCACATAGCAAGCAACCTAAATGCAGACTCATCACTAAGCCGATGTATAGAGGAACAAGTACTGGCACAAGTGCGTGGACTACATGAGAATGACCAGAGATGTGAGTGTAGACCCGGCTCCATCTCTCCAGGATCAGGAGACACTGACTGCATGTTACCTAGGGCTCACTCTGGTTTCTCTTCAAACCCAACAAATCTTTCCCCTTTCCATATCCATATGCAGATGTTTGCCTGACAGACACAGGCTGCCTGGAACACGTATGCTTCCAGAATGAGCATTAGGACGAGGTACATTAATAAAGACGAAGCTCATATGCTCGGAGAGGGCGATCAATACTGAACATACATGCATGCATTGTGTGCTAGACATTAGAGCACAGCACTCACCTGCAGGCAGGGCCAGTCTGATCACACTCTGCACTGAAGAGACAGATCGCATATAGCAGTACTCCCCCCCACACCGCAGAGACAACACAGGACCCCCACACCTTACCGCAGACTCACACACAACACCCTGCTGCAGGCGCTCACACACGCAGGCTCCAAGGCACAAAGAGAGACAGAGAGGCAGTGATGTGCCTGTCAGGCTGTCAGTGACAGTGTATGTGCCAGTGTGAGCACAAGAAATGCTCTGTCTCCTCCGCTACGCCTGTGTGTGTGTATATATGTCTGTCCCCTCTGTGTGTGTTGCATGCGTCTATCTCCTCATTACTGGGATGTGTGTGTGTGTAACCAGCTCCCTTCCCCCAAAACCAGCTGCTTCCCCATAGCAGCAAGAAGCCGCTACTGTTCAGGACCAATACAGGAGAGATTAACCCTATCCGGCTTGACTAAACGAGTCTGATCACACGGCGGCGGCGGTTCCATCATCCATATCCCCTCTTAGAGAGACCTGCACACCAGCAGCTCCGTCATCCATGCCCCTACACAGAGACCTGCCCAGCAACACTTCAGTCATTCATACTACCAGGGTAAAGCCACTTCTGTCATTCACACTTCCATACAAGCATGGCTGGCTTTACCCACACAGATTTTCGCCACAGTCCAGCTGAAGATGACCGGTCATAGAGATGAAGACTGCGAAAAGGCAACATGATGGGACCGGAAGAATATTTTGACTAAAAAAAAATAGTGACGTGTTATCAGTGAATTTATTGACAGCGGTTTATGGTTCTTATCCTTGATGTGTGGGCAATGCAGCCAATGACCCCCAAACTGTATTATCAGGGCCAGGTCATTAATAGAATAATCCCAGCCTGCGTAATACTCACATATAATACATGGCACTTGTCACATGCGTCAACACCACTGCTATGGAAACAAGTATTGTATTATTTTTACTTCTGTATTTCATAGACATGACATAACTTTTGTATCCGTACACAGCTTGTGCCTATATCAGGACCTGTATACTACCGCCATCCATCCTTACAGGGGAAGGATCACATTTCACATTGCAAGGATGAAAGCAGAAACATATGGCCACAAAGAGATTTGCCTATCACCTGTGTTTCTCATAGTTCCATAAAAAGACCCGCACATCACGTCCATCACTCCGATGGAAACACCTGCAGTCAACTTCTGTGATTTCTACTCTCTTAGGAAGACCTTCACATGCCTTCTGTCAGTCACACTTTAGTAAGACCCGCACGTCATCCCAGGCTTTTATCCTCAGTCCCAGGGAAAGACCGGGATACAAGTTCTGTTATGTGTAGTCCCATCCGGAGATCCTCCCTATCCATTCTGTAAGGAGACCAGCACACACCGCTACTGCCATCTATACTCCCGTCACTTAGATGTCCCTACTCTAGGCTATATCTTACATTAACACGTCAGTGGCCAACCTGTTTTGGCCCGTAAAGACCGAGTCATTTTTTGTGTTTTTCCATCATCGTATATCAGGAGCCATGAGTTTCTCATTTTCTGTCAATGTAACTCGAGGGCTTGTTTTTTGCAGGACAAGGTGTAATATTTAATGGGACCACTTTGAGGTACTTGTATCTCATTGACTCATTTTTATTAACTCTTTCTGGGAGGATATGGCAAAAACAGCAGTTCCACCACTGTCATTTTTCCTATAAATTTTGCACCATTCACCATCTGGCATATATAACTCAATAAACATATTCTCTCGGTCTATACAATTACCATACATTGATCCCAAATCTATCTATCTATCTATCTATCTATCTATCTATCTATCTAACTATATCTCTATCTATTATCTATCTATCTATCTGTCTATCTGTCTATCTGTCTATCATCTATCTATCTATCTATCTATCTATCTATCTATCTATCTATCTATCATCTATCTACCTATCCATCTAACTATATCTCTATCTATTATCTATCTATCTATCTATCTATCATATCTTTTTAAGGTTTGTACAGTAAAATCCTTTTTCTACAATTGTTTTTTTTGTAGACCCATGTCAACAGAATTGTGTGGTGGGGGCTTTATTTTTGTGGGAAGATCTGAAATTTTAATTGATACTATTTTGGGGAACATTACATTTTTTAATCACTTTTTAAAATATTTTGATAGGCAAGAGCCACAAAAATTACAATTCTAGCATAATAACTGTAATACATTTTGGGATGAAGTGTTAATGTTTTATTATATTTTAACTTCAGATAACACTTTAATTATTTTTTAGTCCCACTAGGATATGAACTTGCGAACCTTTGATCTCTTACATAGTAAATTGCAGTGCCATGTATTATGCTGTCAGAGCAGAATTGACAGACAGTGTAATAGGTCTCTGGCATGGCCTGATAAGCATGTATTGAAGGTAGACTTGGGGGCCTAACAGCTACCATGTAATGGCATGGGAATTGTGCTATCGTATTTGCGGTGATGCAGATATCTACTAAAGGGAATCCACTCCCTCTAAAGCCATTTAAATGCCAAGGCCGCTTCTGACCACAGCATCTAAAGGGTTCATGCTGCCAAAATGGTACCCCCTCCACTCACTACCTGCAGCTGTGTCTGTACTAGTTATAGGGGGTGAGAGGGGAAGAGACGAGAAGCCACCTGTGCTGGATTGTGGGGGACATATCAACCCCATTTAAGTCCTAATACTGAACTGGCTCTACAATGAGCAGCCGAACTATGTGCTCTCATCTCTGGGCGCTCTCCATTTTGTACACTGCTTAGTGCATTCACACTGAGTATACGCTGACTGATTCTGAATGTTAAAACACGTCAGAATCAGCACATACAAAGCAGATCCCATTCATTTCAATGGGAGCCAGCATATACGCGTATCACAGTGAAACCAATAGGGAAAAAAGCAGCCCATTCATTTCAATTGGGAGCGCACATATGCCGGCACCCATTGAAATGAATGGGATCTGCTTTGTATGCGCTGATTCTGTACGTGTTTTAACGTTCAGAATCAGTGAGCGTATACTCAATGTGAATGCACCCTTTTAGACTGTAAAATATACTTGAGAGCAGCCATTGTGTCCAACCAAGAAACCTTTTTTATTCTTATGTTATACATTTATGACCAAACTAGTTGAGTTGATCGTAGCGCCCCTTCGTCTCCTCTGTCATTCTTTGGCAGGTTAGACACATAGGTATAAGTAAAGCAGAGCTGAGTATGTTGTTTCCATGTATTTATAGTGTAATGTGTAGACTTTATTGGGTGCACTTTACACTGGACATCTACAAGAAACTGGTACGCTCTATATTACTGACACCTTCCATTAACTCCTTAACCTCCCTTAACTACACATACACAGTGTATGGTTCTTCCCTTTTGCAGTCCCATTGTTTTGTGCTAGTCTCAGACAAAGTCTGCTTTTGTAGTCTGAAACACTCTGCCCTGCTTTTTCCTACCAAGACTAAGAAACACAGCATGTTTGGCTGTTGTGTTTTTTTTTAGCTGTGATTCGATACCCCAGCCCCTGCCCATCCTTGCAGATGTGGAAAAGTCACAACTTTTTTTTTTTTTTGTGATTTGCACAAAGTTGCAACTTTTTATGCCTTGTACACCATAAAACTGATGTTGATACTTGATGTTTAAAACCCTTTCTGTACATAAATGGCAAAAGCTACAACAGGAAATATGACATAGACCCACCACTTATTGTTATTATGTTTTTTTCTACTACTTGCCCCACGCTTTAGACAGAAAGTTCACAGAGTTTTTCTCCGCAGACTTTCTGTTACAATTATACCTATGATGAACCGCTGGCGTTTCCATAGGTATAACTGACATGCTGCAATTTCCAAAACTGTGCCGCTTTTGGAAATCACTGCATTTCTGCAGCCCAGTTTTTACTGCAAAGTCGGCATGGGGTTCGCTAGAATCCCATCCATTTTGCCCTGAATGTAAAATGCGGTGGTTTTTCACGGCGTTTACATCCCATTTGGCCCTGGATTTATTATCAGAAGTATACAACAAAAAGAATAATAGGTGGCACAGCATAACCCATCAAAGAACAGAAGCATGGCAATAGTGATGCCCTTTTAGTGGCGCTCCACACCCCAAGCAACACATGGAAAACCCACATGGCCTGGCCTAGATCACGCTATTACTCACTCCCTCACTTTTGTCCAATTGCTTTTATTTGAATATGGAATAAAGGAATGTTTTTATGGCGTATTATCAGAAGGTTTAACTTCTTAGGGCTAGTTCACACTGAGTTTTTTGGAGTGGATTTTGACTCGGAATCTGCCTCAAAATCCGGCTTCAAAAACAGCTCCCATTCACTTCAATGGGAGCTGTTCGCTTCTTTTTTCTGCTAGCTAGTAGTGGAAAAAAGAAGCGAGCTGCCTTATCTTGCCGCGGATTTGGCGCATGACTAGGCCGTGGCGTGAGGCTCCCTCCCGATTGGGCCCATTCTTCAGGCCTAATCCAGAGCGGAATGCCGCGACTGGATGCTGGTGCACTGCATCGGCATCCCGTCGTGGCTAGCCGCGTGGAAGTGTTCACACGCTATGCCAGGGCCTCAGGAGGGCGACATTTTTGCTGACCTAAGCCAGTCCAGCATAAGCTGTCCTGGACTGGCTTAGCGTTATCGTGTCTGCAGCCCGACACGGGAAGCGAGCGGTGTATTGGGGCGGCCCTGCTGGTCGCAGCGCTGCTCCAGCGACCGCCCTTCACACTCAGGCAGAAAGCAGGTCCTCTCCCTGCCTGCTCTCCGCCTGCGAACGCCGCTCGCTCCGCTCGGCCATGCCCCCTTTCCGCTCGACCCGCCCCCTTCCACTCGGCCCCACCCCTTTCTTGTGACCTCACCCCTCCTCAGGGGGGGGGCGGCTTTCTGACGCCGCTTCAGGCGGCAGAAAGCCCAGGCTCACCCCTGCGCGGAATGCAAATTACACTATGTGAACATACCCTTAAGGCTAAAGCTCTACATTGTGGAATCACAGCTTCTTTTCTTGCAGATTTTCCTGTGGTTTTTTTGAGCCAAAGCCAGGAATGGATTGAACAGTAGGAAGGAACATAAGTAGTTCCTATATATTTCCGCAGCAAAATATGCAACAGAAAAAGCAGCGTTTCTGCAACATGGGGCCTAAAGGGAGTCTGTTACTAGTCCCCAGCCTATCAATCCAGCCCTGCAGATAGATAGGTCACTCTTGGTTCACATCTATGTTTGGTAATCCATTCGGGGAGTTCACATGGGAACCCCCGGAATGGACTACCAAACGCATTTGCAAGTGGTGTGCAGTGAAAGCACATGGACCCCATAGACTATAATGGGGTCCGTGTGCTGGCCGCGTGCTGCCTGCACGAATCATGCGGATATTAACCCCTTCCCGACATGCGCCGTAATAGTACGGCGCGTGTCGGGTCTGTAACTATGGCGACCGCCCGGGAGCCGGGCGGCCGTCATAGCCGCCGGGTGTCTACTGCTTTAAGCAGTAGACAACCGGCTCTCATGCCTCCGATCAGTCCCCGGACCGATGGGAGGCATTAACCCCTCCGGCGCTGCTGTCAAAGGCGCCGGAGGCGCCATTTTCCCGGCGGCGCATGGGCGCCGCCATTTTGGCAAGGATCGCCGGCTCCTGGAGCATGCTCCAGGGCCGACGTCATGTTGCAGTGACAGCCGGGAGCCTTGTTAAAGGCTCCCAGCCGGTCTGCAAATTCTCTCTTTTGCAGGCTGGTGTATACAGCCTGCAAAAGAGATGATGCTTTTTTGCAATGCATTGCAATGCATTAGCATTGTAATGCATTGCATTAGTGATCAGACCCCCTGGGGTTCAACACCCCTAGGGGGTCTAATAAATGCAAAAAATAAAAATAAAAAAAAAGTAAAAAAAAAATATAAAAAAAATATAAAAAGTATTAAAAGTTCAAATCACCCCCCTTTCCCTAGAACAAATATAAAAGTAGTTAAAATCGCCCGCTCTACAAATCTATAAAAATATTTTTCCTGTTCGGTAAACGCCGTAGCAGGAAAAATAGTCAAAAGTGCCAAACCGCCGTTTTTTCACTGTTTTAATTCTGATAAAAATTTGAATAAAAAGTGATCAAAGCAATAACATTTCCCGAAAATGGTAGAACTAAAAAGTACACCCGGCCCCGCAAAAAAAGACGCCCTATGCATCCCCGTACACCCATGTATAAAAAAGTTACGGCCGTCGGAATATGGCGACTTTTAGAAAAAAAATTTTTTAACACCGTTTTGGAATTTTTTTTAGGGGTCAAAATGTAAATAAAACCATATACATTTGGTATCCCTGGAACCGTACCGAAACACAGAATATAGGGGACATGTCATTTTGGCTGCACAGTGAACGCCGTAAAACCAAAGCCCGTAAGAAAGTCGCAGAAATGCATTTTTTCTTCAAATCCACCCCATTCTGAATTTTTTTCCTGCTTCCCAGTACATTATATAGAATAATTAATGGTGGCATCATGAAGAAAAAATTGTCCCGCAAAAAATTAAGACCTCATATGACTCTGGGAGCAGAGAAATAAAAAAGTTATGGGCTTTAGAAGGAGGGGAGTCAAAAACGAAAAGCGAAAATCAAAAAATGCCATCGGCGGGAAGGGGTTAAAGTAGATTGTGAATTACTTTCCTGCCCTGCAGAGATTATTATTATAATTTATTTAATAATAATAAATGTTCAAGTTCTTGAGGTCCAAAAAAGTTTAATAAAGTTTTTCAAATTTGTTACTTTTTACATATAAAAATTCAAAACAAAAAAATAAACATTATTTGTAACTGCTGCATCCTCAAATGTCCAAACTATTTAAATATAACATTATTTATCCCACTTTAATGAAATATAACTCCCAATGCCCATATCCATGTTTTTGATCAACTCCGCCTCCAATAAAGGAGTAAGACTGGTTGGAGATGAATTAAAGGCACGGGTGGCGAATAGGGGACGCACAATGTCATCCGTGTGCCGCCCTTTCACCGGTCGTACTTCTGCAGAAACTTTCAGGAGCCACAGAGGCAAGGCGGCAAAATTGGACAGGAATAGGACTGTAGGCCCAAACAAGTGACCATGAAATTCTCCTGGAAGAACACAGATAGCACACTGAACATGGCCATGGCCTCTGCAAGAGGCCTAAAAGTGAGCAAAGATGTAAACAGTCTCAAATGGCACCAATAAACAGCTTGGTCCATAGAAAAATTCCCAAATCCACTTGAAAAATGCGGAGAAAAAGTCTCTCTGCATTCTTCCACATTTATTGGGCAGAAACCCCATTATAGTTAATAGGGTCTGCAGGTTTCCGCAGGTTGCCACTTTTTAAGCGGGTTAACTTTCCGTTTTTCGGGTCTCAAAGCGAACCTGAAGAACAGAAAGCCGAACATGCTAGTGTGACCCTAGCATCAAAACCCAAAAACAAAATGGCAGAATTATTATTTTTTCTCTTTCGACCCCCCAAAACATTTTAGAGAAACTGGTGGCCACGATACAGAAATTAAGAGGGAATTGTGAATCAGAGAAATCAAACCATAAAGAAGGCCTCAGATATTTTAGCTATGCATTATGCATTTCGAGTGCACTTTTTATTAAACTGCCTGTATATTAGAATTATATATACATTGGCTGATACAATGTAAATATACCTGAAAGTATAAAATAGGGATAAAATACAAGACCAATAATCCAGCCGCATTGACAAGATGCAAAATTTTTCTCATTTTCTCTTCCTCAACACTTACATCTCACAAATGTATTTTGCATGATTTATTCTTATTTGCCTTGTCTTCCAGAATCTCTGTGACGACAATCCATGCATCAGGATTATACGGGTCTTTATACTTTATTGTTCTCTATATTAGATGGTTTTAACTAAAATCTAAAAATACTGCTCAAATTGAATTTCTAAATGGCACGCAGACTGAATATGGCACTTTACATGCAAGACGCATAAGATCCCCTGCTGTCCTAAATGTAACAGACAGCACTTTATTACATATAGATATAGCACTATGGTGTACGCAAACACTACATAGCCACAGATAAATACTATGTATAAGAAGAAGAAACAGAACTAGCAACAATGTCACTGCAAGGTAACGGAACTTGCACAAAGTTTCTCTGTAAGTTATAGTTAAAGGGATATTCCCACAATAACAATTGTATATGATATAAAAGTTCTTTGCAAAATATCCCAATTAGCCAAAGTGTATCCATCCCAATGAAACCCCCTTTCTCTACCTCTGTTGGAGCAATGTTGCCTGTAGTCTATTTTAGGAAGAGAACATATTCCTAATCGTGGTGGGGTCTGACCGCACAGACCCCAACTAATGCTGGCAACAGGACTATTTACCCCCCCCCCATCCCCTGCTGCACATTCACCGTGGTGGAATGTAGACATGTTGCATGGTGGATGGATGAACCCGCACTCCGACTTTAATGAGTGTGTTGTCCAACAAAGGGCACAAATACGTTCAGCCTGCTGCTGTCAGTGGGGGGAAAACATCTTCCGTTCTCAGGACTGGTGGGGATCTCAGGGGTGAAATACTTTATATAGTGTAACCCCTATAAAGTTAGAGAGAAGATCAGGTAGAACGTAATACTACAGTAATGTGCATGTATATTGTGTCTAATCAAATGTTGCAACATGGCCGCATCACTTTCATCTATATGGGAGGTATTCTTTGCTAGAGATCTTGTTCAGATTCATAGAGGAAGATTCTGAACAGAAAACCCCTACTATGGTGCCCTAATGTGGGTACATATTCCCCTTTCCTCTTCTCACCGTACACTGCAGATTTTAGGTACAACTCATCTAGCTGCTACTTTCAGAGGTACTCCGATGACTCTGCAATAGTAGGACTCATCTCAGACATAGAACAGGGAGTACAGAGAATTAAACCTCGGATTTTGTGGAATGTTGTCAGCGGAACCACCTCAGGATTAATGCTGGGAAGACCAAAGAGATGGTTGTGGGCTTTAGTCCTAATCCGGTGTAGATCCAGGGGACAGGCATTGAGATAGTCAAGACCTATAAATACCTGGGTGTGCTCCTCAATAATAAGCTGGACTGGGCTGATCATCTGGAGGCGCTGCACAGAAAGGGTCACAGAAGACTCTACCTGCTCAGGAGGCTGAGGGCCTTTGGAGTCCAGGGGCCACTTCTTAGGGTCTTTTTTAATGCAGTAGTGGCATCAGCCATCTTTTTCATAGTGGCCTGCTGGGGCAGTAGTGTACCATCTAGGGATAGGAATACACTCGACTAGATGATTAGAAGGCCCAGCTCTGTCCTGGAGAGTCCCCTGGACCAAGTACAGGTGGTGGGTGACAGAAGGATACTGTCTGTGGTGAGCTCCATGTTGGAGAACAACTCCCACCCCATGTATAAGACTGCGTCAGCACTGGGCAGTACTGTCAGTGACCGACTGCTTCACCCGAAGTGTGAGAAGGAGCGCTATCAAAGGTCCTTCCCACTGCAGTTAGGCTTTACAACCAACCCCGAGCTAAGCGGAGATCATTCCATACAGAGAACTGAAAGGTCTTTAAGCTGTGATATCCCTTCTACTATTTTTTACCTTTATCTTTTTATCTGTACCTACTGTCATGGTAAGGCTGGGTTCACATGGGATTTTTGGACCGGATTTTGATGCGGAATCTGCCTCAGAATCCGGTCCAAAGAAAAAGCCTCCCATTGACTTCAATGGGAGCCATTCACTTCTTTTTCTGCTAGCGGTTTTGTGTCGCTCACGAAAAAAGAAGCGACCTGCCCTTTATTGTTTGCGGTGTGACACCTCCCGCCTGACTAGATCCATTCATTTGGACCTAATCCGGAGCAGAATGTTGCAACTGGATGTCGGTGCACTGCAAAAAATGCCTGTTAGCGTTCTGGTATAATTTCTTAGTTTATACCATATAATTTATAGAATTTATAAGAAATTATTTGACCCACAATGTGGAAAATAATAAACGTTGTTACTTACCTCTCCCGGCTTCCGAAAGCTTCAGGTCTACTTGGATGACATCCCAGATATCACATGGTCCTTATGCGTTGCAATGCAAGCCCCCTGCTCACATGATGTCCACAGTCCTGCCGTACTACAATGAAAATGGCCGTCATGATCTGCGGGAAGTGCTCCAGAGCCAGGGAGAGGTAAGTAAAAGGGTTTTTTTGTTTCCTTCCTGGGCCCTGGGCCTCTGATTATTATACTCTGGGGTTTTGAGGCATATAATAATGTGTGCAAGGGACACTTGGGGCATATAATACTGTGTGCAGGGGCCACTTGGGGACATATAATACTGTGTACAGGGGCCACTATGGGGCATAATTTATGCCAATATTGGGCATAATAGTATGTGCAGGAAAGCATGTGTCCACGAGGGGTACGGTTGCTGTGGAGGTTGGGGTTTTGTGTGTGTGTGTGTGTGTGTGGGGGGGCATTATTCCAGAGTTCCCCCTAAAAATGTTTTCCAATGTAAGCACTGATTATTGTATTATCTATGTTGCTGTAACACACTGAATTTCCCCATGGTGGGACTATTAAAGGATTATCTTATTTTATAAAGAGGTGAACCTGATGCTGTCAATAAAAATGGTTTATAAGAAATGCATTCTTGACTGATATGATATGTATAGCTTGTTTATGTCCGTTTATTACACATAATATACCCTTGACATAATGCCAGTCATACATTCATATAGCTTCAATCCCATCATAAAGCAGTAGCAGGTACTTTCTTGTCTTTGCTCCTTATGTGTTACTGAATAGCAGGTTTCGGTATAAAAGGTACCCTACCTGGTATGACGACATTATTTCAAAGTGCCCAGTATTCCCGCCTGCTGTCTGTGTCTTGGCAATTAGAATAGGTTGGAATGGAAGTTTTAGACTACAAAGACATTGACTTCTTAAGAAGAAGGACTGGAAGCTTATTCCACCATCTCAGTGACCAGATTAGAAACTAAAAGCCTTAAATCCCATGAGGCGGCCCCCAGGCCCATTTTACTCCGCAGAGAGACTGGTGCTCATTAGAGCATTGAAATGAGCATATATCAAACTGATAATGACAAAGTCACAGCCATGCTCTTGGCATAACTACCCTGGCCCCTGGTGAATGAGAGGTTAACTTTGCCCATTGAGTTCATTAGTGGAAGCCCAGACTCTCTGCTTACAATCTATGTGGCATGTAGCGGCTAATACGTTCTCCGAGGAGCAGCCTGAAATATGCAGGAAATAAGAAATTTCATTTTTTAATCTTATATGTGTAGGAATAAAAGGCCAGGTAGTTCAGAGCTAATTATACAATGTAATCATTTGCGCCGGAATATGGTGATGGCTTTGTATTAAGGTTTTGTTAAGGAACATTATTATGAAGTTGAAAATTAATTAATGTTTTATTATATTACTTTATACCTTTTTCTGGTTTTTTCTTTGTCTAAAGGCATTCTACAGGAACAAAAAATAGATTTTATTTCAGTATACAGAAGGTAGAGCTGTGTGTTGTAGTATACATAGGACAAGTCCCTAAGGGTTACTACCACCTTCGGGTCTCCATTAGCCCCTGACTGTGTGCCCGCAAGGCCTGGCACTAGACTAATGAAGAGTGAAATCATTTCTGTGCCACTGACAACCCCTTTCCTACAGATACACAGACTTCATGAACGGCTTGGTGCACTAAAGAAGGCAGTATTATTTAGGCACCATATGGCGGTATTATTTAGTCGCATATATGTCAGACTTTACCTGTAGTTTGATTTTCTGAGCTACTGAGCTATTTCTTTTCTGCTAAGAAGCACAGGAGGGGGTCACCACACATTGTTTTCTGGGATTTTTAGAGCTTTGCTATTTATTTGTATGGAAAATCTCCATGTATGATCCATGCATTAAGCCACATGACTATATAGAGTTGTAGTTAGGCTTTTTGTTACCTGTAGTAAACCAAACCTGTGGTAAACAGAATACTGAACGCAACTGCAAGCGGTGTGCCAGTGAAAGCACACGGACCCCATAGACTATAATAGGGTCCGTGTGCTTGCCGCCATATCTCCGCAGGGATCATGCAGACAGGAAAGTAATTCACAATCTACTTTCCTGCCAGCATGATTCATGTGGGCAGTGCGCGGCCAGCACATGGACCCCAATATAATAATTGGGGTCCATGTGCTTTTACTGCACAGCACTTGCAGTTGCGTTCAGTATTCTGTTCGAGGGGTCCCCATGCGGACTTCCTGAACGGATTACCGAACGCAGATGTGAACGAAGGGTCACATACTTTTCTCGTTCAGGCTGTGTATCAATTTGTGATCTGACATTACACAGCCTGCCCCAATCCCTCTTTGATTCTGTCCTCAGTGAACCCTTCCAAGATGGGTTTTGCATAGATAATAGCAGGGATGGCTATTTTTAAACAATAACCCTTGAGGTAAACCAGGCTCCTGCATCTAACTATTATCTATATAGCGCCATCATATACCACAGTGTTTTACAGATTTTGTCAGGCTCTGTCGCATATAGGGCTCATGGACTAAATTCCCTATCAGTATGCTTTGGGAATATGGAAGGAAACTGGAGTACCTGGAAGAAGCACACAAACACACACACACCTTTCAAAGAGAACCATTCTAAATTTGAGAAATTGCAACAAGTTATCAGATGCTGCAAAGACCTATGGGTTGTTCCATATGGTATACAGCATGAGCTAAAGTTACCCACCCAGAGTCCTGACTCTCTCCACAGATTCTGTTGGGGGAAAGATAGATCGACTTTATCCCTTTGTTCTTGGGAGTTAAACTATCACCAGTGGTCTCTCGTAGTGGGTTAATCACTACATAGAGATGCGCATTTTTATGGGGGAGTTGGGACAAATAGCAATTGGTTGACTGGGTGTTTGGATGACAGCTCGTGGCCTGACCGATACATTGCTGAGAAGACTGTCCTTGGTTGTCCCCTGTGTTCCTAAGGGTTGCTGTATGGTGTATTTTGGTCATGATTTTGACGTGGGAAGCCGCATCAGAATAGGACCAAAATGTGCCTGCCGCGACTGGCACGGTTTCCGACAGTTGCGGATTCCCGCTCTGGAGTAAGCCCAAATGAATGGGCCTAGTCTGGAGGGTGCTGCCGCAAGGCGGGCGCCAGGGCTGAATCAGCTGCGGAATCTACCTGAAGAAAGGGCAGCTCGCTTATTTTTTTCCATGAGCGAGAACATACTGCTCAAGGAAAAAAGGAAGCTAGCGGTTTGCATAGACCTCTATTGTGAGGGGGCGGATTCTGATGTGGATTCAGCGCCTCCTGTGAACGAGCCCTTAGACGACCATCAACAATCTTCTCGGTGATGTTGCAGTCGGTTAAGAGTTGGGGCATAGACAATGGAGGGGGTTTATTTTAAAGATACTTTTGGGCCTCGCCTCTGGGACTCGCACCTATCAGACATTTATAGATATGTTGTAGATAATGCCATAAATGTCTTTCATTGGAAAAGTAATGTCCATTATGACAGTAACTAGTTGCATTGTGATGAAATGTCTATTTTGTGCATGGAAGTAGATAGCAGGAGTGACTTTGCTTTCCAGATGACTAGTGCAATACGTAGTCACCCATAAAAGACTTTGTTCACATTAGAGTTGGAGGTTTTCTCACATGGGTAGGCAACCTGGTGGAACATGACAGACTCCATTACAAGTCAATAAGGTCCATTGGACACTGTAGTATTCATGAGACTATAATACATTGTGGTTTCTTTACAAATGACTAGAGTCTAGAAAGGGAAGTCTAATGCAATGACCCTGTTATGTTTTCTATCTTTCCCGGATTTACAGGGATTTTATTTGAAGTCAGAAAATACCCGAGCACAGGCAGATAGCAGCCATTTGTACAGTCCTATGAAAAAGTTTGGGCACCCCTATTAATCTTAATCATTTTTAGTTCTAAATATTTTGGTATTTGCAACAGCCATTTCAGTTTGATATATCTAATAACTGATGGACACAGTAATATTTCAGGATTGAAATGAGGTTTATTGTACTAACAGAAAATGCGCAATATGCATTAAACCAAAATTTGACCGGTGCAAAAGTATGGGCACCTCAACAGAAAAGTGACATTAATATTTAGTAGATCCTCCTTTTGCAAAGATAACAGCCTCTAGTCGCTTCCTGTAGCTTTTAATCAGTTCCTGGATCCTGGATGAAGGTATTTTGGACAAACAATTCAAGTTCAGTTAAGTTAGATGGTCGCCGAGCATGGACAGCCCGCTTCAAATCATCCCACAGATGTTCAATGATATTCAGGTCTGGGGACTGGGATGGCCATTCCAGAACATTGTAATTGTTCCTCTGCATGAATGCCTGAGGATTTGGAGCGGTGTTTTGGATCATTGTCTTGCTGAAATATCCATCCCCGGCGTAACTTCAACTTCGTCACTGATTCTTGAACATTATTCTCAAGAATCTGCTGATACTGAGTGGAATCCATGCGACCCTCAACTTTAACAAGATTCCCGATGCCGGCATTGGCCACACAGCCCCAAAGCATGATGGAACCTCCACCAAATTTTACAGTGGGTAGCATGTGTTTTTCTTGGAATGCTGTTTCTTTTTGGACGCCATGCATAACGCCTTTTTTTATAACCAAACAACTCAATTTTTGTTTCCAAAATGAAGCTGCCTTGTCCAAATGTGCTTTTTCATACCTCAGGCAACTCTATTTGTGGCGTACGTGCAGAAACGGCTTCTTTCTCATCACTCTCCCATACAGCTTCTATTTGTGCAAAGTGCGCTGTATAGTTGACCAATGCACAGTGACACCATCTGCAGCAAGATGATGCTGCAGC
Source organism: Leptodactylus fuscus (assembly GCF_031893055.1). Taxonomy (NCBI): domain Eukaryota; kingdom Metazoa; phylum Chordata; class Amphibia; order Anura; family Leptodactylidae; genus Leptodactylus; species Leptodactylus fuscus. The sequence continues at coordinate 227,760,631 of NC_134266.1, forward strand.
TCTTTGGAGGTGGTCTGTGGATTGTCCTTGACTGTTCTCACCATTCTTCTTCTCTGCCTTTCTGATATTTTTCTTGGCCTGCCACTTCTGGTCTTAACAAGAACTGTCCCTGTGGTCTTCCATTTCCTTACTATGTTCCTCACAGTGGAAACTGACAGGTTAAATCTCTGAGACAACGTTTTGTATCCCTCCCCTGAACAACTATGTTGAACAATCTTTGTTTTCAGATCATTTGAGAGTTGTTTTGAGTAGCCCATGATGCCACTCTTCAGAGGAGATTCAAATAGTAGAACAACTTGCAATTGGCCACCTTAAATACCTTTTCTCATGATTGGATACACCTGGCTATGAAGTTCAAAGCTCACTGAGGTTACAAAACCAATTTTGTGCTTCAGTAAGTCAGTAAAAAGTAGTTAGGAGTATTCAAATCAATAAAATGATAAGGGTGCGCATACTTTTGCACTGGTCAAATTTTGGTTTAATGCATATTGCACATTTTCTGTTAGTACAATAAACCTCATTTCAATCCTGAAATATTACTGTGTCCATCAGTTATTAGATATATCAAACTGAAATGGCTGTTGCAAACACCAAAATATTTAGAACTAAAAATGATTAAGATTAATAGGGGTGCCCAAACTTTTTCATAGGACTGTAACCATCTCCTTCCGACACTCACCACTACAGAGCTCATTTTAACTGGAAAATTGCTTGTCAAAAGCATATATTTCTTTTCTTCAAGGAAATTAGCAAAGGCGGATACAAATGATGGTAATCTTCTTTATTTAGCGATTTCTTAGATGTTTCATGAAAAAAAAAAAAACAGTGTTTGATCTGCTAGAAATGAAGCAATGGACTGTAATCTGCTCAACCGCAACATCCACAAGTGCCGGCATATATTATAGACATCATCAATGATGGTGAACAGATGTAGACTTCACCCACAATCCTGAATTCTGCCGTCTCTAGTACCTAGGAACATGGGAGTAAGTAGGCATAGCAGATATAGCAGCTGCCACAGGGGCCCATCAACTTAGGGGGATCATTTCCACTGAGAGATCATATTCTGTGATGTCATAAAGTATTTTGTGTCTTTGTATTGTGCTAGGAAGTCATTATGGGCATTACCCCTGTATTGTGACATCACTGTGTATTATCTCTGTACTTTGACATCATTGTGTATTCAATCACTGTACTGTACTGTACATTATCTGTGTACTGTGATATCACTGTGTGCATTATCCTTCTACTATGGTATCACTGTGTGCATTATCCTTCTATTATGGTATCACTGTGTGCATTATCCTTCTACTATGGCATCACTGTGTGCATTATGCTTCTACTATGGCATCAATGTGTGCATTATCCTTCTACTATGGCATCACTGTGTGCATTATCCTTCTACTATGGCATCACTGTGTGCATTATCCTTCTACTATGGCATCACTGTGTGCATTATCCTTCTACTATGGCATCACTGTGTGCATTATCCTTCTACTATGGCATCACTGTGTGCATTATCCTTCTACTATGGCATCACTGTGTGCATTATCCTTCTACTATGGCATCACTGTGTGCATTATCCTTCTACTATGGCATCACAGTGTGCATTATCCTTCTACTATGGCATCACTGTGTGCATTATCCTTCTACTATGGCATCACTGTGTGCATTATCCTTCTACTATGGCATCACTGTGTGCATTATCCTTCTACTATGGCATCACTGTGTGCATTATCCTTCTACTATGGCATCACAGTGTGCATTATCCTTCTACTATGGCATCACAGTGTGCATTATCCTTCTACTATGGCATCACAGTGTGCATTATCCTTCTACTTTGACATAACTGTGTGCATTATCCTTCTACTATGGCATCACTGTGTGCATTATCCTTCTACTATGGCATCACAGTGTGCATTATCCTTCTACTATGGCATCACAGTGTGCATTATCCTTCTACTATGGCATCACAGTGTGCATTATCCTTCTACTTTGACATAACTGTGTGCATTATCCTTCTACTGTGTGATCACTGTGCGTGTTATCCCAACACTGAGCCATCACTGTGTGTATTATTGCTGCACTGAGATATTACTTGGTTTGTTATGCCTGCACTGTGACATCACTGTGTGTAAGTTATCTCTATATTGTGACATTTTTATTATCTATGTACTGTCACATCACTGTGTTTATGATTATGCCTGCGCTGTGACATTACTGTGTATAAGTTCTCTGTATTGTGACATCACTGTCTGTATTATCTCTGTACTGTCACATCATCACTGTGCTTATTATTTCTGTACTGTGACATCATTGTTTGCATTATCCGAGCACAGTGACATCACTGTGTATATTATCCCTGTACTGTGATATCACAGTATATATTATCCCTGTACTGTGACATAACTGTGTTTATTATTTCTGTATTGTGACATCACTGTCTGCATAATTTGTACTGTAAAATCACGATGTGCATTATCCATGTGTATAAAGGAGGCTCAAGCAAATTGCACAATTTTTAAATTCTGAAGTTGCTCCTTATAGTGGTCATGGTATAGTGGGGCCCCATTATGAGTTTTGTTGTGGGTCCCAATGGTTACTTATTATGCCCCTGGCTAGTAACACATACAGATGACAGCGGCAGGAATATACAGGTTGCAGTGCAATCTATAGTAATAGAGAGACTTACATTGCTGTGGCCTTACTGTTTCATTCATCAGACAGCTGGGGACTGTACAGACTATTTTGAGACTTACTGGCAATGAAACTACATTGACCTTTCTTCTATCACCGTAATTACAATTCAATTCATTAACAGAGTAACAATTAAAACTTTAATATATAAGAATTATTATAGACTTCCTTTCTTGTAACCATTCAGGCTTGGGCATCCTGGGCAAACTTGTGTCAGTGCTGATGCTATACTTACTAGGCCATCTCAGTGATACACTAGCAGAGGGAATGCTATAGGGCAGGGCTGTCAAATTCATTTTCACCGGTGGCCACTTCAGCCTCACGAGTTACCTTGAAGGGCCAAGATTATTTTAGATGTACACTCACCGGCCACTTTATTAGGTACACCATGCTAGTAACGGGTTGGACCCCCTTTTGCCTTCAGAACTGCCTCAATTCTTCGTGGCATAGATTCAACAAGGTGCTGGAAGCATTCCTCAGAGATTTTGGTCCATATTGACATGATGGCATCACACAGTTGCCGCAGATTTGTCGGCTGCACATCCATGATGCGAATCTCCCGTTCCACCACATCCCAAAGATGCTCTATTGGATTGAGATCTGGTGACTGTGGAGGCCATTGGAGTACAGTGAACTCATTGTCATGTTCAAGAAACCAGTCTGAGATGATTCCAGCTTTATGGCATGGCGCATTATCCTGCTGAAAGTAGCCATCAGATGTTGGGTACATTGTGGTCATAAAGGGATGGACATGGTCAGCAACAATACTCAGGTAGGCTTTGGCGTTGCAACGATGCTCAATTGGTACCAAGGGGCCCAAAGAATGCCAAGAAAATATTCCCCACACCATGACACCACCAGCCTGAACCGTTGATACAAGGCAGGATGGATCCATGCTTTCATGTTGTTGATGCCAAATTCTGACCCTACCATCCGAATGTCGCAGCAGAAATCGAGACTCATCAGACCAGGCAACGTTTTTCCAATCTTCAATTGTCCAATTTCGATGAGCTTGTGCAAATTGTAGCCTCAGTTTCCTGTTCTTAGCTGAAAGGAGTGGCACCCGGTGTGGTCTTCTGCTGCTGTAGCCCATCTGCCTCAAAGTTCGATGTACTGTGCGTTCAGAGATGCTCTTCTGGCTACCTTGGTTGTAACGGGTGGCTATTTGAGTCACTGTTGCCTTTCTATCAGCTCGAACCAGTCTGGCCATTCTCCTCTGACCTCTGGCATCAACAACGCATTTCCGCCCACAGAACTGCCGCTCACTGGATGTTTTTTCTTTTTCGGACCATGCTCTGTAAACCCTAGAGATGGTTGTGCGTGAAAATCCCAGTAGATCAGCAGTTTCTGAAATACTCAGACCAGCCCTTCTGGCACCAACAACCATGCCACGTTCAAAGGCACTCAAATCACCTTTCTTCCCCATACTGATGCTCGGTTTAAACTGCAGGAGATTGTCTTGACCATGTCTACATGCCTAAATGCACTGAGTTGCTGCCATGTGATTGGCTGATTAGAAATTAAGTGTTAACGAGCAGTTGGACAGGTGTACCTAATAAAGTGGCCGGTGAGTGTATATAAAAGTAACTCCTTAACAGTTAAGCGAAGTATTAAGGAGTAGCTACATTTGTACATTACTCTTGTTACAATTAGCCATTTAAGGGCAACCAAAAAGAACATATTGTTAAAACCTAAGACATTGGCATGTTACGTACTATCCTCATTCGTTGATCATTTTCTGAATATAACAAAACTTAAGTACAACAATTCAATTGTTTAGGAAATTATGTTTTATGCTTACCTATGGGTGCAAGGCTTCAGCTCCAGGTGTCACCGCTATAGCGTACAAATCTGTATTCAGTCCATAGCGCGCTATACACTTGACAAAGGTATTGCCAACTCGGTCCTTCTTCACACCCTTTTTTCAACCTGAAATAAAAACTCGACGCTTTCTTTTGGATTAATTAGCCACAGCAGCCATTTTATTAAATAATATAACATAAATAAAATAACCAAGTGCAAAATTCCCACACCCAACAAACCCAGCCAAAATACAGTAAACACCCCACGTGTTTACCCCAGCCCTTTACCCAAAAACCGCTAACCGACAACAGAGGTTCTCGAGGCCCCAAATCCCAAGTATAAAGTCCCATTTAGCACCGGCAACGTTACCCCCAGCCGTTCCACACCAGCTCAGGGGCACCAACTTCTTATTTTAAATATGATTTTTATTGAAAAGAAGAAAGCTTTTACAATACAATAAAAAAAGCAATTACAAACATAAGAAGAATCGGCATACGTCCAAGCAGTAAAATAGGAATCGCAAGCTGGAACTCCGGGTTGTAGCCCAAATACATGAATGACACAAACATGACCGAACATACAAAGACCAAAGGGCCAGATACACAGACGCTACAAAGACACCAATTCTACAAGAAGACAAGAAAGGAATGAAAAGGGGAACACAACCAGAAGGGAACAGGAAAGAAACAAGAAAAAGAGAAATAAGGGAGACGGAATAGGAACAGAAAAGAACAAAAAAAACCAAACAATGACATAAACAACATAACCACATACCTGAATACAATACCAGAAAAAACACAAAATACATCCGAAAAATTGAACACGATAAAATAAAATAAAGCCACCTGGGTTAATAACATAGTAGGTAAATAGTAATCAAGGGGACCCCCTGGGGGCGGCCTGAGGCCGAGGAGATAGAACATCCTTATTAGACTCCACATACGAAATCCAGAGAGACCACTGGGATCGAAACTTGGCGTAAGTATGGTTTTTGTTAGACAACAAACGTTCCAAGGTACACGCCAAGTTCACATGGTGAAATAGTTCAGCTAAGGTCAAACAAAGAGCAGACTTCCACTGGCGAGCGATCATGGCCCGAGCTGCGAGCACGATCTGACCCAGGACGACCTGCATCTCCGAGGGGAAACTACCCATATCTAAGAAACAAAGGGCGAGACCAGGAGAGGGACTGATATCAAAACCAGCTATGGCGGACATGAAATGAAATACCGCTATCCAGAAGGTTCGTACCGGAGGGCAGTCCCACCACAAATGCAAGAATGAACCTACTTGGCCGCATCCCCTCCAGCAGAGTCTAGAACAAGAAGGATCAATATGCGCCAACTGGGTCGGAGTCCTATACCACCTCAGCATAATTTTCAAAGCCGTTTCCCAATGTGCAGCCCCCTTAGATACACGTTTAACAAACCCAGCTGCCGTATACCAGTCAGACAGAGGGATGGTTCTGGCAAGATCTGTCTCCCAACGAAGCAGGTGAAGAGGTTTGACCCGCTCCAGGGGAACAGAGAAAAAGCCATAAAACACAGATAACCCACCTCTAACAGGCGCGGACCTATTCCACAGCTTTAAGGCTAGCCTGGGAAAGGTCAATCTAGAGGGTTCGTAGGATTGAAAAAAATGACGCAACTGCAAAAATTTAAAGAAATCCGTTTTAGGGAGCTGAAACTCTTCCTGTAACATGGAGAACGATTTAAACCCGTCATCCGTAAACAGCTGTGTCACTCTATAGAGACCCCTAGAGACCCATCCACGAAGTCGCAGCTGGGGAAGAAAAGAGGTTAAATATAGTATGGGTAGCTTTGATAAAGGGACCAGGTCTTCTCTGGAAATATATGACAAAAAATAACGCCAAGCGGACACCGTGGCCCTAATACTCATTAAGGGAGGGGAAGTGATGGGCAGACTTGAATCCTTAGGGCGTAAAATACTCATAAGCGGGGCATCCAGAAGGCATTCCTCAATTTCGGCCCAGCGCCATTTAGAAGTCTCATCCCACCCGACCCTAAGTTGATCTAGGACAGACGCCATATAATATTTTTTAACATCTGGGACACCCGCACCCCCATGGGACCAAGGACGTGTCATCACCTTAAGTCGGACCCTGGATCTCTTACTCTCCCAAATGTAGTTGGAAAGAATGGACTGAAGTTTGGTAAAATATGAGTCAGGGAGGGGGATAGCAACTGTACGGAACATATACAAGATTAAGGGTAACACCATCATCTTGACAATAGCAATTCTGCTCCCCCAAGACAACATTGGCTGTGAGAAAGAGGCAAGAAGAGAAGTAACTTTGGTCAGTAGGGGGATGTAATTGACAGAAAACAGATCAGAACTAGGGGCCGTCAGAGAGATGCCAAGGTAAGCTATACGGGAGTCATTCCATTGATAGGGGAATTGAGAACAGAGATCCCATCTCAACGTGGGAGAAATGAGAACAGGCAATATCTGTGATTTGGAGGAATTTACCTTATAATAAGAAACTTTACCAAATCCCTCCAAGACCTCCGTAGCAGCACTCAAGGAGGAACCAGGGGAAGTCAGGGCCAGTATTACATCATCAGCATATAAGCCGATTTTATGCTGCTGGCGACCCACAGTAATACCCTCGATATTTCCCGCCGACCGAATGGACTCCACCAGAGGCTCCATCACAAGCGCAAAGATAATAGGGGAAAGAGGGCAGCCCTGGCGAGTACCATTCGAGATCCGAAAGGGCTCAGACAGAAAGCCCGATGAGAGCACACGAGCCGTCGGGTGGGAGTACAGAGCCAGAATAGCAGATTTAAAGACTGACCCCATACCAAACTTATCCAAAAGGCTGTCTAAGTAACCCCAGTGGACCCTATCGAAAGCCTTCTCAGCATCTAAAGCCAGAAGCAAAGAAGGCGTACCATCTTTTTCGGCTTTCTGAATAAGATCTATAAACCTCCGTGTGCCGTCTGGCGCCTGCCTACCGAATACAAAACCCACCTGGTCAGGACTGACCAACTGGGGGAGAAGGAGGAGCAACCGCTCAGCAAGGATTTTAGCGTACAGTTTGATATCCGTGTTCAGGAGGGAAATAGGTCTAAAATTAGCCGGGACAGTGGGAGATTTACCGGGTTTAGGGATGGTCACTATAGTGGCCGACAACATTTCCTCCGGGAAGCTTTGCTCCTCCGCCGCCTTTCTGAACACAGCTAGAAGATAAGGGGACAAAATATCTGCATATTTCTTATAGTAGATCCCTGAGAAGCCGTCAGGGCCAGGGGATTTTAGTGGTTTCAGTGAGGCTATGGCTTCCGTAACTTCAAATAAAGTGATAGGCGAGGCTAGGGAGGCAGACTGCGCAGGGGAAAGGCGGGGCAGGGCCACAGAATCTAAGAATCGATCGATTTCTTCCCTAGATGGCTGGTACGTCTGGGGATCATCCCTAAGATTGTATAACGACTTGTAATATAAGCGAAACTGCTCTGCAATAAGGCGGGGGTCAATTACTTTAGTACCCGAGTCATCCACAAGGTGAGCAATACGGGTTTTGGGACGCGACTGTTTGATTTTTCTAGCTAAAAAGGCGCTAGCCCTACTATTATGCACATAGGCCTGACATTGAAAACGCTTAAAAGCTAAGTCCTGTTGACAAGCCAGAAGGCCCTGCAACTGGAGTTGACATTGCCTAATCTCAGCAGAGACAGTGGGAGTAGGGTTAAGCTTATTAATTGCGGAGAGGGAGGATAGGGAGCGAAGTGTGGCATCTGTCTTTAGATCGTTCCTTTTTTGCCCTCGCGCACGCCTGAATGAGCATCCCTCGCATATATGCCTTATGAGCATTCCAGAGCACATGAGGGTCTGATATGGAGGGGGAGTTGAGGGAAAAATATTCCCTCAGGGCCTCACGGAGGTGCTCATCATAAGAGGGGTGATCTAGGATATACTCATTCAGGCGCCACTGGGTAGGCATAGCAGTGGAGAACTTCTCATGTAGAGAGAGGGACACCGGAGCATGATCAGTCCAGGTGATCAGCCCAATATCCGTAGATTCCGTCTGCATCAGCCCAATTTTATCAGTGAGAAAAAAGTCAATACGGGAGTAAGAGGAAGACGAAGAGGAGAAATAACTATAATCTCGTTCCCCGCCATGTTGACAACGCCAGACATCATAAAGGCCCTGGTCAATCAAAGAGGAAGACAATATAGGGGAGCGTCTCTTGGGGTTGGAGGAGTCTAGAGAATTATCTACTAAGCAATTAAAATCCCCTCCAATGATCAACATACCAGTAGCAAAAGTTCGGATCTTGGAAAGCACAGATTTCCAATACTGCGCCTGGGAACGATTCGGGAGATAAACAGTGACTAAAGTATACTTAACATTGTTAATAAGGCAATTAAGCCCCAAAAACCGGCCTCCGGGATCAACCAAAGTGGATTCAAGGGAAAAAGCTACTGAATCCCGCACAGCAATAAGAACACCCTTACGCTTAGCATTGCAAGAGGCCTGATATATATGAGGGAGAGAGGGATTAGAGAACTTAGGGCTTTTGCCAACACAAAAATGAGTCTCCTGGAGGAAGAGTACATCGCAGCGAAGGCGACGGGCCTCCGTCCAGACAGAACTCCGTTTACAGGGGCTATTCAAACCCCTAACATTAAGTGAAGAGATACGGAGTACCATAGTGATAATCTAAAGAAACATGGCGGAAGACCCAGGTGGCTACACAGAAAAACAAGGATGCATAAAATATGTGTGAACAGGCATAATAAGCATACAACATTCCAGGTATGAAACAAGAACAAAGAATGCGAACAAAATAACATAGTGTCAAAAAACACCGAATAACCAAAAGTAATCAGCCTGGGGGGGGGGGGGGGAGAAAAACAGGTCAGTAACACTCAGCAAGAGTGAGTATTAGAAAGGCACACAGGTCACCTAAAACAAAGAATAAAATTATAACATTAGGCAAGGCAAGTCAGTCCGCCGAAGCGGCTAACGGATTCACTTACGACCGCCCACCACAGTCCATTCCTTAGCAAGATGAGAAAGCCGCACTGAGGATTCAGGCACAGATGAATGAGAGTCAGCAGGGGCAAGCTTCCATTTACGGAGGAGGGACATGCCCGCCTCCACATCAGGGACAGAATGGAAAATCCCATTGCGGGGAATCAGCAGCTTGGTAGGGAAGCCCCAACGATACCGTACGCCCCGGTCTCTGAGGATCTTGGTGATGGGAGCCAGCTCACGTCTGGCCTGCATAGTAGCTGCGGATAAATCGGGAAACAGGGAAATGGATGCAAACGGAGCTGGGAAGAACTTGGTAGAAATGGACCCTCGTTAGCACATCTCTCAGGACATCCGCAGGAGCAGAGTTCGCTTTTGGAATACGATGGGTCCGATCCAGGGTGAGCTCCAGCTCAGTAAGTCGCGGGAGAATTTTCTTGAAGAGGCGTTGAACATAGGCCTCCAAGTCCTCCGATGCCACATCCTCGGGGACACCACGGATCTTAATATTGTTGCGTCTAGACCGATCCTCAGCGTCAGCAGCTTTAATTTTCCGCCATCTGACCTCCGCTTCCAGGGTGTTGTGAGCATCAACCAAGTCATTATGAGCAGTCGAAAATTCCTCCATTTTATTTTCAAGATGGTCAGTCCGCTCTCCCAAAGCATCAATATCCTGTCGCAATTTGCCCACCGCAGAGGAGACAGTCTTGTTAATCCCCGCCTGTAGCAGAACAAGCATCCCTTTCAATGTATCACACGTTACAGGGTCTGAGGAGGCCGGAAAATCAGAAATGTCCGAATGAACAAAATCAGAGGTAGCAACAGAAGCAGGTAGGACATCAGCGACCCGTTTACACACCGGTTCCTTGCCAGATGGAGAACCCTGAGGAGACACAACAAAACTTCTCTTACCACCATCAGCCAGCAGGGGGAGACGAACGGCTGAGAGAGAGCCCACTTTAGGCAGAGAGTCCACTAATTCAGACCGTGGAGGAGACTTCGCTGGAGAGCGGGAACCTGAAGGTGAAGAAGGCATCGAACGCGACATGGTGCTCGAGAAGAAGTCAGATAGCTTCCTAGGGGTTTTGGAGGAGGATGGTTTCTTCCAAGGCATAATAAAGACAACAGGAAAGGTCAGGGATGCAACCGAAGTCGGTAAGGCCGGAGGGCAAACTTATGCGACAGGGACAAAGTTCGTGGAGCAGTGCAGGAGGTCAGACAGCAGCAAATTCCAACAGGGCGGTAGGGGCCATATAACAAGAAGCCTAACAATCAGCTGAGAGCCGCCAGAGGTGACACTGTTAGCGATTTAATCCAACATGGTGAGATAAGTAGCCAGCGGTGGGGACACACAGGCAATTATAAATCCACGGGAGCCCAGTGTGAGGAGCCCCCCTGGTGGTGGAGTAGGGGCTCTGCACTCACGAAGGGCTCAACCAGAAGAGGCAGGGAGCAGGCCAAGTAATATGTAAAGTCCAGTCCAGGTGGCAGGTGAGGAGCCCCCCCTGATGGTGGTGTAGGGGCTCAACACTCACTGAAAGTAATATCACTCAGGCAGGGGAGCAGGAGGCAATGTCCAGAAAAGTCCAGGGGGAAGGAGAGGAGCCCCCCTGATGGTAGTGTAGGGGCTCAACACTCTCCCAACCCCCCTGAAGCCGCAGAGCACAGGCGCTTCACAAGATGGCCGCCGCCACTGCCAGTCCCAATAGAGCAGTATGAAGGCCGCACAGCAGGTTCCACACAGGCCAGGGGCAGACACCCGACTCCGGAGGTAGCACACAGGGGGTCAGAAGAAGTACCGCTCACCTCCGTACAGCAGCCGCTACCACAGCGCAGGGATGGAAGACGGGAGCCGGCCGCCGCGATCCACAGGAGGGAACCGGATGTGGAGATGGCGCAGCAGGACAGGCCGGCGGGTAGGCCGCAAAGCCTCCAAGGCCAGGAGAACCGGGATGGAGGCCGAAAATGAAGGTCCAGAAGGCACCGCCGGGATCCAGGGACTCACCGCCGGGCGTCACCGACCAGGAGCAGGTAAGTAGAAAGGAGATGCCGAAAGGAGAAGGCCGCAGATGCCGGGAGCTCCAGCAGACGTGTCCTCTCTCCTTGCCAGCTAGCCACGCCCCCCCGGGCACCAACTTCTTAAAGAGCCTTGGTGCTTGTTCTATTCCCTTGGCCAAACGGGCCAACCCCTTAAGAACCCTTTTATCCGACAGCCACATTCCACCAAAACCTGCTTAATGGTTTGGGGGAGTCCAGCCCCTACCATGGGGCCCTCCCTCACCAAGAGCAATCCCAAATAGACCAATCTTGAGGAACCCACCGCCAAGGCCACTGTGACAATAGTGCAAGAATAAAATTATGGTGGATGCACGGAGGCTTGCTTCACTGCCAAGTCATGCGAATGCTGGGAATATTCTCGCCCTTGGCTTAAATACGCCTACTCCCCTCCCTCACCCTCTTAACTCCACCTCTCCCTCGACCCAGCCTCCTGTACTAACGGCCATTTAACCCCTACTGTGCCCTCAGCTTAGACTGCTATTCCCTCGTGTCATCCCCTGTCATGCAGGCCTTCCCTCATTGGCTTCGCCGTCTGTCCATCCTTTCTGTGGCGGAGGCGCCTGGAGCTGCAGCCCCGCTCCCTATCACTTAAAGAATAGGGCGACTTTCAGCGGCCACATCAACTGATCACTGTGGGGGTTCAGTTTTGGGACTGTCACCTGACCTCTCTCTCCTATGGAGAGGACATTAGTATTACTAGAATCACAAATACAGCCTATTAAACTTAGTAGTGACCACATGTGAAGCTGCAGCCTGGCCTAGAAGGACCCTGATGTGGAGGACACAGCTGCAGAATGACTTGTTGCTGCTTCTGCAGTACCAGCACGTGGAGCACTGGAAGGGACCAGGGGGCGGAGCTTCAGTGGAGGGGTGGAGCGTCATGTGCCGACGCTCTTCTGTAACAAGACAAGCCGGATAACACAAGGTGGCAGGGCGAATTCGGCCCACTGGCCTTGTGTTTGACACTCATGCTATAGGGTGCAGAGTTAGCTTCTCTTCTATGAAAAAGTCACAGGGTAGGTGATAAGTAGGTCGGCTCTATTAAACATTATGGTTAGGCGCTTCAAGATATATCTTATGTTTTGGTGCTTAATACCAAATTCAAATGAACCAATCATTGCCAGAGCAGCCACTTCTATTCATTGCCATGGCTAGGCCAGTCATTGAAATCAATGTATAAAGGAATTGCCTTCCATTAATTTCACTGGCCAAGTTGGCTTCTACATGCAAAGAAGACTCAATTTAGTCCTGTTATTGCGTCTTCTATGTATTTAGATACACCAAAAACTAATCTGACAAGTTTCTGATTGTATAGAAACCTAGAATTTTGAGAAATTCTGAATAAATCTGGCTCATTCCAAATTGATTTGCTCATTGCTAATTATAATAGGTTGGGGGTTCCCTGACGTCCTAGGACTGGTGGAACTTGTTATTTCCTAACAGTTGAAAGGCCACGACTTGGAAGACCCTTGCACTAGGCTATTAGGTCACAAAATCCAAATTCCAAAAATTCGGCAATGTAAGAAAATTGCATATATCTTTTTAGCTACAGCACAATATGAAGAGAAAAAGAAGGCAAAGAGGAAGATACCACCATCTGGGAATATTCCACTACATGTACTGTAATACTGATTGTACGCAGATAAAAGCCGTATACCCGGCATTGATTTTCTTGGGTAATTTCCTAAGTGCTTCTGAAGTGCTCGGTGCCGCTCGTGACCATAACTTAATCCAAATGATCCATGACATCCAACTAGAGAGTAAAGAAGGACCCAGCACTAGTACTGGCCAGAGACATAGCACACTCGGTAAAAGAGGAACATGCCGGTATTACTTGTCCCATAAAAGATGTGACGTTAATTATAATGAGGCAAACAATTTCATGCTTTATCGTCTGCTGACAATCTACCAACATAATGCGCCTGACAGGGAATTATTGTTCCAATCTTGTCAGATTTTCAAGTACATGTCACAATTACAGGATTATGAAGAATTAGAAGACTTGTTCCTAAAGCTTGAAAGGATTTTATGTGGGGGTATGTGATTGTTCGGATTTAACCCCCTCCCACAATGTCAAATTTTTCACTTTTCATTTTCTTTTTTAACTCCCCACCCCCAAAACCCATAACTTTTTTCCCTTTCCATTTACTGCTTTTTTCGTGACACTTTGTCATTTTTATTGATGCTATTATAGGGTGATCACCCTCCCACCAAAAAAAGTTAGTAAAAAGTGATGCAATAACTTGTGCATTTTTTTTTGTTATGGCGTTCACCGTACAACACTCTTATGTCTTAATAGTCTAGCTATTTTCATTGCAGCCATATGAATTGTAATACGGTTATACAGAACGCTGAAGCTCCGCTGCAAAACTCAGGGCATGTTCACACGGAGTTTGTTGCAGGAGAATTTTGAATAGGAATTTCAATGAGAGTCACTCTTTTTTTTCTTGCTAGCGAATTTTTTCAGCTATCAGGGAAAAAAGCAACATGCCCTATCTTTACGCGGATTACGCAGCTGAGTCAGCTGCAGCGTCTGCGGCTTGAGACACCCTCCTGCTAAGGCTAAGGTCACGCGTGGATTACGTGTCGCGTAATTTTTCTTCCTAATTAGGAAGCGGTTTTTGGACCTTGAGGTGTTTTTTTGGAGCGTTTTCTGGAGCAGTTTTTAGTAAAAACTGCTTCAAAAAATGCCAGGTGGACTGTAAAAAAAAAGTTTAACGACTTTTGGTCGAGGTTTTTGCAAAAAACATGACGCGGTTTCGGCCTCCCATTCACTTCTATTGACTTCCTGAGGCGGAATCCACCTCAAGAAAGGTCATGTTGCTTCTTTTTTCCACTAGCGGCAACATGCTGCTAGCAAAAAAAAGAACACTAGCGGTCTCCATAGACCACCATTGTGATGGGGCAGATTATGACATGGATTCCGCGCCATAATCCGCCCCCTCTGTGCCCGTGTGAACGGGCCCTTACGCCCATTTATCTGGGCCTAATCAGAGCGTGATGCCGCGCCGAGATGCTGATGCACTGCATTGGCATCCTGTTGCGGGTAGCCGCGCCAAAAAAGTTTCCGCCATGTGATCTTACCCAAAGGCTGGAAAATGGAGAGGAATCTGAGGTGGAAGCTCTTATAATGTTCCTGCACACATTGAGGTATTGTGACCAGGTTGTTTAATGCATTAGGGGCCCTGTGCAAACTTTTTAAAAGTGTCTCCACAACATAATTGAATTTCCTCTGTCCTCTCAACCACAAATGGTACAAAAAAAAATAAAAATGAAGAATACTCACTAAACTTCGTCTCCACGGACCTGTAGACTCCTGCTGTAATGATGTCTGCGGCTCGGTGCTTATTGCGCTTCCCTGCTGCAGACATCATCAACTCTGTGCTCCACTATTGTATTCAACCGCTATATCTGTTTTAAGGACATAGATAGAGTTGAAATCACTGCCTTTCGCTTGATACAGCGGGACAGCTCCCAAAATGTTTGACTTTCCCACTCAATCCAGGGTGGCTGAGGGCCCCCCGTAACCATAGGGCCTGATGCCGCTGCACAGTTGGCCCTTTGGTTAAAGTGGCCCTGGTTGTGACTCATAACCACTTGCAAATTCATAGTATGTAAAATGGAAACACACATCTAAAGTTTCAAAGTTCACTCTTCCACCACTGTCAGAAAACGGGATGAAAATTTTGTCATTTTTCAGGATTTTTCCCAAGCCCTCTACTAATGTCAAGAGCTCTCGATTTTGAAGGATACTAATACATGTTCTATAAGCAGATGGCCTATAAACGGTGCAATATAACAATTATCAAAGACATAAAACTGTCAGAACACCTGAAAATACCGAAACGGTAGAATTTAGTGGAAGAAAGTAATGACTCAGCGGTAAAGAGTGAGATCTGCTCCTTCAGACGATTCAGAGACGTCTCCGTAATTTATTTGTATTGTAAATGGTAAAATCATAATTCTGCATATCAATATCGGGATGTAATTACCAAGAAATTTATCTGGATGGGATGACGACCGTGAAATTGAAAAGGGAAGTTGCATTTGTTAAAGAGCTGTCTTATTGTATCAAGAGGACATTTTATCCACTTGCCGGAGTGATTCTGGTTCAGTCTGTTCTCATTTATGAAGAATATTAAAATATTAGTGTGAACAACAAGAAGATCCAATGATACAAATGATAGAAGGTAGGTCTACGGTAAGTACCAGGCCCTGTATACGTGTATATAGGTTGTAGGTAGAGCGTTACATAACGCTATCCTCTCTGATGAAATCTTAGCTTATGTACATCATGTAAGCTGTTTCCATGACAATAAGAAAAGCTTCATGTAAACCTTTTTCTCATTATCATGCTCTCCCCGTGGATGTTCCCAATCCCTGTGTTTCTCTCAGAAAATAATGAAAGATTTTATATTCTCAATGCTATATTGGGAAGCAGAAGTCGTAACATTTTGTCAACACTGCTCATTTGGACAAGGTAGTTACAATGTCGCCACTTACACGGAATCTTAGTGTCAACTGAGGCAAGCCATGTGCCAGCTTGGATGGGCCGAATAGATACGTAGGTGCTCCGAAAATAAGAGCAAAGGTTAGAGTCATTTAGTGCTATAATGGAATATGAATAGACCAATCACTTCTATAGCATGTCCGCAGGTGGACCGCCACCGGAGTCCCCTGTAAGCTGTGCACTCTGAAAGGGAAAAAGTGGCCTTGAGCAGGAGCGGGGATCAGTAAGCAAGGCCATGGGCCCACGGGATGAGTATTTGTTTGGCAAGGTATGCTTGGTGGTTCTGCTTGACCAAATACATCTGAACTGAAACTGCTATTATTATACTTTGGGGTCTCTTCATAATATAATGGTCGGAGGCCCAGGGTAGTTGACAAACATAAAAACCAGTGTTACCCATATACCTGGGCACCTGAGCTCCAAATCCCTGCAGTCTTTAGTGTCGTCACATGGGTCAGGCTGGGGTCACAATGCATAATGATGCCGGCGTAACCCACATCTGTGACATCATTGAAGAGGGCCAAAAACAGCAGGGAGTCGCTCTGAAGCACAGCATTGGTTTTTATGTTTGTCACCTTCCCCAGGCCTTTAATCATTATATTCTGAGGTCTGAAAAGATCCCTGAGATTAAAGTTTTATGGGTGTCCCACCCTAATATTTTTGGGTTCTGCTGAACCCAAAATGTTTGCAATATTTGCAACATACAGTATAGGGGCCACTATGGGGCATAATACTGTGTGGAGGGGCCACTGTGGGACATTATACTGTATGGAGGCTACTATGGAACATTATACTGTGTGGAGGGGTCACTATTAGAGATGAGCGAACACTAAAATGTTCGAGGTTCGAAATTCAATTCGAACAGCCGCTCACTGTTCGAGTGTTCGAATGGGTTTCGAACCCCATTATAGTCTATGGGGAACATAAACTCGTTAAGGGGGAAACCCAAATTCGTGTCTGGAGGGTCACCAAGTCCACTATGACACCCCAGGAAATGATACCAACACCCTGGAATGACACTGGGACAGCAGGGGAAGCATGTCTGGGGGCATAAAAGTCACTTTATTTCATGGAAATCCCTGTCAGTTTGCGATTTTCGCAAGCTAACTTTTCCCCATAGAAATGCATTGGCCAGTGCTGATTGGCCAGAGTACGGAACTCGACCAATCAGCGCTGGCTCTGCTGGAGGAGGCGGAGTCTAAGATAGCTCCACACCAGTCTCCATTCAGGTCCGACCTTAGACTCCGCCTCCTCCGGCAGAGCCAGCGCTGATTGGCCGAAGGCTGGCCAATGCATTCCTATGCGAATGCAGACTTAGCAGTGCTGAGTCAGTTTTGCTCAACTACACATCTGATGCACACTCGGCACTGCTACATCAGATGTAGCAATCTGATGTAGCAGAGCCGAGGGTGCACTAGAACCCCTGTGCAAACTCAGTTCACGCTAATAGAATGCATTGGCCAGCGCTGATTGGCCAATGCATTCTATTAGCCCGATGAAGTAGAGCTGAATGTGTGTGCTAAGCACACACATTCAGCACTGCTTCATCAAGCCAATACAATGCATTAGCCAGTGCTGATTGGCCAGAGTACGGAATTCGGCCAATCAGCGCTGGCTCTGCTGGAGGAGGCGGAGTCTAAGGTCGGACCTGAATGGAGACTGGTGTGGAGCGATCTTAGACTCCGCCTCCTCCAGCAGAGCCAGCGCTGATTGGCCGAATTCCGTACTCTGGCCAATCAGCACTGGCTAATGCATTGTATTGGCGTGATGAAGCAGTGCTGAATGTGTGTGCTTAGCACACACATTCAGCTCTACTTCATCGGGCTAATAGAATGCATTGGCCAATCAGCGCTGGCCAATGCATTCTATTAGCTTGATGAAGCAGAGTGTGCACAAGGGTTCAAGCGCACCCTCGGCTCTGATGTAGCAGAGCCGAGGCTGCACAAGGGTTCAAGCGCACCCTCGGCTCTGATGTAGGAGAGCCGAGGGTGCACTTGAACCTTTGTGCACCCTCAGCTCTGCTACATCAGAGCCGAGGGTGCGCTTGAACCCTTGTGCACACTCTGCTTCATCAAGCTAATAGAATGCATTGGCCAGCGCTGATTGGCCAATGTATTCTATTAGCCTGATGAAGTAGAGCTGAATGTGTGTGCTAAGCACACACATTCAGCTCTACTTCATCGGGCTAATAGAATGCATTGGCCAGCGCTGATTGGCCAGAGTACGGAACTCGACCAATCAGCGCTGGCTCTGCTGGAGGAGGCGGAGTCTAAGATCGCTCCACACCAGTCTCCATTCAGGTCCGACCTTAGACTCCGCCTCCTCCAGCAGAGCCAGCGCTGATTGGCCGAATTCCGTACTCTGGCCAATCAGCACTGGCTAATGCATTGTATTGGCGTGATGAAGCAGTGCTGAATGTGTGTGCTTAGCACACACATTCAGCTCTACTTCATCGGGCTAATAGAATGCATTGGCCAATCAGCGCTGGCCAATGCATTCTATTAGCGTGAACTGAGTTTGCACAGGGGTTCTAGTGCACCCTCGGCTCTGCTACATCAGATTGCTACATCTGATGTAGCAGTGCCGAGTGTGCATCAGATGTGTAGTTGAGCAAAACTGACTCAGCACTGCTAAGTCTCTGCATTCGCATAGGAATGCATTGGCCAGCCTTCGGCCAATCAGCGCTGGCTCTGCCGGAGGAGGCGGAGTCTAAGGTCGGACCTGAATGGAGACTGGTGTGGAGCAATCTTAGACTCCGCCTCCTCCAGCAGAGCCAGCGCTGATTGGCCAGAGTACGGAACTCGACCAATCAGCGCTGGCCAATGCATTCTATTAGCCCGATGAAGTAGAGCTGAATGTGTGTGCTTAGCACACACATTCAGCTCTACTTCATCAGGCTAATAGAATACATTGGCCAATCAGCGCTGGCCAATGCATTCTATTAGCTTGATGAAGCAGAGTGTGCACAAGGGTTCAAGCGCACCCTCGGCTCTGATGTAGCAGAGCTGAGGGTGCACAAGGGTTCAAGTGCACCCTCGGCTCTCCTACATCAGAGCCGAGGGTGCGCTTGAACCCTTGTGCAGCCTCGGCTCTGCTACATCAGAGCCGAGGGTGCGCTTGAACCCTTGTGCACACTCTGCTTCATCAAGCTAATAGAATGCATTGGCCAGCACTGATTGGCCAGAGTACGGAATTCGGCCAATCAGCGCTGGCCAATGCATCCCTATGGGAAAAAGTTTCTCACAAAAATCACAATTACACACCCGATAGAGCCCCAAAAAGTTATTTTTAATAACATTCCCCCCTAAATAAAGGTTATCCCTAGCTATCCCTGCCTGTACAGCTATCCCTGTCTCATAGTCACAAAGTTCACATTCTCATATGACCCGGATTTTTAATCCACTATTCGTCTAAAATGGAGGTCACCTGATTTCGGCAGCCAATGACTTTTTCCAATTTTTTTCAATGCCCCCAGTGTCGTAGTTCCTGTCCCACCTCCCCTGCGCTGTTATTGGTGCAAAAAAGGCGCCAGGGAAGGTGGGAGGGGAATCGAATTTTGGCGCACTTTACCACGTGGTGTTCGATTCGATTCGAACATGGCGAACACCCTGATATCCGATCGAACATGTGTTCGATAGAACACTGTTCGCTCATCTCTAGTCACTATGTCACATTATATTATGTGCAAGAGCTGCTATAGGGCATTATACTGTGTGGAGGGGCCACTATGGTACATTATACTGTGTGAAGTGACCGTTATGGGACAATATACTTTGTGGAGGGGCTACTATAGGACATTATACTGTGTGGAGGGGCTACTATAGGACATTATACTGTGTGGAGGTGCCGCTATAGGACATTATACTGTGTGGAGGGGCTACTATGAGATATTATGCAAAAAAGAAGAAAGAGAGGCACCGAGCGCACTAAGTGTAGTATACACTTGGAGAAGGACACAACTCGAGAAAGTGCAAAATGACCAATAGGCTTCTCACCTGATGGGTTTGTGATGGAGTCACAACGCCCTGGAGTGCAATGATGAAGTAAATGGTTCTGGTGAGAGTGGCAGCGGCTCCGTCAGCAGACACCGGTAACTCGGGAGATAAGCAGGACAAGAAATGGAGGCAAGGATCCGCGCTCAACGGTCATGCAGGAAAGGCAAGAGTCAAACGATTGTATCGGTAGGATCAGCTTTAATGGAATAAAGTACAGTACAGCACAACGCGTTTCGGGTTGTAGAAAACCCTTTTTCAAGTGCGTAAATCACAGATCCACGTTGGGCAGGATGCATCCTTGCCTCCATTTCTTGTCCTGCTTATCTCTTGGGTTACCAGTGTCTGCTGAAGGAACCGCTGCCACTCTCACCAGAACCATTTACGTCATCATTGCACTCCAGGACGTTGTGACTCCATCACAACCCCATCAGGTGAGAGGCCTATTGGATGCAGGATGCATCCTGCTCAACGTGGATCTGTGATTTATGCACTTGAAAAAGGGTTTTCTACAACCCAAAACGCATTGTGCTGTACTGTACTTTATTCCATTAAAGCTGAATCCTCTGGTTCCTCTGTCCTAATAGAGTGGCCAGTCGAGCAATCACCCTGATGCTCCATTCATTTTCTATTAGAGTACTGGAGATAGTACTAGGCTATCTCTGGTGTTCGTATACAAGCATGAAGAACAGGGTATATCAAAGTAACTCATTTAAACAACATCTAATACCCACTGTAGATCATCAAATAATTGCATTTTCAAAAACCCAGAATGAGGGGTAAACGGAAAAAAGGGGTAGAAAATGCTAAATTGAAACAGACAATTTTTATTAAATATACAAAACACAATAACAAGTTAAAAAGGGTGACAATACCACATCTACCAGCAGTAGGTGTGGGGGATAAATCCAGCAAAATGAGTATAAATAGGGTAATTATTGTTCCCAGTATTTGAAATAAATGGATTTGTACACAATCAAGTTGTAAGCTTATAGTTATCGCCCAAATGTAAGGGTGATACAAACCCAGAAACCTATCCAGGTATATATGAAATTACAACATCAATGACCTTCATACATCTCTGACACAATTCACACAGTGAACTAGTAAGTGCATGTCAGTTAATACAAATGGAGACGTAATGTTACAGAGAAAGCCTATCCAGGTGAATACACTTCATGTTATAAATAGGTAGTGCACATGTCAATGAGGTAGAGGTAGTAGGTATAACATGCTAAATAAAAATATAAACAACAAGCAATAGGTAACTGAGGTCAGAGGTATAACATACTCATGGATAAATTGTGAAAATTGTTGCTGGTTTAGCCCACACACCAGGCAAAAGCAGTAGGTGTGGGGGATAAATCCAGTAGAATGAGAGTAAAAATAGGGTAGTTATTGTTCCCAATGTTTGGAGTAGATAGATATGTACAAAATCAGGTTATAAGCTTATAGTAATTGCCCAAATGTAAGGGTGATATAAACCCAGGAACCTATCAAAGTATATTAGAAATTTCAACATCAATGGCCTTCATGCATCTCTGACACAATTCACACAGTGAACTAGTAAGTGCATGTCAGTTAATACAAATGGAGACATAATGTTGCAAAGAAAGCCTATCCAGGTGAATACACTTCATGTTATAAGTAGGTAATGCACATGTCAATGAGGTGGAGGTAGTAGTTATAACATGCTAGATAAAAATGTAGACAAAAAACAATAGGTAACTGAGGTCATAAGTATAACATACCCATAGATGAATTGTAAAAATATTTGCTGGTTTAGCCCACACACCAGGCCCCAACGCACGTTTCGGCTATAAGCCTTCTTCCAGGGGAGTGGCATGGATGTGTATGACGGACAATGATAAAGAAAGTGCTGGCCAATGGGATCCTGGTATCAAGTCACATGTTCCCTATACTGAACGTCTGTCATATAATTAGGCCAGGTGTCAGCACCAAACAGGCGTCAGCACACACACACACACACACACATATATATATATATATATATATATATATACACACACACACACATACATATACCCAGCCATGTCATAGTCAGTGTTACCATATCCCAACATCACCACCGATCTCCCATATGCATAGAGTAAGGGGAAGCGTGAGCGGCGCAACAACCATTTTCTATTAGAGTACTGGAGATAGTACTAGGCTATCTCTGGTGTTCCCATTAGGGAACTGGACCCAGATTTGGGATCAGTAGAATTCGGAGTGTCCAAATCCCCACCGATCGTGCAGTAATCCCCTGCCTTGTTGATGGGGATAACTTATAAAGTTGGTACTAGCTCTTTAAGCAGAACAGAAAATGTAAGGAGGGGAGACCTGAAATGTATTTTTTTATTAATCGTTTTTGTATAACTCTATAATAGGGGAGGGGAATAGGCCGAGATTTTTCATGTATTCACTTCTTCTATATTATTCCAATGCTTTCCATTGCCTCCTATAAGATGTTGCCCAGTCATTATCTGATTCACATGAGTTTATATCCAACTAGAGGAAAAACTTTTCCAACTTGTCTAATAAGTTTTCCCACCAGTGGCACAAATCTCCTTTGCCCGGAAATGACTGCTTGTAGTAGCCGCACTGATTATTGGCACGAAGGCTCATTATCAGCTGAATTATCTGTGTTTATGGCAGGCTTAAGTGCTCTGGCTAGATGAAAGATATCATTAAACAACAGTAGCAAACCAAGGGAGAATTAAAATGTGCAGCACACTTGTATATTCCAAAATTGCAAGCAACAATAGCAAATAGGTTCACCGACAAGACAAAGGTCATCAAAATTAAAAAGTGGTCAGTGGGGAAAACAGGACTGGGGTAAACTCTTGTTTCTTTTCTAGGTATAACATTATTAATTACAAATATTTTATGACTTTTTTTTTATATTTACATATATATTTTTTCATATAATTTATGTATTTTTTATTCTAAATATATATTTATTTACTGTATATTTTTTTTCAGAATATGTGGGATACCTGATACATATTTTTTTTTAGGAATCTGGTAAAAATTCTCTTCAGCCATTTTACTCCCAATTCATGAATTGTATATAATTTCTACCAATAGGTGGGTGATATATACAGTATAGTATATGGATACCAACTTTGAAATTGGCAAAATTGGAATGTTTAAGCCCCATCTTGGACAGGCCAGACATACCTTTAAACTGTCTGGAACTGCCTACTTTGAAGTGGTGTTTGATAGGTGCAATGCCCAATTCAAATTTCCCAAAACTATTGCCAAAAATTGGGGACCAAATTTAGGACAGTTAGCAACTTTAGGATGGGAGAGGTAAGAGTCACAACTAGGTCAAAGGATGGTGGGTTCTACAATCAGAGGTGTAAGGGTTAGTTCAAGTGGCTAGCTGTGATGGGATGCTGAAGCAGTGCATTAGCATCCCGTCGCGGCACCTCACTCCTGATTAGGTCCAGATAAATGGGCCTAATCAGGAGAGAGTCTTGAGCCGCGGATGCTGTGGCTGACTCAATTCAACTGAACATTGGGCATGCTGCTTTTTTTCCTGCTAGCTGAAAAAAATCGCTAGTGAAAAAAACCTGCTAATGACTCTCATTGAAATGAATGGGAGGTGGTTTTTCAGGTGGATTTTGAGGCAGATTCCGCAAAAACCTCCATGTGAACATACCCTAAGTGCAAGCTAAACAAAAAGCTATGCAACAATATCTATACTATGCAAAATTTGTTATTGGCCCTCACCTAGCATGTTCCATATATAATATTCTTGTCTTTTTCTGTGGCAGAGGAGCTTTTAGGCACCCTTAGGAAACATGAATTGGGTGCAACAGATACTACTTCAATCCCTATTCATTCATAGTAAATACATGATAAATTTCCTGGAATGTCCTGAAACTATCACAAACAAATCAAAAAATACGTAAATTTGACTTGTAGCATATGATTAGTTTTGCAGATTCTTGTCATGTAACTGTAATGTTACTGTTTTGCTCCAAAAAATCTAAACTCAATTTTTTATTATTTTAATATTTTATAAATTCACCTTTGGCTTTTAACTCTGCCTGAATCCTTCTGGGCATATCTCAACTGAAATCTGACCCCAGGTCTCTTCTACACGTTCCCAATGTTGGTACATACTGGTTGACTCACTTGGGTATCATCAGGCTTCCTCCACCAAACTTGACATTTCCTTAAATGTATCGATTCATTAGCCCCCCTTTTCCCTTGTTTCTTCCAGACCCATTTGCATCCATCAGAGCCCAGTCTACTGACTTTCGCCTCATTGCTCCAAATCACCCATTTCCAATCCTCTCCTGTACACTTTTTGTATTTTTTTGCAAACTTGATCCAACGCGTCTTATGACAATATTGGAGTGGAGGCTTCTTCACCTTTTTTTGAGCGAAGCAGTGACCTTTCGCTTGGGAATCATCCTAATAACATACATATAGGCAATGTGAGAACAGGTTTTAATTTGAAGTTTACAAGAAGAATAAGATTTTTGCACCATCAGGAGTAAAACAGTAACAATGCAGTTACATGACAAGAATCTGCATAACTAGTCATATGCTAAGTAGTTGCAAGTCAAATGTATGTATGAGATAGCCATGGTGATTATCTATGAAGTGATGGTAGTCTCATGTTCTAAACTGTAGTGGATGGTGAAATATGGAGACTGAAGGTCAAACGTTGAAAACATTGTTACTAGAGATGAGCGAGTAGTGTTCGATCGAGTAGGTGTTCGATCGAATACTACGGTATTCGAAATACTCGTACCCGATCGAACACTACTAGCTGTTCGAAGTTTAAGGTTCGAAGCAGAACCAGCGTTGATTGGCAGAATGCTATACATTCTGCCAATCAACGCTGGTTCTTTTCTTACCTTTCTGAAGTCTTCTCCGCGCTGCGTCCCCGCGTCTTCTTCCGGGTGGAATTCACTCTGCCTAGGCATCCGGCCTAGGCAGAGCCGACTGCGCATGTGCGTGCATGGACGCGCATACACGCGCATGCGCAGTCGGCTCTGCTCAGGCGTCGGGCCTTGGGCAGAGCCGACTGCACATGCGCATGCATGCACGTGCATGCACGCGCATGCGCAGTCAGCTCTGCCTAGGCCGGATGCCTAGGCAGAGCGAATTCCACCCGGAAGAGGACGTGGGGACGCAGCGCCGGGAGAAGACTTCAAGCAGAATCCAGCCCGACCGTCACTCGTGGACTTGGTAAGTATGATTTTATCGAATGTTGCCTACCCTGAAACAAACATTTCCCCCCATAGACTATAATGGGGTTCGAAATCCGTTCGAACAGTCGAACAGTGAGCGGCTCTTCGAATCGGATTTCGAACCGCGGACATTTTAGTGTTCGCTCATCTCTAATTGTTACCCTTTTCCTCCTCAGTGTAATAATGTTTTTTTGTTGGTAAACTCAAATAATCTTAGGTTTTGCCAAACCGCAAATTTTTGGAAAACTGTTGACATGGCTGGCTTGTTATGAGCCAGTTCACTCATTCCTAACACATTAGCAGTCCATTGACAATGGGAACGGTAATACTGAGTTGCTAATCTATTTATAAATGTCCAGGAGGTTTAAGGCCTTATTCACAATTCAGTATTTTGGTAAGTATTTTGTATCAGTGTTTGTAAGACAACACCAGGATTGGCTATAGTGGATATCCAATATGTTCAATATCCATATAAGGGAGCGTTCACACTACCGTCGGTGTCTGATAGGTAGTGTCCGCTCCGAGTGTCCGCTCAAAATCTGTCACGGACATTAGGAGCGGACACTAGCTGTGTCCGTGACACCTGTCATTCAGGGTTCTTGCAGGGTTTTTCTGTCCGCTTGAGAAGTTGGACATCTTCACTTGCGGACAGGGAAGGACGGGCACGGAGTGCAAAAGAACGCACCCTATGCCCATTGAAATGAATGACAGGTGTCACGGACACAGCTAGTGTCCGCTCCTAATGTCCGTGACAGATTTTGAGCGGACACTAGGAGCGGACACTACCTGTCGGACACCGACGGTAGTGTGAACGCCCCCTAACAATTTATAAACTATAGACTTTTTAAAGATAGAATAACTTCTATAAAGAAAAAAAAAGCCTAGACGTTCTGATGGCTTCAAGTGGCCGTTCTATATTCAGAAATTGCCGTCACTTCTAAGTGACTCACAGGAAATAGTCGATATATGGAATTTACTTGCAGACATCTACGAGGTGATGTTAAAAAGCCCTCTACATCCTTCAGAGTTCTATATTTGCACAGATTTTCTTCCATTCACGCAGCATAAGAAACTGTCATTATGCGCTTGCCCTGTGCTTTCCACCGCCCACTGGATGTTGCTGTCTGACAGCAGTACTGGAAAGCGTCCAGGATAAACCTTTCCCAGCTCTCTGCCTGCAGGACACAGGTAATTTACCAGAGTGCAGTCATCCGGGAGATTTGCTGAAGTTTAAGCTTAACTCTTCTATTTAAGATCCTCGCCGCCAAAATGCTGCTACAAAGCACAACGTTCGGGATGTCCAGTTGTATTACCTGCAATGCCTCATGTGAAATTCTGCTATAGTACTAGAAAATAAAAACCATAACATCAAATGTTACAAGAAAAATAGAAGAAGAAATGCATAACATTTCAGCCATAACATTAAAACAGGTAACGCAAATAACATACCTACAAACATTGAGGGGTTAGGGGGCATTCGAGTTCTGCCCACAGTACAGCCTCAAAACTTATTAAATCCCACTTATTAAACCTGACAGGGCAC
Organism: Leptodactylus fuscus; assembly: GCF_031893055.1. Lineage (NCBI taxonomy): Eukaryota > Metazoa > Chordata > Amphibia > Anura > Leptodactylidae > Leptodactylus > Leptodactylus fuscus. The sequence continues at coordinate 227,787,446 of NC_134266.1, forward strand.
GCCTGTGAAGTGAAAACCATTTCCGGTGACTACCTCTTGAAGCTCATCAAGAGAATGCCAAGAGTGTTCAAAGCAGTAATGAAAGCAAAAGGTGGCTACTTTGAAGAACCTAGAATATAAGACATATTTTCAGTTGCTTCACACTTTTTTGTTAAGTATATAATTCCACATGTGTTCATTCATAGTTTTGATGCCTTCAGTGTGAATCTACAGTTTTCATAGTCATGAAAATACATAAAACTCTTTGAATGAGAAGGTGTGTCCAAACTTTTGGTCTGTATATATATATATATATATATATATATATATATATATATATATAGTATTATTATTGTAATAATTTGATGTGCTAAAAATAATCAGACACTCCACAGCTCACAAATAATGTGTACAATATACAATGCACACATAATATGTACATTATATGTAGATTAAAAAACACAAAGCCCTTTTTACTTTTAAATTGATCTATTTAGTTTATAAATTTGTTTTGTAATTAATTTTGCTTATTTGCTCCTGGAATTTAAATTGTGATTTGACCTCCTAGAATTCCCCTTTACATTCTACCATTCTGTATTCTTCCTAATGATCCTAATAATATTTTTACACCTAGGCCTGTAACTATGGCATGTACAGGAAAAAAAAGTTTCACCACCATCATGGGCAGGAATTCTTCACTGTAAGGGTAATTGCTTATGACTGTGTGTGGGCCACTGGCCATTATTGAACGGCATGGCCGGCATATGGATGTCATCAATCAATAGGGATCACAGAAGCATGGCTGCAAAACCGGACAGGAATAGGACCTGTCCTGAGTTTTGTGGCCTCGACTGTCGGCCCACACATTGAACTGAGTAATATATATTTGTGTGTGTGTGGGGGGAGCCAATAGAAATTAATGGGTTAGTGAGCTAAAGGGGAAAACCTCAGATAGCTAGTCAAATTATTAAACTCTTAGATGTTGTGATGCGATCCATTGTCATTTTTAATGTCTTAATGTCATATTTAGGAAGAAACTTTTCCCCTAATATAGGGTATTTGTTGGCCACCGAAGACTTGTTCTGGATCAACACTGTAGTGTCATAGGATGAACTTGATGGGGTTGTCTATTTCCAGACGAATATTAAGGGACAAATGTTATTGTGTGTAAAACAAGTCCCAATTTACATACTAAAGGTAGGTGCGGAATAGGATTTCTAAAGCCTATGCAAGGAGTTTATTAGTTACAAATGACTTTTCCCAGTGACAGAGCCCCTTTAAAGCGCATACTTCGATTTTCTGGCAGCATTTGTATTTGTATCTGGCAGTATTATAATTTGCTTTATTGATGGATTTTGGCTTTGGAATACAGGTGTACGGGTTCTAATAAATCAGGGAAAATGAGTCAGGGGTGATGATTTCAGATTATTCTATCCCGGCCATAATAAAACAGAACATATACACTCACCGGCCACTTTATTAGGTACACCTGTCCAACTGCTCGTTAACACTTAATTTCTAATCAGCCAATCACATGGCGGCAACTCAGTGCATTTAGGCATGTAGACATGGTCAAGACAATCTCCTGCAGTTCAAACCGAGCATCAGTATGGGGAAGAAAGGTGATTTCAGTGCCTTTGAACGTGGCATGGTTGTTGGTGCCAGAAGGGCTGGTCTGAGTATTTCAGAAACTGCTGATCTACTGGGATTTTCACGCACAACCATCTCTAGGGTTTACAGAGAATGGTCCGAAAAAGAAAAAACATCCAGTGAGCGGCAGTTCTGTGGGCGGAAATGCGTTGTTGATGCCAGAGGTCAGAGGAGAATGGCCAGACTGGTTCGAGCTGATAGAAAGGCAACAGTGACTCAAATAGCCACCCGTTACAACCAAGGTAGCCAGAAGAGCATCTTTGAACACACAGTATGTCGAACTTTGAGGCAGATGGGCTACAGCAGCAGAAGACCACACCGGGTGCCACTCCTTTCAGCTAAGAACAGGAAACTGAGGCTACAATTTGCACAAGCTCATCAAAATTGGACAATTGAAGATTGGAAAAACGTTGCCTGGTCTGATGAGTCTCGATTTCTGCTGCGACATTGGGATGGTAGGGTCAGAATTTGGCGTCAACAACATGAAAGCATGGATCCATCCTGCCTTGTATCAACGGTTCAGGCTGGTGGTGGTGGTGTCATGGTGTGGGGAATATTTTCTTGGCACTCTTTGGGCCCCTTGGTACCAATTGAGCATCGTTGCAACGCCAAAGCCTACCTGAGTATTGTTGCTGACCATGTCCATCCCTTTATGACCACAATGTACCCAACATCTGATGGCTACTTTCAGCAGGATAATGCGCCATGTCATAAAGCTGGAATCATCTCAGACTGGTTTCTTGAACATGACAATGAGTTCACTGTACTCCAATGGCCTCCACAGTCACCAGATCTCAATCCAATAGAGCATCTTTGGGATGTGGTGGAACGGGAGATTCGCATCATGGATGTGCAGCCGACAAATCTGCGGCAACTGTGTGATGCCATCATGTCAATATGGACCAAAATCTCTGAGGAATGCTTCCAGCACCTTGTTGAATCTATGCCACGAAGAATTGAGGCAGTTCTGAAGGCAAAAGGGGGTCCAACCCGTTACTAGCATGGTGTACCTAATAAAGTGGCCGGTGAGTGTATAAAAGAAGAGACTTCCATAGTCTGGATTAGTGGCTGGTACAGCTTCATATAAATGTCCCACTCCTGACTGTGTTTTTAACTGATGATATCTCTGGAAATAACACTGGTAGAACTGTAATGTTTCATATCAAAGAGGAGTCTCATCTTTTATATGTCACCATATGTGTTACGTTCTATGTTTGATAATGGCCATAACTGTTACAAGTGACCCCTAGAATCCATTTCCCTGCATTGTTATAGTTCCTGCACCCCAACACCAGTGTGAAGCAGGAGAAACAAGTCAAAGAGTACATTTCAACACAGGAGTTCAACACAGTAGTCTAAATTAATTAATAAAGTAAATTACAATGTTTATTAATGTCATATATGCTGACAGAAAATCAAATGTTCTTCAAAGGTTTAGGTACTCTTTAAAGGGAGTCTATCACCAGAACCCAATATGTCAACCCAGCATGCAGATAAATAGGACAGGGTCAATTGTACTTAATGGTGTTATTTTCTTGTGAATCGCTGCCTCTGCTTTTGTCAATATGCAAATTAGCTATTGGGACCAACGAGTGTGTTGCTGTTGCTCCAAAGAGGTAAGCTGTAGTGCTATCATTGCTCCAAAGAGCTTATTTGCATATTGAGACAAACAGTGATATCTCTGCAATGCAGGCACCGATTTACAAGGGGGGAAGCACAGTCTGATTCAGGTGACCCTAACTGATCTTTTTGTGGGACTGGGTTGTCATGCTGGGTTCTGCTGACAGACTCCCTTTAAGTGAATAGGCATGAGTTGTAATATCAGACACACCTAATAGGCAAGAGGGTACAATTTCTAATTAAAAAGGCCCTTCTTTTCTAATTATAGAGACTCCCTTTAAGCTGAGCAATGTGTTGAACCTAAAGTGTTCCTCTAAGTACTGTATCACAATAGAAATTAAACTCTTGCTTTGTGCCCTGAGAAAGGAACATTTCACATATCTACAATTAAAGTCTTGTGGTTTCTGTCTCTTCCTGAATTAATAATATGCTGATCTGAATAAAATGAAACTATTCAATATTAGTTAAGTGCACCTTTTATCACAGAAAGAAGCCATGACATCTACTGAAGCAATGAATGATTCAAAAATTGATGTATTTAACCCTTTGAAACTTTGATATCTTTTCCATTTGTGATCTTTGTAATCTGTTTGGAATATAGTTTATTAGGTTAAAGTTACATCCTCCTCATCTCACAGCAGACGTAGCTCCCTGTTTTCTCAGTTGAAGAATTCACAGCACTGTAAGATATGAGAACCATTATACTCTGTGGGAGCCACTGGGGAGCATTATATTGTGTGAGGGGCTACTAGGGAGCATTATACTGTGTAGTGGTCACTGATGAGCAGTAAACTGTATCAGAACCAATGGGGTGCATTATACTATGTTTGGGGCTATTGGGGAGCATTACCTTGTATGGGGGTACTACCACTACTGATGGTACAGACCAATATAGTGCTATTATTTGGCAGGGCTACCCCAAGGAGAATTTTTTCCCAGGGTTGTTCCAAATCTGTAAAGGATGAGAAGCACTTGTCTTAGGCTTCTGATTCAGTCCACTAGGCCAGTTATGGGAATACACTCGTTCCTCCGTTTATTGGTCTGTGTAAAACTGTATGAGGATGAGCGCTCTCATTAACCCTAGAACGCATATTGGGGGCCATTTACATTTTTGCTGTTATCTGCAAAATTACTTTAGTTAGAATTTTGAAACTCCAGGTACTCCTCAAGTATGTCGTTGTTGATAATAACCAGTTGTTCATATACTTTTTTCATAGGCATTTTGGTGTAACAATGATTGTTTGGTGAAAACTACATCTGTACGAATTAGGGGCTTTTAGGCCCCCGCTATTTCTATCATGTTCTCAGTAGTGTTTGTGTCTCAAGTTACTTTATTTGTACTAAGTAATGCTGGTGGAGGGGCCAGGGTGTGGATAATAACATGTGAGAATGTCATGTGATTTTTGGAGCGAGTGATAAGGCCATGACATCATCTTATGTCCTTCTGAACACAGTAATGAGCTGTGTATAGAGTACTGAGAACAGCATACACTGTGAGCTAATTGCTGAAGGACCTGTGATAAGATAAGCTGTTTCCGTTTCTGTTTCTAAGAAGCTTGCAAAGGGTAGAGCTTGTGAGCCACAAAAATCCAGAGAATTGTACACCACTAGAGATGAGCGAGTAGTGTTCGATCGAGTAGGTGTTCGATCGAATACTACGGTATTCGAGATACTCATACTCGATCGAACACTACTAGCTGTTCGAAGTTTAAGGCTCGATGCAGAACCAGCGTTGATTGGCAGAATGCTATACATTCTGCCAATCAACGTTGGTTCTTCTCTTACCTTTAGAAGTCTTCTCCGCGTCCCCGTGGCGTCTACCGGCTGGAATTCACTCTGCCTAGGCATCCACATGCGCAGTCGGCTCTGCTCAGGTGCTAGGCCGGGCAGAGCCGACCGCGCATGCGCAGTCGGCTCTGCCTAGGCCCCGTGCCTAGGCAGAGTGAATTCCAGCTGGAAGACGCCGCGGGGGGCGCTGCGCCTGGAGAAGATTTCAAGGGGAATCCAGCCCGACCGTCACTTGTGGACTTGGTAAGTATAATGTTATCGAATTTTGCGTACCCCTGAAATGAGCATTTCCCCCCACAGACTATAATGGGGTTCGAAATCCGTTCGAACAGCCGAACAGTGTACATTTTAGTGTTCGCTCATCTCTATACACCACCTATGGGGAAGTTCACACGGAGTAAACTGGCGCGCAATCTGGCACATATACGCATGTCAGAGTTTGCGCGCTCAAAAAAGATCCCATTGATTTCAATGGGGATTACGATTGTATAACGCGCATTATTTTACGCCCGTAATTTTGTGGCCGCAAAATTACGGGCACAAAATAACGCGCGTTATACGATCATAATCCCCATTGAAATCAATGGGATCTTTTTTGAGCGCGCAAACTCTGACACGCATATACGTGCCAGATTGCGCGCCAGTTTACTCCGTGTGAACTGCCCCTCAAAGTATAAAAGGTAAGAGCTGCAGATTATTCCAGAGCCAGAAGAAAGAAAACGGAAGCGTTGTTTCATGTGTCCAAGAAACATAGAGAGGAAAACTAAGCGATATTGTTCCACTTGTAAGGAAAATGTTTGCAAAGAACATTCGTCTGAAAAAATAACATGTCACAATTGTTTGGAAGACTAATATAATAGAAAAGAAAGTTAGAATACAAATATAGCTGCAGCTAGTTTGCTATAGATTTCTATACGGTTTTGTGTGTGTTTTCATATCTTTGTGTGAAATTTGTAAAAAAAAATAATTTTTTTGCGTTTTCTGTGAAAAATTATAATTAAAATTTTGTCCACTATTCATATTTTATTTAGCAATTTTGAAAAAAAACTTGTGAAAGTTATTTAATTGTGTTTTTCTATATTATTTGCTTGGGGGCCTAAAAGGCCCACAAATACGTTAATATGTATATGCTTTCCACAAGTCCTTGTATATATAGCTAGTGGTATTTTATTCCATTCGGCTGGGAGAAGACAGGTAAGTTCTTTCACTGATTTTGGACGGCTGCTGCACCTCTTAGTTTGGCGATCCAACTCGATAGGGTTCAAGTCTGGGCTCTGGGCAGTTCAGTCCAGTTAGTTAACTTGATTGTCACTGTACCAAGCCATGTTAGACCTCACTACATGACAGCTGGCATTGTCGTCCTGGAAGTAACATTGGTCCGACCCGTAGAACTGCCATAATGTAGAAAGCACACTGCTATCTAAAATAGTGCAGTAGGCGCTATCAACTACTGATATCACTGCACGGTCATAAGGGCCACATTACAGCTCAGCATCCTTGCTGGGGGGTGAGGAACGCCCCCATCCCACTACAAGACTATAGAAGTATATCTTAAAGGGGTTGTCCCATCACAAGGATCCTATCTATACTGCTTGTTAATGTGGATGTAAGACTTTTCCTAAATACACTGCTTCAGCAGAACTGCTTTGTTTGTCCACTATCTTACTTTATTCAATTCTTTGTGGCCACAGCCCTGACTTAGCTGCTCATGAGTCAAGTGATGTATCTGCTGCTCTGAGGGGGGAGGAAGGAGGGGCTAAGTGCAGGGAGCGAGCCTGTGTATCTAGCTATTCCTGTGTCTACACCATGTGACCTAGCTTCCTGCTCTCAGATAGGGGAGAGGAGCTGCTTTCATTTCTTCTGTTCTCCCAGTTATCAGACTAGCTAATTCAGTTGTGTTCATTATGGCAGTTCATTCATAGTCCAATATGGGTGGGCGGAGCTAAACGGCAGGTTGCATGTTTAACCCCGCCCACCAAATGATGCAAGAAACCAGGAAGAAAGAAGATTTTACAGCAGTAAAGACTGCTGAGTATGCGAGCTGGGAATACCCCTTTAAGGATGGAGCTGATGTCTTCTTTGTAGTCCTATATTAATGTCCTCTATCAAGCCCTTTAACACCCCCAACCTTTATAGACTTAAGAAGCCCTTTAATCAATACTTACAACTAAAATCCACTTGCTTTATATGAGCTGCATTTGCAATGCGTGGACTGGTTAGGTTGGTCAACTTCTCATGACTCTGGGCGACTGATCTGTCATTAGTAAATTGGTGATACGTTCTAACTGTTGCAGCTTGGTCGCCATATTTTAATGGTCTATTCCCAGCATACTTTGCTAACTGTTGGCAATGCATTGCAATAAGTGATGTGCACAGCCAGCTGTATAACCACAGGCATTTTTGCATATGGTAAATGTGAGCTAGATTTATCAGGCCCAAGTATAAAGCGTTTCCAGACTTGGCGTCATTTCTAGCTGCATTGTAGAGGTCAGTGGTTACAGTATATTGAGAACCAATTTTGTTCAAATGATTTTTATGATTCTATTTGTTCCATAAAATGCAATAATGTTGGATAATTGCTCGCAAAGGAATAATTCGGCGATGCAAAATTTTGCATTTCATTGCTCGTATGGCTCCTACAATTATACAAGAGGAGAAAAAAGAAGGAACAAAACATCCACTTCAAGTACAGCAAAGTTATCAGCAATGCAGCAGATAGTCCTGTGAAAAAACAGCAGCGAGACTAATCAGCAATATAATTAAATGTCATCCCTGGAAACGGTATGTAAATGACACTGCCACCGCTCTTTAACCCTTCAGGGCTCACGACACAAGCAGATGCATAGGGAGGATTTTTTTTTCTGCTCCTTTGACATTAACACTTTCCTAACCAGACTGTTCTACTACTAGAGTCTGCCTATATAACATATGCTGCGTCCAAGGTACTGCACATCATCAGCAATGCTTCACTGTCTAAGGTTAGCCTACCGACCATATATAAAGAGATACTAAGAGTAGATATGACAGTGTATCTTAAAGCAGCCTAGATCTCGCCAAGATATTTGTAATAATGGACACTGCCATACATCTTATCAGTCTAGAGTCTTATTCACACAATAATGCTTTTCAACCATGTGCTGTCAGTGTTTTCCATGGCCAACGCACAGACCTATTGATTTCTATATGTCTTGTTAGAGTTTCGCATTGTTTGACGTCCTGTGGTGGTGTAGAAAGAAAACAGAAGTGTGTCCTATTTTTGTCCCTTTTTGAGACAAAACACTTCAATGCAAGTTCTGGGGCTCATGAAAAGCACAGACAGAAAGTGAATGTCGTCAGTGTGCTGCCGTTTATTAATGGACACGCTCTGATAATGTCAGTCATGTGACCTTTTTCATGGGACCTCCATTTGTTTTGTTTTTTAAATGGATGACACATGGACAGAAAACTGCTGGAAAAACTTTACTAGGGATTATTATTATCTATTTATATAGCACCATTACTTCCAGGGTGCTGTACATTATTATATTCATTCCAGGGTGCTGTACATTATTATATTAATTCTATGGTGATGTACGTTATTATATTAATTCCATGGTGCTGTACAATATTATATTAATTCCATGGTGCTGTACATTATTATATTCCATGGTGCTGTACATTATTATATTCCATGGTGCTTTACATTTGAGGATTTACATACGGTGCACAAAATATACAAATACAAATATAATACTAACAATAACCGGGATAGAGACAGAAGGTGAGGGGAGAGACTGTTCAGATGGTGGTGTGCTGACAGTAGTGTTAAGATAAGATAATCCTTTAATAGTCCCACATTGGGTAAATTTCAGCATGTTACAGCAGCATAGTAATACAGGTACAGGATAATACAGAGTAATATATTACAGACGTAGACACACATAAGCTGAGAAGAGAAGATATACTAGGAGTCCATAGCAGCTAAGGAAAAACGGAAGAGAAAGAGGAAGACCTCATGGTCATCGTCATAATCATTAGTTTTCTGTGCGGAATGATCTTCGCTTGGTCTGATGTAGATTATACAGCCTGGTCGTGGTTGGAAGGAAGGACTTGCGATAGCGCTCCTTCTCACACTTGGGATGAAGCAGACGGTCACTTACAGTGCTGCCAAGTCCCATCAGGGTCCCATACATGGGGTGGGATTTGTTCTCCCGCATGGAGGTCACCACAGACAGTATCCTTCTGTCACCCACCACCTGTACTGGGTCCAGGGGGCTCCCCAGGACAGAGCTGGCCCTCCTGATCAGCCTGTCAAGTCTATTTCTGTCCCTGGTTGATATACTGCTCCCCCAGCAGGCCACACCGAAAAAGATGGCTGAGGCAACCACAGAGTTGAAGAAGGCCCTAAGAAGTGTCCCCTGGACTCCGAAGGCCCTCAGCCTCCTGAGCAGGTACAGTCTGCTGTGGCCCTTTCTGTGCAGCGCCTCCAGGTGATCAGCCCAGTCTAGTTTATTATTGAGGAGCACGCCCAGATACTTATAGGTCCTGACTATCTCAATACATGTTCCTTGTATCTCCACCGGGGTCGGAGCACCTCTCCGTTTACTAAAGTCCACCACCATCTCCTTGGTCTTCCCAGCATTAATCCTGAGGTGGTTCTGCTGGCACCATTCAACAAAATCCCGGTTTAAGTCTCTGTATTCCCTATTGTCGCCATCAGTGATAAGGCCTACTATAGCAGAGTCATCGGAGTACTTCTGTAAGTAACAGCTGGATGAGTTGTGCCTAAAGTCAACAGTGTACAGTGTGAAGAGAAATGGGGCAAGAACTGTACCTTGTGGTGCCCCCGTACTACAGATCACAGTGTCAGACACACAGTCCTGGGCTCTCACATACTGACGGCGGTTTGTCAGGTAGTCTAGTATCCAGTTGGACAGGTGGTGGTCCACACCACCAAGGTTCAGCTTCTCCCTCAGTAGCCCTGGCTGAATGGTGTTGAACGCACTGGAGAAATCAAAGAACATTATTCTCACAGTGTTCCCGGGTTTCTCCAGGTGAGAGAGAGCTCTATGAAGAAGGTGGATGATGGCGTCATCTACCCTAATGCCCGACAAACTGGAGGGGGTCCAGAGCAGAGCTCACTAGGGGGTGTAGGTGTGTCAGGACCAGTCTGTCTAGGACCTTCATCAGGTGGGATGTCAGTGCTGCTGGTCGGTAGTCATTGTAGCCCATCGGGTTGGGTTTCTTTGGGACTGGTACCACGCAAGATGTTTTCCACAGTTGAGGTACCATTCCCAGCTTTAGACTCATATTGTACATGTGCGTAATAATGCCACCTAGCTGGTCACTGCACATTTTAAAAACTCTTGTGCTTATACCATCAGGTCCTCCCGCTTTGTCTGCTCTAATCTTCTTCATTTCCTTACACACTAGAGACTCGAGTTAGACTAGAGACTAGAGTTATTGGAGGTTGTAGGCCTTCCTGAATAGGTGAGTCTTCAGGGCCTCCTTGAAGCTTGCGATTGTGGAGGTCAGTCTTATGTGTCTTGGTAATGAGTAGGATAGGGATAATAATGGTCTGTTTTCCCACAGTCAGAAAATGGACACAGATATGTGAATTAAGCCTAACCATGGACTTTCCTCTCCTTCCTTTTTCAGCAGACTTTATGACAGAAGCAAGCTGCTCAGATACATATAATAGATGTCTATTCCTCCTGGTGCCCCCATACACATGTATGCTTGGTTTGGCCAAGCAAGCTTGTGTACTGAATGGGCAAACGGGAAAAAAAATCACAGTAGACCTCTTAAGCTGAGGCCCCACGTTGAAGATTTTGCAGCGATTTTTTTAAACCAAAGCCAAGAATGGCTACGAAAGGAATGAGAAATATATAGGAATCTCTTATACTTCTCCCTTCTGCTCAATCCACTCCTGGCTTTGGCAAAAAAAAAAAATGCAGCAAAATCTGCAACAATATAAATCTGCATTTCCGCAATGTGGGGCTTTAGCTTTAGGGTGACCCACCTCCTATGTGAACAAAGAATTGGGCATGACCAAATCTGACATGCCTGATCTTTCATTGTCATTGAGAAAGAATCATGAGACCCCCACACAATTAGGTTAGTTGGCCTACCTTTTGAATATGGTGGGATCGGATCTTTGCCTTTGCCTGCACACAGTGAAGGGCTGACTTTTTACTATTCAAGAGTGCACAGATAGTTTACCACAATTGTCCTGGGTATCCAGTGTTTTGATGCCCGGTGTCTTATATCTAATGGGCTGTGCCTGAGATTTATTACACCTGTCACTTTCACATTGAAAGTCCTCAGCAATGTACAGTGTATTAAATGAAAATGGGGTTTTAATAGCCTTATCCATATTTAGTCGAATTGAGAATATGGTGAAATCTGTGGCAAATCCGCACCAAAATCCTGTAGGGTGGTCTCGGGCTTTGACATTTGTAAGGTTCTTATATCATGTGTGTTACAATTGCTGTGTATATGTTCTTTAGCCTTCTCTATTCCATAGACCATGAATCTACACAATATCTGTAAGTTGCCGGGTGTGTTTTTATGGTCAGTTTTTCATATTTAGTTCTTGAAGCCAAAACCAGGAGCGTATTGATAAAAAAAACGAGAAGAAGAGCATGTTTTCTAATCTTTTGCTCCTTTTGTCTATACTTGTTTTTGGCCTCTGAAAAACTGAATGTGTGAACCGACCATGCAGAGGATTTTATTCATTGATATATTTACTGTTTAATCACATTCTTAGCATACTGTACTGTGAAAAAATTCTGAGACTCAAGGACACTTGAAGGAAGTTGATTGCACTAATCAATGTACTTTCATTGCCTCGGGATATCTTGACCTACTGCTCTATAAGCCCGGTTGGTCTTCTTCCAATCACTTTCCTCCAGCTACAAGAATCAAGGTCCTGCTGGAAGGTGAACGTCATGGGTCAGTAAATATCTTATTGTAATGATGAATTTGATTCTTCTGTTCCATGAATAAAATTGCAACTTTTTAGTCCCTTACAGCAAAGTTAATAATCCGATTCAGGTTGTCAGAAGTAAATTATGAAGACCAGATGTCAAATATTGCAAACTGCCTTTCTTTTATGACATTACGCCCTGCAGGACTGGTGCTATAATTAAACCCAGTATGGCAGTGTTTATAGATGAGAAGATAGGTGACCATTATATGGAGTAATATTATTACATGTTCTGTGAAGCGGTCCACCTCCTCCTAGTTGTTGATGAAGCATAGCGGTGGCAGGTTTGACAGCTGTGGCACCACCAGACGTTGAGGGTGGCAGTTTTGACAGGAGTTGCGTTGGTGTGGTGCACTCTAGTTGTTGATGGGGTGCAGCTAGGATGGCAGGTTTGACAAGAGTGATCAAATGCAGGTCTTTGCCGAAGCTCAGTTCTTTCTATAGCTACAGCGATCACATAAGTAACTCCTTTTATGCTTATGTTAACTGGGCTGATGTTGCAAATAAAAGACAAACTGAGCAATATTTTTAATTTCAGCATGGACTTCAACAATGGGTGAAAACTAAATGACATCATGTTCTGTTTGTAGGACCTTAGTAGGGTCCTAAATGTTCTCTATACAAAGATATGCTTAGTATTCTAAATGGGAGATGAGATGCCAAATCTTCAAAAAGACTATTGGGTGTCTCATGGACTCACTATGTGCTCCAATTCTCTTATAAAATTATTTGACTGTAAGAATGACAAATGATTTCCCTAACCCAGATCCTACAGTATGTCTGAACATATCTCATAACTGAGCCTCTTTATGATCTGAATGAACCAGTATTGGGTATTTTTTTATAAATTTGCACAATAAACCAATAAGATTTTTAATATTTTTTAAGATACCGTTAAGTCTTAAGTTGGTCAATTTCTATAACTTTCAATAAAATTTTAGTCTCCTTTCTGCTGATCAGACGTCCTTTCACCTCTTCCAATAGTTTCCCATTGCATTCCAAATTTATATAACATTTAGTAAGTAAACCCTAAGACCTATGTGCTATTACCGGTAAAAGCTGGGTCATCAGGTTTCCATGTCCGCTGTGTGTCAAGCAAAGTGAATTCTAAAGTATTTGAAAAATTGACTTATCCGAGCTGTATTATATCCATCTTTTTATTATTCACTGAAATACAATGTATTATAAATATATGAGATCAATGTGTGGAAAAAGGTGATTTACATATCTACCGCACAGTTATAGAAAATGATAATTTCAGCTAAGTAAATTTAGCTGGCCATTACTCAATCATTAATTTAGCCATACTTTTTGTATAGCCTTGGCTGAATACTCAACAGTCATTCCTCCTATGTGTGTTAGGCTCGGCCAAATATGTATGTGTTCTGAATGGGGAGACTGGTTTATGCTTCAACCAAACACTTCATCACACCTGAAAACAAAATAATTGGGCAGCTTAAAATCCAACTTTCTTCTCTCCCCCAACATGTGGTGTTAAAGGGATTCAATCATTAAAAAGCAATTTTTTGTCTCTAGCACATAGGAATAGCCTTAAAGGAGCTCTATCATTGGGAAAAGTCATTTTTAACTAATCACATCTTTGCATAGTCTTTAGAAAGGCTATTCCACACCTACCTTTAGTATATAGATTGCCTCAGTGGTTTCTGAATGAGCCCGTTTTTATTCATATGCTAATTAGACTGGGTGCACGATACATCATGCACTTTTCTCCTTTGCTTCCTATGGGAGGCTGCTGCTGCTGCTGATGATGATTCAGCTTCCTGTTTGCACACACACATAGGAGATAATAGGAGAGACGAGTGCTGCTGAGAACTTCCTGTGCTGGCTGGAAGGTCATTAGCATATGTATAAAAACGGGCTCATTCAGAAACCACTGAGGCAATCTACATACTAAAGGTAGGTGTGGAATAGCATTTCTAAAGCCTATGCAAGGATGTGATTAGTTAAAAATGACTTTTCCCAGTGATAGAGCCCCTTTAAGAAAGGCTATTCTTTTCCTACCTTTAGATGTCTTCTCTGCACTGCTGTTTGGTAGAAATCCTGGTCTTCTTCTGTATGCAAATGAGTTCTCTCACAGCACTGGGGGCGTCCCCAATGCTGCGAGATAATTTTTCAGCGCCGCCTCGGCCTTTCCCTGCGTCTTCTTCCAGTGCTGGCTTCAAACTTCTGGGCATGCACAGTCAGCTCTGCAGTCGGGCCTCAGGCAAAGCCGACTGCTCATGCCCAAGGCCATTTCCTTGTAGCCACTTACCCCAGCTTACTGTGTAAGCAACCACAAAAAAATGGCCACTTACACCAGTTTACTATGTAAGCGGCCACAGGAAAATTGCTATGGGCATGCGCAGTCAGCTCTGCCCGAGGCCTCACGACAGAGCTGACTGCGCATGCCCAGAAGTTTAAAGCCAGCGCTGGATGAAGATGCAGGGAGAGGCCGTTCTAGTCGAAGATAGAGGCGGCGCTTGAGCTTTTTCTTGCAGCATTGGGGACGCCCCCAGTGCTGTGAGAGAACTCATTTGCATACAGAAGAAAACCGGGATTTCTACCAAACGGCGGCGTGGAGAAGACATCTAAAGGTAGGAGAAGAATAGCCTTTCTTAAGGCTATTCCTACATGTTAGGGAGAAAAAATTGCTTTTTAATGAATGAATCCCTTTAAGAGAAAATAGACCCCTGTACACAGTCTGCCCAAATCAGTATTCTCAGCCAACATTAATGTAATTAAGCTAGCAATATAATCATAGGGGGCATTCTGTGGTTTCCACTGCAGGTGGTGTTCCTTTTAGGGATAAATAACTTTTCTATTACAAATTTAAAGCACTTTTTGAAGTTTTACTGTCTATTAAAGCTACCATGCTCAGCATCTTTACCCTAGAACACTGTTATCTCTTAGACAAGCAAACAAATCTCCGCGACCTGTTGACACCATGTTTGATTTATGTACAGGTCTATACAATTTTTTTTTTTTTTTAAATGTTGTAAAGTTATATATACTTCAAGGGGAACTCTAACTCTTTGTATCCTTCAATATTCACTTCTCCACTATTTTTTACAAAGTTAGAATGTTTTTCTCTAGCCCCCACCATTCCTGAGCAATCATTTCTGTTAGTTTCAACTCCTGGTAAGCTAATTCAGATCACTACTGTCAGGTGGGCCGTTCTTGGCTTGAGAAGACAGTCTGAGACAACCTACTTGAATGTAGGAAACCTAATTTGATATTGGGTGTTGAAACTAAAATAAGTAATTGCTCAGAAACGGTGTGGGTTTAGGCTAAGTTGAAATCTGCTTTAGAGTCTCTGTTGGAGACTCCAATGCAGAAACTGGCAAAGAGAAAAGGCCTGTGCGGAGGACTTTTCTCTGCTGTTTTCAGTATAAAACCAGCAGGCACACAATGGACACCCAGCGGACCCCATTATAGTCCATAGGGTCTGCCGGTGTCAGTGAGTAACTGCTGTTTCGACATTCAGGCTCTTTGTCGCTCAGGTCCCTGGGCAAACCTAAATGATGGAGAGCCCAGCTCAGATGTGAACCTAGGGTTAAAGAAATAAAAAATTAAGCGGCGCAAGAATCAGTGGACCAGGACCTATTGAAGGTTGCTAAGAGTTGAAGTTGGTGTGGGTGGTGAAAAGTCCTCTTTAAGGACACCTTGTGAAGATAACTTATATAGGGGAACTGGATAGGGTTATACAGAGGGATGAGCCTGATATCAGTGGTAAAGGTTACAATTAGAGATGAGCGAACACTAAAATGTTCGAGGTTCGAAATTCGATTCGAACAGCCGCTCAATGTTCGTGTGTTCGAACGGGTTTCGAACCCCATTATAGTCTATGGGGAACAGATACTCGTTAAGGGGGAAACCCAAATCCGTGTCTGGAGGGTCACCAAGTCCACTATGACACCCCAGGAAATGATGCCAACACCTCTGGAATGACACTGGGACAGCAGGGGAAGCATGTCTGGGGGCATCTAACACACCAAAGACCCTCTATTACCCCAACATCACAGCCTAACAACTACACACTTTACACACTCAATACCACCTCTCTGACAGTAGGAAAACACCTTGAAACATGTGTATTTGGCACTTGCAGTGAGGAGAGCTTGTCACCAGCAGTGAATTTGGCCCTTGTAGTAAGTTGAGGTTGGCACCAACATTTGTTTTGAAAATCAGGGTGGATTGAGCCTCTAACCAGCAGAGTTTGGGCAAATTCATGGTGGAGGGAGCCTCTAAACACCCCAGTTTGGGCAAATTCATGGTGGAGGGAGCCTCTAAAAACCCCAGTTTGGACCAATTCATGGTGGAGGGAGCCTCTAAAAACCCCAGTTTGGACCAATTCATGATGGAGGGAGCCTCTAAACAGCCCAGTTTGGGCAAATTCATGGTGGAGGGAGCCTCTAAAAACCCCCAGTTTGGACCAATTCATGGTGGAGGGAGCCTCTAAAAACCCCCAGTTTGGACCAATTCATGGTGGAGGGAGCCTCTAAAAACCCCAGTTTGGACCAATTCATGGTGGAGGGAGCCTCTAAACAGCCCAGTTTGGGCAAATTCATGGTGGAGGGAGCCTCTAAACAGCCCAGTTTGGGCAAATTCATGGTGGAGGGAGCCTCTAAAAACCCCAGTTTGGACCAATTCATGGTGGAGGGAGCCTCTAAACAGCCCAGTTTGGGCAAATTCATGGTGGAGGGAGCCTCTAAAAACCCCCAGTTTGGACCAATTCATGGTGAGGGAGCCTCTAAAAACCCCAGTTTGGACCAATTCATGGTGGAGGGAGCCTCTAAACAGCTCAGTTTGGGCAAATTCATGGTGGAGGGAGCCTCTAAACAGCCCAGTTTGGGCAAATTCATGGTGGAGGGAGCCTCTAAAAACCCCAGTTTGGACCAATTCATGGTGGAGGGAGCCTCTAAACAGCCCAGTTTGGACCAATTCATGGTGGAGGGAGCCTCTAAAAACCCCAGTTTGGACCAATTCATGGTGGAGGGAGCCTCTAAACAGCACAGTTTGGGCAAATTCATGGTGGAGGGAGCCTCTAAAAACCCCCAGTTTGGACCAATTCATGGTGGAGGGAGCCTCTAAAAACCCCCAGTTTGGACCAATTCATGGTGGAGGGAGCCTCTAAAAACCCCAGTTTGGACCAATTCATGGTGGAGGGAGCCTCTAAACAGCCCAGTTTGGGCAAATTCATGGTGGAGGGAGCCTCTAAACAGCCCAGTTTGGGCAAATTCATGGTGGAGGGAGCCTCTAAAAACCCCAGTTTGGACCAATTCATGGTGGAGGGAGCCTCTAAAAACCCCAGTTTGGACCAATTCATGATGGAGGGAGCCTCTAAACAGCCCAGTTTGGGCAAATTCATGGTGGAGGGAGCCTCTAAAAACCCCCAGTTTGGACCAATTCATGGTGGAGGGAGCCTCTAAAAACCCCCAGTTTGGACCAATTCATGGTGGAGGGAGCCTCTAAAAACCCCAGTTTGGACCAATTCATGGTGGAGGGAGCCTCTAAACAGCCCAGTTTGGGCAAATTCATGGTGGAGGGAGCCTCTAAACAGCCCAGTTTGGGCAAATTCATGGTGGAGGGAGCCTCTAAAAACCCCAGTTTGGACCAATTCATGGTGGAGGGAGCCTCTAAAAACCCCAGTTTGGACCAATTCATGGTGGAGGGAGCCTCTAAAAACCCCAGTTTGGACCAATTCATGATGGAGGGAGCCTCTAAACAGCCCAGTTTGGGCAAATTCATGGTGGAGGGAGCCTCTAAAAACCCCCAGTTTGGACCAATTCATGGTGGAGGGAGCCTCTAAAAACCCCCAGTTTGGACCAATTCATGGTGGAGGGAGCCTCTAAAAACCCCAGTTTGGACCAATTCATGGTGGAGGGAGCCTCTAAACAGCCCAGTTTGGGCAAATTCATGGTGGAGGGAGCCTCTAAACAGCCCAGTTTGGGCAAATTCATGGTGGAGGGAGCCTCTAAAAACCCCAGTTTGGACCAATTCATGGTGGAGGGAGCCTCTAAAAACCCCAGTTTGGACTTATTCATGGTGGAGGGAGCCTCTAAAAACCCCAGTTTGGACCAATTCATGATGGAGGGAGCCTCTAAACAGCCCAGTTTGGGCAAATTCATGGTGGAGGGAGCCTCTAAAACCCCCCAGTTTGGACCAATTCATGGTGAGGGAGCCTCTAAAAACCCCAGTTTGGACCAATTCATGGTGGAGGGAGCCTCTAAACAGCTCAGTTTGGGCAAATTCATGGTGGAGGGAGCCTCTAAACAGCCCAGTTTGGGCAAATTCATGGTGGAGGGAGCCTCTAAAAACCCCAGTTTGGACCAATTCATGGTGGAGGGAGCCTCTAAACAGCCCAGTTTGGACCAATTCATGGTGGAGGGAGCCTCTAAAAACCCCAGTTTGGACCAATTCATGGTGGAGGGAGCCTCTAAACAGCACAGTTTGGGCAAATTCATGGTGGAGGGAGCCTCTAAAAACCCCCAGTTTGGACCAATTCATGGTGGAGGGAGCCTCTGAAAACCCCCAGTTTGGACCAATTCATGGTGGAGGGAGCCTCTAAACAGCCCAGTTTGGGCAAATTCATGGTGGAGGGAGCCTCTAAACAGCCCAGTTTGGGCAAATTCATGGTGGAGGGAGCCTCTAAAAACCCCAGTTTGGACCAATTCATGGTGGAGGGAGCCTCTAAAAACCCCAGTTTGGACCAATTCATGATGGAGGGAGCCTCTAAACAGCCCAGTTTGGACCAATTCATGGTGGAGGGAGCCTCTAAAAACCCCCAGTTTGGACCAATTCATGGTGGAGGGAGCCTCTAAAAACCCCCAGTTTGGACCAATTCATGGTGGAGGGAGCCTCTAAAAACCCCAGTTTGGACCAATTCATGGTGGAGGGAGCCTCTAAACAGCCCAGTTTGGGCAAATTCATGGTGGAGGGAGCCTCTAAACAGCCCAGTTTGGGCAAATTCATGGTGGAGGGAGCCTCTAAAAACCCCAGTTTGGACCAATTCATGGTGGAGGGAGCCTCTAAAAACCCCAGTTTGGACCAATTCATGGTGGAGGGAGCCTCTAAAAACCCCAGTTTGGACCAATTCATGATGGAGGGAGCCTCTAAACAGCCCAGTTTGGGCAAATTCATGGTGGAGGGAGCCTCTAAAAACCCCCAGTTTGGACCAATTCATGGTGGAGGGAGCCTCTAAAAATCCCCAGTTTGGACCAATTCATGGTGGAGGGAGCCTATAAAAACCCCAGTTTGGACCAATTCATGGTGGAGGGAGCCTCTAAACAGCCCAGTTTGGGCAAATTCATGGTGGAGGGAGCCTCTAAACAGCCCAGTTTGGGCAAATTCATGGTGGAGGGAGCCTCTAAAAACCCCAGTTTGGACCAATTCATGGTGGAGGGAGCCTCTAAAAACCCCAGTTTGGACTTATTCATGGTGGAGGGAGCCTCTAAAAACCCCAGTTTGGACCAATTCATGATGGAGGGAGCCTCTAAACAGCCCAGTTTGGGCAAATTCATGGTGGAGGGAGCCTCTAAAACCCCCCAGTTTGGACCAATTCATGGTGAGGGAGCCTCTAAAAACCCCAGTTTGGACCAATTCATGGTGGAGGGAGCCTCTAAACAGCTCAGTTTGGGCAAATTCATGGTGGAGGGAGCCTCTAAACAGCCCAGTTTGGGCAAATTCATGGTGGAGGGAGCCTCTAAAAACCCCAGTTTGGACCAATTCATGGTGGAGGGAGCCTCTAAAAACCCCAGTTTGGACCAATTCATGGTGGAGGGAGCCTCTAAACAGCACAGTTTGGGCAAATTCATGGTGGAGGGAGCCTCTAAAAACCCCCAGTTTGGACCAATTCATGGTGGAGGGAGCCTCTAAAAACCCCAGTTTGGACCAATTCATGGTGGAGGGAGCCTCTAAACAGCCCAGTTTGGGCAAATTCATGGTGGAGGGAGCCTCTAAACAGCCCAGTTTGGGCAAATTCATGGTGGAGGGAGCCTCTAAAAACCCCAGTTTGGACCAATTCATGGTGGAGGGAGCCTCTAAAAACCCCAGTTTGGACCAATTCATGGTGGAGGGAGCCTCTAAAAACCCCAGTTTGGACCAATTCATGATGGAGGGAGCCTCTAAACAGCCCAGTTTGGGCAAATTCATGGTGGAGGGAGCCTCTAAAAAACCCCAGTTTGGACCAATTCATGGTGAGGGAGCCTCTAAAAACCCCAGTTTGGACCAATTCATGGTGGAGGGAGCCTCTAAACAGCTCAGTTTGGGCAAATTCATGGTGGAGGGAGCCTCTAAACAGCCCAGTTTGGGCAAATTCATGGTGGAGGGAGCCTCTAAAAACCCCAGTTTGGACCAATTCATGGTGGAGGGAGCCTCTAAAAACCCCAGTTTGGACCAATTCATGGTGGAGGGAGCCTCTAAACAGCACAGTTTGGGCAAATTCATGGTAGAGGGAGCCTCTAAAAACCCCCAGTTTGGACCAATTCATGGTGGAGGGAGCCTCTAAAAACCCCAGTTTGGACCAATTCATGGTGGAGGGAGCCTCTAAACAGCCCAGTTTGGGCAAATTCATGGTGGAGGGAGCCTCTAAACAGCCCAGTTTGGGCAAATTCATGGTGGAGGGAGCCTCTAAAAACCCCAGTTTGGACCAATTCATGGTGGAGGGAGCCTCTAAAAACCCCAGTTTGGACCAATTCATGGTGGAGGGAGCCTCTAAAAACCCCAGTTTGGACCAATTCATGATGGAGGGAGCCTCTAAACAGCCCAGTTTGGGCAAATTCATGGTGGAGAGAGCCTCTAAACAGCCCAGTTTGGGCAAATTCATGGTGGAGGGAGCCTCTAAAAACCCCAGTTTGGACCAATTCATGGTGGAGGGAGCCTCTAAACAGCTCAGTTTGGGCAAATTCATGGTGGAGGGAGCCTCTAAACAGCCCAGTTTGGGCAAATTCATGGTGGAGGGAGCCTCTAAAAACCCCAGTTTGGACCAATTCATGGTGGAGGGAGCCTCTAAAAACCCCAGTTTGGACCAATTCATGGTGGAGGGAGCCTCTAAACAGCCCAGTTTGGACCAATTCATGGTGGAGGGAGCCTCTAAAAACCCCAGTTTGGACCAATTCATGGTGGAGGGAGCCTCTAAACAGCTCAGTTTGGGCAAATTCATGGTGGAGGGAGCCTCTAAACAGCCCAGTTTGGGCAAATTCATGGTGGAGGGAGCCTCTAAAAACCCCAGTTTGGACCAATTCATGGTGGAGGGAGCCTCTAAAAACCCCAGTTTGGACCAATTCATGGTGGAGGGAGCCTCTAAACAGCCCAGTTTGGACCAATTCATGGTGGAGGGAGCCTCTAAAAACCCCAGTTTGGACCAATTCATGGTGGAGGGAGCCTCTAAACAGCCCAGTTTGGGCAAAATTATGGTGGAGGGAGCCTCTAAAAACCCCCAGTTTGGACCAATTCATGGTGGAGGGAGCCTCTAAAAACCCCAGTTTGGACCAATTCATGATGGAGGGAGCCTCTAAACAGCCCAGTTTGGGCAAATTCATGGTGAAGGGAGCCTCTAAACAGCCCAGTTTGGGCAAATTCATGGTGGAGGGAGCCTCTAAAAACCCCAGTTTGGACCAATTCATGGTGGAGGGAGCCTCTAAAAACCCCAGTTTGGACCAATTCATGGTGGAGGGAGCCTCTAAACAGCCCAGTTTGGGCAAATTCATGGTGGAGGGAGCCTCTAAACAGCCCAGTTTGGGCAAATTCATGGTGGAGGGAGCCTCTAAAAACCCCAGTTTGGACCAATTCATGGTGGAGGGAGCCTCTAAAAACCCCAGTTTGGACCAATTCATGGTGGAGGGAGCCTCTAAACAGCCCAGTTTGGGCAAATTCATGGTGGAGGGAGCCTCTAAACAGCCCAGTTTGGGCAAATTCATGGTGGAGGGAGCCTCTAAAAACCCCAGTTTGGACCAATTCATGGTGGAGGGAGCCTCTAAAAACCCCAGTTTGGACCAATTCATGGTGGAGGGAGCCTCTAAACAGCCCAGTTTGGGAAAATTCATGGTGGAGGGAGCCTCTAAACAGCCCAGTTTGGGCAAATTCATGGTGGAGGGAGCCTCTAAACAGCCCAGTTTGGGCAAATTCATGGTGGAGGGAGCCTCTAAAAACCCCAGCTTGGACCAATTCATGGTGGAGGGAGCCTCTAAAAACCCCAGTTTGGACCAATTCATGGTGGAGGGAGCCTCTAAAAACCCCAGTTTGGACCAATTCATGATGGAGGGAGCCTCTAAACAGCCCCAGTTTGGGCAAATTCATGGTGGAGGGAGCCTCTAAAAACCCCCAGTTTGGACCAATTCATGGTGAGGGAGCCTCTAAAAACCCCAGTTTGGACCAATTCATGGTGGAGGGAGCCTCTAAACAGCTCAGTTTGGGCAAATTCATGGTGGAGGGAGCCTCTAAACAGCCCAGTTTGGGCAAATTCATGGTGGAGGGAGCCTCTAAAAACCCCAGTTTGGACCAATTCATGGTGGAGGGAGCCTCTAAAAACCCCAGTTTGGACCAATTCATGGTGGAGGGAGCCTCTAAACAGCCCAGTTTGGGCAAATTCATGGTGGAGGGAGCCTCTAAACAGCCCAGTTTGGGCAAATTCATGGTGGAGGGAGCCTCTAAAAACCCCAGTTTGGACCAATTCATGGTGGAGGGAGCCTCTAAAAACCCCAGTTTGGACCAATTCATGGTGGAGGGAGCCTCTAAAAACCCCAGTTTGGACCAATTCATGGTGGAGGGAGCCTCTAAACAGCCCAGTTTGGACCAATTCATGGTGGAGGGAGCCTCTAAAAACCCCAGTTTGGACCAATTCATGGTGGAGGGAGCCTCTAAACAGCTCAGTTTGGGCAAATTCATGGTGGAGGGAGCCTCTAAACAGCCCAGTTTGGGCAAATTCATGGTGGAGGGAGCCTCTAAAAACCCCAGTTTGGACCAATTCATGGTGGAGGGAGCCTCTAAAAACCCCAGTTTGGACCAATTCATGGTGGAGGGAGCCTCTAAACAGCCCAGTTTGGACCAATTCATGGTGGAGGGAGCCTCTAAAAACCCCAGTTTGGACCAATTCATGGTGGAGGGAGCCTCTAAACAGCCCAGTTTGGGCAAAATTATGGTGGAGGGAGCCTCTAAAAACCCCCAGTTTGGACCAATTCATGGTGGAGGGAGCCTCTAAAAACCCCAGTTTGGACCAATTCATGATGGAGGGAGCCTCTAAACAGCCCAGTTTGGGCAAATTCATGGTGAAGGGAGCCTCTAAACAGCCCAGTTTGGGCAAATTCATGGTGGAGGGAGCCTCTAAAAACCCCAGTTTGGACCAATTCATGGTGGAGGGAGCCTCTAAAAACCCCAGTTTGGACCAATTCATGGTGGAGGGAGCCTCTAAACAGCCCAGTTTGGGCAAATTCATGGTGGAGGGAGCCTCTAAACAGCCCAGTTTGGGCAAATTCATGGTGGAGGGAGCCTCTAAAAACCCCAGTTTGGACCAATTCATGGTGGAGGGAGCCTCTAAAAACCCCAGTTTGGACCAATTCATGGTGGAGGGAGCCTCTAAACAGCCCAGTTTGGGCAAATTCATGGTGGAGGGAGCCTCTAAACAGCCCAGTTTGGGCAAATTCATGGTGGAGGGAGCCTCTAAAAACCCCAGTTTGGACCAATTCATGGTGGAGGGAGCCTCTAAAAACCCCAGTTTGGACCAATTCATGGTGGAGGGAGCCTCTAAACAGCCCAGTTTGGGAAAATTCATGGTGGAGGGAGCCTCTAAACAGCCCAGTTTGGGCAAATTCATGGTGGAGGGAGCCTCTAAAACCCCCCAGTTTGGACCAATTCATGGTGGAGGGAGCCTCTAAAAACCCCAGTTTGGACCAATTCATGGTGGAGGGAGCCTCTAAACAGCCCAGTTTGGGCAAATTCATGGTGGAGGGAGCCTCTAAACAGCCCAGTTTGGGCAAATTCATGGTGGAGGGAGCCTCTAAAAACCCCAGTTTGGACCAATTCATGGTGGAGGGAGCCTCTAAAAACCCCAGTTTGGACCAATTCATGGTGGAGGGAGCCTCTAAAAACCCCAGTTTGGACCAATTCATGGTGGAGGGAGCCTCTAAAAACCCCAGTTTGGACCAATTCGTGGTGGAGGGAGCCTCTAAACAGCCCAGTTTGGGCAAATTCATGGTGTAGGGAGCCTCTAAACAGCCCAGTTTGGGCAAATTCATGGTGGAGGGAGCCACTAAAACCCCCCAGTTTGGACCAATTCATGGTGGAGGGAGCCTCTAAAAACCCCAGTTTGGACCAATTCATGGTGGAGGGAGCCTCTAAACAGCTCAGTTTGGGCAAATTCATGGTGGAGGGAGCCTCTAAACAGCCCAGTTTGGGCAAATTCAAGGTGGAGGGAGCCTCTAAAAACCCCAGTTTGGACCAATTCATGGTGGAGGGAGCCTCTAAAAACCCCAGTTTGGACCAATTCATGGTGGAGGGAGCCTCTAAACAGCCCAGTTTGGACCAATTCATGGTGGAGGGAGCCTCTAAAAACCCCAGTTTGGACCAATTCATGGTGGAGGGAGCCGCTAAACAGCCCAGTTTGGACCAATTCATGGTGGAGGGAGCCTCTAACCAGCAGAGTTGGTGGAAATCAGGGTGGAGGGAGCCTCTAACCAGCAGAGTTGTGGGAAAGCAGGGTGGAGGGAGCCTCTAACCAGCAGAGTTGTGGGAAAGCAGGGTGGAGGGAGCCTCTAACCAGCAGAGTTGTGGGAAAGCAGGGTGGAGGGAGCCTCTAACCAGCAGAGTTGGTGGAAATCAGGGTGGAGGGAGCCTCTAACCAGCAGAGTTGGGGGAAATCAGGGTGGAGGGAGCCTAGTATTAGCAGAATTGTGCAACGCTTATGGTGGATGAGTATGAGGATGCGGAGGAATTGGAGAGGTTGAGTACAGACATGGGAGTTTCATGTTGGGGTGTTTTACACAGGTGGGCACAAAAATGAAGGCTCTATCCAGTGGTGGTTCATTTTTATCAAAGTGAGCCGGTCGGCACTCTCAGCTGACAGACGGGTGCGCTTGTCAGTGATGATGCCACCGGCTGCACTGAACACCCTCTCAGATAGGACGCTGGCGGCAGGACAGGACAGCACCTCCAAGGCATATAGGGCAAGTTCAAGCCACAGGTCCAACTTTGACACCCAATACGTGTAGGGCGCAGAGGGGTTGGAGAGGACAGGGCTGTGGTCGGAAAGGTATTCCCGCAACATGCGCCTATACTTCTCACGCCTGGTGACACTAGGACCCTCCGTGGCGGCACTTTGGCGAGGGGGTGCCATCAATGTGTCCCAGACCTTAGACAGTGTGCCCCTCGTTTGTGTGGACCGGTGAGAACTTGGTTGCCTACTGGAGGAACTGCCCTCCCTGCCGCCAACGTCACATGCTGGAAACATCTCCATCATATTCTGCACCAATTGCCTGTGGCAAGCATTGATGCGATTGGCCCTCCCCTCTACCGGAATAAAAGACGAGATGTTGTTTTTATACCGGGGGTCAAGAATAGCAAAGATCCAGTACTGGTTGTCCTCCATGATTTTGACAATACGCTTGTCGGTTGTAAAGCACCCCAACATGAACTCAGCCATGTCTGCCACAGTGTTAGTTGGCATGACTCATCTGGCCCCACCGGAAAGTTCAATCTCCATTTCCTCCTCATCCTCCATGTCTACCCATCCGCGCTGCAACAATGGGACGATTCGAAGTTGCCCGGAAGCCTCCTGTATCACCATCACATCATCGGACAACTCTTCTTCCTCCTCCTCCTCCTCCTCCTCCATTAAACGCAGTGAAGCGGACAGATGTGTGGACCTACTCTCCAGCTGTGACGGATCGGATGCTATCCCTAACTCCTCTGTGTGATCTGAGTTATCCCTGATGTCAATCAGGGATTCTCTCAGAACACACAAGAGCGGGATTGTAAGGCTCACCATCGCATCCTCAGAGCTCACCCTCCTTGCGGACTCCTCAAAGACCCGTAGGATGTCACAAAGGTCTCTCATCCATGGCCACTCATGGATGTGAAACTGAGGCAGCTGACTTTGTGGCACCCTAGGGTTTTGTAGCTGGTATTCCATCAAAGGTCTCTGCTGCTCAACCACTCTATTCAACATCTGAAACGTTGAGTTCCAGCGTGTGGGGACGTCGCACAAAAGCCGGTGTTGTGGCACATGCAGGCGTTGCTGGAGAGATTTTAAGCTAGCAGCGGCTACTGTCGACTTGCGAAAGTGGGCGCACATGCGCCGCACTTTCACCAGTAGCTCTGGAACATTGGGATAGCTCTTTAGGAAACGTTGCACCACTAGGTTGAAGACGTGGGCCAGGCATGGAACATGTTGGAGTCCGGCAAGCTCCAGAGCTGCTACCAGGTTCTGGCCATTATCACAAACGACCATGCCTGGGCCCAGGTGCAGCGGCTCAAACCATATTGCCGTCTCATCGAGGAGGGCATCCCTCACCTCGGAGGCAGTGTGCTGTCTGTCCCCCAAGCTGATCAGCTTCAGCACAGCCTGCTGACGTCTACCAACGCCAGTGCTGCAACGTTTCCAACTCGTAGCTGGGGTCAATCTAACAGCGGAGGAGGAGGCGGTGGCGGAGGAGGAGGCGGTGGCGGAGGAGGAGGCGGTAGAGGAGGAGGGGGGTGTTCTTCTCGTGTCCCTGCCAGGAATGTTAGGCGGGGAGATGAGGTACACCGGGCCAGTTTGGGAAGCAGTCCCAGCCTCAACTACATTCACCCAGTGTGCCGTCAGTGAAATGTAGCGTCCCTGTCCGCATGCACTTGTCCACGCGTCGGTGGTCAAGTGGACCTTTGTGCAAAGCGCGGAACTAAGGGCCCGCCTGATGTTGAGTGACACGTGCTGGTGCAAGGCGGGGACGGCACACCGGGAGAAGTAGTGACGGCTAGGGACGGCATAGCGAGGTGCCGCAGTTGCCATCAGGTCCAGGAAGGCGGGAGTTTCAACAAGCCGGAACGCCAACATCTCCTGGGCCAGCAGTTTAGCGATGTTGGCGTTCAAGGCTTGCGCGTGTGGGTGGTTAGCAGTGTATTTCTGCCGCCGCTCCAATGTCTGAGAGATGGTGGGTTGTTGTAAAGAAGCGCCTGATGGTGCCTTTGATGGTGCAGGAGAAGGAGATAAGACAGGAACAGGGGAGGATGAGGGAGAAGTCAACAAAGTGGCGGAGGCAGATGAAGTGGTGTCCTGGCTCGTCCTCTGGAGTTCATCGCCAGCACAGTCAGCAGTGGCAGTGGCAGAGGCAGTGGCAGTGGTGTGAACGGCAGGCGGCCTTTGTCCTGCCGTTGCTGCCTGCCACTGATTCCAGTGCTTGGATTCCAAATGACGGCGCATTGAAGTGGTGGACAGGTTGCTCTTCTCAGAGCCCCTAATCAATTTCGAGAGGCAAATTGTGCAGACAACACTATATCTGTCCTCGGCGCATTCCTTGAAAAAACTCCACACCTTCGAGAAACGTGCCCTCGAGGTGGGAGTTTTTCGGGGCTGGGTATGAACTGGAACATCTTGGGAGATTCCGGGTGTGGCCTGGCTTCGCCTAAGCTGCTGACCTCTGCCTCTGCCTCTAGCTACCCTTTTTGGTGCTGCACCTGCCTCAACATCCACACTACTTTCCCCGTTTGACATCCCCCCTGTCCAGGTCGGGTCAGTGTCCTCATCATCCACCACTTCCTCTTCCAACTCCTGTCTCATCTCCTCCTCCCGCACAATGCGCCGGTCAACTGGATGCCCTGACGGCAACTGCGTCACATCATCGTCGATGAGGGTGGGTTGCTGGTCATCCACCACCAAATCGAACGGAGATGGAGGAGACTCTAGTGTTTGAGCATCTGGACACAGATGCTCCTCTGTTAGGTTCGTGGAATCGTGATGTGGAGAGGCAGGTTGAGGGACAATGAAAGGAGCGGAGAACAGCTCTGGGGAGCAGGGACAGTTGGGGTTATTGTTCTGTGAAGCTTGGGAATTTTGGGCGGAAGGAGGACAAGACTGTTGGGTAATAGGAGGAGAGGAGGCAGAGTCTGACTGGCTGCTGGACAATGTGCTGTAAGCGTTCTCTGACAGCCATTGCAAGACCTGTTCCTGGTTCTTGGACCTACTAAGGTTTGTACCCTGCAGTTTAGTTAATGTGGCAAGCAACCCTGGCACTGTGGAGTGGCGCAATGCTTGCTGCCTCACAGGAGTAGGCACGGGACGCCCTGTGGCTTCACTGCTACCTTGCTCCCCAGAACCATTCCCCCGACCTCGCCCACGGCCTCATCCACGTCCCTTTCCGGGAGCCTTGCGCATTTTGAATTCCCAGTTAGAAATTGGCACTATATACCAGTAGCAAAAATTGTGGGTGCACGTAACCCCAATATATTCTTTGAATTACCAGTCAGAAACTGGCACTATATGGCAGTAGCAAGAAATGAGGGTATTTGTAACCCCAATATATTCTTTGAATTCCCAGTCAGACAATGGCACTATATACCAGTAGCAAGAAATGAGGGTATTTATAACCCCAATATATTCTTTGAATTACCAGTCAGAAACTGGCACTATATGGCAGTAGCAAGAAATGAGGGTATTTATAACCCCAATATATTCTTTGAATTCCCAGTAAGACAATGGCACTATATACCAGTAGCAAAAATTGTGGGTGCACGTAACCCCAATATATTCTTTGAATTACCAGTCAGAAACTGGCACTATATACCAGTAGCAAGAAATGAGGGTATTTGTAACCCCAATATATTCTTTGAATTCCCAGTCAGACAATGGCACTATATACCAGTAGCAAGAAATGAGGGTATTTGTAACCCCAATATATTCTTTGAATTCCCAGTCAGACAATGGCACTATATACCAGTAGCAAAAATTGTGGGTGCACGTAACCCCAATATATTCTTTGAATTACCAGTCAGAAACTGGCACTATATGGCAGTAGCAAGAAATGAGGGTATTTGTAACCCCAATATATTCTTTGAATTCCCAGTCAGACAATGGCACTATATACCAGTAGCAAGAAATGAGGGTATTTGTAACCCCAATATATTCTTTGAATTCCCAGTCAGACAATGGCACTATATACCAGTAGCAAAAATTGTGGGTGCACGTAACCCCAATATATTCTTTGAATTACCAGTCAGAAACTGGCACTATATGGCAGTAGCAAGAAATGAGGGTATTTGTAACCCCAATATATTCTTTGAATTCCCAGTCAGACAATGGCACTATATACCAGTAGCAAGAAATGAGGGTATTTGTAACCCCAATATATTCTTTGAATTCCCAGTCAGACAATGGCACTATATACCAGTAGCAAGAAATGAGGGTATTTGTAACCCCAATATATTCTTTGAATTCCCAGTCAGACAATGGCACTATATACCAGTAGCAAGAAATGAGGGTATTTGTAACCCCAATATATTCTTTGAATTCCCAGTCAGACAATGGCACTATATACCAGTAGCAAAAATTGTGGGTGCACGTAACCCCAATATATTCTTTGAATTACCAGTCAGAAACTGGCACTATATGGCAGTAGCAAGAAATGAGGGTATTTGTAACCCCAATATATTCTTTGAATTCCCAGTCAGACAATGGCACTATATACCAGTAGCAAGAAATGAGGGTATTTGTAACCCCAATATATTCTTTGAATTCCCAGTCAGACAATGGCACTATATACCAGTAGCAAGAAATGAGGGTATTTATAACCCCAATATATTCTTTGAATTACCAAACAGAAACTGGCACTATATGGCAGTAGCAAGAAATGAGGGTATTTATAACCCCAATATATTCTTTGAATTCCCAGTCAGACAATGGCACTATATACCAGTAGCAAGAAATGAGGGTATTTGTAACCCCAATATATTCTTTGAATTCCCAGTCAGACAATGGCACTATATACCAGTAGCAAGAAATGAGGGTATTTGTAACCCCAATATATTCTTTGAATTCCCAGTCAGACAATGGCACTATATACCAGTAGCAAAAATTGTGGGTGCACGTAACCCCAATATATTCTTTGAATTACCAGTCAGAAATTGGCACTATATGGCAGTAGCAAGAAATGAGGGTATTTATAACCCCAATATATTCTTTGAATTACCAGTCAGAAACTGGCACTATATGGCAGTAGCAAGAAATGAGGGTATTTATAACCCCAATATATTCTTTGAATTCCCAGTCAGACAATGGCACTATATACCGGTAGCAAGAAATGAGGGTATTTATAACCCCAATATATTCTTTGAATTCCCAGTCAGACAATGGCACTATATACCAGTAGCAAGAAATGAGGGTATTTGTAACCCCAATATATTCTTTGAATTCCCAGTCAGACAATGGCACTATATACCAGTAGCAAGAAATGAGGGTATTTGTAACCCCAATATATTCTTTGAATTCCCAGTCAGACAATGGCACTATATACCAGTAGCAAGAAATGAGGGTATTTGTAACCCCAATATATTCTTTGAATTCCCAGTCAGACAATGGCACTATATACCAGTAGCAAAAATTGTGGGTGCACGTAACCCCAATATATTCTTTGAATTACCAGTCAGAAACTGGCACTATATGGCAGTAGCAAGAAATGAGGGTATTTGTAACCCCAATATATTCTTTGAATTCCCAGTCAGACAATGGCACTATATACCAGTAGCAAGAAATGAGGGTATTTGTAACCCCAATATATTCTTTGAATTCCCAGTCAGACAATGGCACTATATACCAGTAGCAAGAAATGAGGGTATTTGTAACCCCAATATATTCTTTGAATTCCCAGTCAGACAATGGCACTATATACCAGTAGCAAGAAATGAGGGTATTTATAACCCCAATATATTCTTTGAATTACCAGTCAGAAACTGGCACTATATGGCAGTAGCAAGAAATGAGGGTATTTATAACCCCAATATATTCTTTGAATTCCCAGTCAGACAATGGCACTATATACCAGTAGCAAGAAATGAGGGTATTTATAACCCCAATATATTCTTTGAATTACCAGTCAGAAACTGGCACTATATGGCAGTAGCAAGAAATGAGGGTATTTATAACCCCAATATATTCTTTGAATTCCCAGTCAGACAATGGCACTATATACCAGTAGCAAGAAATGAGGGTATTTGTAACCCCAATATATTCTTTGAATTCCCAGTCAGACAATGGCACTATATACCAGTAGCAAGAAATGAGGGTATTTGTAACCCCAATATATTCTTTGAATTCCCAGTCAGACAATGGCACTATATACCAGTAGCAAGAAATGAGGGTGTTTGTAACCCCAATATATTCTTTGAATTCCCAGTCAGACAATGGCACTATATACCAGTAGCAAAAATTGTGGGTGCACGTAACCCCAATATATTCTTTGAATTACCAGTCAGAAACTGGCACTATATGGCAGTAGCAAGAAATGAGGGTATTTGTAACCCCAATATATTCTTTGAATTCCCAGTCAGACAATGGCACTATATACCAGTAGCAAGAAATGAGGGTATTTATAACCCCAATATATTCTTTGAATTCCCAGTCAGACAATGGCACTATATACCGGTAGCAAGAAATGAGGGTATTTGTAACCCCAATATATTCTTTGAATTCCCAGTCAGACAATGGCACTATATACCAGTAGCAAAAATTGTGGGTGCACGTAACCCCAATATATTCTTTGAATTACCAGTCAGAAACTGGCACTATATGGCAGTAGCAAGAAATGAGGGTATTTGTAACCCCAATATATTCTTTGAATTCCCAGTCAGACAATGGCACTATATACCATTAGCAAGAAATGAGGGTATTTGTAACCCCAATATATTCTTTGAATTCCCAGTCAGACAATGGCACTATATACCAGTAGCAAGAAATGAGGGTATTTGTAACCCCAATATATTCTTTGAATTCCCAGTCAGACAATGGCACTATATACCAGTAGCAAGAAATGAGGGTATTTATAACCCCAATATATTCTTTGAATTACCAGTCAGAAACTGGCACTATATGGCAGTAGCAAGAAATGAGGGTATTTATAACCCCAATATATTCTTTGAATTCCCAGTCAGACAATGGCACTATATACCAGTAGCAAGAAATGAGGGTATTTATAACCCCAATATATTCTTTGAATTACCAGTCAGAAACTGGCACTATATGGCAGTAGCAAGAAATGAGGGTATTTATAACCCCAATATATTCTTTGAATTCCCAGTCAGACAATGGCACTATATACCAGTAGCAAGAAATGAGGGTATTTGTAACCCCAATATATTCTTTGAATTCCCAGTCAGACAATGGCACTATATACCAGTAGCAAGAAATGAGGGTATTTGTAACCACAATATCTTCTTTGAATTCCCAGTCAGACAATGGCACTATATACCAGTAGCAAGAAATGAGGGTGTTTGTAACCCCAATATATTCTTTGAATTCCCAGTCAGACAATGGCACTATATACCAGTAGCAAAAATTGTGGGTGCACGTAACCCCAATATATTCTTTGAATTACCAGTCAGAAACTGGCACTATATGGCAGTAGCAAGAAATGAGGGTATTTGTAACCCCAATATATTCTTTGAATTCCCAGTCAGACAATGGCACTATATACCAGTAGCAAGAAATGAGGGTATTTATAACCCCAATATATTCTTTGAATTCCCAGTCAGACAATGGCACTATATACCGGTAGCAAGAAATGAGGGTATTTGTAACCCCAATATATTCTTTGAATTCCCAGTCAGACAATGGCACTATATACCAGTAGCAAAAATTGTGGGTGCACGTAACCCCAATATATTCTTTGAATTACCAGTCAGAAACTGGCACTATATGGCAGTAGCAAGAAATGAGGGTATTTGTAACCCCAATATATTCTTTGAATTCCCAGTCAGACAATGGCACTATATACCAGTAGCAAGAAATGAGGGTATTTATAACCCCAATATATTCTTTGAATTACCAGTCAGAAACTGGCACTATATGGCAGTAGCAAGAAATGAGGGTATTTGTAACCCCAATATATTCTTTGAATTCCCAGTCAGACAATGGCACTATATACCAGTAGCAAGAAATGAGGGTATTTATAACCCCAATATATTCTTTGAATTCCCAGTCAGACAATGGCACTATATACCAGTAGCAAGAAATGAGGGTATTTGTAACCCCAATATATTCTTTGAATTCCCAGTGAGACAATGGCACTATATACCAGTAGCAAAAATTGTGGGTGCACGTAACCCCAATATATTCTTTGAATTCCCAGTCAGAAACTGGCACTATATGGCAGTAGCAAGAAATGAGGGTATTTGTAACCCCAATATATTCTTTGAATTCCCAGTCAGACAATGGCACTATATACCAGTAGCAAGAAATGAGGGTATTTGTAACCCCAATATATTCTTTGAATTCCCAGTCAGACAATGGCACTATATACCAGTAGCAAGAAATGAGGGTATTTGTAACCCCAATATATTCTTTGAATTCCCAGTCAGACAATGGCACTATATACCAGTAGCAAGAAATGAGGGTATTTGTAACCCCAATATATTCTTTGAATTCCCAGTCAGACAATGGCACTATATACCAGTAGCAAAAATTGTGGGTGCACGTAACCCCAATATATTCTTTGAATTACCAGTCAGAAACTGGCACTATATGGCAGTAGCAAGAAATGAGGGTATTTGTAACCCCAATATATTCTTTGAATTCCCAGTCAGACAATGGCACTATATACCAGTAGCAAGAAATGAGGGTATTTGTAACCCCAATATATTCTTTGAATTCCCAGTCAGACAATGGCACTATATACCAGTAGCAAGAAATGAGGGTATTTGTAACCCCAATATATTCTTTGAATTCCCAGTCAGACAATGGCACTATATACCAGTAGCAAAAATTGTAGGTGCACGTAACCCCAATATATTCTTTGAATTACCAGTCAGAAACTGGCACTATATGGCAGTAGCAAGAAATGAGGGTATTTGTAACCCCAATATATTCTTTGAATTCCCAGTCAGACAATGGCACTATATACCAGTAGCAAGAAATGAGGGTATTTGTAACCCCAATATATTCTTTGAATTCCCAGTCAGACAATGGCACTATATACCAGTAGCAAGAAATGAGGGTATTTGTAACCCCAATATATTCTTTGAATTCCCAGTCAGACAATGGCACTATATACCAGTAGCAAGAAATGAGGGTATTTGTAACCCCAATATATTCTTTGAATTCCCAGTCAGACAATGGCACTATATACCAGTAGCAAGAAATGAGGGTATTTATAACCCCAATATATTCTTTGAATTCCCAGTCAGAAACTGGCACTATATGGCAGTAGCAAGAAATGAGGGTATTTATAACCCCAATATATTCTTTGAATTCCCAGTAAGACAATGGCACTATATACCAGTAGCAAGAAATGAAGGTATTTATAACCCCAATATATTCTTTGAATTACCAGTCAGAAACTGGCACTATATGGCAGTAGCAAGAAATGAGGGTATTTATAACCCCAATATATTCTTTGAATTCCCAGTCAGACAATGGCACTATATACCAGTAGCAAGAAATGAGGGTATTTGTAACCCCAATATATTCTTTGAATTCCCAGTCAGACAATGGCACTATATACCAGTAGCAAGAAATGAGGGTATTTGTAACCCCAATATATTCTTTGAATTACCAGTCAGACAATGGCACTATATACCAGTAGCAAAAATTGTGGGTGCACGTAACCCCAATATATTCTTTGAATTACCAGTCAGAAACTGGCACTATATGGCAGTAGCAAGAAATGAGGGTATTTGTAACCCCAATATATTCTTTGAATTCCCAGTCAGACAATGGCACTATATACCAGTAGCAAGAAATGAGGGTATTTGTAACCCCAATATATTCTTTGAATTCCCAGTCAGACAATGGCACTATATACCAGTAGCAAGAAATGAGGGTATTTGTAACCCCAATATATTCTTTGAATTCCCAGTCAGACAATGGCACTATATACCAGTAGCAAAAATTGTGGGTGCACGTAACCCCAATATATTCTTTGAATTACCAGTCAGAAACTGGCACTATATGGCAGTAGCAAGAAATGAGGGTATTTGTAACCCCAATATATTCTTTGAATTCCCAGTCAGACAATGGCACTATATACCAGTAGCAAGAAATGAGGGTATTTGTAACCCCAATATATTCTTTGAATTCCCAGTCAGACAATGGCACTATATACCAGTAGCAAGAAATGAGGGTATTTGTAACCCCAATATATTCTTTGAATTCCCAGTCAGACAATGGCACTATATACCAGTAGCAAGAAATGAGGGTATTTATAACCCCAATATATTCTTTGAATTACCAGTCAGAAACTGGCACTATATGGCAGTAGCAAGAAATGAGGGTATTTATAACCCCAATATATTCTTTGAATTCCCAGTCAGACAATGGCACTATATACCAGTAGCAAGAAATGAGGGTATTTATAACCCCAATATATTCTTTGAATTACCAGTCAGAAACTGGCACTATATGGCAGTAGCAAGAAATGAGGGTATTTATAACCCCAATATATTCTTTGAATTCCCAGTCAGACAATGGCACTATATACCAGTAGCAAGAAATGAGGGTATTTGTAACCCCAATATATTCTTTGAATTCCCAGTCAGACAATGGCACTATATACCAGTAGCAAGAAATGAGGGTATTTGTAACCCCAATATATTCTTTGAATTCCCAGTCAGACAATGGCACTATATACCAGTAGCAAGAAATGAGGGTGTTTGTAACCCCAATATATTCTTTGAATTCCCAGTCAGACAATGGCACTATATACCAGTAGCAAAAATTGTGGGTGCACGTAACCCCAATATATTCTTTGAATTACCAGTCAGAAACTGGCACTATATGGCAGTAGCAAGAAATGAGGGTATTTGTAACCCCAATATATTCTTTGAATTCCCAGTCAGACAATGGCACTATATACCAGTAGCAAGAAATGAGGGTATTTATAACCCCAATATATTCTTTGAATTCCCAGTCAGACAATGGCACTATATACCGGTAGCAAGAAATGAGGGTATTTGTAACCCCAATATATTCTTTGAATTCCCAGTCAGACAATGGCACTATATACCAGTAGCAAAAATTGTGGGTGCACGTAACCCCAATATATTCTTTGAATTACCAGTCAGAAACTGGCACTATATGGCAGTAGCAAGAAATGAGGGTATTTGTAACCCCAATATATTCTTTGAATTCCCAGTCAGACAATGGCACTATATACCATTAGCAAGAAATGAGGGTATTTGTAACCCCAATATATTCTTTGAATTCCCAGTCAGACAATGGCACTATATACCAGTAGCAAGAAATGAGGGTATTTGTAACCCCAATATATTCTTTGAATTCCCAGTCAGACAATGGCACTATATACCAGTAGCAAGAAATGAGGGTATTTATAACCCCAATATATTCTTTGAATTACCAGTCAGAAACTGGCACTATATGGCAGTAGCAAGAAATGAGGGTATTTATAACCCCAATATATTCTTTGAATTCCCAGTCAGACAATGGCACTATATACCAGTAGCAAGAAATGAGGGTATTTATAACCCCAATATATTCTTTGAATTACCAGTCAGAAACTGGCACTATATGGCAGTAGCAAGAAATGAGGGTATTTATAACCCCAATATATTCTTTGAATTCCCAGTCAGACAATGGCACTATATACCAGTAGCAAGAAATGAGGGTATTTGTAACCCCAATATATTCTTTGAATTCCCAGTCAGACAATGGCACTATATACCAGTAGCAAGAAATGAGGGTATTTGTAACCACAATATCTTCTTTGAATTCCCAGTCAGACAATGGCACTATATACCAGTAGCAAGAAATGAGGGTGTTTGTAACCCCAATATATTCTTTGAATTCCCAGTCAGACAATGGCACTATATACCAGTAGCAAAAATTGTGGGTGCACGTAACCCCAATATATTCTTTGAATTACCAGTCAGAAACTGGCACTATATGGCAGTAGCAAGAAATGAGGGTATTTGTAACCCCAATATATTCTTTGAATTCCCAGTCAGACAATGGCACTATATACCAGTAGCAAGAAATGAGGGTATTTATAACCCCAATATATTCTTTGAATTCCCAGTCAGACAATGGCACTATATACCGGTAGCAAGAAATGAGGGTATTTGTAACCCCAATATATTCTTTGAATTCCCAGTCAGACAATGGCACTATATACCAGTAGCAAAAATTGTGGGTGCACGTAACCCCAATATATTCTTTGAATTACCAGTCAGAAACTGGCACTATATGGCAGTAGCAAGAAATGAGGGTATTTGTAACCCCAATATATTCTTTGAATTCCCAGTCAGACAATGGCACTATATACCAGTAGCAAGAAATGAGGGTATTTATAACCCCAATATATTCTTTGAATTACCAGTCAGAAACTGGCACTATATGGCAGTAGCAAGAAATGAGGGTATTTGTAACCCCAATATATTCTTTGAATTCCCAGTCAGACAATGGCACTATATACCAGTAGCAAGAAATGAGGGTATTTATAACCCCAATATATTCTTTGAATTCCCAGTCAGACAATGGCACTATATACCAGTAGCAAGAAATGAGGGTATTTGTAACCCCAATATATTCTTTGA
The DNA here is from genome assembly GCF_031893055.1 of Leptodactylus fuscus. Lineage (NCBI taxonomy): Eukaryota > Metazoa > Chordata > Amphibia > Anura > Leptodactylidae > Leptodactylus > Leptodactylus fuscus. The sequence goes on from NC_134266.1 coordinate 227,825,172, forward strand.
ATTCCCAGTGAGACAATGGCACTATATACCAGTAGCAAAAATTGTGGGTGCACGTAACCCCAATATATTCTTTGAATTCCCAGTCAGAAACTGGCACTATATGGCAGTAGCAAGAAATGAGGGTATTTGTAACCCCAATATATTCTTTGAATTCCCAGTCAGACAATGGCACTATATACCAGTAGCAAGAAATGAGGGTATTTGTAACCCCAATATATTCTTTGAATTCCCAGTCAGACAATGGCACTATATACCAGTAGCAAGAAATGAGGGTATTTGTAACCCCAATATATTCTTTGAATTCCCAGTCAGACAATGGCACTATATACCAGTAGCAAGAAATGAGGGTATTTGTAACCCCAATATATTCTTTGAATTCCCAGTCAGACAATGGCACTATATACCAGTAGCAAAAATTGTGGGTGCACGTAACCCCAATATATTCTTTGAATTACCAGTCAGAAACTGGCACTATATGGCAGTAGCAAGAAATGAGGGTATTTGTAACCCCAATATATTCTTTGAATTCCCAGTCAGACAATGGCACTATATACCAGTAGCAAGAAATGAGGGTATTTGTAACCCCAATATATTCTTTGAATTCCCAGTCAGACAATGGCACTATATACCAGTAGCAAGAAATGAGGGTATTTGTAACCCCAATATATTCTTTGAATTCCCAGTCAGACAATGGCACTATATACCAGTAGCAAAAATTGTAGGTGCACGTAACCCCAATATATTCTTTGAATTACCAGTCAGAAACTGGCACTATATGGCAGTAGCAAGAAATGAGGGTATTTGTAACCCCAATATATTCTTTGAATTCCCAGTCAGACAATGGCACTATATACCAGTAGCAAGAAATGAGGGTATTTGTAACCCCAATATATTCTTTGAATTCCCAGTCAGACAATGGCACTATATACCAGTAGCAAGAAATGAGGGTATTTGTAACCCCAATATATTCTTTGAATTCCCAGTCAGACAATGGCACTATATACCAGTAGCAAGAAATGAGGGTATTTGTAACCCCAATATATTCTTTGAATTCCCAGTCAGACAATGGCACTATATACCAGTAGCAAGAAATGAGGGTATTTATAACCCCAATATATTCTTTGAATTCCCAGTCAGAAACTGGCACTATATGGCAGTAGCAAGAAATGAGGGTATTTATAACCCCAATATATTCTTTGAATTCCCAGTAAGACAATGGCACTATATACCAGTAGCAAGAAATGAAGGTATTTATAACCCCAATATATTCTTTGAATTACCAGTCAGAAACTGGCACTATATGGCAGTAGCAAGAAATGAGGGTATTTATAACCCCAATATATTCTTTGAATTCCCAGTCAGACAATGGCACTATATACCAGTAGCAAGAAATGAGGGTATTTGTAACCCCAATATATTCTTTGAATTCCCAGTCAGACAATGGCACTATATACCAGTAGCAAGAAATGAGGGTATTTGTAACCCCAATATATTCTTTGAATTCCCAGTCAGACAATGGCACTATATACCAGTAGCAAAAATTGTGGGTGCACGTAACCCCAATATATTCTTTGAATTACCAGTCAGAAACTGGCACTATATGGCAGTAGCAAGAAATGAGGGTATTTGTAACCCCAATATATTCTTTGAATTCCCAGTCAGACAATGGCACTATATACCAGTAGCAAGAAATGAGGGTATTTGTAACCCCAATATATTCTTTGAATTCCCAGTCAGACAATGGCACTATATACCAGTAGCAAGAAATGAGGGTATTTGTAACCCCAATATATTCTTTGAATTCCCAGTCAGACAATGGCACTATATACCAGTAGCAAGAAATGAGGGTATTTGTAACCCCAATATATTCTTTGAATTCCCAGTCAGACAATGGCACTATATACCAGTAGCAAGAAATGAGGGTATTTGTAACCCCAATATATTCTTTGAATTCCCAGTCAGACAATGGCACTATATACCAGTAGCAAGAAATGAGGGTATTTATAACCCCAATATATTCTTTGAATTCCCAGTCAGAAACTGGCACTATATGGCAGTAGCAAGAAATGAGGGTATTTATAACCCCAATATATTCTTTGAATTCCCAGTCAGACAATGGCACTATATACCAGTAGCAAGAAATGAAGGTATTTATAACCCCAATATATTCTTTGAATTACCAGTCAGAAACTGGCACTATATGGCAGTAGCAAGAAATGAGGGTATTTATAACCCCAATATATTCTTTGAATTCCCAGTCAGACAATGGCACTATATACCAGTAGCAAGAAATGAGGGTATTTGTAACCCCAATATATTCTTTGAATTCCCAGTCAGACAATGGCACTATATACCAGTAGCAAGAAATGAGGGTATTTGTAACCCCAATATATTCTTTGAATTCCCAGTCAGACAATGGCACTATATACCAGTAGCAAAAATTGTGGGTGCACGTAACCCCAATATATTCTTTGAATTACCAGTCAGAAACTGGCACTATATGGCAGTAGCAAGAAATGAGGGTATTTGTAACCCCAATATATTCTTTGAATTCCCAGTCAGACAATGGCACTATATACCAGTAGCAAGAAATGAGGGTATTTGTAACCCCAATATATTCTTTGAATTCCCAGTCAGACAATGGCACTATATACCAGTAGCAAGAAATGAGGGTATTTGTAACCCCAATATATTCTTTGAATTCCCAGTCAGACAATGGCACTATATACCAGTAGCAAGAAATGAGGGTATTTGTAACCCCAATATATTCTTTGAATTCCCAGTCAGACAATGGCACTATATACCAGTAGCAAGAAATGAGGGTATTTGTAACCCCAATATATTCTTTGAATTCCCAGTCAGACAATGGCACTATATACCAGTAGCAAGAAATGAGGGTATTTATAACCCCAATATATTCTTTGAATTACCAGTCAGAAACTGGCACTATATGGCAGTAGCAAGAAATGAGGGTATTTATAACCCCAATATATTCTTTGAATTCCCAGTCAGACAATGGCACTATATACCAGTAGCAAGAAATGAAGGTATTTATAACCCCAATATATTCTTTGAATTACCAGTCAGAAACTGGCACTATATGGCAGTAGCAAGAAATGAGGGTATTTATAACCCCAATATATTCTTTGAATTCCCAGTCAGACAATGGCACTATATACCAGTAGCAAGAAATGAGGGTATTTGTAACCCCAATATATTCTTTGAATTCCCAGTCAGACAATGGCACTATATACCAGTAGCAAGAAATGAGGGTATTTGTAACCCCAATATATTCTTTGAATTCCCAGTCAGACAATGGCACTATATACCAGTAGCAAAAATTGTGGGTGCACGTAACCCCAATATATTCTTTGAATTACCAGTCAGAAACTGGCACTATATGGCAGTAGCAAGAAATGAGGGTATTTGTAACCCCAATATATTCTTTGAATTCCCAGTCAGACAATGGCACTATATACCAGTAGCAAGAAATGAGGGTATTTGTAACCCCAATATATTCTTTGAATTCCCAGTCAGACAATGGCACTATATACCAGTAGCAAGAAATGAGGGTATTTGTAACCCCAATATATTCTTTGAATTCCCAGTCAGACAATGGCACTATATACCAGTAGCAAGAAATGAGGGTATTTGTAACCCCAATATATTCTTTGAATTCCCAGTCAGACAATGGCACTATATACCAGTAGCAAGAAATGAGGGTATTTGTAACCCCAATATATTCTTTGAATTCCCAGTCAGACAATGGCACTATATACCAGTAGCAAGAAATGAGGGTATTTATAACCCCAATATATTCTTTGAATTACCAGTCAGAAACTGGCACTATATGGCAGTAGCAAGAAATGAGGGTATTTATAACCTCAATATATTCTTTGAATTCCCAGTCAGACAATGGCACTATATACCAGTAGCAAGAAATGAGGGTATTTGTAACCCCAATATATTCTTTGAATTCCCAGTCAGACAATGGCACTATATACCAGTAGCAAGAAATGAGGGTATTTGTAACCCCAATATATTCTTTGAATTCCCAGTCAGACAATGGCACTATATACCAGTAGCAAGAAATGAGGGTGTTTGTAACCCCAATATATTCTTTGAATTCCCAGTCAGACAATGGCACTATATACCAGTAGCAAAAATTGTGGGTGCACGTAACCCCAATATATTCTTTGAATTACCAGTCAGAAACTGGCACTATATGGCAGTAGCAAGAAATGAGGGTATTTGTAACCCCAATATATTCTTTGAATTCCCAGTCAGACAATGGCACTATATACCAGTAGCAAGAAATGAGGGTATTTATAACCCCAATATATTCTTTGAATTCCCAGTCAGACAATGGCACTATATACCGGTAGCAAGAAATGAGGGTATTTGTAACCCCAATATATTCTTTGAATTCCCAGTCAGACAATGGCACTATATACCAGTAGCAAAAATTGTGGGTGCACGTAACCCCAATATATTCTTTGAATTACCAGTCAGAAACTGGCACTATATGGCAGTAGCAAGAAATGAGCGTATTTGTAACCCCAATATATTCTTTGAATTCCCAGTCAGACAATGGCACTATTTACCAGTAGCAAGAAATGAGGGTATTTATAACCCCAATATATTCTTTGAATTACCAGTCAGAAACTGGCACTATATGGCAGTAGCAAGAAATGAGGGTATTTGTAACCCCAATATATTCTTTGAATTCCCAGTCAGACAATGGCACTATATACCAGTAGCAAGAAATGAGGGTATTTATAACCCCAATATATTCTTTGAATTCCCAGTCAGACAATGGCACTATATACCAGTAGCAAGAAATGAGGGTATTTGTAACCCCAATATATTCTTTGAATTCCCAGTGAGACAATGGCACTATATACCAGTAGCAAAAATAGTGGGTGCACGTAACCCCAATATATTCTTTGAATTACCAGTCAGAAACTGGCACTATATGGCAGTAGCAAGAAATGAGGGTATTTGTAACCCCAATATATTCTTTGAATTCCCAGTCAGACAATGGCACTATATACCAGTAGCAAGAAATGAGGGTATTTATAACCCCAATATATTCTTTGAATTCCCAGTCAGACAATGGCACTATATACCAGTAGCAAGAAATGAGGGTATTTATAACCCCAATATATTCTTTGAATTACCAGTCAGAAACTGGCACTATATGGCAGTAGCAAGAAATGAGGGTATTTGTAACCCCAATATATTCTTTGAATTCCCAGTCAGACAATGGCACTATATACCAGTAGCAAGAAATGAGGGTATTTATAACCCCAATATATTCTTTGAATTCCCAGTCAGAGAATGGCACTATATACCAGTAGCAAGAAATGAGGGTATTTGTAACCCCAATATATTCTTTGAATTCCCAGTCAGACAATGGCACTATATACCAGTAGCAAAAATTGTGGGTGCACGTAACCCCAATATATTCTTTGAATTACCAGTCAGAAACTGGCACTATATGGCAGTAGCAAGAAATGAGGGTATTTGTAACCCCAATATATTCTTTGAATTCCCAGTCAGACAATGGCACTATATACCAGTAGCAAGAAATGAGGGTATTTGTAACCCCAATATATTCTTTGAATTCCCAGTCAGACAATGGCACTATATACCAGTAGCAAGAAATGAGGGTATTTGTAACCCCAATATATTCTTTGAATTCCCAGTCAGACAATGGCACTATATACCAGTAGCAAGAAATGAGGGTATTTGTAACCCCAATATATTCTTTGAATTCCCAGTCAGACAATGGCACTATATACCAGTAGCAAAAATTGTGGGTGCACGTAACCCCAATATATTCTTTGAATTACCAGTCAGAAACTGGCACTATATGGCAGTAGCAAGAAATGAGGGTATTTGTAACCCCAATATATTCTTTGAATTCCCAGTCAGACAATGGCACTATATACCAGTAGCAAGAAATGAGGGTATTTGTAACCCCAATATATTCTTTGAATTCCCAGTCAGACAATGGCACTATATACCAGTAGCAAGAAATGAGGGTATTTGTAACCCCAATATATTCTTTGAATTCCCAGTCAGACAATGGCACTATATACCAGTAGCAAGAAATGAGGGTGTTTGTAACCCCAATATATTCTTTGAATTCCCAGTCAGACAATGGCACTATATACCAGTAGCAAAAATTGTGGGTGCACGTAACCCCAATATATTCTTTGAATTACCAGTCAGAAACTGGCACTATATGGCAGTAGCAAGAAATGAGGGTATTTGTAACCCCAATATATTCTTTGAATTCCCAGTCAGACAATGGCACTATATACCAGTAGCAAGAAATGAGGGTATTTATAACCCCAATATATTCTTTGAATTCCCAGTCAGACAATGGCACTATATACCGGTAGCAAGAAATGAGGGTATTTGTAACCCCAATATATTCTTTGAATTCCCAGTCAGACAATGGCACTATATACCAGTAGCAAAAATTGTGGGTGCACGTAACCCCAATATATTCTTTGAATTACCAGTCAGAAACTGGCACTATATGGCAGTAGCAAGAAATGAGCGTATTTGTAACCCCAATATATTCTTTGAATTCCCAGTCAGACAATGGCACTATATACCAGTAGCAAGAAATGAGGGTATTTATAACCCCAATATATTCTTTGAATTCCCAGTCAGACAATGGCACTATATACCAGTAGCAAGAAATGAGGGTATTTGTAACCCCAATATATTCTTTGAATTCCCAGTGAGACAATGGCACTATATACCAGTAGCAAAAATTGTGGGTGCACGTAACCCCAATATATTCTTTGAATTACCAGTCAGAAACTGGCACTATATGGCAGTAGCAAGAAATGAGGGTATTTGTAACCCCAATATATTCTTTGAATTCCCAGTCAGACAATGGCACTATATACCAGTAGCAAGAAATGAGGGTATTTATAACCCCAATATATTCTTTGAATTCCCAGTCAGACAATGGCACTATATACCAGTAGCAAGAAATGAGGGTATTTATAACCCCAATATATTCTTTGAATTACCAGTCAGAAACTGGCACTATATGGCAGTAGCAAGAAATGAGGGTATTTGTAACCCCAATATATTCTTTGAATTCCCAGTCAGACAATGGCACTATATACCAGTAGCAAGAAATGAGGGTATTTATAACCCCAATATATTCTTTGAATTCCCAGTCAGACAATGGCACTATATACCAGTAGCAAGAAATGAGGGTATTTGTAACCCCAATATATTCTTTGAATTCCCAGTGAGACAATGGCACTATATACCAGTAGCAAAAATTGTGGGTGCACGTAACCCCAATATATTCTTTGAATTACCAGTCAGAAACTGGCACTATATGGCAGTAGCAAGAAATGAGGGTATTTGTAACCCCAATATATTCTTTGAATTCCCAGTCAGACAATGGCACTATATACCAGTAGCAAGAAATGAGGGTATTTATAACCCCAATATATTCTTTGAATTCCCAGTCAGACAATGGCACTATATACCAGTAGCAAGAAATGAGGGTATTTATAACCCCAATATATTCTTTGAATTACCAGTCAGAAACTGGCACTATATGGCAGTAGCAAGAAATGAGGGTATTTGTAACCCCAATATATTCTTTGAATTCCCAGTCAGACAATGGCACTATATACCAGTAGCAAGAAATGAGGGTATTTATAACCCCAATATATTCTTTGAATTCCCAGTCAGAGAATGGCACTATATACCAGTAGCAAGAAATGAGGGTATTTGTAACCCCAATATATTCTTTGAATTCCCAGTCAGACAATGGCACTATATACCAGTAGCAAAAATTGTGGGTGCACGTAACCCCAATATATTCTTTGAATTACCAGTCAGAAACTGGCACTATATGGCAGTAGCAAGAAATGAGGGTATTTGTAACCCCAATATATTCTTTGAATTCCCAGTCAGACAATGGCACTATATACCAGTAGCAAGAAATGAGGGTATTTGTAACCCCAATATATTCTTTGAATTCCCAGTCAGACAATGGCACTATATACCAGTAGCAAGAAATGAGGGTATTTGTAACCCCAATATATTCTTTGAATTCCCAGTCAGACAATGGCACTATATACCAGTAGCAAGAAATGAGGGTATTTGTAACCCCAATATATTCTTTGAATTCCCAGTCAGACAATGGCACTATATACCAGTAGCAAGAAATGAGGGTATTTATAACCCCAATATATTCTTTGAATTGCCAGTCAGAAACTGGCACTATATGGCAGTAGCAAGAAATGAGGGTATTTATAACCCCAATATATTCTTTGAATTCCCAGTCAGACAATGGCACTATATACCAGTAGCAAGAAATGAGGGTGTTTGTAACCCCAATATATTCTTTGAATTCCCAGTCAGACAATGGCACTATATACCAGTAGCAAAAATTGTGGGTGCACGTAACCCCAATATATTCTTTGAATTCCCAGTCAGACAATGGCACTATATGGCAGTAGCAAAAATAGTGGGTGTATATAGCCCCAATTCTATTGCTAGGGGACTTGCAGTGTATTTCTGGGGTGAAGGTGGGGGGGGCACACCGTTGGAACGGGTATCGGGGGTATATATCGGGTATACGGGAATAAACTGTCAGTGTATTCCATTCAGGATCCTGGGAAAGCTGGGTTGCGGCGATTGAGCCCGTCAGTGCCACGTTTCACTGACAAGCTTCTCCCTGGAATTTAGCTCTTATAAGAGCTGTTGGTTGTCTTCTCCTTCCTATCCTAGCCCAGGGTCGGACTGGCCCGCCGGAGCACCGGGGGATTCCCCGGTGGGCCCCCGAGCCTGACTATTAATTTTATCTAAATACACTTGTCAGGGGCCCGATCGGGATCTTCAGGGGCCCGATCGGGATCCTGACCGTGCCAAAATGGGCCCCTGTACCAATCGCTGGGAGTGTGTGTCTCTGCTCCCTGCACTGCACACTGCCGTCACTAGCAGGAGCTGTGCTGCCCCTCCCCCACACAGATCGGAGTGTGCAGGGGGACGTCTGCCGGCTGCTGTAAACAGAGCTTTCACCACAGCCAGACAGGACAGACAGGATACAGCCAAATGTAAGTACATTTTTTGGGTAAAATATGTATATTTAATGTGTGTATATTTGTGTAAAGTGTCTGATATACTGTGTGAGTCCTGTATATTTGTAGATAGGTGTGTGTGTATGTATATGAATGTATGTGTGTAAATGTATGTTATATGTATTAGGCCTGGTTCACATCTTCCCTTTTCGGGAAGTCCACTGTGGGGAATAATACAGTGTGCAGGGGCCACTATGGGGCATAATACTTTGTACAGGGGTCACTATGGCACATAATATTGTGTGCAGGGGCCACTCTGGGGTATAATACTGTGTGCAGGGGCCACTATGGGGCATAATACTGTGTACAGGGCCACTGTGGGGTATAATACTGTGTGCAGGGGCCACTATGGGGTATAATACTGTGTGCAGGGGCCACTGTGGGGCATAATACTGTGTGCAGGGGCCACTATGGGACATAATACTGTGTGCAGGGGACACTATGGGGTATAATACTGTGTACAGAGGCCACTATGGTGCATAATACTGTGTGTAGGGGCCACTATGGGGGATAGTACTGTGTGCAGGGGCCACTGTGGGGTATAATACTGTGTGCAGGGGCCACTATGGGGTATAATACTGTGTGCAGGGGCCACTATGGGGTATAATACTGTGTGCAGGGGCCACTGTGGGGCATAATACTGTGTGCAGGGGCCACTATGGGACATAATACTGTATGCAGGGGACACTATGGGGTATAATACTGTGTACAGAGGCCACTATGGTGCATAATACTGTGTGCAGGGGCCACTATGGGGGATAGTACTGTGTGCAGGGGCCACTAAGGATTAGGCCCTACTGAGCAAAACACAGTTAACGCTGGGTTCACACCAGCGTCTGGTCTCCATTCTGAGGTTTCCATCTTCTGCATGTAGAAGACAGAAACCTATCGGTTTGAGTCCGGCCGTGAGCGCCGGTGAGTGTTTTATGCTCTCTGCGGCAAAACCGTTTTTTTTTTTTTAAACCAGATAGAAAGTCCTGCATGTCCGACTCTGTGTCTGGTTAAAAAAAGAAACGTTTCGCCGCGGTGAGCACAAAACGCTCACAGGAGCTTACGGACGTACATTCATTTGAATGGGTTTGAAAAATGCCTGCAGGGCGGAGACCCCGGGCGCAGATGTGAATGAGCCCTTAAAAACACTTTCTATTTTTTTAAGCACACTGCCGATCGGAGTGTGCAGGGGGAAGTCTGCCTGTCTCAGTGTCTCCCAGTGCGGTCCAGTCCGGCATGTAACTAGCAGCAGAACTGCAGGACCGGAGCACTGGGAACAGATGAGTGCAGGGTTTTTTTATGTGTACTTTGTTTTTCACCTCCCAGGACTAATTAACAAAAAAAAAAAAATTATGCTGGACAGCCTCTTTAAAGTGTGGGTCATTTTGGGGGGAAATTAAAGGGGTTGTCCAGGCATAATTTTCTATGGTTTATCGTCAGAATAGGCTATAAATGCCTGATCTGTAGGGGGCCCACACCAAGCCCTCAGACCGATCAGCTGTATGGAGCTACTTCTGGTACCAGTCCTGTACACAATACGGGGCCAGAAGCAGAAAGCTCTGTCCACTGTATATCAGCCGGCACCTTCTCTGCATCTCGGCACTTATTGAAGTCAGTGGGAGCTGAGCTGCAGTGAATCTGCCAGGCAACTATACAGTGGATGAAGCTTTCTGCTCCCAGTCCTGTGTCGTGTACAAAACGAGCGCGGAAACGGAAACCTCTGTGGAGTTTCTGCAAAAAGCGCTGCAGGAAAAACTGATGTGTCGGCGCCGGGGGTTTTCCCGCAGCGTTTTTTTGCTGTGGGACGCTGTGTTAGGCATTATCCTTATAGTGTGGCGTGCAGTATGTTGAGATGGTAAAGAGGAGCTCTCACCTCCTGGGACACTTGCGGTATAATACACTGCTAGAGAGCTGACAGTGCGATGATTTCAGCGCACTTTAAGCTTTTCCATTCTGTGCCCCCGGTGAGGAGCTATCAGTCCGTAGCTCTTCACTGTCAGAAAGGCGTTTCTGACAGTCAGTCCGGAACACCCTTCCTCACAGCAGCGTCTATAGTGCTGTAATGTGAGAGCGCTATAGGCGCTCAGCGTCATCACTGTCTGGTAAGCAACGACCCCTCTCACAGTACAGCGCTATAGACGCTACCGTAAGGAAGGGCGTTCCTGACTGACTGTCATAACGCACTTCTGACGATGAAGATCTACGGTACCGGCACAGAACGTGAAAGCCAGTAGTGCGCTGAATTCAGGGCACTCTTGGCTTTCTAGCGGTGTATTAAACCTCATGTGCCCCAGATGGTGAAAGGTCTTCTTTAAGGATTAGGCACAACAGCGAGATGCAGCTAAAAAAACATTGTGGGAAAAAATTGCAGTGAATCTCAATATATTTTTTTCCACAGTGTTTTTCATTGAGCTTTTGTCCCCAGCACTCCGTTGTCCCCACCTGTGTCTGTTAGATACAGGATTTCCAGAAATGAGACCTAATTGGTGTCAGTGGTCCCATGAGGTGCAGGACTCCCAGGATGGAGGCACCAGCGCGAGACTGAATGGACACTGGTAGCGGACAACGGAGCAACAGGAACAGGTGAAGGCACTTTTTATTTTTTATTTTACACCTCCCTCCCAGCACATGGGTCGCTCCAATTCCTGGACAAATCTTTAAAGGGTTTATCCATCTTTGTAATATTGATGGTCTGTCCTTGGGATAGACCATCAATATTACATCTGTGATGACACAACAGCCTGGACCTCTGCAGATCAGCTGTTCCAGGACAGCACAGCTATAGGTAATGCTAACATTTCTAGGAGCCACGCTGTTCACTTTCCATACAGTATGTGGCAATAAGTTTAGGTAGTGCAGTGTTGCACATCATATGGCGGGAAAGCAGCATGGCTCCTGATATGTTATTACCTTCAACCGCCCTGTCTTGGTATCACTGGTTTGCAGGGATCCTGATGGTGGGCCCCTAGAAATAATTCCACTGGTGGGCCCTAGACACCCCAGTCCGACACTGTCCTAGCCTGTCCCTGCCTACCCAGAATCTAACCCCTAGCTAACTGGACCGAAACCTCCGTCCCCGGTGAATTACAAGCTCAGAATGACGCAAAGCTGGGCGTCGCTGTTCTTTTAAATTAGAGGTCACATGTTTTCGGCAGCCAATGGGTTTTGCCTACTTTTTTCAACGTCACCGGTGTCGTAGTTCCTGTCCCACCTACCCTGCGCTGTTATTGGAGCAAAAAAGGCGCCAGGGAAGGTGGGAGGGGAATCGAGTAATGGCGCACTTTACCACGCGGTGTTCGATTCGATTCGAACATGCCGAACAGCCTAATATCCGATCGAACATGAGTTCGATAGAACACTGTTCGCTCATCTCTAGTTACAATTCATTAAATTCCAGGGACCAGACTTGTTCATTTGTTGCTTCTTCCGCTTGGCTATCCTCGGTATACACTTACTGTATGTCAGATGACTCTGTGGTCTTCTTTAAATGCTTTCCGTATCGTCAGTTGATCTGTCATTGGTCAGTAATACCTGTATTAACCCAAATAACTGAAAGCAGTGCCAAACCCTACTGGAGACAAGGTGAAATGCAAACCGCAAGACTGCAAGTGAGGATATCAGGATATATTATTGGATTTGCAGCCAGACATATGAGTAGTGGTTTATAGACCATTGTGAATTCCAATGTTATGCACAGTTATGTCTAACTGTCTATGTCAATGCTGAACTATTGCCATCACAGAATTAAAATACCTTCAAGCATATGCTGGAAAATCCAATTGCATTTTTCCAGTAAGAACATAATGAAAATGGCACAATTACCACTTATCCGAACCCATTGAATGTTTAATGATAGTTATACTTAAACAATGATGAATCAAACGGCATGGAGCATGGATCCTTGTGACCTGGACTATTACCGTAGGAGGCAGCTGGCTGGAATAGTTCTGTGTTCCCTTAGGAGAAGGTAGAAATATAGAGGAAAGAAATTGCAGTATAAGAAAGTCAACCTGCATTGCTGTTTTTTAGATGAAATACAATGAAATCATTGATGTGTTCACATATCCTTGACCTAAAGACATGGAGAGGAAAGTTAAGGTCGTACAGAGTAATCTAGCACACAGCATTTATCAAGCAGCGAGGCGTGCCCCAAAGGAACATCTTTATCTACATATTTATAACATGTTTGCCGGGTATGACAGACGCGTTTGACAACAAAGGGCAAGGAGAATATGGTGTAATGAAGCCAGTATGGGACTGATTTATCAAGGCAGACTGACGGCAAAGCTCATACTAATGCCAGGATAAAGAGACAGGTAATAGCAGAAAATAATAGGAGAGGAGGGAAGAAAAGTCTATAACAAGAGAACCCATTTCATGCAATGATCCAAAGTCCGGGGAAAAGAAAAGAATGAACAAATAAGAGTACACAAGGAAGGAATGATTTAGAACATTGTCACTTTTCTGGCTTTTTCTATGTAAATGATATGAATGTAATGGAAGCTTCATGGTCAGTCCGCCAATAGCTATTTCACCCCCAAATTCATCATACTCATACTTCTTCAGCTCAGCCAAGCAGGCTTATGTTTAGAGAGGGGAGATGAAAAAAGTCAGACATCTCTGCCATCAGTCTATACACTCAATAGCAATAGTATCCATTGACTGAGGTCCGCTTCACATCAGCATTCGGGGACTGCTTGGGGACCCCCTGAATGGAAACCTATATGCATTAAAAAGCGGTTACCTAGGAAGCCTGCAAACCCTGTAGACTATAATGGGGTCCATGTGGTTTCCACTTGCTGTCCACACGAAACATGAGAGAAAAGTATTACAAGCAGCACTTTTCTCTCTGCATGTTTCGTGCAGATATTGAGCGGAAACCACACGGATCCCATTATAGTCTGTGGGATCTGTGGGTTTCCTGAAGGTAACTGCTTTTTAATGCGTTTAGGTTTCCGTTCAGGGGGTCCCCAAGAGGACTGCCCAAACAGAATCCCAAACGATGATGTGAAGCGGGCCTCAGTCAGTTGGATATCACCTGCCCAATTTTTTTGTAATTGAGTGCATAGACTGATGCCAGAGGTGTCTGATTTTTTTCCTTTCCCCTCTCTAAACATAAACATACTTGGCTGTGCTGAAGAAGTATGAGTATGATGAATTTGGGTGACATATTTTATAGAAAATAGAAAATTACCTATTGCTTCAATTACATTTTTATGTTAAAAATGTTTCTGTAAGTATTGTTGGTGATGTTGTTTTTCATTTTCTATGTTATTATCTCTACTTAAATCTATCTTAAAAATCTTGCAATTCCAACTCTTGCTACTAACCTTAAAATGATCTGTGAGTTTCACAATAACCAGGAACAGAGCCTACTAACTTCCATAGAAGAATTTTCTAGATATGCAGAAGACGTAGATGCCTGCTGGCTCTGTGCATGCTCCTGTCACTTTTAGGCCTCACTCCTAGGGCATAGCTGACTGCGCATGCCTGCCGGCCACAAGAAAATGGCCGTTTACACAGTATTGTAAGCGGCCACTTTCTTGTGGCCGGCAGGCATGCGCAGTCGGCTGCCTGAGGCCTAGAAGTTTGAAGCCAGGGCGGGAAGAAGACGCGAAGAGAGGCCGCTCCTGAAGAAGATGGAGGCGGCGCTGGAGCGTTCTCTCGCAGCATTGGGGATGGCCACAGAGCTTTGAGAGAACTCATTTGCATACCAACGAAAACCAGGATCTATACCGAACGGCGGCGCGGAGAAGAGATCTAAAGGTAGGAGAAGAATAGCCTTTCTTAAGGCTATTCCTAAGTGTTAGTCACAAAAATTTGCATTTTAATGATAGGATCCCTTTATTGCGTTTTAATTATAGTATCCCCTGCTTTGCCTGCTTCCAATCCTGGTGTGTCTACAGTTTCACTTTCACTAAACAATGTGTTGTGTGTTGTTCAGTTCCTTGTCCTGTTCCGTTTCCATGCATGCTTCTGTTTAGTCTGTGTCTGTCTGCCTAGTCTGTTCCTAGTCCTAGTCTGTTTCTGTATACCTGTAGTCTTCGGGCTATCTTCATTATTATTCTGCTACCTCTGACTGTATGCCTTCTGCTACCTGTGTTTGTTCTGTTTTAGCCTATTAACCTGCTGGTGCATTCACACGGAGTAACGTGCCGCGTGGCCTGGAACATATACGCCGTGTGAGATTTTGAGCGCCGTATACGCTCCCAATGATTTCAATGGGAGCCTGGATCGTATACGCTGCGTTATTTTGCGGCCGCAAATACGAGACTAATACGAGACTAACTCCCATCGAAATCAATGGGAGCGTATACGGCGCTCAAATTTCACACGGCGTATACGTGCCAGGTCACGCGGCACGTTACTCCGTGTGAATGCATTAGTCTCTGTACACATTATGTATTTTATCCTGTTTCTGCAGTGATCCGCACCACAGTTCAGTCCAGCCAAGTCAGAATTTATATATAGTAAATTCCAACCCCACCCACTTACACTTTAGATCTGACCCATTCCCATCAATGTATCTTTGTGCCCTCACACAGTGGAATGCCCCATAGTGGCCTTGATACTTTATGCTCCCACATTATTATGTCCAGTGGTGTAACTAGGAATGGTGAGTGTGTGAACAAGAGGGTGACCTGGGGGTGCAGGCTCACATAGTTTGCACCTGCACACACAGCCTTCACCTGCCATTCACCCTCTTGTTCACAGGCAGCCTGCTCCCCCGTTTCCCCGAATGTGCACTGACCTGTACAATCCGGAAATAGCTCCACCCACACAAGAGTCTGAAAGACCTTTCATGACATCATAACACTCAAGATGACGCACAAGATGACATCACTACCTGGCTCTCTGCTTCATAATTTATCTGTGTCCTCGGAACGTGCCTCCTGAGGTCTGGGACAGTACAAAGAATCTGGGACTGTTTGGTGCATACGGACCACATCAGATGATAGCATGCTGGTGGACTCCCTACAGCGAAGAACAGAAACCCTGTATGGTTATTACAGTGGGTCCACAATCTCCATAAAATTGAATGGAGCAATTGTCCCACATGCGACTGCTTCTCCATCCATATAGTAGACTCAGGGACTCCCTGTTCTGGTGCTCAGTGGGAAACCCATTGGCTGAATCCCCCTCAAACAGACCTGCAGATAGGCGATGCATGTTATTTAAGGGGAAGTACCAAAAACACTTGGTTAAATAAGTGGAAATATAATAGAACTAGTGACTACCTTGAATGCCCTCTGTTTTATATTACAAGTTTATCTTAACTATCTGAATCCATTTCCAGTGCTAAATATGCAGGTATGGGGACATCTGGAGGGGTCAAACACTATGTAAAGTATTGTCTAATGGATTGTGGCTAAATAAAACTAAATGCAAAGTAGTTGAGGCTGAAGAGTGGAAGAAAGGAGGTTATTCTGTACACGAGTGACACTTTAAAAGAATATATTAAGGCTCTATACCTGGCATACATAAAAAACGACACGCCACTTCCAATACAGTCTATTTATAAATTCCTCGAATGTGCAGCGCATCCTGAACACTTGACGTACAGCTGAGTGTGCTCACCGAAGCCTTATTCTAATGCACAATGGGCTTTATACAGGCCTAAAATACTATTGTAAAGTCTTTAACACATGTAGGAGGAAAGTGGAATGAATATTGTTCTCAGCCCCACTGAACAGAATTACAGAAAGGGAAAGTTATTGGATGTTACAGATCTTGGATCGCACTGGATCTGCCTACAAAGCTGCATCTTATTGATTCTCGAATAAGATCATTGGCTCAAATAGCGTCTCCGTCACTTCAGTTTTGACATTGCACAGGGCATTATACTAGCTGTGTGCACATGCCTTAGATGTATTATGTTACATTGTAGTATATGGGATTTTATTATATCTAACTTTCTACCACAAAGTGTAAAAAAAAACCAAAAAACATATTTTTTGGACATTCTGCGATTTTCAGAAACTTTTTTCCTCCACCATTTACTTTATTATCTTAACTTTATAGCTCTCACTAGCTGGTACCCGCGACTTCATCTGCAGTGATTGTAGAAGTGGGTATATACAGGCGCGGGTAAGGTTTTCGTACTGTGTATAAGGTATGGGATATAAAATGTAACTGTGTATCTTGTTGTTGCTGTAATAGCAGGCAGAGACTTGAGCGACTAAGCTCCACCCCCTGGGTTTCCTGCACATCTCGCAAAGGGGAGTGTCCTTATGCCTCAGCTCTAGCAGAGACTTTATTTAACTCTTGCAGGTCCTGTGCTGCTGGCATGCCAGTGAAATATGGCAGGAGTGCCACTCTTGGCATGTGTGCCAGAGGTTGCTGACCTCTGCTGTAGGGGGTGATATGAATTTTGTGGCTTGCTATGGTCCAAAGTGTGTGAGATTGCAGAGATAGTGATGTGAGTTTGGGTTTTGTGGGGGTCCTGGGAAAAATGTATGTGCGCTATTGTGACGAAAAGTAGCCTATTGCGCAATCGAGTGTAGGGACTATGTTTGTGGAAAATTTCAGCCAAATCGGTGGAGCGGTTTTTGCGTGATTGACCGCCAAAGATCCGAACATCCAAAGGGTCCTGGGAAAAACGTATGTGCGCTATTGTGACGAAAAGTAGCCTATTGCGCAATCGAGTGTAGGGACTATGTTTGTGGAAAATTTCAGCCAAATCGGTGGAGCGGTTTTTGCGTGATTGACCGCCAAACATCTGAACATCCAAAGGGTCCTGGGAAAAACGTATGTGCGCTATTGTGATGAAAAGTAGCCTATTGCGCAATCGAGTGTAGGGACTATGTTTGTGGAAAATTTCAGCCAAATCGGTGGAGCGGTTTTTGCGTGATTGACCGCCAAACATCCGAACATCCAAAGGGTCCTGGGAAAAACGTATGTGCGCTATTGTGATGAAAAGTAGCCTATTGCGCAATCGAGTGTAGGGACTATGTTTGTGGAAAATTTCAGCCAAATCGGTGGAGCGGTTTTTGCGTGATTGACCGCCAAACATCCGAACATCCAAAGGGTCCTGGGAAAAACGTATGTGCGCTATTGTGACGAAAAGTAGCCTATTGCGCAATCGAGTGTAGGGACTATGTTTGTGGAAAATTTCAGCCAAATCGGGGTCCAAAGTGTGTGAGATTGCAGAGATAGTGATGTGAGTTTGGGGTTTGTGGGGGTCCTGGGAAAAACGTATGTGCGCTATTGTGACGAAAAATAGCCTATTGCACAATGGGGTGTATTAACTATGTTTGTGGAAAATTTCAGCCAAATCGGTCAAGCGGGTTTTGCGTGATTGACTAACAAACATCCAAACACACAAACCCACAAACATCCAAACTCACAAACTTTCACATTTATAATATTAATAATAGGATTACCTGAATTTCACACTATACACATGTATGTCTTGCTTGGATGAAAGTCTTTTTTTTCACAGAATCTCACTAAAGGCTATTATTTATTTTAGATTTCAAGTAGAGTCAGAATTCAGTGCTTATAAATGGTCTCATTATGTCTGTAAGGCATACCTCCCAACTTTCACAGAGGGACAAAATGTGCAAATAGTGGGGAACATTAAAGTGGGGCAGCTGGGGAGGGACATTAATCTGTGGGGTAAGCCGTCCCCCTTCAGTTGCCCCCAGTGTAATGTCCCCTCTAGTTGGTGTCAGTCTAATGTCCTCCTCCAGTTGCCCCCATTTTAATGCTCCCTCCATCTTCCTCCAAAGTTTAATATCCTCCTCTATCTGCCCCCCAAAGTTTAATGTCTTCCTCATGTGCCCCCCCAATTCAATGTCCTTTTTCATATGCCTCCATAGTTTAATGTCCCCTCTATCTACCCCAAAGTTTAACCCCTTAAGGACCAGGCCATTTTTTGGTTTCGCATTTTCGTTTTTCCCTCCTCACATTTCAAGAGCCATAACTTTTTCATTTTTCAGTTCACAGAGTCACATGATAGCTTATTGTTTGCGGGACAAATTGTACTTTGTAATGGCACCATTCAATATGCTGTGCAATGTACTGGGAAGCTGGAAAAAAATTCAGAATGAGGCGCAATTGGAGAAAAAATGCATTTGCGCCATTTTCTTATGGGTTTAATTTTTACAGCATTCACTGTTTGGTACAAATGACATGTTACCTGTGTTCTACGTGTCAGTACAAACGCGGTGATACCAAATTTATATAGTATTTGAAATTTTTTGATACTTTTAAAAAAATGATAAACTTTGCAAAATAGAAAAAAAAATTTGTGTCATCATGTTCTAACACCTGTAACTTTTTCATATTTCCATGTATGGAGCTGGTTGTGGTGTCTTTTTATGCGGGACAAGATGATGTTTCTATTGATACCATTTGGGGAAAGATCCGATGGTTTGATCACTTTTTATTCAATTTTTTATAGGAGGCAAAGTGTTGAAAAAAACGCTTTTTGGCTGTTTTTATTTTTTTTGCCGCTACGCCGTTCGCAGTACGGGATAAATATTTTAATATTCTAATAGTTCAGGCATTTTGGAGCGCAGGGATACCTAATATGTTTATGTTTAATGTTCTTTAATTACTTTTATAGCTGATCTAGGGAAAGGGGGGTGATTTGAACTTTTATATTTTTTTATTTTTTTAATACTTTTAAAAACTTTTTTTTTCTTCTGTTACATTTATGATCAGACCCCTTAGGTACCTTGAAACCTAGGGAGTCTGATCGCTCATACTATTCACTGCAATACTACAGTATTGCAGTGAATAGGAAAATCGCAGCACTTCTATTAGAGGATGCCTCTGGCATCGTCTAATAGATCTAGTGCAGAGACAAGCCTGGAAGCCTTCAATAGGCTTCTGGCTGTCATAGCAACCGATCACCGCCCTCTTGTGACGTTCAGGAGGGCGGCGATCGGCAAAACATGGCGGCGCCCATGCCGCCGGCGCCGTTTACACACTGCGGTCACGTTTGACCGCAGTGTGTAAAGGGTTAACAGCAGCGATCGGCTCGGGCACCGACCGCTGCTGTTAGTGGCAGGTCCTGGCTGTATTATACAGCCGGCATCTGCCGTGTATGGAGCGAGCTCAGCGTGTGAGCTCACTCCATACATCCCCATGCGACCCATGACGTACAGTTACGTCAAGGGTCGCTAAGGGGTTAATATCCTCCTCTATCTGCCCCCAAAATTTAATGTCTCCCTCATAAGCCCCTCAGTTTAATGTCCCCCTCATATGCCCCCCAGTTTATTGTCCCCCCTCCATCTACCCCCACAGTTTAATGTCCCTCTTCATCTGCTAAAGTTCAATATAAAAAACACTGATACTCACCTCTCCTCACTCCCCTACTGCACAGTCTGCAGCCTCTTGCCCCTGAGTGCTCCAGGAGCTGCAGGCACAATGTGAGTGACATCATCACATCACGACTACAGTTCCTGGAGCCAGAGCACGCAGGGGCACAGTGGTGAGGCACGGGCTGTCCACTTCTACTTCACCACTGTATTCAACTCATCTGCATCCTGTCCAGGCAATTTATTTTCAGGTCATTGATCTCTGATGTGACGTTTAACTAACATGCTCACTACCCCTCCCTGTGAGCAGTGCAAACAGAACATCACAGTAGAACGTGACGTTGGATGTGGGAGTGATTTATTACCTGGGATTTCATTATAGGGGAGAGTGAAAAGGGAGGGGTACACAGAGAATGAGAGCAGGCAGATGAATTATGGGAAATGTAGTTTGTCCACAGATTCACTGCATGTAAATAACAGTGATACAAGGAGCAGCAAGTGAACTAAAGCCGAGCAAAGGGTGCACAAGCTCACAGTGATTTAGCACTGCTGTAGATATAATTTTTGGAAACTGGATATCCCCTTTAACATGTTCCATATATAGGGGACATCTGGAATTACTATGTAAAGCATTGTCTTATGGTTTGAGGTACAACACAAAGTAGCTGAAGCTAAAATAACAAAAAAGGAAAAACAAGAGTTTATAATGAAGGTAAAATTACCTTTTTATTTACTGCAATTTCTCTGTGCTAGATGTGCCAGGAGAAGATGTCACCTGCTATGGTCTGTAATGTTCAGTTATGTGAAGGGCTACAATAGCTTCTGCGGATTAAATCACTAAGTCTGATTGCCTGATACTTACTGCAGAGAGCAGAAAAGCAATGATTCGAGGGAAGACATTTCAGGTGGTCAAATTTTACAGTAGGTGGCCTCCAGCCGGCTGTGCTTCGGAGTGATTGGTAGACATGTTGGGCTTATGTAGGGCATTTAGTGATGTACGCCACATGAAAATAACCATAAAGTTTGTCATAGAATGAGTAAATATCAAACAGCAAATATGTCACCAGCAAAGTGCAATTCACAATTGAATACTTCTTGAATATCTTAAAGACAATCTGCCATTTTGTACATATAGTTCTATCTGTTGGTAGTATTATATAGAGCAGAAGGAGCTGAGCAGATTGATATATAGACCAGTAGTGTGTCCTATTCAGTGACTGACAGCTACTTCTGTATGTATACTGGACTCCGCTGCATGGAAAGAGCAGGATATTCCATACATAAAATACAATCTCTTCTTACAAATCAATACTCAGATCTGCTCAGTCTGTATTGCACTATACCTTGAAGCCTGCAGATCAGACACCATGTTCAATTGGAGAGGTTCACAGCTTTTTGAATAGTCTTCATTGAACATTCCCTATCATGTTTCTACCATGCTGCTTTAGAGTCATCACATCGAACGTAGACTGTTCTGGACAAGGTTTCTCTCTCTCCTCTCCCTTTACATCCCTCAATGATCTCTAAAGACATTGGCAGGGAGGAGGAGCCAGAAAGTATGGGAAAGGAAGAAAACATCCAAGTATTCAGAGAGGGCAGATCACATTGGCTGTACAGTATGGAAAAGTTGTTTATAGGATGGGTGAATCCTAAAGACTGTACAAGTTAGTACAAGTGAGAAGAGAAGCATTAGAGATGTCGATGTCATCATGGTAGGCCAATCACAGGTCTCAGTGGTGACCCTGGATGCATGATGACACCAGAAGAGCTCCAGATACCACCAGGAAGCCATAGGAGGTGAGGGAAGGTGAGTATAAATGTTTGTTTTTTTTTCACCTTTCTTGGGCCTTCATCTATTCTCTTCAGACCCCATGGTATAATTATTTACTGCAATGCATGTGGCGCCGAAAATTTTAGTTTTTCTGAAAAAAATTCCAAATTTTTTGGCTTCATTAAAAACGGAACAATATTTGGGTCAAATTTGGTTACTGTCGAAGCAATTCACCCATCTCTAGTCAGAATCTATAGCCACAGTGCTGTGATTTCCCCGAACATTCTGATAAGAGGCTTTGTGTCATATTGCAGTGCAGGACTTGAAGAGAGATTGAACACAATCCTTTACATAACTTATGCCAGGTTCACACCTGCATCTGGGTTTCCATTCTTCAGGTCCACGTCGGACCCAAAGAACTGAAACTAATCCTAATGGGGTTCAGTTGGTTTCTGCCCGGTTTCCACTGGAAAAATGCGGAGAGAAAAGTCCGGCTTGCAAGACTTTTCTCTCTCCATTTTTTACGCGGATTCGGGAACGGAAACACTGAATAGAATCCAGGTGCAGGTGTGAATCTAGCCTTATCTGACACTAGATCATACACTATATAAACTTTATAAAAGGCAATGGCCCACAGATAACTAAATAAAATTGGTATATTTTGAACTGTGAGTAAGGAAATACAATGTACACCTGCTTTTGGCAGACATAGATTTGCAAGAAAATTTGCATGAAGTCCTCTCATTCCATATACCACATTAAAAGTTTTTCATATGCAAACCATGTCCAGTTCTTTCTTATCATTTTGTTTTCAGTTATCTGATTGATATTATTTAAAGCAAACTTAAAGGGGTTGTCTGGTTTCTAACATTAATGGCCTATACTATTGTATTCATACTGAGAGCCGCGCTGTTCACTAAGCTGTAGCGTTCAGAGCCGCTTTAACCATAGGCCAATGGTACACTTGCACCGGGCCCTATGAAAGTGGGAGCCCTCTTGGGACAGCACTGGACTGTCCTGCAGTTGCTGTCCCGCGCTGTTTCAACTTCAGCCGACGAGTTGAATACAGTTATTTATCTAGCAGGGGTTGGGAAGGGTCAGGAGGGATGGTGGCCTGACTGTGGAGCCCACCATAAACTCACGCATGTGCTGCCATTCTGCAAGCCATCTGCACACAGGACGTCATAGCATTGCGGTTCCTGTGGTGAGATGTCTTGTCTGTGCCATAAGCCTCGCATTGAAAAGAAACAGCAGCAGCGGAACAGCAAGGGATCGCAGGCAGGTGAGTATAGCTTTATTTTTATTTTTTTGCAGTTCTTATATATGGCATAAAGGACATGTTAGGACACATACACACACACACACATATATATATATATATATATATATATATATATATATATATATATATCATTATATTCTTTCAGCCCCCTTATGTAATTGACCTACCCCTAGTTGGGAGCCCACTTGGACGTTTTTGCCCCCATTCACCTCCCCATGCTGAGCCCTTAGCTATGTGTTTGCCCCAGGCTGAAGACAATGATGAGAACAGTAGGGGGCGAGAAAAGGTGAGTATTGTTTTTTTTTTGTTTTTTTCTTGTTAAAAGAGGGACATAGTATTGTGGGGGTACTTGAAGGGGGACATTAAACTGGGGGCAACTGGAGGGGGAAATTAAACTGAGGGGCACATTAAAGAGGACCTTTCACCACTTGGAGGACGCCCCCTCTGCTCCCGATAGTACTCATCCTCACCGTTCCTCACCACCGCTCTCAAGGTACAGCGCAATAGGCGCTGCTGTGAAGAAGGGTGTTCCTGACTGACTGTCAGGAACGCCCTTCTGACGGTGAAGCTCTACGATGCCGGCACTGAGAGCTCTTCACCGGGGGCACAGATCGTGAAAGTCAACAGTACGCTGAATTCAGGGTACTATCGGCTTTCTAGTGGTATATAAAACCGCATGTGCCCTAGGTGGTGAAAGGTTCTCTTTAAACTGGGAGTAACATTAAACTGTGGGTGCTCTTGGAGGAGGACATTATGCTATGGGGCAGATGGACAGGGAAATTGAACTGTGGGGATAGCTGGAGGAGGACATTATATTGTATGGAGCCACTGGGGAGGCATTATACTATGTGAGGGCCACTAAGGGTCAGCAATATATTTTGTGAACGTCCAGTATTTCTAACTGTTGGTGATGAGGGGCTAACTTATGAAACCTTTGCACTGGGCTCACCAATGTGTTAAAATGGCCCTTGTAGTGGTGAGTGTAGGTAGTGCAGTGATGCAGCATGGATGTCAATGTGAGAGTGCGGCAGTACCTATATTCGTCGCTACAATTTGTATAGCAAGTGAGCAGTGCGGCTCACAGTATTTGAACAATACCACAGTGTAGCATTGACCTGCGGGGGACCCGTCTAAGGATAGGCCATCAATGTTAGAAACTGGATAACCCCTCTAACCTTTCAGATGACTTCAGGATAATCCTTTGTGTACCTGGGATTAAGGGCTAGTTAACACAGGGCAATAGGGGGCGGATTTTGGTGCGAAATCCTCCTCAAAATCCACCTCCTCACAATAGAGGTCTATGTAGACCGCTAACAATCTTTTTTTCGTTGGTGGTTTGCTCCCGCTAGTGGAAAAAGAAGCAAGCCGCCCTTTCTTCAGGCGGAGTCCGTGGCTGATTCAGCCGCAGTGTCTGCCTTGCAACAGCACCCTCTGGACTAGGCCCATTCATTTGGGCCTAATCCAGAGCGGAAAGCCACGACGGGTTGCTGTGCACTGCATCGGCATCCTGTCGCGGCAGCCGCAACGGAATGTACACACACGGGATCCCCGTGTGAACTAGCCCTAAGGTGGAGTTCACACTACTATTACTAATGTCATGTTTGTTTACTTTTGTAACAGAGGATAAAGTCCTGCATGTGAGGAAGATAGAAGGGCAACCAAAATTATTAGGGGAATGGATGGAATGGATGAAGAACAAAGATACCGTATATACTCGAGTATAAGCCGACCCGAATATAAGCCGAGGCCCCTAATTTTACCACAAAAAACTGGGAAAACTTATTGACTCGAGTATAAGCTGAGGGGGGAAATGCAGCAGCTACTGGAAAATTTCAAAAATTAAAATGGTCGGAGTTTTTGGGTGCAGTAGTTGATGGGGATTGTGTGTCTGCCCCCAGTAGGGGGCAAGAAAAGGTGAGTATTGGTTTTTTTTTGTTTTTTTCTTGTTAAAAGAGGGACATAGTATTGTGGGGGTACTTGAAGGGGGACATTAAACTGGGGGCAACTGGAGGGGGAAATTAAACTGAGGGGCACATTAAAGAGGACCTTTCACCACTTGGAGGACGCCCCCTCTGCTCCCGATAGTACTCATCCTCACCGTTCCTCACCACCGCTCTCAAGGTACAGCGCAATAGGCGCTGCTGTGAAGAAGGGTGTTCCTGACTGACTGTCAGGAACGCCCTTCTGACGGTGAAGCTCTACGATGCCGGCACTGAGAGCTCTTCACCGGGGGCACAGATCGTGAAAGTCAACAGTACGCTGAATTCAGGGTACTATCGGCTTTCTAGTGGTATATAAAACCGCATGTGCCCTAGGTGGTGAAAGGTTCTCTTTAAACTGGGAGTAACATTAAACTGTGGGTGCTCTTGGAGGAGGACATTATGCTATGGGGCAGATGGACAGGGAAATTGAACTGTGGGGATAGCTGGAGGAGGACATTATATTGTATGGAGCCACTGGGGAGGCATTATACTATGTGAGGGCCACTAAGGGTCAGCAATATATTTTGTGAACGTCCAGTATTTCTAACTGTTGGTGATGAGGGGCTAACTTATGAAACCTTTGCACTGGGCTCACCAATGTGTTAAAATGGCCCTTGTAGTGGTGAGTGTAGGTAGTGCAGTGATGCAGCATGGATGTCAATGTGAGAGTGCGGCAGTACCTATATTCGTCGCTACAATTTGTATAGCAAGTGAGCAGTGCGGCTCACAGTATTTGAACAATACCACAGTGTAGCATTGACCTGCGGGGGACCCGTCTAAGGATAGGCCATCAATGTTAGAAACTGGATAACCCCTCTAACCTTTCAGATGACTTCAGGATAATCCTTTGTGTACCTGGGATTAAGGGCTAGTTAACACAGGGCAATAGGGGGCGGATTTTGGTGCGAAATCCTCCTCAAAATCCACCTCCTCACAATAGAGGTCTATGTAGACCGCTAACAATCTTTTTTTCGTTGGTGGTTTGCTCCCGCTAGTGGAAAAAGAAGCAAGCCGCCCTTTCTTCAGGCGGAGTCCGTGGCTGATTCAGCCGCAGTGTCTGCCTTGCAACAGCACCCTCTGGACTAGGCCCATTCATTTGGGCCTAATCCAGAGCGGAAAGCCACGACGGGTTGCTGTGCACTGCATCGGCATCCTGTCGCGGCAGCCGCAACGGAATGTACACACACGGGATCCCCGTGTGAACTAGCCCTAAGGTGGAGTTCACACTACTATTACTAATGTCATGTTTGTTTACTTTTGTAACAGAGGATAAAGTCCTGCATGTGAGGAAGATAGAAGGGCAACCAAAATTATTAGGGGAATGGATGGAATGGATGAAGAACAAAGATACCGTATATACTCGAGTATAAGCCGACCCGAATATAAGCCGAGGCCCCTAATTTTACCACAAAAAACTGGGAAAACTTATTGACTCGAGTATAAGCTGAGGGGGGAAATGCAGCAGCTACTGGAAAATTTCAAAAATTAAAATGGTCGGAGTTTTTGGGTGCAGTAGTTGATGGGGATTGTGTGTCTGCCCCTTCCCTGAGCTTGAGGACTGTTTTTTCTTCCCCCGCTTGGAATTTAGTCTGGCTGAATATAGGGTATCTGCAGTGCTCCTATTAACCCCTTCCTGATGGAACAGGAGCACTGCAGATCCCCTATATTCAGTAGACCGGGCACTTTCAGACACAGGGATACCTAATGTGTATGTGTTTCATAGTAATTTTCTACTTTTATATGTATTCTAGGGAAAGGAGTGATTTAGAACTTATATTTTTTAATTTTTTAAAAATCTTTTTTTTGCACTATTTTATGGGAGATTCTATACATTAATATTGTGGCTGGTCATAGACCCCCCCCCCCCCCCTCCTAAAAAAAAAATATATATTTTTTTTCTTTTGCTGACTCGAGTATAAGCCGAGGGGGGCTTTTTCAGCACAAAAACTGGGCTGAAAAATTTGGCTTACACTCGAGTATATACGGTAGGTTAATTTAACAAACTTGGGTTTTTTCAGTTTAGAGAAAAGACGTCTACGGGGAGATCTAATGACAATCTACAAATACATGAAGGGACAGCACAGAGAACTTTATAATCATCTTTTTACTCCTAGGCCAGTGACAGTGACAAGGGGACACGAGCAACATAGAAGGGGATTCTTCACAGTAAGAACAGCGAGGCTATGGGACTCTGCCCCAGGAAGTGGTGATGGTGGATTCATTAAACAAGTTCAAAGAAGGCCTGGATGCTTTTCTCGAACAAAACAATATTACAGGTTATGGACTCTAGATGTTAAGGACACGTTGCTCCAAAGTTTTATACTGACTGCCAGATTGGAGCCGGTAAATAATTTTTTTCCCCTGATATAGGGCAATTGGCATGAGCCTCATGGTTTGTTTTTTTTGCCTTCCTCTGGATCAACACTGTAGGGATTGTAGGGTTATAGGATGGACTTGATGGACTGATGTCTTTATCCAACCTCATTTACTATGTAACTATGTTGTTTACATTGGTATGAATGGGAACGGACACAGAATCAGTCTGTGACCATTCTCTGTGACAGTTTAATGTCCATTGCTGTCATCCTATTATTTAAGGGGGCGTTCACACTACCGTCATTGTCCGACAGGTAGTGTACGCTGCTAATGTTCATTCAAAATCTTGTGCAGACATTAGCAGCGGACACTAGCTGTGTCTGTGACATTTTTCATTCATTTAAATGGAGATCGGGTGCGTTGTTTTACACTCCATGCCTGTCCTTAAGTGTCTGTTCCTAGAGATGTCCGACTTTTCAAGCGGACAGAAAAAACCTACATGTCAGGTTTTGCTGTCCGCTTGAAAAGTCGGACATCTTTAGGAACAGACACTTAAGGACGCCCACAGAGTATAAAAGAATGCACCCGATCTCCATTTAAATGAATGAAAAATGTCATGGACACAGCTAGTGTCCGATACTAATGTCCGTGCAAAAATTTTGAACGGACATTAGCAGCGGACACTACCTGTCGGACACTGACGGTAGTGTGAACGCCCCCTAAGACAGCAACAGACATTTGTAACAGTAGTGTGAACTCCCCTCAAGAGATGGTATGTCAGCCAGACCATTGGGATCTGGGGAATTTGTCTTTAAGGATTGTCATGATTCGTTCAAATTGATATTTGTCATTTTCAGTAATGTTCTGGAAAAATGTATAGATGGGGTTTTCGAACTGATGGCTATTATACATTTAGCTGCTGACATGATATGTGACATTAGTTTTCTGTTTTTCTTGGGAGAGGTAGTGAGATCTGCATTTATTAGAGCCGCCCATGGAGTTATGCAGGTTGGAGATGTAATTTTGAGTTTATAAGAAGTTCTACCTGAGAAACAAAATTTTTTGAGAAATTTGGGTCCAATCCAGTTAGTTACGAAATGGTTGGACCATCTCTAGTCCCAATTTAATTTTGCCTTTAACTGCTCTTATTGGGGGCTCCCAGCTTTGAACGTAGAGGAGGTCTCTCTAAGTTCCCATGAAGAACACAATGAACTGTACCTAATACACATAATAGACAGATCTTATTGTGCGTAATGTGAGCAATAGCTAAACCAATGTCCAATAAAATTTGATATAATATATTGAACAGAAGTATTGGGATAGATTCATATTTGCCATCATTTTATACCATGGATTTCTCCAGATTAAATCTGTCTCCAAATCTGCACGTTTCATACAAGTTTGCTATGGATTTCACCAAATGCAAAGGGTAAAATCTACAGTAAATCTACATCCAAATCCAACATGGAAATTTTGCAATGAACAAATCCAAAAACACTGGTTTGCATATTTTAAGCAAGACTCGTTCATTCTATAATCACTAATATCATCATTAACTATCTAGAGCCCTTGAAATTCCTCATAAATCTATGATGGGTACATGGGGCATAGTAGTGAGCCTGGCAATTATACACTAGCATAAGGCTTTGCTCAACAAATGTTCGTAGATTCTTAGGTATGTCCCTTTTAGGCTGATGAAATGGCATGGTGGGCATTGCAGATGTCATATTACATGTGAAGGAAGGGTGCAGAATGGAGTGAAGCTTCTACGGGCTTCTGTCACTAGAGAACACAAATGCAGCTTTATTACAGAAAGGCAATGAAATACAATCACTTCTTTGATGCACTGTTCCTATCCTCTGGGGATGGCATAGAAAGACAGCAAGGTCACTTAGTGGTACATAGATTTTTTTTTTTTTGTCGACATTTTGTTGAGGACTTTTTATTCATGAGCCCTCGATAAATCATCATTCATATTCAAGCCTGTGCCCGGAAATGTGCATTATGGCTGCAAGGCGTTGATACAAAACTAATATCTAAACTCCCTCAGCTATTGTATAAAATTTGGTTTTATCTACCATTGCACACATTTCCTCAAGAGCCTCTGCAAGAAGAACATTGCTGTATGCCCTACATCCTAAATGGTCAACCTTCAGTGCCAGTCATGATGCCAAGCCAGATGGCATCATGGGGGATGTAGTCCTGTAGCTTTCGACAAAACTCAAGGTTATCATCGTCTGCCCTTTTCCTCATCAAATTCCAAATTTAGACATCTGTCCTCCCCTGTGTTTTCTGTGTGTGAATAAAGTGCGAATATCATTAGAATAGGCTACAAAACTAATCCGCCTCTGATTTTCCTGGTTTTATATATTGTGTTTCGCTTACTGAAAGGGGATGTAAAGGAGATTTTAAAAAAAACTGAATGGGACTGAGCTGCAATACCAGGCACAGCCTGTGTTCATAAGTGGTGCAGTTTACAGAAAACCTGCAGACCCCTCAGTCTAATCTCATATAACCCTATTCTGCAATTGTGCAAAACGAGATGCCAAAAGCAAGCCTGAATGTTTATTTTTTTAGTTTTAATGCATCAATGTATTATATATGAAGATAATACCAACATAATATAGTGTATTTTATTTTAAGGAAAATATAATCCTACAGAGTTATATAAAACATAAAAATGTTAAACGTTTTTCATCACAATGTCATAGTTAGTGCTTTAAAGGGAGTCTACCACCTCCTCTGAGCATATTAATCTGTCACCCCCACGTTACACTGATGAACAACATGATTTTGCTATGTATGTCACTTTTGTAGATTTAGAGAAAAACAACTTTGAAGTCTTCTACACATGACTCAGTTGGTGCACTGGGGGCGGGGCTTCACCTCGGGAGCACTGCTCTTGCTGCTCAAGTAAAATGGGATGTCATAGCAATCGGAGAATGAACTCACAGGTAGGAGTTGGTAGGGGTCTGAAGAGGCATGGGCAGTGCTCCAGGGAGCTAGACATTCACCAGCAGTGCACCAACTGTCTAATTTGCATAACAATTAATTGTTTTTCTCCAAAATATACAGAAGTGACATATATAACAAAATTATGCTATTTATGACTGTAATGTACCGTGTAACAAGATGGCGACAGTTGACTATTAGAGATGAGTGAACAGTAAAATGTTCGAGGTTTGATATTCGTTTCGAGTAGCCCCTCAATATTCGACTACTTGAATCGAATAACAAACCCTATTATACTCTATGGGGGGAAAATGCTCGTTTCAGGGGTAGGCAACGTTCGATCAAATTACACTTACCAAGTCCACGAGTGAGGGTCGGGCTGGATCCTCCGAGAAGTCTTCTCCGTGCAGCGTCCCCGCGGCATCTTCCGGCTCTGAATTCACTCTGCCAGGCATCGGGCCTGGGCAGAGCCGACTGCGCATGCCTGCACTACAAGCGGACATGCGCAGTCGGCTCTGCCCAGGCC
The DNA here is from genome assembly GCF_031893055.1 of Leptodactylus fuscus. Classification (NCBI taxonomy): domain Eukaryota; kingdom Metazoa; phylum Chordata; class Amphibia; order Anura; family Leptodactylidae; genus Leptodactylus; species Leptodactylus fuscus. Next base: position 227,856,390 of record NC_134266.1, read on the forward strand.
CGATGCCTGGCAGAGTGAATGAAGAGCCGGAAGACGCCGCGGGGAAGCTGCACGGAGAAGACTTCTAAAGGTAGGAGAAGGACCAGCGTTGAGTACAAGTATTTTGAATACCGTAGTATTCGATCGAATACCTACTCGATCAAGTACTACTCGCTCATCTCTATTAACTATGTTTGGAGAGGAAGAAACAAATACAACGCCATGCCTGACAATGGGCTGTGTGCGGTATTGTGGCTTAGTCTCATTGGGGTAAATAAGGCTGAACTGTACTGTAATATCATACATGGCAGATAGACAAGAGTCGTCAGGGGAGAGTTCATAATATTCGGCCTGTTTATTCTCAATCATGGTAAATAATGGTATGTAATAAAGAATGTCCAGATAATGACCAAATACTTAAAGGGGTTGTCTGTGATAAATATAAATCCCTACACTAATCTAAACACCCTTCCCCCTCCTACTTTCTAAATAACATAATTAATCAACAATGTATATTATGCTGCCCCAGGGACATTTTCTGATTATTCGGTGATGATCTGTTTCCCTATTTTCCAGAAACGGATCGTCACTACTGCTCCCCCTTCCCCATCCACTCCATCATACTTACCTTCCAGGCTTTTTCCTGCAGGATGGCTCCTCTTTCCCTTATGACTGCCGCCGCTTCTCCAAGTGCTGCTCTGCTGTCCATAATCCACCTCTACTGCTCCCACGCATGCGCAGTACAGGTGGATCATCACACAGAGAGTGCTGGGACAAGAGCATGTGCAGAAGGTCGGGCCGTTCCACAGGAAGAAGCCTGAAAGGAAGAGAGGTAAGTATATAATGGGGTTAGGGGTTGGGTTGAGTAGGTAGGGAAGGGATAGTAGTGGGCAGGATAGATAGAGAGAGGGAGGGGGGTATATGGGAAGGGAAGGATGAGGAAGGAAGGCAGAGTAAGGTGAGAGGGGTTAGTGTAGAAGTTACACAGCAGGAAGCTGAACCTTGTAAACAATTGCAGGAGATACCAGGAGCTCCCAGAGAAACCCAGACATCACTCAAAACACTACTATAGGTATATGGGTGCATTTATTAACCCATTAACAGCACTAACAGACATTTAAAAAAAAAATAAAAAAAACTTTTTTGCCTGGAAAACTCCTTAAGGCTGAAGCCCCACATTGGCGGAAATTCAGCTTTTTTTATTGCAGATTTTGTTGCGGGTTTTTGAGCCAGTCAGGAGTGGATTGAGCAGATGGTAGAAGTATAAGTGCTTCTATATATTTCCCATTCCTTTTGTAGCCACTCCTAAGTTTGGCTCAAAAAACCCACAGCACAATCTGCAACAAAAGAAGCTGCGTTTCGGCAATGTGGTGCCTTAGCCTTAATGTTACATTAGAAAGTTCTACTGAATTCACATGTATTCTAGCCACTTCAAAGGGTTTGTGCCAGCATTACAAAAAGCGAAGGAAACATTTAGTCTGGAAATGGGCTTTCATTCTGCTTTCTCCTGCTGAGCTTGATATATACATATATATACATATATATATACATATATATATACATATATATATATATATATATATCTGCATGCATGGCTAACTGAGCCCGACACACACCCACACATACTGAACACCAGGGGTGCTATTATAAACAGATAACAATACGATACAATAATGCTTTACTTAAAATGCATATTCAGTTATTCAGTATACTTAGAGCCATTAGTATTGATGGCACGATTCCTGTAAGTGTATATTGATGATAGCCACATTGAACTGTTATCAATGACTATAACTATACATGTTCAATTCCATGACAGCTTCAAAGAGAACTGAAATTCATGCATGTCCTTGTCATCAAAAAAAAGTTCAAGCGATGCTCGCAAAAATGGGTAAGTTGATGGACATGGCAAGGAAATGAGAGGCCATAAAATGCTTTCACCATATGCCAAGACACATGAAATTGCTCCCGAGAGCCCAGCCGTGGTGCGTCCTGCTGACTCAGAGGAATAAAAGCAAAATTAAAATTAGGATAAACGAAGACAGGGATCAAGATGGTTACTTTATCAAACTCTGACTTTCCTACCAGAGCTCAGCAGGATTTAGAAACTCGGCATATAGGGGACATGGTCAGATTTGATGGAGAAAAAGCAAAGAAAATATCAAAGCAAAAACAAATCTCTACATCGGATCTAAATGGATTGCAATCATTTATATTTTTTATGTTTCACCTTCCGTGGCCTCCTCTGTGAGTTGTTAAATTCCTGGACAACCCCTTTAACCAAAATGACTGAATACAGAACTAGACAACCTTCTTACTAAGGTGTCAAAGTCATTGGGAAAGCCAGAGGATTCCGAAGTCACATAAACATTATGGGGAATACCAGTTTTAAAGGGGCTCTATCAGCAAAATCATGCTGATAGAGCCCCACATATGCGTGAATAGCCTTTAAAAAGGCTATTCAGGCACCATAAATGTTATATTAAACTACCCCCCAGTTTTAAAATAATACCCTAAAAAAGAATGTGATCTACTTACGCATCGTGCACGCTGGGCGGGCATTCAGGGTGCGCCGTCTTCTTCATCCACGCCTTCTCTTCCTCCGATGTCCTCAGGTCCCGTCCTCCTCCGGCGCTCGTGAACTGACATTGATTTAAAAAAATGGCCTGGGCGCCTGCGCAGTAGCATGCGGCTTCTACTACGGCTACTGCGCATGCGCCCAGGCCATTTTTTTAAATCAATGTCAGTTCACGAGCGCCGGAGGAGGACGGGACCTGAGGACATCGGAGGAAGAGGAGGCGTGGATGAAGAAGACGGCGCACCCTGAATGCCCGCCCAGCGTGCACGATGTGTAAGTAGAGCACATTCTTTTTTAGGGTATTATTTTAAAACTGGGGGGTAGTTTAATATAACTTTAGCGGTGCCTGAATAGCCTTTTTAAAGGCTATTCACGCATCTGTGGGGCTCTATCAGCATGATTTTGCTGATAGAGCCCCTTTAATGTATGCTAGCAGAAAAAAATACCCATCCTGCTCTTTCTTCAGGCAGAAAATACACCTTTTCCGTTAAAATCTACTTATGGAATTTTTAGTTTGGCCATACAGGCACACTCTTCTCCGAACTCCACTTCAAATTCAGTGTCAAAAGGAAGTCTACCACCTCCCCTCAGCATATTCAACTGTTACCAGCATGTCACAGAGAACATTACCGTGGTAAGCAATATACCTTTGATATGTGAACAACCTTGAAGTCTTGTGCAAATGAGGAAGTTGGTGCACTGGAGACGGGCCTTAAAGGGGTTGCCCGCAATAATATGTAGTTCCTACACTAATCTAAACACACACCCCTGCCTACGTTCTAAATGACATAATTTATCAAAAATTTATATTTTCCCATATCCATGGGGCTGTAATGTGACTGTCCCATGGACATTTTCTGGTTATCCAGTGACGTTCCATTTCCTCGTTTCACAAAACGGAACGAACGTCATATATACTCCCCCGTTCCACCCCATCATACTTACCTACCTTTCTTCCTTCCAGGCTTTCTCCTACAAGACGGATCCTCCCTCTTTTCTGACTATCCTGGAGCACACAATAGTCCTGGCACTGCGCTACAGTCGGCAATCCACCTCTACTGTGCAGGCACTGTGGAGATCGCTGCCCAATATGTGTCCAGCTGTCACCAAATAGGAGGAAGATGAGACCCCAAAGACTATTAAACCGCCCACTAACCACTCAAAGACCTTTAAGCTCCCCATCACCCGCCCACCCCACGCCCACCCATACCCACATGTCCCAAACAAGAACGACGAGACCCCAAGGACACATGAACCCCAATCCACACTAAAGGCCCGCCTCCAGTGCACCGACTGCTTCATTTGCATAAGACATCAAAGTTGTTTTTCTCTAAATCTAGAAAAGTGACATAAATACAATGATATTATGTTTATCACTGTAATGTTCTGTGTAACATGGTGGTGTCAGTTGAATATACTTGGGGAGGTGACAGACTCCCTTTAATGGGGGATTTGCAATTTTAATGTTTGCGGTCATTCAGAATCAAGGACCCCTCCGAAGACCCCAGAAACCTCACACTCCTATAAATACCTTATGCATTTGCATAGTTACTGTACGTAGTTAGTATGGCTCATAAATATAGGAATAGACCTTTAAAAACTAGAATACACTGCACAGTAGTGAGTATGATCAGACTTGCCATATGCATATACACTGCTCTGCTAACGGCTTGGCTGCATAGTGAAATATATAACATAGAAGGCCTGAAAAGCCAAGTACATCAAGTGCAACCTTCTCTAAATTCTAATCATGTTGGAAGAAGCGACTGCTCCTAAATTAGCACTTCCAGTGACAGGAAAATATGGATCGAACATGGAATTTTAAAACAGTTATTTTCATAATGTGTATTTTTTTTTCATCTGCATGTGAAATTGCTAAAACACAGTATATAGTCTCATTTTAGTAATGTGCAGTGTAAGATGGTAACTCATCACTGTGAGCATTCATATGCACTAAATACCTCCTAATGTGTGGAGATGTAGAAACAGGGGCGTAACTTGAGGGGGTGCAGAGGGGGCAGTCGCACTGGGGCCCAGGAGCCTTAGGGGGCCCATGGCATCAGTATTGAGACTGCAGCTTCCATCTGGCCCATAAGCCAAGGAGGATGAGGTAGGGGCCCCAGACAAAAGATTGCACTAGGGCCCACAAGACTTTAGTTACGCCTCTGTGTAGAAAGAAATACTCTCTACAAGGTAGCCCATGCTGTGGGCAGTAGAGGTTCTTCTGACAGTATAAATGGGGTGTTATACAGCAATTCCAGTAATTCCTTTCTATAACTCTATTGTCATAACTTTGCTTTGTTTCTGGAATGGTTTCCATCCTCAACACAAGGAGGCAAATTTATAATACTGGCTAAAACATAGTGCAAACTTAGACTGGATACTTTTAACACTAGGTTCACACTAATATTCGGGTTTCCTTCCTTCGGGTTGAATTGGGCACCTGGAAGACAGAAACCCTATCCACTTAAAAAGCAGTTACATGCGGAACCCCGTGGACCCCATAGACTATAATGGGCTCTTCCGGTACTCTGCCCGGTTTCCGCTGATATACTAAAATCGGCAGAGAGAAAAGTCCTGATTTGAATTTTGGCGCAAACGTAGACAGAAAAGTGTCCAACTTGTATTTATAAATGTGCCCCACTGTGTGGTACCTGGGAATCGGAGAAAATAGATAGGGCATTGTGAACCTCATAAATGGCCCATAAATTTCTGCTTACCCATAGGCTCCACAGGGAGTTGTCCCTATGCACCTGGCTGTGCTGTCTCCTGGCCCACAATTATAGAGCCCATGAGAGACGATTAGTAGTTACAGTGGGGCAAAAAAGTATTTAGTCAGTCACCAATAGTGCAAGTTCCACCACTTAAAAAGATGAGAGGCGTCTGTAATTTACATCATAGGTAGTCCTCAACTATGAGAGACAAAATGAGAAAACAAATCCAGAAAATCACATTGTCTGATTTTGTAAGAATTTATTTGCAAATTATGGTGGAAAATAAGTATTTGGTCAGTAACAAAATTTCATCTCAATACTTTGTTATATATCCTTTGTTGGCAATGACAGAGGTCAAACGTTTTCTGTAAGTCTTCCCAAGGTTGGCACACACTGTTGTTGGTATGTTGGCCCATTCCTCCATGCAGATCTCCTCTAGAGCAGTGATGTTTTGGGGCTGTCGCTTGGCAACGCGGACTTTCAACTCCCTCCAAAAGTTTTCTATAGGGTTGAGATCTGGAGACTGGCTAGGCCACTCCAGGACCTTGAAATGCTTCTTACAAAGCCACTCCTTCGTTGCCCTGGCGGTGTGCTTTGGATCATTGTCATGTTGAAAGACCCAGCCACGTTTCATCTTCAATGCCCTTGCTGATGGAAGGAGGTTTGCACTCAAAATCTCACGATACATGGCCCCATTCATTCTTTCATGTACCCGGATCAGTCGTCCTGGCCCCTTTGCAGAGAAACAGCCCCAAAGCATGATGTTTCCACCCCCATGCTTTACAGTAGGTATGGTGTTTGATGGATGCAACTCAGTATTCTTTTTCCTCCAAACACGAAAAGTTGTGTTTCTACCAAACAGTTCCAGTTTGGTTTCATCAGACCATAGGACATTCTCCCAATACTCTTCTGGATCATCCAAATGCTCTCTAGCAAACTTCAGACGGGCCCGGACATGTACTGGCTTAAGCAGTGGGACACGTCTGGCACTGCAGGATCTGAGTCCCTGGCGGCATAGTGTGTTACTGATGGTAGGCTTTGTTACATTGGTCCCAGTTCTCTGCAGTTCATTCACTAGGTCCCCCTGCGTGGTTCTGGGATTTTTGCACACCGTTCTTGTGATCATTTTGACCCCACGGGGTGAGATTTTGCGTGGAGCCCCAGATCGAGGGAGATTATCAGTGGTCTTGTATGTCTTCCATTTTCTAATTATTGCTTCCACAGTTGATTTCTTCAATCCAAGCTGGTTGCCTATTGCAGATTCAGGCTTCCCAGCCTGGTGCAGGGCTCCAATTTTGTTTCTGGTGTCCTTTGACAGCTCTTTGGTCTTCACCATAGTGGAGTTTGGAGTCTGACTGTTTGAGGGTGTGCACAGGTGTCTTTTTATACTGATAACAAGTTTAAACAGGTGCCATTACTACAGGTAATGAGTGGAGGAAAGAGGAGACTCTTAGGGGGCATTCACACCGAGTAACGCCAGGCGTGTATCACAGCCGTACACGTCGGCGTTACGGCAGACTGCCGAACACTTCCCATTCACTTCAGTGGGAGCGCTTGTAACAGCGGCGTTTACGAGCGCTCCCATTGAAGTGAATGGGAAGTGTTCGGCAGTCTGCCGTAACGCCGGCGTGTACGGCTGTGATACACGCCTGGCGTTACTCTGTGTGAATGCCCCCTTAAAGAAGAAGTTACAGGTCTGTGAGAGCCAGAAATCTTGATTGTTTGTAGGTGACCAAATACTTATTTTCCACCATAATTTGCAAATAAATTCTTACAAAATCAGACAACGTGATTTTCTGGATTTGTTTTCTCATTTTGGCTCTCATAGTTGAGGTCTACCTATGATGTAAATTACAGACGCCTCTCATCTTTTTAAGTGGTGGAACTTGCACTATTGGTGACTGACTAAATACTTTTTTGCCCCACTGTATATAACATTGTATATAAGAAAGATATATTCTGCTACCAGTTTAGCTGTCGTAATAAATTGTAGGTCCATCTACATCTTCTGTTATGGTGCACAAGAGCGGAGGCATGTTCACAGACTCACGGCTGAGCAGTTGGCTTAATGTGTGGGAAATATACGCTTAGGTTTTATTATATTTAGGTAAGCGGAATTCTATATTTCCATTACTTGTACTGTATATTTCATATATTGGTCACTCATTTGTCTAATGTGTATTAGACTTTATAGTGAACAGTCTCTCAGGTGCAGAAGGGATTACTTGCCCCACTGGGGGCTTGAACACTGATCATGACTGGCCTTGACCCCTATGTTTTAAAAATATTCCCCATAGCTGTGTCCTCATGATGCATCTCCATTAACTTTACTGACGTGGTGAATTTTTAGATTCAACCATCGTCCCCGGTCACTTCATTTACTTGTGGGTAACAGAGATCCTTAGTTGCTTGCCAGCTGTGGTGCCCATAAGGACCTCTGTCCCCAGTCGGGGAGCACTTGGAGGTTACATAAGCTTGACTGTTCCACTTCTCCATAGCTGAGGGTTTGCGGCCCTTTTATTAATGGGGCCATCTCCTATTTCTAGAACCTTTTGTACAACCAAATATTAACCCTTCACAGAAATACAAGGACATAGAAATACAACAAAACCGCGGACTGTTACCATGGAAATGAACTGAATCTGTAGACAGTAAAAAATAAGATATTTTTAGGGAAAGCCATTTGGAAAATTACTTAAAGCGTAACTAAACTTTACAACAACTTTTGATTTTCTGGCAGCATTTATGTCATTATTACTATTTGCAATATACTTCATTATTACATTTTGGATCATTCTGTGAAATCTTGCATTATTCCCTTGCTTCTCTTTTGATAGTGGAATCCTTTTTGTCATTGTGAACTTGTGTGTGTAGTAAAGGGAAAACATGGGTGGAGGGGTCATATCAAACATTTATACAGTATCTCAGGCAATATAAGACATAGAAACTTGGTTCTGGTGTTATATGAGGGATGAGCTACATACCCTGTGTCACGGAGCAAAGGTATACGTCTTCCTCCGGATGGTCTTTTGAATCAACACGGACGCAAGAGGTCGGGAGACAACAGCAATTTATTGTAATCCACAAAGTTAGTAGCCGGCGGCGGTCACATCAACCGTAATAACAATAAGTCCACAGAAGTCACAATCCAATGATAGCTTTGGCTCCTTGGTCCTGTAACTAAATCCTGGCTCTCTGCAGAGCTGTGCACAGGCCGGCTAACACATACTAACTGCTCACTACAACTATATACTAAGACTGTTACATCCTATATCTGTGGGTGGGAAGGGCTGAGTCACAGATCCTTCCCCCCCTCACCTATACCAAGGAGAGCAGACTCCCTGTCTAATATGGACAATGCACCGTCCAACATCTTCTTGGGGACACAATCAGATTATCTCCACCCATTGTCCTCACTGGTCCTCACTAGTTAGAGGGATTTGCATACAATGTGCTAACACACTAGACCCCAATCAGCCAACTACACATTGATGTATACAACAGGTTAGAGAATACATTCTAAACCAAATATATATTACACATGGCCTATAGTATAGACTCTAACCATCCCGTGACACCCTGTTTCCCCGAAAATAAGACAAGTTCTTATAATTAATTAGCTAACGAAATATATGACCTTTCTTATTTTCGGGGGATGTTTTATGCAGCGGCTGGAGCGGGGAACAATCGGCGAACAAAGCGGGGAACAATTAGCGGAGTGCCGGCATGACTGCCGGTTGTATGTGATCCAGAAGGTGAAGGGGGGGGGTTGTCTTATTTTCGGGGAAACAGGGTAGTCCCACCATCGGACTATTAAAGCAGCATGGATAATACAGTAATATATTCAAGAAAGACACATACAAGCTCAGAATAACAGATAGAAAAGATACTAGGAGTCATAGCAACTAAGAAGAAAAAGATTCAGGATCATTTAGTTCTCTGTGCAGAGTGATATTTGCTTAGCCTGATGTTGATTATATGGTTGGGAGTCACGATCTCTGATAGCGCTCCTTCTCACACTTGGGGGGAAGTACTCAGACACTGACACTACTGCCCAGTGCTGTCACAGTCTCATACATGGAATGGGAGTTGTTCCCCAGCATGGAGCTCACCACAGACAGTATCCTTCTGCCACCTACCACCTGTACAGGGTCCAGGGGGCTCCCCAGGACAGAGCTGGCCCTTCTGATCAGCATGTCAAATCTATTTCTGTCCTTGGCTGGTATGCTACTCCCCCAGCAGGCCACTCTGAAGAAGTTGGCTGATGCTACCACAGAGTTGAAAAAGGCCATAAGAAGTGCCCCTGGACTCCAAAGACCCTCAGCCTCCTGAGCAGGTAGAGTCTGCTGTGGCCCTTTCTGTGCAGCGCATCCAGGTGATCAGCCCAGTCCAGCTTATTATTGAGGAGCACACCCAGGTACTTATAGGTCCTGACTATCTCAAAGCCCGTCCCCTGGATGTCCACTGGTTTTGGAGCATATCTCCACTTACTAATGTCCACCACCATCTCTTTGGTCTTCCCAGCATTAATCTTGAGGTAGTTCTGCTGACACCATTTCACAATATCCCGGTTTAAAGGGATTCTATCATTAGAATCCCATATTCCACAAACACCTCGTTATGCTAATGAGTTTTCTTGCAGCATTGGGTTTATTCCCCTGTGCTCAAACAGCACTGGAGGCATCCTCTATGCTGATTGAAAACTCACCAGCGCTGCCTCCATCTTCTACTGGCTCGCCTCTCCTCTGTGTTCTCTGCGATGTCTTCTTCCAGCGCTGGTTTCTTCAGGATCTAAATCCCAGGCATGCACAGTCATACTTTGCCATCGGGCTTCGGGCACAGCCAACTGTGAATGTCTGTGCGGCCATTTTCTTGTGGCTTACATGAGCATACTGCATACACAGTATAATGTCCCATAGCAGCCCCTCCACACTGTGTAATGTCCCACAGTTACCCCTGTTTTTTGCAAATTTTCCTGCTTTATCACCTTCTACTATTATATTTGGGAATCTCATCAGACCTCAAAGAATAATAAGCAGAGACCCGGAGGTACATAAAAACAGTAGTACTTATTTCTCCTGGGCTCCAGCATGGGACTTCAGCACTCTTTAATGACATCAGTGACGCCTTATGAGGCACATGGGGCTCCCTGGAGGACTGAAGACAAAGTGGAGATGGCCTTGGCAGGAACAGGGTTCAGTGAGTAAATACCGTAGGGTTACTGCAGCAGGGCTATGTAAAAACAAAAAAAGCTACAGTAGCCCACCAGGCCTTCCTAGGTCACAGGCCCCTTAATTCCACCACTGGTTTTTGGCATAGCATTTTTGTACAAAATCATGTGCTAAAGTTAGATTCACTCATTGTCTTTCTGTTTTTGATGCAGTTTTAGAGCCAAAGTCAGAAGTAAATCTGAAAGGACAGAAAAGCATAAAGGCAAGACTGAAACTTCTACTCTCTTTTAAATCTACTCCCCAATTCTTATGGCTTTATTCCCAGATTATACTACTAGGTTTCATTATAAACGTGTCATTGATTTATAGGGGTCTACCTTCCAAAGGGTGGAGCTAGAGCACATTCCTCTTTTCCACCTAAGGGCCCCTTCACACGGCTGATACGCTGACTGCTTTAGAACGTGTAAACGTTCCGTAGCAGCGGCGTCTAAAGCAGTTCCCATTCTTTTCTATGGGAGTCGGCATACGTGCGCTCCCCATAGAAATGAATGGAAAAAGCAGCCCATTCATTTCTATGGCGAGCGCGCGTCTGTCGGCTCCCATAGAAAACAATGCGATCTGCTTTTAGAAGCCGCTGCTATGGAACGTTTACACGTTCTAAAGCAGCCAGCGTATCAGCCGTGTGAAGGGGCCCTAAGAGGTCTTATTTGTATATTCCTTACCCAGAATTCTTAGTAGGGCATGTATGGTCTAATAAAACCCCCGTGCACTCATTATTCCCTCACAAACCCTGTGCCATATCAGAATACCCGCTTATTGGTGTGCTATGATCCCAGGGCCCAGGGGGCCTTATTTCAGTTTTGTATGATCAGATCATTTGATTACTGTGAAGGTATCTCTAGCCCAAACCCCGCAATTGATGCGCTCGCGCACCAATATCCCAGAGCTGACGGAGGAGACATTTCAGGAGATTTTGGAATCTCCTCTTCATGTCTCACCCTCAGCTAATGACAAATTGATTCAGATTTTCATTTTGCACCAATGTTATCTGACCCCAGTCCAGTTATATCGGATGGGTTGACTGTCTAGCTCTAATTGCCTTAGGTGTCTATGCCCCTGAGCGGACTTCTGGCATCTGCTGTGGGGCTGCCCGATTATCCAGGCCTTTTGGAGGGGGGTGGTGGTTCTCCTGTCGGATGTCCTGAACCGTCCTGTTCCATTTTCTCGCAAAATATGCCTATTCGGTGTGTTGAAGGAGGAGTTGTGGCAGCATCACACCCCTATTTTCCTTCAGGAATGCTTGTTCTATGCGAGGAAAGACATTGCCTTGCGGTGGATGGCCCCTAGACCCCCATCCGTCTCACAATGGCGAAAACTAGTTAATGCGGTACTTCCGTTTAATCAGATCATATATAAAGGGAGAGGCTGTCCCCAGAAGTTTTCTAAAGTTTGGGGGGCCTGGTGTGACTCCCCCATGACCCAATTTTCTTCGCCTTCAATGCGCTCGGCTATTGATGCCTTCACTCCGTAAGGGGCGGCCTATACCTGTTGGGTTCACCGCTACCCCTGTCTTGATACTGTTTCATTATGTGGGACTTGTATGTGATCTTCTGCTCTGAACTGTGCGGGCGGTGGGTGGGGTTTGGGGACGGAGGGAGATGATGTTGTGGCTTATTTCTGTTCGTGTGTAGTTTTTCTTTTTGTTTATTTGTGCTTACATTGTATTGTCTTCCACTGTATTATCTGTTCTGTTATGCACTTTTCAATAAAACGAGTTTAAAAAAAAATAAATCCCGTGCACATTACAGAGGCATCTCCTGAATGAGACATAGCACCCCTACTGAACCATGGATAAGAGGTGATGTTGATGTTACTTGAATTCTTCAACATTTAGACACTGTATGATGGTATTATTTATACGGAATACAGCAATTAATCTGCTTGGTCAACTATGGCTAAGTTCACATCTGTGCCAGAAACACCCGCATTGCAGAATCCGTAGGACTTTTTCACCTGACAAAATAACGAATGGATACCAGATTGGGCGCCATTATAGACAATAGGAACTTATGGGCTCCATTGGTAGCCTTTGTTCCGCTCCTATAATGGAGCAGAACAGCAGAAAACATAGTGTGAATGTCGCCTTGCATAACATTATGAAAAGTAAAGTTTTGAGAGAGTTGGTGTGTTTGAGGATCTCAGAACTTGGCCTGACTCACAAGAAAATGCTTTCGTCAATTAATTTCTTACAAAAGTGACTCAGTGCTTATTGTTAACAGAAGTCAGAGCTTCTTGATAAAGTGCATTTGAGAAGCCGGTTTGGCTGCTTAGCAACATTGCAAACTTTAGCATCAAGCATTTAGTCATTGACAACTGAGGGAGATACTTTATCAAAGTGGCGTATTGCTGTTTTATAAGGGTATAATTTCAAAAGTGAATTTCCAGCTGGGCTTTAGAATTATAAAATAAGACACTTGATGAATATTAAAAGGAAATTACAGCACTTATGAGATTGGAGGAATTCCTATCACTGGAGGTGTTTTATTTCACTTTAGACTGAATGGTTCTGAAACACCTGAGACAGATTTCTTCTCCTTTTCTCGAATCTCTCAAACACAATGCATACAGATGGAAAAAGCTAAAAATGTCTCACCCAGGTACAAATATTGTAGCGATTTTAATTCCTATAGGATCGGGCCAATATTAGTTTTTGTGTTTCTGTTTTTCTCACCGTGCAGTTCAAGAGACGTAATGTTTTTATTCTTACGGTCAATGAGTCACGTTATAGCTTATTGTACTTCATAATGGCACTGCTCAAAATTATATGCAATGTAGTGGGAAGCTGGAAAAAAAAGCAGAATGGAGTGGTATTGGAGAAAAAATTACAACAATTTCTTAAGGGTTTAGTTTTTAAAGAGTTCAAGGTCAGGCAAAAATAATTTTACCAATATTCAGTAGTCCAGTATGTTCATGGCAATACCAAATTACACCACGGGGAAATTTCAGTGTGTTACAGCAGCAGCATGATGATACGGATACAGGATAATAACAGTAATATATTACGGAAGAAGGCACATAAGCTTAGAATAGCAGATAGGAGAAAATACTAGGAGTCATAGCAGCTAAAGAGAAAGAAGACTTCAGGATAATTTAGTTCTCTGTGCAATTATATCCACTTCACCTGATGTTGATTATACAGCCTGACAGTGATTCGCAGGAATCTCATACATGGGATGGGAGTTGTTCTCCAGCATGGAGCTCACCACGGACAGTATCCTTCTGTCACCCACCACCTGTACTGGGTCCAGGGGGCTCACAGGACAGAGCTGGCTTTTCTAATCAGCCTGTCAACTCTATTTCTATCCCTGGCTGGTATACTGCTCCCCCAGCAGGCCACTCTGAAGAAGATGGCTGATGCTACCACAGAGTTGAGAAAGGCCATATGAAGGGACCCTGGTCTCCAAAGGCCCTCAACCTCCTGGACAGGTAGAGCGTACTGTGACCCTTTCTGTGCGGCGCATCCAGGTGATCTGCCCAGTCCAGCTTATTATTGAGTCCACCCAGGTTCTTATAGGTCTTGACTATCTCAATGCCCGTCCCCTGGATGTCCACTGGAATTGGAGCACTCCTCCGCTTACTAAAGTCCACCACCATCTCCTTGGTCTTCCCCGCATTAATCCTGCGGTGGTTCTGCTGGCACCAGTCCACAAAATCCTGGTTTAAAGGGATCCTATCATTCAGACGACATTTTTTCTAAGTACCACGTCAGAATAGCCTTAAGAAAGGCTATTCTTCTCCTACCTTTCGTCATCTTATCCGCGCCGCTGTTCGCCTACAATCTCGGTTTCTCTCGGTATGGAAATTAGCTCTCTCGTAGCACTGGGGGTGGGCCCCAGCGCTCAGACAGCATTGGGGGCGGTCCCAATGCTGTGAGAGAACTCTCTCCAGCGCCGCCTCCATTTTCGTCAGGAACGGCCTCCTCATTCTCTTCTTCCGGTGGTGTCTTCTTACTTCTAGGCCTCGGGCAGAGCAGACTGCGCATGCCCACAGGCCCAAAGAAAGTGGCCTCTTACAATACTATGCAAGTGGCCATTTTCTCCTGGCCTATGGGCATGCACAGTCTGCTCTGCCCAAGACCGGAGGCCTTAGAAGTTACAAGCTACTGCCGGAAGAAGAGGCTAAAGATGACGCTGCTTAAGAAGAGGAGGCGGCGCTGGAGAGAGTTCTCTCGCAGCATTGGGGATGCCCCCAGTGCTGCAAAGGAGCTCATTTACATACAACAACAATCGGGATTGTAGGCGAACGGCGGCACGGAGAGGACAATGAAAGGTAGGAGAAGAACAGCCTTTTTAAGGCTATTCTGACGTGGTACTTAGAAAAAATGTCATCTGAATGATAGGATCCCTTTAAGTCTTTGTACTCCCTGTCGTCTCTGTCTGTGTTGAGGTCTACTATTGCAGAGTCATCTGAGTACTTTTGTAAGTAAAAGCTACATGAGTTGCATGAGTTTTAAATTATTGTCTTAATTTTGGATTGTTCACTTTTATGTATAATCTTTTTTATTTCTTGTGCACCCTGAAACCCTTGTCTTCCTTCCACCCAATATCTCAGACACAACTTATTTACCCATGTAACTTTCAGCAGCATATATATGGAGAAGTGGATCAGGGAATGTCTGCAGAGCAACATCTAATGTGTCTGGTCGGCCTAAGAATACGCCACCCATGTTAATTGTTATTAGCATGTAAACACTTATTTTCCCCTGGACTTGTCTTAAAGGAGTTTTCCCATCTCAGTGTTTCAGCAGTCTACCTATTGTCTCTTCTTCTTACATCCTGTATTTCTCCTTCTCCCCCCTCCTTCTTGCTGAAAACAACACTCAGCTATCACAATACTTATGCAGATGAGGTAATATGTGTTAGGAGTATTTAGGTTCATTGCTTTCTATTTTTCTTACCTGGGGAGTTTTTGGCTGCGCAGTATCTGGGGTGGCATCCTGGCGCTGCGGGGTTGTCCTTTCGTGGGTATTGGTGCACACCTTCTGACTTGCACGCGCGCACTGCTAGTAGGCAGCTTTATTTCCTGGTTGATTAGTCTGTCCTCCCATTTGCACCTGGGAGGAGTGGTCTCTACTCTGTATTTAAACCCATGCCTCCCATGGTTCTGTGCTGAGTGTCGCTTTTACAGAGCTAGGCCTTAGCAGGAGGAGTAGGTGGTTATCTTGGATAGAGGAAGTTCCGTGGTTGGTTTTTGGGAGGTTTGGGTGAACAAGTTGGTGTGTGAGTTTTCCCCTCTGTGTTCACCAATCCTCCCTCTGTGTATAATTGACTGTGTGAGTGAATTGCCTTATCCTTTGATTTCTACTCAGTTTCCCTGTGTTTGTTTCCTAGTTTATGGTTCCTTCCCATATTGGTTTGGGGATATCCTTTCCCACATGTTTCCTGTGTGCTGCTTGCGTTGTTAGTCAGCGCACACCCTTGTCAGTCCCTGTCAGTAGCAGCTTCACTTGTTCGTTAGGGGTGACCCCCTTTAGTCTCCAGTCCCTAGAGATCTTATAGGGCATTCCTTCTCCCACTTCCCTCTAGGCCTACGGTATCAGTGAGAGAGGAGCTGTCGGGGTCAGGCTTAGCCTGAGTACAGCCAACCCACACCCGTGAGGCAGGGACCGGGTTAGCTAGTGGGAGTAGTGCAGGGCAAGATTTCCTACTGCTATTCCTTAGCCCCGTTGCAGCTACCAGGACTGACATAACAGTACACTCAGCCGTAAAAAAAATAAAAATAAAAAAAAAGGTTCGTTTGCATTATGACGGACCTGAAACAGTTGTACCAGGCGGTGCAGCAGATTTCCACTGAGATGGAGGGGATCAAGCTACGAATGGATGCCATCCAAGCTTCTGGCGTATCTCAGTTACAGCAGTTGGCTCAACACACAGCCTCTCAGGTGGAGGGCATACAGAGGCAGGTGAGTAGCGCCCCTGTGGGTCAGCCTCTGGAGCCAAAAGTCAGCTTACCTGAACCCTTCCGAGGTAAGAGGTCAGATTTTTTCCGATTTCAAAAGGACTGTCTTTTGTATTTCCGGCTACGGCCGTTTTCCTCCGGTTCTGAGGTACAGAGAGTTGGGATTATTATTACTTTATTGAGAGATGATCCCCTCATCTGGGCACATTCGTTACCAGCCGACTCAGCTTGCTTACTAACTGTAGAGGCGTTTTTCTCCACAATGGGGTTACTGTATGACGACCCAGACAGGGTACGCATGGCTCAGTATAACCTATGACGTGTGGTGCAAGGGGATCACGCTATAGAGAAATATTGCACAGAGTTTCGTAGGTGGGCAGCAGAAGTACATTGTAATGACCCCGCTCTACTTAGTCAGTTTGAGACAGGGCTCTCAGACCAGGTTAAAGACCATCTAGTTTCTCACCCTGTTCCGGGAGATCTAGATGAGGCCATGCAGCTGGCAATTAGAGTTGGACGGCGCCTCCGGGAGCGTGGAGACAAGAGTCCTGGGGGGGTTAGCCCTCCTCAATTCTCTGTTTTTAGAGAGGACCCGGGGGACCAACCCATGCAGATTGGGGCCACTGTGCGAAGTGCTAGACCCAAGAGTGAAGGGTCCCGCACAGTACGCTGTTTTGTGTGTGGAGGGATGGGACATGTAGCAAGGGTATGCCCCTCCAGAGAATGGTTCGCCAAGCAGAGTAATAACCCCAGGTCTATTGAGGGTAAAGGGAGAAAACCTACTAAGGAGGGAGGTGTGCATATTTCCTGTACTCAGACTGCCGGGTTGACCCTTGAAGGATGGGTAAATGGGCAGAAGTGCCGGATTTTGGTTGATTGTGGTTCGGCAGTCAACCTTATTGACTCAGAGTTTTGCGAGCAATTAAGGGTGAGTCCTTTGGTCTTGAAGTCTCAGATTCTGGTGTGGGCTATTGATAAGACCCCTCTACAGCAAGCTGTCATCTCCGAACAGGTGGAGGGTCTGGAGTAGAGATGAGCGAACACTAAAATGTTCGAGGTTCGAAATTCGATTCGAACAGCCGCTCAATGTTCGTGTGTTCGAACGGGTTTCGAACCCCATTATAGTCTATGGGGAACAGATACTCGTTAAGGGGGAAACCCAAATCCGTGTCTGGAGGGTCACCAAGTCCACTATGACACCCCAGGAAATGATGCCAACACCTCTGGAATGACACTGGGACAGCAGGGGAAGCATGCCTGGGGGCATCTAACACACCAAAGACCCTCTATTACCCCAACATCACTGCCTAACAACTACACACTTTCCACATTCAAAAAAACCTCTATCAAAGTGGGAAAATACCTGGAAACCTTCTTTACTCCCCAAATGGATGGACACAAACCCCAATTTAAGCTCAACAAACAGTAACAACCACCCCTTTAAATCACGTTCCCCATGACAACCACAAATGGAATAGGCAATGGGAATTCCAAAAGCCCTCACCCTTAACTGTCATTTTGAGTGTGTGTGTGTGTGTGTGTGTGTGTGTGTGTGTGTGTGTGTGTGTGTGTGATGTGGTAAGACCTTCCAAAATTCACTTTTCTAGCCCTTAACATGAGCCCTTCCAAACAAAGTTACATGACCTTAAGCTGAGCTACCAGCAGAGATTGAGGCCCTTGGCATGAGTAGAGCCTTGCACCAGCAGTGTTTTTGGCACTTAGGGTGAGTTGAGCCTTGTACCAGCGTGTGTCCCTTAACATCAGGCGGGCCCTAAGTTCTGCGCTTTGCACAAAAGTTCCACATTAACTAGGCTGAATGGTACAAAGATTAGTAGGCCCGAGAACCAGGAACAGGTCTTGCAATGGCTGTCGGATAACGCTTAAAGCACATTGTCCACCAGCCAGTCAGCCTCTACCTCCTCTTACCCAACAGTCTTGTCCTCCTTCCACCCAAAATTCCCAATCTTCTCAGAACAATAACCCCAACTGTCCCTGCTCCCCAGAGCTGTTCTCCCTTCCTTTGACTGTACCGCAACCTGCCCCTCCATTTCGCGATTCCACGGACCTAACAGACGAGTATCTGTGTCCAGATGCTCAAACACTAGAGTCTCCTCCATTCCATCTCCGGTCGATTTGGTGGCGGATGACCAGCAACCCACCCTCATCGACGACGATGAGACGCAGTTGCTGTCAGGGCAGCCAGTTGACATGCGCATTGTGCAGGAGGAGGAGGCGAGACAGGAGTTGGAAGAGGAGGTGGTGGACGACGAGGACACCGACCCCACCTGGACAAGGCAGATGTCAAGCTGGGAAAGTAGTGTGGATGTTGAGGCAGGTGCAGCACCAAAAAGGGTAGCTAGAGGCAGAGACATGTCCAGAGGCAGAGGTCAGCTGCTTTGCCGAAGCCAGGCCAGACCCGGAATGTCCGAAGATGTTCCCTTTTGTACCCAGCCCAGAAAAACTCCCCCATCGAGGGCACGTTTCTTGAAGGTGTAGAGTTTTTTCAAGGAATGCGCCGAGGACAGATATAGTGTCGTCTACACAATTTGCCTCTCGAAATCGAGTAGGGGCCCTGAGAAGAGCAACCTGTCCACCACTTCAATGCACCGTCATTTGGAATCCAAGCAATGGAATCAGTGGCAGGCAGCAACGGCAGGACAAACGTCGCCCGCCGTTCATGCCACTGCCTCTGCTCACAGTGCTGGCGATGCACTCCAGAGGACGAGCCAGGACATCACTTCATCTGCCTCCGCCACTTTGTTGACTTCTCCCTCATCCTCCCCTGTTTCTGTCTTATCTCCTTCTCCTGCACCATCAAAGGCACCATCAGGCGCTTCTTTACAACAACCCACCATCTCTCAGACATTGGAGCGCCGGCAGAAATACACCGCTAACCACCCACCCACGCAAGCCTAGAACGCCAACATCGCTAAACTGCTGGCCCAGGAGAGGTTGGCGTTCCGGCTTGTTGAAACTCCCGCCTTCCCGGACCTGATGGCAACTGTGGCACCTCACTATGCCGTCCCTAGCCGTCTCAACTTCTCCCGGTGTGGCGTCCCCGCCTTGCACCAGCACGTGTCACTCAACATCAGGTGGGCCCTTAGTTCCGCGCTTTGCTGCAAGGTCCACTTGACCACCGACACTTGGACAAGCGCCTGTGGTCAGGGATGCTGCAGTGCTTATCTTTAATGACAGGCAGGGTGAATGTGGTGGAGTCTGTTCCCCGGGTGCAAACTGGGGTGGCCTATCTCCTCTCCCAGGCCAAAATTCATGGCAGGAGTAGACTGAAACCCTACGACGCTGCAACCTCCACCACAGCTACTAGCGGCAAACGCTAAAACACTGGTGTGGGGAGACGTCAGCAGGCGGTGCTGAAGCTCATCAGCTTGGGGGACAGACAGCACAGTGCCTCCGAGGTCAGGGATGCCATCCTGGCTGAGATGGCATTTTTTTTTCCCTGCTACACCTGGGGCCTGGCATTTTTACGCCTGTGATAATGGCTGGAACCTGGTAGTGGCTCTGGAGCTTGCCAGCCTCCAACACGTTCCATGTTTGGCCCACGTCTAACCTAGTGGTGCAAAGTTTTTTAAAAACATACCCAAATGTACCGAAGCTACTGTTGAAAATGCGGCGCTTGTGCGCCCACTTTTGCAAGTGCACAGGAGTCGCTGCTAGCCTAAAAACACTCTAGCAAGGCCTACATCTGTCCAAACACAGGCTGTTGTCCGTCATTCACACACGCTGAAACCCTACAATACCATATCTTGAGCAGGGTGTGTGAGCTGCACAGACCTTTGATGGAGTTCCATCTACAAAACCCAAGGGTTCCTCAAAGTCAGCAACCAAAGTTTCTGCACCATGAGTTTCCAGGGGTGGCAGAGTTATGGCTAGGGGAAGAGGCATGGATAGGGATGATGTCTAGGGGCAAAAGCAGTGTGGATGTGGAGGCAAGCTAAGCAGGAAAAACTGGGGGTACAAGCTAAGGCATGGACTGGGGTGATGTCTAGGGGCAAAAGCAGTGTGGATGTGGAGGCAAGCTAAGCAGGAAAAACTGGGGATACAAGCTAAGGCATGGACTGGGGTGATGTCTAGGGGCAAAAGCAGTGTGGATGTGGAGGCAAGCTAAGCAGGAAAAACTGGGGGTACAAGCTAAGGCATGGACTGGGGTGATGTCTAGGGGCAAAAGCAGTGTGGATGTGGAGGCAAGCTAAGCAGGAAAAACTGGGGGTACAAGCTAAGGCATGGACTGGGGTGATGTCTAGGGGCAAAAGCAGTGTGGATGTGGAGGCAAGCTAAGCAGGAAAAACTGGGGGTACAAGCTAAGGCATGGACTGGGGTGATGTCTAGGGGCAAAAGCAGTGTGGATGTGGAGGCAAGCAAAGCAGGGAAAATGGTGGCTAGAGGCAAAGGGATGTCCATAGGCAGCAAGGGCAAAGATGCAAAACTCTCCCGTTTCAAGAATTTTCCTGACTTGTTTCCCCACAAAACATTCCTGGGAGGAGGGCTGAAACACCACCCTCCTCCTCCTCCGCTGTTAGATTTACCCCAGCTACGAGCTGAAAACGCTGCAACACTGGTGTGGGGAGACGTCAGCAGGCTGGGCTGAAGCTCATCAGCTTGGGAGACGGACAGCACACTGCCTCTGAGGTCAGGGATGCCATCCTGGATGAGATGGCAATTTGTTTATCCCCGCTGCCCCTGGGGCCAGGTTTTTTAGCTTGTTGGAGGGCTCTGGAGCTTGCCAGCCTCCAACACGTTCCATGCCTGGCCCACATGTTCAATGTAGTGGTGCAATGATTTTTAAAAACATACCCCAAATTAGCTGAGCTAAGGGTGAAAGTGCGGCACTTGGACACCCACTTTCCCAAGTCTACAGTACCTGGAGCTAGCCGCAATACACTCCAGCAAGGCCTACATCTGCCTGAAGCACCTACTGTTGTGCGAGGTCACCACACGCTCTAACCCTAGATACCGTATGTTCAGCAGGGTGTGTGAGCAGCAGAGACCTTTGATGGAGTACCAGCTACAAAACCCAAGGGTTCCTCAGAGTCAGCTCCCTCACTTTCTGCACCATGAGTTTCCATGGGTGGCAGACTTATGGCTAGAGGCACAGGCATGGATAGGGGTGATGTGTAGGGGCAAAAGCAGTGTGGATGTGGAGGCAAGCTAAGCAGCAAAAACTGGGGGTACAAGCAGCCGGTGACATCATCACTGACAAGCACAGCTGTCTGTCAGCTGACAGGCTGACTTTCACCAAAATGAACAGACAATGGATAGACTCATCATATACATGTCAGTTACATGACAAATTTAGTGCAATTTGCAAGTCCAAGATGGTTTGGAGATCTGCGGAGAGGAATCTCACCACCTCTTGCGGGTGCCATCATTTGGAAGGCAAGCCCTGGGCTCAGTGGGTGAGAGCAAGCGCAGGATAATCGTCGTTTGGCCTGGCGGCCACTGCCTCTTCCACTGTTGACAGGGCTGGCGCTGCAGTCCAGACCAGGAGCCAGGACACCTCCACATCTGCCTCTGACACTTTGGGGAGTTCACCCTTATCCTCACCTTTTCCTGCCATTTCTCCTTTTGCCCGCGCCATCATGCGCCTCTTCCCAGCAACTCCCCATCTCCCAAGCCTTTCATTTCATGCTAAAGTACAGCGCAACCCACCCACATGCCCAAGGCTTCAACGGCCTCATCTCAAGAAATCTGGCCCAGGAGATGTTGGAATCCCGGCTGGGGGACACTCTGCCCTTTTTGGGCAGAGTGTCTACTGCGCCACCGCACTGTGCCGTCCACACCAGCACTTTCCCCCAAACATGAGGCGGTCCCTAAATTCAGCGCTTAGCCCTAAAGTTCCATGTGACCAGTTACGAATGGACAAGTGCATGCGGACAGGGACGCTACCTTTCAATTTGGGCACAGTGGTTGAATGTAGTTGAGGCGTGGACCGGGTCGCAAAATGTGGTGGCCTGACTTGTCTCCCCACACAACATTCCTGGGAGGAGGGCTGAAACACCACCCTCCTCCGCTGTTAAATTGACCCCAGCTACGAGCTGGAAACGCTGCAACACTGGTGTGGGGAGACGTCAGCGGGCCGTGCTGAAGCTCATCAGCTTGGGGGCCAGACAGCACACTGCCTACAAAGTGAGTCATGCCATCCTCGATGAGACGGCAATGTGGTTTTTGCCACTGCACCTGGGCCCAGGCATGTTGTCATGTGTGATAATGGCCGTAACCTGGGATTGGCTCTGTAGCTTGGCAGCCTGCAACATATTCCATGCCTGGGCCACGTTTTTAACTCATTGCTGCTAATCTTTTGAAAAAGGTACCCCAATGTTCCTGAGCTACTGGTGAAAGTGTGGCGCTTGTGCGGATAGTTTTTAAAGTGTATAGTTGCCGCTGCTAGCCTCTATGCACTCCTACAACGCCTGTACCTGCTGGAACAACGGCTGTTGTGCGACGTCTCCACACTGCTGGCACTAAACATATCATGTGTTGAGCAGAGTGTGTGAGCAGCACAGACCTTTGATGTAGTTCCAACTCCAAAACCCTCGGGTTCGTCAAAGTCAACTCCCTCAGTTGCTCAACCATGAGTGGCCATGGGTGGCAGACTTATGTGAAATCCCATCCCATCCATTGCACTGGACACGAAACATTAGCATGCGCTCAGCACAACTTCGGATATGGCAGATGCGTTAAGCAGGGTGCAGGGTACAACACAGACCAGGCCCGAGCACCAGGAACAGGTGTTAGAAATACTGCAGCATCTGCCATTTCCTTCCAATTTTGGGGTTTTGGACCCGCCACCGACTTGTCTGGACCTAAGTGGGGATCATGAGACACAGTTGCCATCAAGGCAAGCTGTGGTCATGTGCGGTTTGCAGTAAGGGGGCAGTGCGCAATTGGAAGAGGAGTTGGTGGATGACGAGGCCACCGACCCCACATGGACAGGGGTGATGTCTAGGGGCTAAAGCAGTGTAGATGTAGAGGGAAGCTAAATCAACAAAAAACCTGGGTAGAAGCAAAGGCATAAACTGGGGTGATGTTTAGGGGTGAAAGCAGAGTAGATGTGGAGGGAAGCTAAGCAGCAAAAACAGTGGGTAGAAGCAAAGGCATGCAAAACTCTACCCTGTTGGAAGACTTATTCCTAGGTCTGGAACACGTTAATGGCCCCCCTGGACAAATTACTGCCACTCAGGGGCCTAGTGTCACCAGGAGGGACAAGTATAGGCGCATGTTGTGGGAATACCTGGCCGACACCAGCTCTGTCCTCTCCGATCCCTCTGTGCTCTACAGCCTAAACTTATTTTCTCATCTTTTTTTCTGAACTGCACATCTCTTGCCTGCTTCCTTTGGGATCTTAGAAATGGTGGTCCACTTCCACAGATGGTAACTTCAATAGACAGTGTAACGGGAGTAGCTGAGGGATCGCTGTCTTAACCACTTTTTGGCACAAAATTAACTTCCAAAGCCAAATATGGTGCAAGTATATGATGCAAGGACACCTACACACCTATCTCTGACACATTGGGGAGTTCACCCTCATGCGCCCTTTTGGCCTGCACCATCATGCGCCTCTTCCCAGCCACTCCACATTTCCCAAGCTTTTCATTGCAGGCAGAAGTACAATACAACCCACCCCCATGTCCAAGCCTGTAACAGCCTCATCGATAAACTGCTGGCCCTGGAGATGTTGGTGTTTGTTTATGCTTCTGGAGACCCAGGCCTTCCGTCAGCAGATGGCAGCTGGGGCACCTCCCTATGCTGGGCCTAGCCGTTACTACTTCTCTTGGTGTGCTGTCTCTGCCTTGCGCCTGCATGTGTCCCATAACATCAGTCGGGCCCAGAGCTCTGCGCTTTGCTGCAAGGTCCACTTGACCACCGACACATGGACAAGCGCCTGTGGTCAGGGATGCTGCAGTGCTTATCTTTAATGACAGGCAGGGTGAATGTGGTGGAGTCTGTTCCCCGGGTGCAAACTGGGGTGGCCTATCTCCTCTCCCAGGCCAAAATTCATGGCAGGAGTAGACTGAAACCCTACGAAGCTGCAACCTCCACCCCAGCTACTAGCGGAAAACACTGTAACACTGGCATGGGGAGATGTCAGTAGGCCGTGCTGAAACTGATCAGCTTGGGGGACAGACAGCACAGTGCCTCCGAGGTCAGGGATGCCATCCTGGCTGAGATGGCATTTTTTTTTCCCTGCTACACCTGGGGCCTGGCATTTTTGCGCCTGTGATAATGGCTGGAACCTGGTAGCAGATCTGGAGCTTGCCAGACTCAAACACGGTCCACGCATGGCCCACGTTTTCCAACTTGTTGGTGCCATGTTTCTTTGAAACCTACACCATTGTGCCTGATATACAGGTCAAAGTGGGGCCATTTTCGTAAGTGAGAAGTAGCCTCTGCTAGGCAGAAAACATTCAGAGCACACTCCTCTCATCTTCGCACCGTTGGCTGGCGGAGGAAGACGAGGGGGTTGGAGTGGCATCTGATGTCCCTATCCCACACGAGGCTAGAGGGTGCACTTCAGTGCATCCCATTGCTTCACCACAAATGGTGTGAAGGGGAGTGGAAAATGGAGGAAATGGAGAGTGACCCTTACAGTTGGGGCCAGCAAAGGCATGCCAAGTAACACACTGGCACACATGGCTGACTTCATCTTGGGTTGCTTTTCAACACATATTTCACATCATGAAGAACAAATAATACTGGATTTTTTCAAGCCTCGAACCCCGGTCTAGGTCTAATGTCTGTTCCTTTCTTATATTAGGGGAGAGGGAAAAAAAATTACTTCAGTGATACGTTTAGCGTACATAGACTGACTATTAATGTGTATCCCACTTAGTGTTGTTAGGGTTACACACCGTCACAACCTGGCTAAAGCTTCTATAGCTGTTAATAAAGTCAACATAACTTTACGGTATCCAAAAAGACAGCTGGTACCGACAGAGAGCAAGACAAATGTCACCCAAAGCTGTGAGCTCTGAACACCCACAGTGACTTTGGCGTCATCATCATTATAAGGGAGCGGGTGGTAATAAATAACTTGGCAGTGCCTAAAACCCAAAAAGCTTATACAACTATATTTACATTAAGATACACAAATGAAACTTTTCAGTAGCATGTCATGAGACAAGCTGATAAGCTCTTCCTTTGTGCAGTGCTATTTGAAAGTTAAACGCTGCCTTTATTTTAATTCTGGAGAAGGTGCAGACATTAGATTTAGAACATGTTGTCTTCATTGTCCAAATCCTCTATATAGGTAACGTGTTTTTCGGGCCGAGCTGTCTGGGAACGAGCTGGTGCAGCACTGACAACCTGGGTGAATATGGCAAGAGCCTGAGATGTAGGGTGAATGAATCCCCAAATTATTTGTGGAATTCCCAGTGAGACAATGGCACTGTATACCAGTATTAAAAATTGTGGGTGCACATAACCCCCATATATTCTTTGAATTCCCAGTGAGACAATGGCACTGTATACCAGTATTAAAAATTGTGGGTGCACATAACCCCCATATATTCTTTGAATTCCCAGTCAGACAATGGCACTGTATACCAGTATTAAAAATTGTGGGTGCACATAACCCCCATATATTCTTTGAATTCCCAGTGAGACAAAGGAACTGTATAGCAGTATTAAAAATTGTGGGTGCACGTAACCCCCATATATTCTTTGAATTCCCAGTCAGACAATGGCACTGTATACCAGTATTAAAAATTGTGGGTGCACATAACCCCCATATATTCTTTGAATTCCCAGTCAGACAATGGCACTATATACCAGTAGTAAAAATTGTGGGTGCACATAACCCCAATATATTCTTTGAATTCCCAGTCAGACAATGGCACTGTATACCAGTATTAAAAATTGTGGGTGCACATAACCCCCATATATTCTTTGAATTCCCAGTCAGACAATGGCACTATATACCAGTAGTAAAAATTGTGGGTGCACATAACCCCAATATATTCTTTGAATTCCCAGTCAGACAATGGCACTGTATACCAGTATTAAAAATTGTGGGTGCACATAACCCTCATATATTCTTTGAATTCCCAGTGAGACAAAGGAACTGTATAGCAGTATTAAAAATTGTGGGTGCACGTAACCCCCATATATTCTTTGAATTCCCAGTCAGACAATGGCACTGTATACCAGTAGTAAAAATTGTGGGTGCACATAACCCCCATATATTCTTTGAATTCCCAGTGAGACAAAGGAACTGTATAGCAGTATTAAAAATTGTGGGTGCACGTAACCCCCATATATTCTTTGAATTCCCAGTCAGACAATGGCACTGTATACCAGTAGTAAAAATTGTGGGTGCACATAACCCCAATATATTCTTTGAATTCCCAGTCAGACAATGGCACTGTATACCAGTAGTAAAAATTGTGGGTGCACATAACCCCCATATATTCTTTGAATTCCCAGTGAGACAAAGGAACTGTATAGCAGTATTAAAAATTGTGGGTGCACGTAACCCCCATATATTCTTTGAATTCCCAGTCAGACAATGGCACTGTATACCAGTAGTAAAAATTGTGGGTGCACATAACCCCCATATATTCTTTGAATTCCCAGTCAGACAATGGCACTATATACCAGTAGTAAAAATTGTGGGTGCACATAACCCCAATATATTCTTTGAATTCCCAGTCAGACAATGGCACTGTATACCAGTAGTAAAAATTGTGGGTGCACATAACCCCCATATATTCTTTGAATTCCCAGTGAGACAAAGGAACTGTATAGCAGTATTAAAAATTGTGGGTGCACGTAACCCCCATATATTCTTTGAATTCCCAGTCAGACAATGGCACTGTATACCAGTATTAAAAATTGTGGGTGCACATAACCCCCATATATTCTTTGAATTCCCAGTCAGACAATGGCACTGTATACCAGTATTAAAAATTGTGGGTGCACATAACCCCCATATATTCTTTGAATTCCCAGTGAGACAAAGGAACTGTATAGCAGTATTAAAAATTGTGGGTGCACGTAACCCCCATATATTCTTTGAATTCCCAGTCAGACAATGGCACTGTATACCAGTATTAAAAATTGTGGGTGCACATAACCCCCATATATTCTTTGAATTCCCAGTCAGACAATGGCACTATATACCAGTAGTAAAAATTGTGGGTGCACATAACCCCAATATATTCTTTGAATTCCCAGTCAGACAATGGCACTGTATACCAGTATTAAAAATTGTGGGTGCACATAACCCCCATATATTCTTTGAATTCCCAGTGAGACAAAGGAACTGTATAGCAGTATTAAAAATTGTGGGTGCACGTAACCCCCATATATTCTTTGAATTCCCAGTCAGACAATGGCACTGTATACCAGTATTAAAAATTGTGGGTGCACATAACCCCCATATATTCTTTGAATTCCCAGTCAGACAATGGCACTATATACCAGTAGTAAAAATTGTGGGTGCACATAACCCCAATATATTCTTTGAATTCCCAGTCAGACAATGGCACTATATACCAGTAGTAAAAATTGTGGGTGCACATAACCCCCATATATTCTTTGAATTCCCAGTCAGACAATGGCACTATATACCAGTATTAAAAATTGTGGGTGCACATAACCCCCATATATTCTTTGAATTCCCAGTCAGACAATGGCACTGTATACCAGTAGTAAAAATTGTGGGTGCACATAACCCCCATATATTCTTTGAATTCCCAGTCAGACAATGGCACTGTATACCAGTATTAAAAATTGTGGGTGCACATAACCCCCATATATTCTTTGAATTCCCAGTGAGACAAAGGAACTGTATAGCAGTATTAAAAATTGTGGGTGCACGTAACCCCCATATATTCTTTGAATTCCCAGTCAGACAATGGCACTGTATAGCAGTATTAAAAATTGTGGGTGCACGTAACCCCCATATATTCTTTGAATTCCCAGTCAGACAATGGCACTGTATACCAGTATTAAAAATTGTGGGTGCACATAACCCCCATATATTCTTTGAATTCCCAGTGAGACAATGGCACTGTATAGCAGTAGCAAAAATTGTGGGTGCACGTCACCCCAATATATTCTTTGAATTCCCAGTCAGACAATGGCACTATATACCAGTAGCAAAAATTGTGGGTGTATATAGCCCCAATTCTATTGCTAGGGGACTTGCAGGGTATTTCTGAGGTGAAGGTGGGGGGGCACACCGTTGGAACGGGGATTTGGGGTGTATATATGGGGTATACGGGAATACACTGTCAGTGTGTTCCATTCAGGATCCTGGGAAAGCTGGGTTGCGGCGATTGAGCCCGTCAGTGCCACGTTACACTGACAAGCTTCTCCCTGGAATTGAAGTTATATGTAAGCCCAATATATTCTTTGAATTCCCAGTGAGACAATGGCACTATATGGCAGTAGCAAAAATAGTGGGTGTATATAGCCCCAATCCTATTGCTAGGGGACTTGCAGGGTATTTCTGGGGTGAAGGTGGGGGGGCACACCGTTGGAACGGGTATCGGGGGTATATATCGGGTATACGGGAATACACTGACAGTGTATTCCATTCAGGATCCTGGGAAAGCTGGGTTGCGGCGATTGAGCCCGTCAGTGCCACGTTACACTGACAAGCTTCTCCCTGGAATTTAGCTCTTATAAGAGCTGTTGGTTGTCTTCTCCTTCCTATCCTAGCCTGTCCCTGCCTACCCAGAATCTAACCCCTAGCTAACTGGACGGAAACCTCCGTCCTCGGTGAATTGCAAGCTCAGAATGACGCGAAGCTGGGCGGCGCTGTTCTTTTAAATTAGAGGTCACATGTTTTCGGCAGCCAATGGGTTTTGCCTACTTTTTTCAACGTCACCGGTGTCGTAGTTCCTGTCCCACCTACCCTGTGCTGTTATTGGAGCAAAAAAGGCGCCAGGGAAGGTGGGAGGGGAATCGAGTAATGGCGCACTTTACCACGCGGTGTTCGATTCGATTCGAACATGCCGAACAGCCTAATATCCGATCGAACATGAGTTCGATAGAACACTGTTCGCTCATCTCTAGTCTGGAGTTTGTTGTGGGTGGCCACCGGGAAGAGATTGACTTGTTCTTGTTGTCTAAATTACCAGCACAAGTAGTGTTGGGGTGGCCCTGGCTGAAGCAGCATAACCCTATTATCAACTGGGAGACCGAGTCAGTAGTTTCTTGGGGGCAGGGGTGTAATGGTCGATGTCTGCCCATATCCGTTATGTCTTTGTCTATAGACAATTTGCCTCAAGAAATATGTGAGTTCAGGGAGGTCTTTGAGGAAAGGGCAGCCAAGACATTACCACCACATCGCACCTATGATTGCTCGATTAAATTTATACCTAATGCAGTGTTACCCAAGACAAGGTTGTACAATCTCACTATTCCGGAGAGGGAGGCGCTCAAGGAGTATATTGAGGGGAGTCTAGAGGTGGGGCATATTCGCCCATCTAAGTCCCCAGTAGCAGTGGGGTTTTTCTTTATAAAGAAGAAAGATGGAGGGTTGCGCCCTTGTTTGGATTTTAGGGAGATTAACAAAATCACGGTGCGGAATCCCTATCCCATTCCGTTGATCTCGGATCTATTCAGCCAGATTACGGGAGCCCGCTGGTTTAGTAAAATAGATTTACGTGGGGCGTATAACTTGCTGAGAATCAAGAAGGGGGATGAGTGGAAAACTAGCGTTCGAACATTGGCGTCATTTCCTGGAGGGGGCCAGAAGGCCAGTCCAGGTATTTACTGACCACAAGAATTTGGTTTATCTTGGGTCGGCGAAGAGATTAAATGCACGGCAGGCCAGATGGGCTCTATTTTTTGCGCGGTTCCATTTTACCGTGACTTATGTGCCGGGTTCGAAGAATGTTAAGGCTGATGCTTTATCCCGGTATATGTCGACTGAGGAGGAACGAGAGGCGCCTGCCACTATTCTTGGGGATGGAGTGGTGGTAGCAGTATTGGGCGCGAAATTGGAGAAGGCCTTGATCGAAGCGCAACACGCTGCACCTTCCAAGATACCTAGAAACAAGCTTTTTGTCCCAACTACTCTCCGACAAAGTCTCCTGAGGGAGTGTCACGAGTCGGTTCTTGCTGGTCACCCGGGGGTTTCAGAGACCATGAGCTTGGTGTCTAGGAATTTTTGGTGGCCAGGGTGGAGTAAGGATGTCTTGCAGTTTGTTCAAAATTGTTCGGTCTGTGCAAGAGCCAAGGCGTCGCATACCCGTCCCCACGGTCTTCTACATCCATTGAAACCTCCTAAGGCACCTTGGACTCATCTGTCTATGGATTTCATCACGGGCCTTCCGGTGTCTAAGGGTTTCACGGTCATTTGGGTAGTCGTTGACCGCTTCACGAAAATGTGCCATTTGATCCCGTTTTCCAGGCTGCCATGTGCCAAGACACTATCAGAGGCGTTTATTAAAGAAATTGTAAGGTTGCATGGTCTTCCTGAGGAGATCGTTTCGGACAGGGGTCCGCAATTTGTGGCTAAATTCTGGCGGGCTTTTTGCAGCAGGTTGGGAGTTACACTGTCGTTTTCCTCCGGGTTTCACCCAGAGTCTAACGGACAAACAGAGAGGAAGAATCAGGATGTGGAACAGTTTTTGAGGTGTTTTGTTCGAGAGAACCAGAATAATTGGGCTGACTTTCTCCCCCTGGCAGAATTTTCCCTAAACAACCATTATTCCAATGCCACAGGTACCACACCTTTTTTTTGCTCCGGTGGTAGACATCCTGTTTTCGGAGTATTTTCTTCCATTTCTTCCCCAGTTCCGGAGGAGGAGCTATTTTCTAAAAAGCTGCAAGGGGTATGGTCCCGTATCCGAGAGAATCTGGTGCGGGCGTCGCACCAGGCTAAGGTCCAGGCGGATAGGAAGAGAGGAGAGTTGCAGTTCTTCCCTGGTGAGATGGTTTGGTTGTCCACCAAGAATATCAGGTTGAAGGTTCCTAGCAAGAAGCTGGGTCCCAGGTTTGTGGGTCCTTTTAAGATCATCAAGATGGTAAATGAAGTGGCGGCGCAGCTGCAACTACCTAAAAAGTGGAAGATAAACCGGGTGTTCCATGTCTCCTTGTTAAAGAAGGCCAAGAAGGGAACGTCTCCAGTTAAGGTTCCACCAGTTTCTGAGTCCGGGGAGTATGAGATATCCCGAGTTCTGGATAGCAAATATGTTCGGGGGAAGCTACGGTATCTGGTGGCATGGAAGGGATACGGTCCTGAGGATAATTCTTGGGTTCTGGAGTCGGATATGTCAGCCCCCAGACTCGTGGAGAAATTCCACAAGGAGTTCCCGAAGAAGGATGCTCCTAGAGAATCCGGAGTCTTCTCCTTGAGGGGAGGATCCTGTTAAGAGTATTTAGGTTCATTGCTTTCTATTTTTCTTACCTGGGGAGTTTTTGGCTGCGCAGTGTCTGGGGTGGCATCCTGGCGCTGCGGGGTTGTCCTTTCGTGGGTATTGGTGCACACCTTCTGACTTGCACGTGCGCACTGCTAGTAGGCAGCTTTATTTCCTGGTTGATTAGTCTGTCCTCCCATTTGCACCTGGGAGGAGTGGTCTCTACTCTGTATTTAAACCCATGCCTCCCATGGTTCTGTGCTGAGTGTCGCTTTTACAGAGCTAGGCCTTACAGGAGGAGTAGGTGGTTATCTTGGATAGAGGAAGTTCCGTGGTTGTTTTTTGGGAGGTTTGGGTGAACAAGTTGGTGTGTGAGTTTTCCCCTCTGTGTTCACCAATCCTCCCTCTGTGTATAATTGACTGTGTGAGTGAATTGCCTTATCCTTTGATTTCTACTCAGTTTCCCTGTGTTTGTTTCCTAGTGTAAGGTTCCTTCCCATATTGGTTTGGGGGAATCCTTTCCCACATGTTTCCTGTGTGCTGCTTGTGTTGTAAGTCAGCGCACACCCTTGTCAGTCCCTGTCAGTAGCAGCTTCACTTGTTCGTTAGGGGTGACCCCCTTTAGTCTCCAGTCCCTAGAGATCTTATAGGGCATTCCTTCTCCCACTTCCCTCTAGGCCTACGGTTTCAGTGAGAGAGGAGCTGTCGGGGTCAGGCTTAGCCTGAGTACAGCCGACCCACACCCGTGAGGCAGGGACCGGGTTAGCTAGTGGGAGTAGTGCAGGGCAAGATTTCCTACTGCTATTCCTTAGCCCCGTTGCAGCTACCAGGACTGACATAACAATATGCACATGCTTGTACAGAACAGACTCAGTGCTATTGGTGTGTTTACATAGAGAGATAACAGACTTTGCTTTATCAGAAAACTGCAACTAGTTGAACTTATTGTCCTGCCACAGAGCTGTAGATAACAGTGAGAACAGTCACTTGTCCTATCACACAGGTCCGGTGTTATGGAAACACTGTGTAGACAATGGGAGGAATAAGGTCACATAGCAGGCAAACAAAGCAGCATTTCTAAAGCAATATATTTAGGAAAGGTCTTCAATTTACATAAGCTACTAGTATAGATAGGATCCTGGATATGGGACAACAGCTTTAAGGTCTTTGTAGTGATGTATTTAATAGAGTGGGTCTAGTAACACTTCAAAATATGGGTAAATGAAAAGAAAATGACCAATATTCAACCTTGTCTGCATATTCTGCTTCTGTCCTCCATGTTCATTTTCCATCTGCAGAATCCTATATAGAATTAGATAACTTATGTCACTGGCAATAACAAGAGATATATCAGGAAAGTTGACTATAACATAATTGACATGGGTCCTAGTAGCCATCTGGACCTGCAGTGTGGAAATCCATTTTCTGTCCTATAGAGCCCACGTGAGTCATTCTTGCACTGCTTAATTCCTTAACATTTCTATCACTTTCTCATCCTTCATTTAACACTGTGAAAGCTGTTGTCATTATTGAAGCTGCGTTGATGCCTTAATGGGCAATTACTGTACATGAGAGACTGCTTTGTCTGCAGGACGGGATTGTACGCTTCGACGTCAGCGCACATTCAATTCCCTGGAGCCGCCACATTATAGGAAATAGAAACAGAGGAAGACTAGACCATCCCTTTGTTCCTGTTAAGGAATTTACACAAAACCTAAATTCATTATAGCTGTAATACTGAGCCCTGCTATATACATTATTTGCCTAATGGAATTATATTTATATGATTAGGGCATAAGGTTTTATGGATTTTCTGAAATCCTTTATAGCTTACATACTAGAGTCAATATGCGGCTGTGGTGAATCCGCTTTTCAGCTTTGTACTTAGTTGTTCTCTTTACCTCATAATTGTCTCGGAGTGCTCGAAATAAATATGGCCTCCCTGGCCGTCCTCCAGGCCTGCCAAGAGGGACCTGGAACTAGAAACAAATGTATTACATATACTGTTCTGTTAGACTAGTGGAAATACTCATACTTTAGGACTATGGCCACATATTGTATACTTGCTAAGCAGATGCAAAGTACTGTAGCAGTGTCGTGGATGGGATTTTAACAAATCCCATACACAAACTACAGAAATAAATTGCAGCATAGCGTCTTGCACTGCGGGTGTTGAGTGGTTGTCAATTATTGCAGCATGTTTGTCTATGGTTTTCAACCTTGTAATTCAAAGGTTAAAGGGGTATTCCCACGTCGCCTACTCACCAGTCTTCACTGCTGTAAAATCTTTTTTCTTCCTGGTTTCTTGCGTCATTTGGTGGGCGGGGTTTAATATGCAACCTGCCTTTTAGCTCCACCCACGAATTAGTGTGTAGCTCCGCCCACCACATAGCGTGATCCTATAGGGCGGCTGAAGGGCCTGTGATGTCATCAAAGGTCCTTAAACAACACTATATGCACAATATTGGACTATGAAGTACAGGCAGGAGCAACTCCATTCTGTTTTACATACAGAGACTGCCTGTCTCTGCCATAATGAACATAATTGTATTAGCTAGCCTGATAACTGGGAGAACAGAAGATGAGTTCAGAAATGAAAGCAGCTCCTCTCCCCTATCTGAGTGCAGGGAGGTAGGTCACGTGGTGCAGACACAGGAATAGCTAGAAACACAGGCTCACTCCGTGCACTTAGCCCCTCCTCCCTCCCCCCTGAGAGCAGCAGATACATCACTTGACTTTTGAGCAGATAAGTCAAGGGCTGTGTCAACAATGAATTGAATAAAGTCAGATAGTGAACAAACAAAGCAGTTTTGCTGAAGCAGTGCATTTAGGAAAAGTCTTACATCCACATTAACCAGCAGTATAGATATGATCCTTGTGATGGGACAACCCCTTTAAAGTCAGGGCTAGCAGCCAGAAAAATGTGGCTGATAGTCATGGTGAGAAAACCTGTTTTTCTGCTGGCTTTTGACGCTGGTGAATCCGCTGTGTGATGTCTGCAGTGAACTTACCACGGTGGATCTGGCACATGGAGCCTTAGCCTAAAGGGGTTGCATCAGTATGGGTTTGATTGATGGGGTCTCAACAACTGGACCCTGCACTGATCAGGTATCAGAAGGCATGTAGCTGGAAATAGCTTCACTCCTATTCAAGTAATAGGCACAGGGCTGCACTACTCTGATACTACCCATATACAGTGGACTTAAATAGGAGAAGAGCTGCTTCTAGCTCCTTCAACCTCTATAGCTTCTGGCACCTGAAGACAGTTGTACAAGCTATTCTATGTAGAGTCAACCACTGATCAGATATTGTTGACTGCTGAGAAAATTAGTTGCCTTGCGGTCAGCATGATAATCCTGGTGTGAGCAGAGGAATATTCTGCAGCCAACAATATGGAAGTTGACAATATCTGAGGAGGTCAATTAACACATCTTATGTCTAGTGTGAAAGGTTGGGGTTAAAAATGATCTTTTACCAGCAGATTGCTTTTAGTGATTGGATGACCTTATTGGCTGGTCTTATTGCCGATCGGACTGAAGCTGAGCGGGTCCATTTCTGGCATTAACACAACACTCTTACTGCACAATTTTATAAGATTTCTTTTGTTTTATTTTAACTGCATTAAGGTGGAAAATATATTGAATTTGTATTTTGGAGGTGCCCAAGTAAGTAGATGTTCTGTATAGCAATGTATCATATGTTGGAATTGTATATGTAAAGTAATAAGTTCCAATAACTTTTTAGTACTTTCACATGGAAAGTCAATGGGTTTCATTGACTAATAGCTGATTCTTTTGGCTATTACAAGTATTGTACAGAAGACACATACTGCAGCGGATGGTGAATATGACATGGATTATAGCGGCAGGTGGGTTTTTTCGTTTCCACTTTGCTGAACATTCAATTTTCATTGATCCAACCAGCTGTTTGACCTTTTCCTGGAATCAACTTTAGGATCTGTAATGTAATTTTGAGATGCAGCCATGGAAGGATTGACTCTTTAGACTAACAAAGGTTGTCATAATAATGGACCCAAATCTTGCAAACAACAACCAGGTTTGGAGTTGATTTTTGGAGGCCTCTCACTAGTTTCTATTTCAAGCGTTAAAAGTGAGTGTGCACGTTCTGTATGGGTGGAGTGTGACTATGGTGAAGCCAAGGAGCCCTAGTCTGATACTGGATATGCTGTATCTACACTTTTGTACAGTTTTTGCTTAAAATGTGGAGCATATTGACAAGCTCTCTGAAGGATGAAAGGATTAAACCCTTACATTTCTTTATACCCCATACGCAATCCAACGTATCAACTGGGTGAAGCACAAAGGCATGATGGGGGTATTTGGCCAATCCTACAATTGATAAATGACGCGAGAAAATCTCCATACCATCCTCTAAACTGCAGCTGATGAGTCTTTGATGGACAGTGCATGTACTGTAATGGCGGCTCCTTTTCCCTTACTGCGCATTCAGCCAGACTGAATGTAGCTTTGCCTGCATGTACTCAAATGCATATATACTGTACAAATCTCATCTACATGCTAAAGTTGAGATTAAAACCCACAAGCATGAATTGACTTGCAAATATTGAAAGCTGCGAGAACCCATAGAGAATCTTGTAGGGAAGCCACTGCAAAATCTGATCTCGGTTAGCCGTTGCCACGTCAGCTTGCAGGATAACACACTGGAGAATTTTGCTGCTATTTTATGGCCTTGGCCTAAAGTTATTTTTTCTTGCAATTTTTGCATTTAAACAGCCTTAAAAACATTGCAGTATTTTGCTTTTTAATAATGTTGGTGTTTTTGGTCACATGTAGTTTTAGGCTAAGGTGCCATGTTGTGGAAAAGCTACCTTTTTTGCCACGGTTTTTCAAGCCAAAAGGATTTAAAGAATTTAAGAAGTTGAAGAGCTTCCTATATGTTTCCCATTCCTTTTCAAGCAACTCTTAACTTTGACTAAAAAGACAATGCAGCAAAATCTGTAACAAAAAAAGAAGCATTTCTGCAACGTGGCCTCTTCCTTAACAATGGTTAGCACTGTAGCCTTGCAGCGCTGGAGTCCTGGGTTCAAAGCCTGCCAAGGATCTGGATAAAGTTTGTATGTTCTCCCCAAGTTTGTGTGGGATTCCTCCTACACGCTAAAGACATACTTATAGGGAATGTAGATTATGAGCCCTATATGGGACAGTGAGTGACAATATCTGTAAAAACGTTGCCAAGGCCCCATATTGCGGAAGCTCAGCTTTTTGTATTGCAGATTTTGCTAAGGTTTTTTGAGGCAAAGCCAGGGGTGGATTAAACAGTAGGGATAAGAGTAACAACTTTCTTTATATTTCCTATTCCTTTTCAAGTCACTTCTGACTTTGGCAAAAAAAAAACACACTAAAATCTGCAACAAAAAATGCTGCGTTTCTGCAATGTGGGGCTTCAGGCTAAGGCCCCACGGGACAATATGCAGTGCAAAAGTGCTGCAGGATAAAACACGGCGGGAACACATCGCGGTTCTTCGCACAGAGCTTTGAACAGAAAGTTCACAGAGTTTTCCTCCGCGGACTTTGTTACCATAATATCTACGGAAAAGCCACCGGTGTTTCCATAGATAAAATTGACATGCTGTGATTTCCAAAACCACAGCGATTTTGGAAATCGCAGTGTGTCTGCGCTGCGGTTTGAAGCACAAAGTGGGCACGGGATTTGCATGTACTGTAAAATGCTGAGGTTTTTCCCGCAGCGTTTCCACCGCGGGCAAATCGTGGCGTCTCCTGCCCGTAGGGCCCCAGCCTCAGCCCAAGTATGCTTTTTGTTTTGGCATCTTTTCTATCTACAGAAATCTTTGAAAAACAAATAAGAACTGAAGAAGGGACTAAAGTGTAAAGAAATCTAATGACAAACAAGAATGAATCCCGAAGGACTCCATGATGATCGGAGCATCTGACACAAGTGTGAATGTAGCCAAAAACATGGATTCTGCATTTTTTCCAGCCTTTCGGAAACACATATTGAACGAATGAAGTATATTTGTAACTACTACAACTAAATATAGAAGCATTTCTCATCATTTTAAATGTTTCAACGTAATAAAAAGACAATCTTGGAACTTACCAGACCACAAAATAAAAATTGCAAAAATTCATAATTGCTTCAAAAATCCATTATAAAAGCAACCTTACCTAAGATTCTCAAGCTATGCAGATGAAATTAGTCAAAAATGATTTATGCTAGAATAACAAGGAATACAAATTAAAAATGAATGTGGTTCTAAGCTGCAAAATGAGCCTGGCCAGGATTGGCAAGTAAAATACACATATTTAATTGGAATTTAATCTTCACTCACTTGTTCTGGGAAAAATAATGTCACAATAACAAAAAATATAATACTTGATTTATAGACAAATGTATTTATCGAAAACATAATAAGATATGTTATCATAAAACACAGTATGCCTGGAAGGATGAGCCACAAAAAAATTATTCAAGATTTAAGGTCCAAAATGAAAATTTGTAAAGGAGTGCATCAATACTTACTTCCGCCATGTTTTATTGGTGACAATTGGAGATGAGCGAGTAGGTATTCGATCGAGTAGGTATTCGATTGAATACTACGGTATTCTAAATACTCATACTCGATCGAGTACCACTAGCTATTCGAATGGAAAAGTTCGATGCAGAACCAGCATTGATTGGCCGAATGCTATACAGTCGGCCAATAAACGCAGGTTCTTCTCCTACCTTTAGAAGTCTTCTCCGTGCAGCTTCCCCGCGGCGTCTTCCGGCTCTGAATTCACTCTGCCAGGCATCGGGCCTGGGCAGAGCCGACTGCGCATGTCCGCTTGTAGTGCGGGCATGTGCAGTCAGCTCTGCCCAGGCCCGATGCTTGGCAGAGTGAATGAAGAGCCGGAAGATGCCACGGGGACGCTGCAAGGAGAAGACTGCTCGGAGGATCCAGCCCAACCCTCACTCGTGGACTTGGTAAGTATAATTTGATCAAATGTTGCCTACCCCTGAAACGAGCATTTTCCCCCCATAGACTATAATAGGGTTCGATATTCGATTCGAGTAGTCAAATATTGAGGGGCTACTCGAAACAAATATCTAATCTCGAACATTTTACTGTTCGCTCATCTCTAGTGACAATGACAAACCATGGATTCCCAGGCTGTAGCTTAGCTTTCCTTCATTTAGGGCAATGGTTCAGTTCACTGCCATAACTCTGTATCTAAATATATAAAAGTTTGTACTTGGTGTCCCCGTCCCCCTACAACTAGCACCTGGGGCACTTGACATGTCCAAGTTGTGAAGCTGTAACTACAGGGGGTAAATAAAAATGAAATGAAAAAATGGCAAAGTAATGTGCACTAATATATGAATGTTACCAGAGTATACAGCACAGAAACTGTTTTAGAAAATGGTGTTTAAGGCCAGGGCTCTACGTAGCGTAAACACCGCGATTTTGCCGCAACGTAAATATTTTACAGTAGCTGAAAAGTGGATGGTATTCTGGCTAATCCCATCCACACATTTGCAGCAGACACGTTGCGATTTCAAAAAACTTTGTGTTTTTATAAATCACAGCATGTCAATTATACCTACAGAAACTAAGAAAAACTCTGCAGATCTTCTGTGAAAAGCACCATGGGGAGGGGCCACACAGTGGCTCAGTGGTTAGCACTGCAACCTTGCAGCACTGGAGTCCCAGTGTCCAAATCCCACCAAGGGCAAAAAAAACATCTGCAAGGAGTTTGTCTGTTCTCCCTGTGTTTGCATGGATTTCCATCCCATCTTCCAAAAAAAGATATACTGATAGGGAAAAATGTACATTGTGAGCTCTATGTGGGGCTCACAATCTACATTTAAAAGAAAAAAAAAAAAAAAAAAAAAGCACCATGGGAAGATACGCAATGCGTTTTTGCCAAGGTTTTTCTCGCAGTGCTTTTTGGCCTAGGCTCGCTATGTGGGGCTTTAGTCTAAGGCTGAGGCCCCACATTGCAGAAACACAGCTTTTTTTGTTGCAGATTTTTTTGCGTTTTTTTGAGCCAAAGCTAAGAGTGGTTACAAAAGGAATGGGAAATATAGAGGAAGTTCTTATACTCCCTTCTGCTCAATCCATTCCTGGCTTTGGTTCAAAAAACCGCAACAACATCTGCAACAAAGAAAGCTGCATTTTCGTAATATGGGGCCTTAGCCTAAGGACGGAGCCCTAC
Source organism: Leptodactylus fuscus (assembly GCF_031893055.1). Classification (NCBI taxonomy): domain Eukaryota; kingdom Metazoa; phylum Chordata; class Amphibia; order Anura; family Leptodactylidae; genus Leptodactylus; species Leptodactylus fuscus. Next base: position 227,896,317 of record NC_134266.1, read on the forward strand.
GGGCTGGAAAAATCACGGCGATGTACAGTACTTGCAAAGTGGATGGGATTCATCTGAATCCCATGCCCACTTTGCGGAAAAAATCGCAGCGCGGACATGCTGCAATTTCCCAAAAAATCGCAGCATGTCAATTATATCTACAGAAACACCAGAGGCATTCACATAGATATCATTGTAACAGAAAATCTGGAGAAACTGTGAATTTTCTGTTCAAAGTGCTGTGGGAAGAACCGCAATACGTTCACGCCGCGGTTGTTCCTGCAGCGCTTTAGCGCAGCGTTTACGGCCCGTGGGGCCTTAGCATTAAGGAGACTTTTCAGTTTTCCTAATTTGTCTACCATTTTTTTGTTACAACAAATTTACTATGCCACATTGAAATTTTAGTAAATAAGATCATTCCATACAAATAGTTCAGTTTTCAACAAGACCCTTTTATGATATGTCGGCTGTCTATCGTAATATCATATCACCACCCCAAGATAACAGAGCCAAAGAATAGAAGATGATATGGGTTTCACTCTTGGGAGAATGACTACTCCTAGGGAGGGATACTTAACAGAATATGTCATGAGAAAATTACAATTTTTTATTTTTAAGATTTTTTTTGCAATTTTTTATTTTTTAATTTTCAATATTTTAATTAAAAAAATCCTCATGTATATAAATATATAGCTATATGTGGTACATTCCTTTAAAGAATAAATCCAAATATTTTTTTTTAACAACACTGTATTACAAAATTGGAATAATTTCTTCACTAGAGTTCAATTCTGTGGTTCTGAGCCTTGCCCTTCGCCATCTCACAGTCTATAGACACAAGACCACCAATGTCCATTGCTTACGTATCCCGTCTATGGGCGGCTGTACAGCGGGTGAATAGCTGGTGTATAATATATGTGAAATTACACAACCTTGTAATTCATGTCTTGCTAGGAAGTTTTACTGCTGCGACAAATGCTATTTAAATCCTGTTATATTTTGGGTGATAGGACAGAGAAGATGAATATTTCACATTGGTACAAACCTTTTAATGAAGTTCGCATCTTATTTCTGCTTGTGACTGATTTCATTCTGTAAAATGTTATGATTTGGCAAATCTGTTATGACAGTTTTATGGCTCTGTCAACATTAATATCAGAATACGTCTTAAGCAGTTACAAATCTACTTAAAAGCAATTCCATCGATATCTCAGAGAGTGACTTACAAGGGTTTTCCAGGGTTTTAAAATATTACAACTTGTTTAATTTATTAACCCTATGTCCCCTATGGTTCCTTGTTACCAGTGTTGTGTATCCCCAACCACAGCTGTCTCTTTGCATATTGATATGGCCTCTATAGCGCGTCTTCACTATGGATGGCAGGGAGCATTCCGGGACACGCAAGACAAGTGGCGGAACATTGCATCAGTAAGGTACAGACAGTGGCGTAACTAGGAATGGCGGGGCCCCGTGGCGAACTTTTGACATGGCCCCTCCCCCAACCCACACTGACGTCGAAGACCTCGACCGACCCCCTCCTCCGCACTCTATTATGTCCCTTAGTGGCCCCTACACACAGTATTATCCCAAATAGTGGCCCCTGCACACAGTATTATGTCCCTTAGTGGCCCCTGTACACAGTATTATCCCCATAGTGGCCCCTGCACACAGTATTATCCCCCATAGTGGCCCCTGCACACAATATGATGTCCCTTAGTGGCCCCTGCACACAGTATTATCCCCAATAGTGGCCCCTGCACACAGTATTATCCCCAATGGTGGCCCCTGCACACAGTATTATCCCCATAGTGTCCCCTGCACACAGTATTATCCCCCATAGTGGCCCCTGCACACAGTATTATCCCCCATAGTGTCCCCTGCACACAGTATTATCCCCCATAGTGGCCCCTGCACACAGTATTATGTCCCATAGTGGCCCCTGCACACAGTATTATACCACATAGTGGCCCCTGCACACAGTATTATAGCCCATAGTGGACACCCATAAACAATTATTATACTCTGGGGTCTTTTCAGACGCTCCTACGCTGTCTTCTCTGCTGCCATCCTTCTGTAATGACGTCGAACGTCACATGACCCGGGAAGCAGGCCGGGATCATGTGACGTCAGAGACGTCAGAAAGGACGTCAGGAAGGAGGCCTGGCAGGATCGTGGATAGGTAGGTAACAGTGTTTGTTACGTTCCCTTACCTCTCCTTAGCCTCTGATCATTATACTCGGGGGTCTGTAAAGACCCCCCGAGTATAATGATAGTATTTGTGGGGCCCGCGGTGTCACTTACCAATCCCGGCCCAGCCAGGATCGTTAAGTAAATAGGGCCCGTAACGGCCTATTAAAAAAAAAACAAAAAAACGCAGTGGTCCCCTAATGGCCCAGGCCCTATGGCAGCTACCTCCGCTGCCTCTACGGTAGTTACGCCCCTGGGTACAGATATATTCCTTTTTATGGCTAAAGCTCCACGTGGCGGAACGCAGCTAAAAAAACGATTTGGAAAAAAATCAGCAGAAATGCATTGTGTTTTTTACTGCATCTATTTTCACTGTGGCTTTTTTTCCCTCATGAAATCTATAAGGAAAGCGCCAGCATTTCAAAAACAAAGGCATTGATGGGTTTTGCCAAAATCTCATTCACTTTGCTGGTACTGTAAAATGCAGCATGTGACTGGCCTCAGCGACCTAAGGAAGAGACCTGGGAACGTCACAACCATTGAGGCATTCCACTGCAAGAAGACCGCCGAGCAGCAGGACCGGACCGCGCCAGCAGGACATCGGAGCATTGGGGACAGGAGAGTATGGTTTTTTAAAAATGTTTCACCTTGTTGACATATACATAGGAAATGATGACTGTTTTATGACTCTATATGTTTTACAATGTTTCTGCCATATTTGTGGTGCATGTTTGGCATGTATCAAATGTGCCCATGGAGTATATTGGGCCTGAAATATTCCAAGAGTATCCATTAAGACATTATGGATCGTTATTCTGTGAAACCTCTCCAAAAGATGACACCTTTGGCAGACCACCCCCATATCCAAACCACTATGGAGGGTTTGCCTACAATATCTGCTACAGAACAAACCGGCCCATCCAATGTGTTTCCAATCACTTTGAGACTATCTGCTGCAAAGCGGTGGCTACCGTGATTAACTATGTACAACCAACCATCAGTTCTTACTGCTTCATCACACAATACGGATGAAGGCTGTCAGGCTGAAAACATTCCCATTTTTACTCTGCATGAAGAATCACTAATTACGATTTATTGCATTGTGGAGTGTTTCTATTCTTTACTTATTAAACTATGGGTTGGGAACCCTATCACGGCACCCAGATAAAGAGTCACTACCGAGTGCCGCATACGAATCTTATTAGTGGATTTGTCACAAGTATAAAAATATTGCTGGGGATAGAAAACCCATCCACACATTCGGGGCAATATGGTGGCTCAGTGGTTAGCACTGTAGCCTTGCAGTGCTGGAGTCCTGGGTTTAAATCCCGCCAGGAACAACATCCGCAAGGAGGTTGTATGTTCTCCCTGTGTTTGCGTGGATTTCTTCCCTTTCTACAAAGACATACTGATAAAAAATGTTCATTGTGATCCCTATATGGGGCTCACAATCTACATGGAAAAAAAAACATACACACATTGCAGAAAAAAAACATGCATCAGAGAAACTACGTATTCAAAAAATCTTGCATTTTTGAAAATTGTGGCAATTGTGGCTACGTCCATTCATTTCTATGCGAGCGTGCTGTTCGGATCGGCTGATCCGCACAGTACTCGCTCATCTCTAATGTCTACGGAAATGCTGGAATTTTTCGGTATAATAGGAACAGATAGTCCACAGAGGAAAACTCTTTAGACGTTTTGTGATAAACGCTGTGGAAAAAAACGCGACGCATTTCTGCTGCACTTTTTTTCTGCAGCTTTTTTTGCTGCTTCTCATTCTATGTGGCCTTAGCCTTACGCAGAATTTTGCAAAAAACAGAAATACCCCTAGACATTGGAGGAATTCATCATTCCCTCTACACCAGTTTTTCCAGCACACAGGGCTCTTTCTTGTGTCAAACCTGCGCCACAAGCCCCAATTCACAGCTCGCTCACAGATTGTATAAATATGAGTGGAGTAGGGCAGGGATTGCGGTGGCGAGGGAGGGGATGTCTCTGCCTGGCAGGTTTATTATAATTCACACTAGTTTGCTGACATGAGTCAAAGCCTTTTCATAAATCTATTGTTCCCTGCATCACTTGGGTCCTATAGTAAGACTACAGTACAATACGCCAGTCTTAATAAATCTACTCCATTGTATTTGCAAAGAGAACCAATAGGGAAGGTATACAAAAATGTTGGGGCCATGTATTACGTGTAGAAGTTAAACGTGTGCCACAAATGTAGTGTGAGCATAGCCTTACTCTTACCTAACCCCAATATTTGGTTTTGATTAAAAATAATATCTAATAAGTAAAATGAGTTCCTTCAATTCAGTAGCAATCTCATAACATGCTGCTATAGCCAGTGTGCTGAGAGCTTAGCCGGTACGCTTGTCCTGAGCGCTCTGTATTCTCCGATCCCTTGCATGGTCTGCACCGTACCACTGTATCTTTTAGTGTTTGCCAGACACTTATTCCCACAGGACACAGGAACACTTAGAATACTCACCTGCTTAATGAAGCTTAATACAATGCTAAACGATTATTACATACTAAAGCTGCTGCTTGCTTTCATGTTCGCTTTAATCAATGCACTTAAAGGGAATCTGTCGTTTAGGATGTCATGATCCTATTTTCCTCCACACTAAACATTGGAAAATGTTGTTCTATAGTAATGCCAGCTCGTATGTGCTGGAAACCAATCTAAGGTCTTGTAGATTCTGTATTCTTCTAATAGGTTCTTAGCCAGGCACAGGCAAATGCCAATCAGCTATACAACCAGAGCAAGGGGTGGAAATAGATCTTAAAATAATAAATGTCTCCTGTTACCCTTCACACATCTTGTATATACAGGGTTCAGCGAACTGACTCAAATACGTTAAGTATTAATGTTCCGCCATCATAATCAAAAACTAATTCTAAAATAGAACTTTTATTAAACTAGTTAAAATCCAAATACAAAAACAGTGCTCAATCCTAACAAAAAATCAAGTACGTTGTATGTAGTTTAATAACCACAGATTTAGCTGGGTAGTATCCCCACAATCAACCTTGGGTGGTTCCACTAATTGGTATAGTATTCATATGGAACTATGGTGCATACTAAATAGATCTCCATCCCAGCTCAAATCGTTCTAGCAATTCATATGATAGATTTTGCAGGTATCCAAAGCTTCTAAGGTACATTGTGGGGAGGTGGCTATACTGTACGGTGAGCCCGGTCAACCTATCTTTGATGACATGTAGCTCCTCTCAGTATCACCCCACTACAATGCCCCACTATGACCTGTGGCTAACTCCGCTCAGATAACTTCTGGTGGTTCCCTGCTCACTACAAGATGACTCAATTAACCTTCCTCAGCCGCTAGGCTCATCAGGAGGATGTACTTTTTGCTAGATAAGAACGTTGTGCGGTGAAAACCGCAATTCCTGGAGCCTCTGTGATAGACCCCAGTACTCGTGTAAGGGTGCATTCACACGGAGTAACGTGCCGCGTGACCTGGCACGTATACGCTGTGTGAGATTTTGAGCGCCGTATATGCTCCCATTGATTTCAATGGGAGTTAGTCTCGTATACGCCGCGTTATTTTGCAGCCGCAAAATAACGCGGCGTATACGATCCAGGCTCCCATTGAAATCCGTGTGTATGCACCCCATATTTTAGAATTAGTTTTTGATTATAATGGCAGAACATTAGTGTTTAAGGTACCCTTCCCACATCACCACATCTTAGACTATTCCTCCAATTATAAAACAGTTGTTCATAAATTAATTTCTTTGTATATAACCCGTATCCTGAAAAGAAACTGTATGTTGGCCTCACACATAGCCCAAGTGACTCCTAACATAGAAGTCTATGGAGAGGAGAGGAGCAGGCTGCTGCTCTCTCCACTATACTTACTCTAGGTTCACACTAGTGTCGCCGGACAGGTGGACACTATAAAGGAGCAGAAGTGAACATAGCCTTGGTAAGCCCATTAAATATCTCATTTCGTGCTAAGGCTTCACATAGAGAAAAACCGCTGCAAAAAGATCAGAAAAGATATCACCTGGATGGGAGTTACTGGATGTAGAGCTGAAGGGCTATCTATATACCTGCTGTGTTATAATAGCTGTCTTATAAATATACTGCCTCCAATATATATTTTTTGGGGAATGGAGGCTAAAGCTAAGGCCCCATGTAGCGGACCACGGTGAAAAGGCACTGTTGAAAAAAACGCTGCAGAAAGGCATAGTGGTTTTTTCCCACAGCGTTTTTCATAGAAAATCCACAGACTTTTACTCTGCTGACTTTCTGCTTCAATTATATCTATAGGGAAACTGCCAGCGTTTTCGTAGGTATAATTGACACGCTGCAATTTCGAAAAAACGCGATGGTATTTTTCCTCAATGTGTGGATGGGATTCATTAGAGGGAGTGTAAAACGCTGTGGTTTTTTGCCTCGGTGCTTCCACTATGGTTTTTGCTGCAGTGTTTGTGCCACATCAGGTTTCAGCTCTAAACATAGTAGAGCTCACAGATGCAGTTTGTCTCTTCCTCTCCCCATCCAAGAGCCTCCTCCCGCCCCTTACCTTCTTTAGGCTTTTTGTGTATAAATCAATGCTGCATGTAAAGAGAACAACATTTACAATATACATCACTAAAGAAAAGTACCTGTGACTTTTATATTACTACTGTCTTTACTTCATATCTGAGTGATTCTGTCCTGTACTCCTTACCCAAGAAGTCTCAGTTTACATAAAGCTCTCCATAGACCTCTACTGTACAAAAATGTATATATAAGTTTAGATACTTTTTAACATCCAACCTACCCTGCTTCTTTAAAGGGTTAAAGGACGCAGTACTTTTTCTGCACCTTAACTTTACTTGTCTATGCTATGTTTATGTCTTCATTTTTCTGCATTTTGCTTTCATGCTATGTTTAAAGGGGTCATCCATAGCTCCTTCCTAGAATAGGGGTGAGATCTGCAGAGCTCAGACAGTAGAGCCCATCCCTGACCAGCAGAGCCATCTGTTTCTGGTTGGTTTCTGCCTGTGTAGGTCACCTTGCAATACAGGTCTTATTTGTAGTATGTGAATAAGATGTAACCCTTATCCACTATGCCGCTACTGTATGACATGGCCCTGGTCTTAGGGCTCTGCACAGCCTCAAAGTTGAAAGGAGTAGCGATACAGCACCCATACAAGGGTATAGGCCCTTACTTTACCTTCTTATCATAGTGGGGCACACGGAGTTAGTTCGGTTGGAAGCATATGAATCTGACATGAAAATCTCATGAACTACTGTGTTGAATCCTATATGTACCCTTTATTTTCCCCTATAACAATGGGGTTGTCTATTTAATACACATCCACCAGAACTGCTCTCTACTAATAGGACCTAATAGGGTACAATGAATTGTCTAAACAAGTATCGCCTCTTGCACTATGTCTGCAGAATCTGTCAGATATCTATTGATTCTCTGGTGATAGAGACCTGGTTGAGACATGCGAGGGAAATAGGCATAAAAAAGAAGAAAGCAATGGTATAATAGCTAAAATAGCATGTGATAATGAATTGTGCGTTGCGGTATAAATGCCATTATCTCCTATTGGTTACTTATCATTTACTTCCCTAATTTATTCCCTCTGGATATTTATTGATCTGTGCTCTTTAGCGTACCACATACAGACAGCACTGTCTATCCCTAACCCGGGTTCAACAATTACAGTAAATGGTCGGTTCAATACCAAAAAAAAGTCTCATTTTCCAAATGCAACTGTGACGGTTTTGCAGGACCCTTAATGTTTTATCATGTATTTGTTTTAGCATTTGTTACTATCACTTAGAAATATGTAGACTTTAAGCTACCCCTAAGTCACTTAATGTGAAATGTATGGACTACATGTAAAGAAATCAGACATACATTAGTAAGAATTACATGACATGTAAGTGAAGCTCCAAATGAGGTACTGTTTTTCAGAATTACTATAGTACATGAACAATAATCCTGTAATATAGTATTATTAGCAAATGTCCACCCCAAATTGATATTGATGGTTTACCCTTAGAACAGGTCACCAATGTAAGAACAGTGGGGCTCTGACACTTGGCACCCCAGTGATCTGCAGTTCAGAGACTAGTAAATGGGTGCAGTTTATGGAGGTCTGCTTCCAACTTCATACACTGTGCCAAGAAAATCTGATCACTGGTGGTGCTGGGTGTTGGACCACCATAGACTGATATTGACCTATCTTAAGGATAAAGCTATAAATATCCAGTCTTGGACAACTCTTATAAGGTTGCACATTTTATAGCAGTTGATTATGGTTGATACATCATAACAATATACATATTCTTAACAGTAGTATCTCAGCCGGAGCATCACTTACTTGCAATGTACACCTTACTATATGTATGTACAGTGGGGCAAAAAAGTATTTAGTCAGTCACCAATAGTGCAAGTTCCACCACTTAAAAAGATGAGAGGCGTCTGTAATTTACATCATAGGTAGACCTCGACTATGAGAGACAAAATGAGAAAACAAATCCAGAAAATCACATTGTCTGTGTTAGGAGTATTTAGGTTCATTGCTTTCTTTCCTGGTTGATTAGTCTGTCCTCCCATTTGCACCTGGGAGGAGTGGTCTCTACTCTGTATTTAAACCCATGCCTCCCATGGTTCTGTGCTGAGTGTCGCTTTTACAGAGCTAGGCCTTAGCAGGAGGAGTAGGTGGTTATCTTGGATAGAGGAAGTTCCGTGGTTGGTTTTTGGGAGGTTTTGGGTGAACGAGTTGGTTTGTGTTTTCCCTTCTGTGTTCACCAATCCTCCCTCTGTGTATAATTGACTGTGTGAGTGAATTGCCTTATCCTTTGATTTCTACTCAGTTTCCCTGTGTTTGTTTCCTAGTGTATGGTTCCTTCCCATATTGGTTTGGGGGAATCCTTTCCCACATTTTTCCTGTGTGCTGCTTGTGTTGTTAGTCAGCGCACACCCTTGTCAGTCCCTGTCAGTAGCAGCTTCACTTGTTCGTTAGGGGTGACCCCCTTTAGTCTCCAGTCCCTAGAGATCTTATAGGGCATTCCTTCTCCCACTTCCCTCTAGGCCTACGGTGTCAGTGAGAGAGGAGCTGTCGGGGTCAGGCTTAGCCTGAGAACAGCCGACCTACACCCGTGAGGCAGGGACCGGGTTAGCTAGTGGGAGTAGTGCAGGGCGAGATTCCCTACTGCTATCCCTTAGCCCCGTTGCAGCTACCTGGACTGACATAACAGTACACTCAGCCGGTAAAAAAAAAAAAAAAAAGGTTTGTTTGTATTATGACGGACCTGAAACAGTTGTACCAGGCGGTGCAGCAGATCTCCACTGAGATGGAGGGGATCAAGCTACGAATGGATGCCATCCAAGCTTCTGGCGTATCTCAAGTACAGCAGTTGGCTCAACACACAGCCTCTCAGGTGGAGGGCATACAGAGGCAGGTGAGTAGCGCCCCTGTGGGTCGGCCTCTGGAGCCAAAAGTCAGCTTACCTGAACCCTTCCGAGGTAAGAGGTCAGATTTTTTCCGATTTCAAAAGGACTGTCTTTTGTATTTCCGGCTACGGCCGTTTTCCTCCGGTTCTGAGGTACAGAGAGTTGGGATTATTATTACTTTATTGAGAGATGATCCCCTCATCTGGGCACATTCGTTACCAGCCGACTCAGCTTGCTTACTAACTGTAGAGGCGTTTTTCTCCACAATGGGGTTACTGTATGACGACCCAGACAGGGTACGCACGGCTGAGTATAACCTACGACGTGTGGTGCAAGGGGATCACGCTATAGAGAAATATTGCACAGAGTTTCGTAGGTGGGCAGCAGAAGTACACTGGAATGACCCCGCTCTACTTAGTCAGTTTGAGACAGGGCTCTCGGACCAGGTTAAAGACCATCTAGTTTCTCACCCTGTTCCGGGAGATCTAGATGAGGCCATGCAGCTGGCAATTAGAGTTGGACGGCGCCTCCGGGAGCGTGGAGACAAGAGTCCTGGGGGGCTTAACCCTCCTCAATTCTCCGTTTTTAGAGAGGACCCGGGGGACCAACCCATGCAGATTGGGGCCACTGTGCGAAGTGCTAGACCCAAGAGTGAAGGGTCCCGCACAGTACGCTGTTTTGTGTGTGGAGGGATGGGACATGTAGCAAGGGTATGCCCCTCCAGAGAATGGTTCGCCAAGGAGAGTAATAACCCCAGGTCTATTGAGGGTAAAGGGAGAAAACCTACTAAGGAGGGAGGTGTGCATATTTCCTGTACTCAGACTGCCGGGTTGACCCTTGAAGGATGGGTAAATGGGCAGAAGTGCCGGATTTTGGTTGATTGTGGTTCGGCAGTCAACCTTATTGACTCAGAGTTTTGTGAGCAATTAAGGGTGAGTCCTTTGGTCTTGAAGTCTCAGATACCGGTGTGGGCTATTGATAAGACCCCTCTACAGCAAGCTGTCATCTCCAAACAGGTGGAGGGTCTGGAGTTTGTTGTGGGTGGCCACCGGGAAGAGATTGACTTGTTCTTGTTGTCTAAATTACCAGCACAAGTAGTGTTGGGGTGGCCCTGGCTGAAGCAGCATAACCCTATTATCAACTGGGAGACCGAGTCAGTAGTTTCTTGGGGGCAGGGGTGTAATGGTCGATGTCTGCCCATATCCGTTATGTCTTTGTCTATAGACAATTTGCCTCAAGAAATATGTGAGTTCAGGGAGGTCTTTGAGGAAAGGGCAGCCAAGACATTACCACCACATCGCACCTATGATTGCTCGATTAAATTTATACCAAATGCAGTGCTACCCAAGACACGATTGTACAATCTCACTATTCCGGAGAGGGAGGCGCTCAAAGAGTATATTGAGGGGAGTCTAGAGGTGGGGCATATTCGCCCATCTAAGTCCCCAGTAGCAGTGGGGTTTTTCTTTATAAAGAAGAAAGATGGAGGGTTGCGCCCTTGTTTGGATTTTAGGGAGATTAACAAAATCACGGTGCGGAATCCCTATCCCATTCCGTTGATCTCGGATCTATTCAGCCAGATTACGGGAGCCCGCTGGTTTAGTAAAATAGATTTACGTGGGGCATATAACTTGCTGAGAATCAAGAAGGGGGATGAGTGGAAAACAGCGTTTAACACACCCCTAGGACACTTTGAGAATCTTGTGATGCCTTTCGGTCTAACCAATGCGCCTGCGTTTTTTCAGAATTTTATTAATGATGTACTAAGTGCCGTCATAGGGAGGGGGGTTGTGGTCTATCTGGACGATATACTCATTTACACCCCGGATTTGGAGACTCATTGGGAGAGAGTGAGAGAGGTTTTAGATCTTCTGAGGGTTAACCAATTAAGTGCTAAGCTGGAGAAATGTGTGTTCGCGGTCAATAAGTTATGTTTCCTTGGCTATATCCTATCGGACAAGGGGTTCGAGATGGACCCTGAGAAGGTCAGGGCAGTCTTGGAGTGGCCGCGACCCGAGAACCTAAAGGCGGTCCAACGGTTCTTGGGGTTCTCCAACTATTATCGCCAGTTTATCAAGGGATTTTCTGAGGTTGTGAAACCTATCTCGGACTTGACTAAGAAGGGGGCTGACTGTGCTAAGTGGTCGCCAGAGGCGCTAGCTGCGTTTGAAGAACTGAAGAAGCGATTCTCGTCCGCTCCCATTTTGAGACAGCCGGATGAGAGGTTGGCCTTCCGAGTGGAGGTGGATGCCTCCTCGGTGGGGGTGGGAGCAGTACTTTCTCAGGAGTTCGAGGAGGGTACGCATCCCTGTGCCTTCTTTTCTAAGAAATTCTCTGCCTCTGAACAGAATTATGACATCGGAGATAGGGAACTACTGGCAATAAAACTAGCGTTCGAACATTGGCGTCATTTCCTGGAGGGGGCCAGAAGGCCAGTCCAGGTATTTACTGACCACAAGAATTTGGTTTATCTTGGGTCGGCGAAGAGATTAAATGCACGGCAGGCCAGATGGGCTCTATTTTTTGCGCGGTTCCATTTTACCGTGACTTATGTGCCGGGTTCAAAGAATGTCAAGGCTGATGCTTTATCCCGGTATATGTCGACTGAGGAGGAACGAGAGGCGCCTGCCACTATTCTTGGGGATGGAGTGGTGGTAGCAGTATTGGGCGCAAAATTGGAGAAGGCCTTGATCGAAGCGCAACACGCTGCACCTTCTAAGATACCTAGAAACAAGCTTTTTGTCCCAACTACTCTCCGACAAAGTCTCCTGAGGGAGTGTCACGAGTTGGTTCTTGCTGGTCACCCGGGGGTTTCAGAGACCATGAGATTGGTGTCTAGGAATTTTTGGTGGCCAGGGTGGAGTAAGGATGTCTTGCAGTTTGTTCAAAATTGTTCGGTCTGTGCAAGAGCCAAGGCGTCGCATACCCGTCCCCACGGTCTTCTACATCCATTGGAACCTCCTAAGGCACCTTGGACTCATCTGTCTATGGATTTCATCACGGGCCTTCCGGTGTCTAAGGGTTTCACGGTCATTTGGGTAGTCGTTGACCGCTTCACGAAAATGTGCCATTTGATCCCGTTTTCCAGGCTGCCATGTGCCAAGACACTATCTGAGGCGTTTATTAAAGAAATTGTAAGGTTGCATGGTCTTCCTGAGGATATCGTTTCGGACAGGGGACCGCAATTTGTGGCTAAATTCTGGCGGGCTTTTTGCAGCAGGTTGGGAGTTACACTGTCGTTTTCCTCCGGGTTTCACCCAGAGTCTAACGGACAAACAGAGAGGAAGAATCAGGATGTGGAACAGTTTTTGAGGTGTTTTGTTCGAGAGAACCAGAATAATTGGGCTGACTTTCTCCCCCTGGCAGAATTTTCCCTAAACAACCATGATTCCAATGCCACAGGTACCACACCTTTTTTTTGCTCCGGTGGTAGACATCCTGTTTTCGGAGTATTTTCTTCCATTTCTTCCCCAGTTCCGGAGGAGGAGCTATTTTCTAAAAAGCTGCAAGGGGTATGGTCCCGTATCCGAGAGAATCTGGTGCGGGCGTCGCACCAGGCTAAGGTCCAGGCGGATCGGAAGAGAGGAGAGTTGCAGTTCTTCCCTGGTGAGATGGTTTGGTTGTCCACCAAGAATATCAGGTTGAAGGTTCCTTGCAAGAAGCTGGGTCCCAGGTTTGTGGGTCCTTTTAAGATCATCAAGATGGTAAATGAAGTGGCGGCGCAGCTGCAACTACCTAAAAGGTGGAAGATAAACCGGGTGTTCCATGTCTCCTTGTTAAAGAAGGCCAAGAAGGGAACGTCTCCTGTTAAGGTTCCACCAGTTTCTGAGTCCGGGGAGTATGAGATATCCCGAGTTCTGGATAGCAAATATGTTCGGGGGAAGCTACGGTATCTGGTGGCATGGAAGGGATACGGTCCTGAGGATAATTCTTGGGTTCTGGAGTCGGATATGTCAGCCCCCAGACTCGTGGAGAAATTCCACAAGGAGTTCCCGAAGAAGGATGCTCCTAGAGAATCCGGAGTCTTCTCCTTGAGGGGAGGATCCTGTTAGGAGTATTTAGGTTCATTGCTTTCTTTCCTGGTTGATTAGTCTGTCCTCCCATTTGCACCTGGGAGGAGTGGTCTCTACTCTGTATTTAAACCCATGCCTCCCATGGTTCTGTGCTGAGTGTCGCTTTTACAGAGCTAGGCCTTAGCAGGAGGAGTAGGTGGTTATCTTGGATAGAGGAAGTTCCGTGGTTGGTTTTTGGGAGGTTTTGGGTGAACGAGTTGGTTTGTGTTTTCCCTTCTGTGTTCACCAATCCTACCTCTGTGTATAATTGACTGTGTGAGTGAATTGCCTTATCCTTTGATTTCTACTCAGTTTCCCTGTGTTTGTTTCCTAGTGTATGGTTCCTTCCCATATTGGTTTGGGGAATTCTTTCCTACATGTTTCCTGTGTGCTGCTTGTGTTGTTAGTCAGCGCACACCCTTGTCAGTCCCTGTCAGTAGCAGCTTCACTTGTTCGTTAGGGGTGACCCCCTTTAGTCTCCAGTCCCTAGAGATTTTATAGGGCATTCCTTCTCCCACTTCCCTCTAGGCCTACGGTGTCAGTGAGAGAGGAGCTGTCGGGGTCAGGCTTAGCCTGAGAACAGCCGACCTACACCCGTGAGGCAGGGACCGGGTTAGCTAGTGGGAGTAGTGCAGGGCGAGATTCCCTACTGCTATCCCTTAGCCCCGTTGCAGCTATCTGGACTGACATAACAGTCTGATTTTGTAAGAATTTATTTGCAAATTATGGTGGAAAATAAGTATTTGGTCACCTACAAGCAATCAAGATTTCTGGCTCTCACAGACCTGTAACTTCTTCTTTAAGAGTCTCCTCTTTCCTCCACGCATTACCTGTAGTAATGGCACCTGTTTAAACTTGTTATCAGTATAAAAAGACACCTGTGCACACCCTCAAACAGTCAGACTCCAAACTCCACTATGGTGAAGACCAAAGAGCTGTCAAAGGACACCAGAAACAAAATTGTAGCACTGCACCAGGCTGGGAAGACTGAATCTGCAATAGGCAACCAGCTTGGATTGAAGAAATCAACTGTGGGAGCAATAATTAGAAAATGGAAGACATACAAGACCACTGATAATCTCCCTCGCTCTGGGGCTCCACGCAAAATCTCACCCCGTGGGGTCAAAATGATCACAAGAACGGTGAGCAAAAATCCCAGAACAACGCGGGGGGACCTAGTGAATGAACTGCAGAGAGGTGGGACCAATGTAACAAAGCCTACCATCAGTAACACACTACGCCACCAGGGACTCAGATCCTGCAGTGCCAGACGTGTCCCACTGCTTAAGCCAGTACATGTCCGGGCCCGTCTGAAGTTTGCTAGAGAGCATTTGGATGATCCAGAAGAGTATTGGGAGAATGTCCTATGAACACTGTAAAAATTGTATATCACAGCCTTGGTGTTTTGTGTGATCCCATTGTGTAATATACTAGCACTGATGCACGAAAAACTAAACCCTGCCGGTACAGGTATTGTTAGACAGTCCCAGAAAAAAATATATAGTGATTCAGCATCCAGTCTAGTGTAGACTTAAAAATTTTTCATACTTTAATAAAGCCATTTTTGCTATTTTTTACTGGTTTCTGGTGATTGTGGAATTTTAAATGGCTTTATTAAAGTATGAAAATTTTTTAAGTCTACACTAGACTGGATGCTGAATCACTATATATTTTTTTCTGAGAATGTCCTATGGTCTGATGAAACCATACTGGAACTGTTTGGTAGAAACACCACTTTACATGTTTGGAGGAAAAAGAATACTGAGTTGCATCCATCAAACACCATACCTACTGTAAAGCATGGGGGTGGAAACATCATGCTTTGGGGCTGTTTCTCTGCAAAGGGGCCAGGACAACTGATCCAGGTACATGAAAGAATGAATGGGGCCATGTATCGTGAGATTTTGAGTGCAAACCTCCTTCCATCAGCAAGGGCATTGAAGATGAAACGTGGCTGGGTCTTTCAACATGACAATGATCCAAAGCACACCGCCAGGGCAATGAAGGAGTGGCTTTGTAAGAAGCATTTCAAGGTCCTGGAGTGGCCTAGCCAGTCTCCAGATCTCAACCCTATAGAAAACCTTTGGAGGGAGTTGAAAGTCCGTGTTGCCAAGCGACAGCCCCAAAACATCACTGCTCTAGAGGAGATCTGCATGGAGGAATGGGCCAACATACCAACAACAGTGTGTGCCAACCTTGTGAAGACTTACAGAAAACGTTTGACCTCTGTCATTGCCAACAAAGGATATATAACAAAGTATTGAGATGAAATTTTGTTACTGACCAAATACTTATTTTCCACCATAATTTGCAAATAAATTCTTACAAAATCAGACAATGTGATTTTCTGGATTTGTTTTCTCATTTTGTCTCTCATAGTTGAGGTCTACCTATGAGGTCAATTACAGACGCCTCTCATCTTTTTAAGTGGTGGAACGTGCACTATTGGTGACTGACTAAATACTTTTTTGCCCCACTGTATTATCAAATGTCCAAAGGTGATATCAATAGATATATGTCCCTTACACATAGAAAGCTTCTCTCCTAATGATATGAAGGTATCAGTCTTTTGGGCGACCCCTATAAAGTGACCCAGTGGTCTTCCTCCCATTCCCCCTTTCAAAGCACACCCTGTTTTTGCTAGTCTACAGTCATTGTTCCCTACTCTTGGATGGACCAGCTGCGAGCAGGGGAAATGTCTCAGACTACTAAAGGACAGTATACTTAGAGTAATCTGAGAAGCTGGTGGCTATTTTACAAAGAAGACAGGACTTGAAATCAAATTAACTAAATTTTCCTTAGTACATACAAGCAAGATTTTCTTTTTTAAGAATGAGCATTTATAGCAACCTTTCTGAAACAGCCGTAACTTTTCTATACGTCCGTGTACGGGAATGCATAGGGCGTCTTTTTTTGCGGGGCCGGGTGTACTTTTTAGTTCTACCATTTTCGGGAAATGTTATTGCTTTGATCACTTTTTCTTCAAATTTTTATCAGAATCAAAACAGTGAAAAAATGGTGGTTTGGCACTTTTGACTACTTTTCCCGCTACGGCATTTACCGTACAGGAAAAATATTTTTATAGATTTGTAGAGTGGGCGATTTCGGACACAGGGATACCTAATGTGTAGGTGTTTCACAGTATTTAACTACTTTTATATCTGTTCTAGGGAAAGGGGGATGATTTGAATTTTTAATACTTTTTACATTTTTTTTATATATATATTTTTTTGCATTTATTAGACCCCCTAGGGATGTTGAACCCCAGGGGGTCTGATCACTAATGCAATGCATTACAATGCTAATGCATTGAAATGCATTGCAAAAAATCATTATTTCTTTTAAAAGAAAGAGCTTGCAGACCGGCCGGGAAGCCTTGTAAAGGCTCCCGGCTGTCATGGCAATGTAACGTCGGCCCTGGATCTTGCTCCAGGCACCGGCGATCACCGGCAAAATGGCAGCGCCCATGCGCCGCCGGGAAAATGGCGCCTCCAGTGCCTTTAACCGTGGTGCTGGAGGGGTTAATGCCTCCGATCGGTCCCCGGACCTATCAGAGACATTAGCGCCAGTTGTCTACTGCTTAAAGCAGTAGACACCTGGCGGCTATGGCGGCCGCCCGGCTCCCAGGCGGTCGCCATAGTTACACACCCGGGATGCGATGTACTATTGCGGCGAATGTCGGGATGTCCGTCGGGGGCCGCAAACTATTGTCCCGAGGGCCGCGGGCCGCGAGTTTGAGTCCCCTGCTTTAGAGCATATGCACGTCATAGAGGACCCTCTTCTATAAGTGTCCATTCTGGATTCCTTGGGCCATTACATCATTCCTTATATGCCAATTTTCTGGGATATGAGGCTTGACAAAAGTTGCAGTCTTTTGGCACAATGCATTTTGCTCCAGCAAATTGTAACTTTTACAAATTTTCTGCCATGCTTGACACTTTTTAAAAAGTAGGCAAAGTATGACAGGAATCAAGGTGACCATGGTGGTTGACTTGCTCGGTAAATTTACTTTAACTTGTGCCACAAAACTGCTGCAAGTTCTAACTAAAATGTACTCCAGTCTCACCAGCCAATTCAACTCTGCCACATTGGACCTTCCAAGATACTCCAAAATTATTTAGAGTCTGGAGTCACATCAAGAGAGGACTGGATTATAATAGGCACAGGAGACACCACTTTGATACATCCTTCCCATATGTATATGCATTAGATGACGTCCATTCATAAATGGCTACAGGATGAAATATATAGCTAGGAGTTGGTGATGTTATCCCTAGGGATTGGAGAAGTCTTGACTGATCAACACGATGGCTTCCATTTTATCATGTTTTATGGAGTGTGACGTATGAGGTATCTTTGATACATTTTGGGCCACATTATCATTATAATCAGTGAAGCTCATACGTCTAGTGGTATGATATAAACCATTGACATATACTAATATGACTAATATGGTTCTCGATGGATTTTATTTGCCATGCTAAAATAATTTTTTCTCATTGCTTTGTGAAGACTGCTCTTTTTGTCATTTCGGACCAGCTGTTCCTACAACCTCACACCATCTCCTGATGATCTGATACAACACGTAATGTAGATGTCTGGCATAAAACACGGAAGAGCCAGATACATAAGGAACTGGCAGTAGCCGCTTGTCAACGCACGGTTTGCGGTGCTCTGTTTCTTCACCCGTTGCAGAATAAATTACCAAATTGGCATGTACAGGTTCATTGCTCAAATATATTCAAGCTAATTTGTATTGCATATGCAAAGCAGGCATTAATATATGCAAGGAGAAATGCATTCCAACTGGGGAACTTATCCCCTGAAGGAACAGCACAATAATTCTCTAGGGGGCAGGGGAGGCGATTAATTTGGATTAAAGTTTTAGAAGAGACTTCTATAAGAGACATGTGGGAATAGAAATGAAAGATGAGGAGAGAATGGTATAAGAAGTGATATGGGTGCATCACTGCAGACACTCTACTACTGCCAAATCTACTGTCATATACATATATAATGTGCCCATAGGCTTCTATTAACCACTTCTACCACATGGCTTATGCACAATAGCTTTGCCTCAGCTGCACTGACAGTCATTCTCAACTGCCTTGTCCAATACAACAAAATGCAACACACACAAATGTAACCCTATAGGCAAACAGCTGCAGGTGCCCGGGGTATATATCTAGTAGACTGTTATAATATGTCTCATTTACAGTATATACCCCCAAAACATAGTGTGAAATAGTGTGAACTAAGCCTAGAATACACAATATGGACAAAAATAGAGGGACACCTACACATTTCATCTACAAGAGATTTTATGACTCCCCATAGGCATTAACATGGAGTTGCCTCGAACACCTCCTTCCGGTAAGTAAAACATCTTCTTGTCTTCTGGGAAGATTTTGGAGTGAGTTTATGGGAACGTTTGCCCATTCATCCAGACAAACATTTATGGGGTCAGACATTGATGTTAGACGAGAGGACCTAGCTCACAATCTCCATTTTAGTTCATCCTAAAGGTGTGGAATGGGATTGATTTCAGGGTCTTGTCTTTACCCAACCATACCTTTGTGGATCTTGTGGAGCTGGAACAGAGAAAGGGCCCTTCCCAAACTGTGCAAAATGGCTTGATATGCTGAAGCATGAAGATTTCTCTTCACTGGAACCATGGGGCCTAGGCCAAACCCTGAAAAATAGACTGCCGGTTATAGAAGCGTTATTAGTTGAACACATTTTCACCACTCTATAGTCCAATGGTTATGTCCTTTATACCATCCAATGCCTGGCATTGTGCTTGGTAATGTAAGGCTTGATCAGCCATAAAAACCTGTGCCATGAAGCTCCACACAGTTTGTTACTCTGAAACGTTGGTGACTTTAATGTACTACTTACCCCAGCACTTGGCTTTAACTTTACGTAGTCTGTCTATTCGAGGCTGAGTTGTTGTTGTTCCTAAACACTTCTTAATAATCCCACTCACAGTGGATGGTGGAATATCTAAGAGGGAAGAAATGTCATAAATGGAATTTTTGCGGCATCCTATTATCCTAGTACCATGCTGGAATTCAGATAGCTCTGTAGTATGACCCAGGCTATCACAGATGTTGTAAGGACGGACTGTATGGCTAGGTGCTGGATTACTGTATATACAATTGTGGCAATGGGACTGAATGAAAGAAATGCCTGAATTCAGTGATTAAGACATATGTCCCAAACATAAACTATGTTCTGTTAGAGCAAGGGGGCAGAATTATTAAGAATTATGTTTCATACTACTGGGGATGGAGTAAGGAAACCATGGGCCCCGGGGAATTCAGAAAGTGTAGGCTCCCCATTCATGCCAAAGATCCCTGTAAACGAACAAAGTCCCATAGTGGCCCTCCTTGAAGTGCAATGTTCCATAGTGGCCCTCCACACAGTATAATTTCCCCTAGTGGCCCCTCCACACAGTATAATGGCCCATAGTGGACCCTCCACACATCATAATGTCCCACAGTATTATTATTATTATTATTATTTATTTATTTATTTATTTATTTATTTATTTATATAGCACCATTAATTCCATGGTGCTTTACATTTGGGGATTATATACAATACACAGAATATACAGGTAGATATAATAATAACAATGACTGACTGTTGGGGTAGAGGGCCCTGCCCGCGAGGGCTTACAATCTATGAGGGAAGGGGGTAGAGACAGAAGGAGAGGGGGAGACTGTACAGATGGGGGTGCGGTGATAGTGTTATTGGAGGTTGTAGGCCTTCCTGAATAGATGAGTCTTGAGCGCCTTCTTGAATCCTGTGATTGTGGGGGGTCAGTCTTATGTGTCATGGTAAGGAGTTCCAGAGTATGGGGGATGCACGAGAGAAATCTTGGAGACGGTTGTGTGAGGAGCAGATGAGAGCAGAGCAGAGTAGGAGGTCGTTGGAGGATCTGAGGTTACGTGTGGGCAGGTAGTAGGAGATTAGGTCGGAGATATATGGAGGGGACAGGGTGTGGATCGCTTTGTATGTTAGCATTAGTAGCTTGAACTCAATTCGCTGGGCTATAGGTAGCCAGTGGAGGGACTGGCAGAGGGGAGCAGCTGATGAAGATCGGGGGGTGAGGTGGATTAAGTGAGCAGCGCAGTTTAGGGTGGACTGGAGGGGGGCGAGGGTGTTAGCTGGGAGTCCATGGAGAAGGGTGTTGCAGTAGTCTAGGCGGGAGATTATGAGGGCCTGGACGAGCATCTTGGTAGTTTCCTGGGTGAGGAAGGGGCGAATTTGGTGGATGTTCTTGAGTTGGAGGCGACAAGAGGTGTTGAGGGCTTGAATATGTGTGTAGCCCCCCCCCACACAGTATAATGTCACATAGTGGCCCCTCCACACATTATAATATCCCACAGTAGCCCCCACCCACACAGTATAATGTATCATAGTGGACACAGCTGATTATGAGGTTGGATTATAATGGAGGCAAATGGAAAAATACTTGCCCTTGGGCCCCCTTGTAGCCTTGTGCCCCAGGATCAGACCATACAAATCTTATCCACATGCTGTGGCTAAAACCTACACTGCAGAAAGTGACTTACACCTTTATATAACCCTATCATATTCCACAGAACAGACAACAGTATGTCTTTGGAGGAAACCCAAGCAAGCACAGGAATAACATACAGATGTTGCAAGGCATCAGCGCTAACCAGTGAGCCACAGTGCCCAGTTTCTTACACAAAAATCTGTAGGAGAGCTGCAGCAATTGAGCTTACTCCCTACTACACTACACGTTATACATGAATAATGACGCAAGGTGTTCACTCCACAGGTTCAGTGCGCATGCGCTGAGCGCTCTTGGGGATGAGTAAAGGTCTCACCTCTGGCAGAGTAAAAACTTAAAAACATGCCGTAGAGTGAACTGATGCCACCAGGTTTGGGACCTTAAATCCGAGCAGGATAATGACAAGTTGCACGCACCTGAGATGTCAGTGATTTTTTTTTTACTTTGCAATGGACGTCACATGCAACTTACGGCCAAATTGCTCTATAAGGGTATGTTCACATGGTGGGAAATGAAGAGGAAATTCCTCTTCATTTTCCGCATTGACATTTTAGCACGGGCTAGCTGCGACGAGATGACGATGCAGTGCATCGGCATCCCACTCTGGATTA
Source organism: Leptodactylus fuscus (assembly GCF_031893055.1). Lineage (NCBI taxonomy): Eukaryota > Metazoa > Chordata > Amphibia > Anura > Leptodactylidae > Leptodactylus > Leptodactylus fuscus. Next base: position 227,918,125 of record NC_134266.1, read on the forward strand.
GGCCCAGATGAATGGGACTAATCAGAAGGGTATCTTGAGTCACGGAATCCGTGGCAAGATCGAGCAGGTTGCTTCCATGTCCTGCTGCGATCTCTGCCTTCCATTGAGGAGAATGGGAGGTGAATTCCAGGAGCAATCTGCTCCGGATTTGGGGGTGAAATCCACCCTCAAATCTGCGGCAAATTCCTCCATATGAGCACACCCTAAAGTATTCACATAACAGCAAGTCACAGACAGATGACATGACTTATATGCAACTTGCTGACCAAAGTCACTGTGTAGCCTTAGCCTAATAAGTAACATAAAGAATACCAGGAGCAAGTAACGGAGCATAAGGCGATTAATAATTAGTAGTGCCGAAACCCCATCCTGGTAATATCCTGTTTGACATACATCTTACTACAAGAATTGGAACGTTTGAAGGGAAAAAGCTGAAGGATGTGTGATCATATGAATATGGATGAGTGCATTTTCTTTATTTCTTTCCTCTGTGCCCAGTGGATCTGCCGATGCCTGTTTTGCACTGGGTGCCGCTTCCCGCATTACTATGCAGGGCTCTCAAGCAAGGAAAAGCTGATTGACTTGGTAGAGAAGGGGGGGAATTCTCCTGAGAGCTCCAGGATGTGAAGGATTACTGGTGTGTACACATCATGACTGCAAGGGCAGGGCCAGGGAGAGATAACTGCCCTCTTTATAGAACAAGTTAGTATAACGTTCTTCTACATCAGGGATTTTATTATATGTTTTATAAAAGCCTGAGGCCTAGCAGCTGAGGGTCAACAGATCACACAATCTGAGGAATAGCAATGGGTATTATTGGTATCTGGATCAGATGCCAGGTGTGATGCCGCTATAAAGAGAACTTTTTATGAAGGTGTATAATAGATGAAGGGGCACAAAGTTTAACCTGCAGTTCTAGCACAAGATATCTGACATGTTCTAAGACTATGGGGATCACTAATGTCTGAGCAATGGAGGCTTACGTCACTGATACTCCCTTGGTGGTTTGTAGAAATATACATTGTCTAATGGAATGATTGTAATAGTAAAAGAAAATTTACCTTTATCTCTATATGATGGCTCATTTAGCAAATTATTCGCTTACCTGTAATAGATTTGCTATTATTAGATCACTCATTCTTATTAATGTGGTGTGGAGGATTATGGAGGATTTTAAACCTCCTTGGTAGTCTGCAACAGAGAAGGGGTTAATAGTAAAGTTATTGGTGACCAGCGCAGTGTCACTTTATTGAGGTTGTCCAGGATCTATTCTTAGGATAGCCCATAAATATTTGTTTAGTGGGGACCGACAGCTGGCCCCTGCACAGATCACTTGTTTGGAGATACTTTCAGTCCCTGTATTATGCAGTGTGCTGGGGTTTGCGGGCCCACAGCCTTAGGCTGGGTTCACATGATGTATTTTGGCTCGTAATGTGGCACATAGACGGCGTGGGAGCTTTTGCGGGTCGTATACGCTCCCATTGATTTCAATGAGACCGGGACCGTATACGCGGTGCTATTTTGCGGCCGCCGCAAAATCACGGCCGCAAAATAGCGCCGCATACACGGTCACAAACACAAGAAGAACATACAGACTCCTTGCAGGAGTTGTCCTTGGCTAGATTTGAAGCTTGGATTCGATCGAAGGGTGAAATACGCACCACTACTCTGCGGCAAACCTGCCATGTCTGAAGGATAGACAGAGCCTTTAAAGTAGCTACAAGAACTTCACTTTCTTGAGTCTAAATCCTGATCTATATTTGTTCAGATTCTGGCACAATTTTTCATTCCAATTATTTGCATGAATTTCTGACAGATAGAAAGATACCCAAATTTTTTTTGCTACAGGAAAGCCTACTCTGAGAAACCTTTGCGTGTACAGAATGTTAAGCCTACAGACACAGGAGGAAATGGTGAATATCCTAGTGATAGAATAGGCGTGAGGAAGATTCTTCTTTAGATCTCGGGTATCTTTAGCTAGGTTTCCACTGTGCTTAAAGCGTAACCAAAATCTATGAACAACTTTTGATCTTCTGGCAGCATTTGTGTCGTTAATACATTAATACATTTAGGCTCCTTTCTGTGCCATCTTGCACTTTATACTCGCTCCCTTTTTAGTTTATTGAAAACTGAAATCTGTTCACTGCTTCCATTAGTATGAGGCAGACAAGCTAAGGCACGGCAAGTCACTTTGAAAAGTTATATGTCAAGCATTATAAAATGTACAGTACAACAGTGGTCCACAGTTCTACCTGTATTAATTCCAGAGATATGACCAGTTAAAAAAAACCCTGTAGGTTTTCAGAACAGCTGCAACTGGCATGGAAATATGCCAATTCTAACTTTGTTCCCAATTGGAATTTTTACAGGTAGAACTGCAGTCTTGGTGTCATCTGGCACCAGAAGCAGTTCTGTGTTTTTAGCTGAATAAGATACTAGCATCTGCCCGCAACTTCGTCTGCGGATTGGAGTTGGCGCTGAGCCACTGATATTTTCGGTGTTCGCCACTGTGTGCCGCCACGTCCACTCCTGCGCGCCCCTGTCCCATTTGCTCCTCGCCTGTCCCCACAGGCTTTTTACCTACCGGCTGCTTCTGGCTCCCCGCAGCCACCCTCATCCCCCACGTTCATGCCCCTTCACGCCTTGGCGCCCTCGGTCGCCCTCTCTCTCCCATGGCCCCAGCCACACCCCCTGTGCCCCCATCCTCTCCGCGCCCCCCCCCAGACCCCCTCTCCCTTGGCACGCGGCACCCGGGGTCACCCCCCCAAAACTCACTGTTTAGCCCCCTCCGCAAAATCCCCTAACTCCCCTGTCGGCACATGCACTGTCTCGCTGCCGAATGACACGGTGTACTCACCATAGCTAAGCTGGGTGGTCAGGAAGGCGCAAGACCAGTAAGGCTGAGTGCGGCGTCAGGGACTGTCGTGGGCTGCCGAGGACTTCCGGCGCTGCGGCCTAGGCTGCAGCTGCAAAGTGGTGGCATCCCAGAAGATGTTGTGTACGTCAGCAATGTGAGCATGTGCCTGCAAATACAGTGTAGTTGCTGTGGCAGGCAGGGCGGTGTCGCGGATCCCAATTGCGCTGATGTTCGGCAAAGATGCCGGGTCCAGTGCATGGAAGAGGTAGGCCGCTGGAGTAAGTTGAACGTGAGCGGGGAAGTGTGAAAGCATATGTAAATGTTATTGCCTGGGGTTAGGAGCTAGCCCGGAGGTGGCAATAGGGAGTTTGTGGCTTGCTATGCTAAGAAGTGTGTGGGATTGCAGACCTGCTGCTATGAGTTCTGATTTTTGGCCGCCCCTGCCAAGAACATATGTCCATGATTGTTCCAAAAAGTAGCCTATCTTGTGGAAAATTTCACGCAAATCAGTTGAGCGTTTTTTTGCTTGATTGAGGAACAAACATCCAAACACACAAACCCACAAACATCCAAACACACAAACTTTCACCTTTATAATATTAGTAGGATAACTGTCTAAAGTAACCCTCCAGTCTCATCTTCCCTGCCTTACACAAGAGTTCATACATTCACATACCTAGTGGGCAGATTCAGCTCACAGGGAGGGAACTGAAGGCTGGGAGTAGTAGTGGCCGATGTTGTGCTACTTGCTAGGCCGAGCAGACTCACCCACACACCCCAGTCCTGCTCCAAAACCCACTGAGGGAGGTCCTGCAGAACTACCTGATGGTAGCGGTAATAGTTTCCCTCGGGATGCTTCCAGTTGGAGATGCTAACTCTCTACTCTGAGAAGGGGTGATGCTGTTCGGAAGGCACCTGATGGTGAAGCAGTCATGACTCAGGCAGCCAGTAGATAACACTTTTATTCAGCAACTAGAGAAACAAACAGCAGCTTACAAATGGGGGTAATAGTAACTCAGTGTCCAATTTCCCAGCCTTGGTCTTAGGCGGCTCTAAGGCAGATTTCTATCCAACTACAACTCCTCTCTTGCCACTCCCAGCTAGAGATACTGAACTCCCTTCTCAGGGTTGTCTCTGGATGAGCAAAGGACAAGTCACAATCCTCCTATAGAGGCTGTATGGATAACCACTGTAGCACAGTCTCAGTGCTGGTGTTTTCCTCTCGGCATAGTCCAGCATAAACTGCATAGGAGCTCTGCTATGACTGAACTGGAACAGAACTGAACACACAACGGTCATCACAGAGACAAAAGTATCCTACAATCCCGCCCAGCGGCCTGTGATTGGCCCGAGCTGAACCAAGGGATATGTTTGAAACAATAGGAAAAACAATTGGAAAAGCTGCAAACAATGGCAAAGAACATACTAGTGCATCTCAATAAATTAGAATATCAGTATAAAGTTCTGGACTGTTGTTCAGTGTAAAAAATATGCAAATCTATTCTCCAGTGAGAGACTATAGACCAGGATCAGGGGATAAGCGTACACATTAGGGAGAGTGTGTGCCTACATAGGCAGTACGGAGACTTACAAGTCATTCCTGCTCCGCTAGGGATTCTGGGTAAAAAATATGCAAATCTATTCTCCAGGATGTAATTAGGAGAACAGTGCCTCTTTAACATCATGCATGACTCAGTTAATAAACCTACTATCATGATGCGGATTTAATTGCCAAATTAGTATTTCTATTCCAATAGGAACAGATTCCCAGCTATGGACAGCGCTGTTTCGGTCTTTTGGACCTCCTCAGCATGGCGCAGGGATACTGATTTGGCAGAGTGAGAGACTATAGACCAGGGTCAGGGGATAATCGTACACATCAGGGAGAGTGTGTGCCTACATAGGCAGTACGGAGACTTACAAGTCTCTAGAGGGCAGCATACAGAGGCACTGTTCTCCTAATTACATCCTGAAGAATAGATTTGCATATTTTTTACCCAGAATCCCTAGCGGAGCAGGAATGACTTGTAAGCCTCCGTACTGCCTATGTAGGCACACACTCTCCCTAATGTGTACGATTATCCCCTGTTGTTCAGTGGTCAGAGGTGTTTTCAGATGAAAATAAATTTTGCATTTCATTTAAAAATCAAAGTCCTCATGTCTGAAGAAAGAGTGGAGAGACTGCTTGAGGTCTAGTGTGAAGTTTCTACAGTCAGTGATGGTTTGGGGAGCCATGTCATCTGCTGGTGTAGGTCCACTGTGTTGTATGAAGACCAAAGTCAGCTCAGTCGTCTACCAGGAAATTCTAGAGCCCTTCATGCTTCCCTCTGCTGACAAGCTTTTTGGAGATAAAAATTTCATTTTCCAATAGGATTTGGCACCTGTCCACACTGCCAAACGTACCAAGACCTGGTGTAATAACCACATTATCACTGCGCTGGTTTGGCCATTAAACTCTCCTGATCATAACTCCATAGAGAATCTATAGGGTATTGTCAAGAGGAAAATGAGAGACCCCAGACCCAACAATAAAGACGAGCTGAAGGCTGCTATTATACAACCTGGGCTTCCATAACACCTCTGCAGTGCCACAGGCTGATCCCTCCATGCCACATTACCGTATTTATGCCGTCATTCATGCAAAAGGATCCCTGACCAAGTATTGAGGGCATTTACTGCACAGACTTTTCATTTGGCCCACATCTCTGTGTTAAATAATTTTATTTTTTTTTCACAGTTGGTCTTATATAATAATCTAAGTGTTTTCCAGTATGTGTGGACAGGTTGATACTTATTGGTAAGAATGATCTCTCACATGGCCCAATACTTTTTGTGTGTTTTATATGTATCATAATAGTGACTGAGCTTATGTGCCCAGACTCACACTATATGTGTGCATTGTGCATCATGAGCTTATGTGCTTGTATTAACTATATATATATATATATATATATATATATATATATATATATATATATATGGCACAGTTTGGTGGTATTGGTGCATTGTACATTTATAATTGGACATTATTACTTGCAGTTGTATGAGTATATTATTGTGCAATTTTGATATTTATATTTTGGATATTTCTGATGCATATCTATGTATTGTATTCACATGGAAACACCGTGACCTTGCCTCTTTTGTCTTCTGGTTTTGACATATTTTTTAAGTAAAATCGTTTACTTTTCAAGTAATTAATATATTTTGGATATTTTTGTAACAAGATCCTCTTGTGTTGATGATTATTTATGAAGGTACCATTCCTTATAGGTTTCATATATGTATTTTTGGGTAGGGATGGTTGGTGTTTATACACCTAGCGTATGAAATTTGTAGGTCTATTGAAATAACAGAAATAAATACTTGAAAAAATTCATTCTGTTTGTAATGACCCGATATAATATATATCTTTCAATTTTTCAATTGAATTACTAAAAAAAAACAAAAAAAAAACTTTTTGATGAGATTCTATTTTATTGAGATGCACTAGCAGAACATAGAGGACAGGACATACCAACACAACCCAAAGGTACAAAAGACAAACACCGAAAGCAGTAGCACTCTGGGATGTTGCAAAAGGAAAGAATAAAGATCAGGATTTCAAAGAAACGAGTCAAAATGTGTTAATAAAATATATTAAAAGTTTTAATAATGACACAAATGCTGCCAAATGTTGTGTGTAAATTTACTGAGAATGTAAGGGAATTGCAATAGGAGCAATTCCCCAGTAGCTGCTGGAAACCCTGGGAAAGGGGCACAAGAGAAAGTGAGCCCTAAGCTAACCCCCCCCCCCCCCCCCCACTGTCCCTTCCTGCTTGCCTGGTCCTATCCTATATAATAGGCGGCATCTTGGCGACGGGCCCTTCCTATATATGTGAAACACAAAACGCAGCCAAGACGAACAACAATGAGAGGTCAGCAAGCCAAGTGTTCAGTAACAGTCGAGCAATGCAGTGTCAAAATCGATATCCAAAAGAATAGTCAATAAGGAAAGCCAGAAGTCAAGAATTAGAATACAAGAATAAACAACGAGAGAAAAGCCAGCACGCACGAGGCAATAGCAAGCACCAATGTGAATGTGAACCAAGAATAAATAGGGAGGAAGAACCCGCCCTGGACTTGATAGGAAGGCCGGCTGTCAATCACAGGGCAAGACTAGAATTAACCACTTCATGAACAGTGGCAACAAGGGCAGAAGACGGGTGTGGTGAAAATTCAATTACAGAAATAGAGCCATGTTCACACAGTGCAACCAAAAACTCTAAGCAAGGAATGAAACTGCACACGCCTCCTGCACTGCAGCATGCAAGCGGAGGGTGGCACAGTGACCAGAACAGATCAGAGCAATTACTGAGCATGCAGTGCAAAGTATTCCATAATGTCATGCGACATCATATGCAACGTATGCAACGTAAACCTCTGAGATTTCATTTGTAGATCCAATCTTATGCAGACATGACTGCAAAAAGCCAACATTTTAGGGGAGAATATGATGCTACACAGAGACACTACACAAAACACTAGGACTTGTATCATACACCTATAGTGTAACTTTATTAAATGCCTTCAGGATCTGGGATAACAGAAGATTAGGCCTTTGCATATCATTCACTGAATGCAACTGCAATGTACTGACTCGAGACCATATAATATTTCTATAGTTGGTACATTATATAGGTAAGGCACAGGAAATTCGAGAACAAGTGTGACGTCACAAGGTTTGACAAATGTAATAAACTATACTGCCGACAAGACTAATGGTGTTACCTAATATAACATTAAGAAAACCAATGGGGTTGGATACTTATTATAGGATGCTTTGTGTATGCCATGAGAAATACCGTGTACAGTAGTCCTTGACCCAAAAAATGATGAGCGTGGCTAAACACTTCGATTTCAGGTCTCAGAAGAGAACAAGAGGTATCTACAAATAATATACGGAGATTACTGACATTTTGTCCCTACAATTATGATGTAGGAGAATTTCAAGAAGAATAAACTCACTTAGAAATATATCAAATCGACAGTCAGTGAAATCCAACATTAAAGCTAGTGGCTCATTGCCAGTTTCTTTATTTAGCGTATTATCACCAGAGGCCTCTCTGCATTGCAAGCAGTCTGTAGTGAAATTTGGGAAACAAGCAGGTCACTTAGTGCCTGGCAGGCAACATGGGAATCATGGACTGGGGGGAAACGACAGAGAAGGCACAGAGTTACTGCAAGGGAGACGAAATTTGCCAAGAGGCAGATGAAAGCGAAATGAAATGGATGTAATAAAAACCTAGCCAGCAAACATCAAAAGATCCATGGGCAGCTACTTAGGGCATATTCTATCAGCAGTAAGATTGCTGAAAGGCTGCAGGACCAAAACTTTGATTTTTTTTTTTTTTTTACATTTGTTGCTGGACAGAAAAATTGTACTTCAAATAAACAAGAAAATACAGTCAGCGAGAACATTACTGACAGCGAGAATCGTCTCAGAGCTGGACGCTAAAGAAATAGAAATTCAGTAATGGCCCAAAATACTAAGGATCCAAAATGATTCATTATTATAAATTGTAAAACACTTAAAAGGTAACTCTACGTATATATTATATAATCATAGCAATTATAAGACATACAGTTATACAGCATCGCTACTATCGCCTATTATGGAGCCATTTGAATGGGACTGAATTGCAAAGAGGCTATGTGACCAATGAATGTGATATCACATGACCTGAGAAGGGGAAGCAGCACAATTACCATGTTAAAGGGGCTCTATCAGCAAAATTATGCTGATAGAGCCCCACATATGCATGAATAGCCTTTAAAAAGGCCATTCAGGCATTGCTAATGTTATATTAAACTACCCCCCAGTTTTAAAATAAAACCCTAAAACAGAATATGATCAACTTCCCAATCGTGCACGGTGGGCGGGCATTCAGGGTCCGCCGTCTTCTTCAGCCACGCCTCCTCTTCCTGCGATGTCCTCGGGTCCCATCTAACTCGCGAACTGACATTGATAAAAATGGCGTGGATGCATGCGCAGTAGCCGTAGTAGAAGCAGCATGCTACTGCGCATGCATCCGCGCCATTTTTTAACAATGTCAGTTAGCTAGGAAGAGGAGGCGTGGCTGAAGAAGACGGCGGACCCTGAATACCCGCCCACCATGCACGATGGGTAAGTTGATCATATTCTGTTTTAGGGTTTTATTTTAAAACTGGGGGGTAGTTTAATATAACTTTACCAGTGCCTGAATAGCCTTTTTAAAGGCTATTCACGCATATGTGGGGCTCTATCAGCATGATTTTGCTGATAGAGCCCCTTTAAACAGCTGATCAATGTGGGTCCTGGGTATTGGAAACACCCCTCCTTCCCCTCCCCTGATCTTAAACTGATAACTATCAAAAGGATTGGTCATCAATATCATAATGCTGAAAATCCGAAAAAACCTTTTAAGATCAAAATCAGTTATCTCTTAACATGCTAATAATGCTCCAAGGCCTTTTTAGTCGACACAGACAACAACCGTCTTCTGTACAATGACAACCTAAAGGCTCATTGCTGTTTTTGATAACTGATTGGCTGAAAATAAAGTATTCATCATAGACCATTCTTATATCTGATCCCATAAAGTTATATACTCTGCTACACCCAACAAGGGGACGGTATCAAGCAACTAAGCTATGGCTGGATTCATTCCAACGCTTGCTTTCCGTTTGGGAGTTCTGTCCCCTATTGTGCTTGAAAAGTCCTGAAAAATAGAACTTTTCTCTCTTCATTTTTCAGGTAGAAACCCAGCGGACCCCTTTATAGTCTATGAGGTCCCCGGGTTTCTGCAGGTAATCGCTTTTTAAGTGTATTGGGTTACAAGCGGACCCGAAGAATGGAAAACAGGTGTGAACCTAGCGTAAAGCTCCTATGTCTTCCCAGCTCTCTCCCATAGCTAACCACCAAACTGAATGGAAATGAATAGTGTAGTCGGCTGAACTCTACTTCACATTCATCTACAAAAGCAATATTATGGATGACCAGCTTTAGATATCCTCTGTACTCTCCATGCCCTATCATACAACTGTGTTTGAAAATTAGCCATTTTCTGCAACCTATGTGCAAGAAGCCGACTTCAACAGAGCAAGTTCTTCCACCTTTATAAAATGCTGATTTGATCTTTCATTGCTCCAGTGGCTTGCTGTGCCTTCTTCAGGGTCTCCAGTCAGGGACCAGGCCACATGAGACTTGATGTTGTATTGTATTCTTTTGTACACAAGAAAGCTTTTAGTGTATTATATAGCAGCGGAGGCTAAAAATAAACAAGTCAATATATAGCTGGGGGATTAATTGTTGGGAATGCCGGGAAATAAATTCTTTCATATAAGTTCCATACGTTACAATTTGAGCTTAGCATGTTCAGTATTGATGGATCTAGGAATTATTACTTCCTTTCCCACACAGACCTAAAACCCGCTCAGTACATTTATTAGTTTCATTGTGGTTTCCGCTGCTATTTCTTACCATTGAAATGTTTATTGCAGTTTTCATTTTGCTTTTGTTCTTGTTGTTTTTGCTGATATGACAAAGAAACATCTCAAGTTGCTGTTGATGGATCATCCTCTATTTACTATAGTCATGGCCAAGACATCACTAACAAGTAACAATAAGATATGTTCACAGAGCACAAGCAAAGCAAATAAGGCTACATTCACATCTACATCGGAGTCCCCAATATGGATTATCCAGAACAATGGACACCGATGTACCCCATTACAGTAAATAAGACTGAGGCTCTGTTTCTGTCCATCATAGTGTGAATCTGTTTTTGTCTGTTTTTCTGTTCTTCTGGTTCTCTAATGTATCAGATAAATGTAAACACTAAAGCTAGGTTCACACCCGAACCTGATCTCCGCCTGGGAATTCCGTTCCCCATTCCAGTTTAAAAATGTGGAGAGAAAAGTCCTACAAGCAGCGCTTTACGCTCTGCATTTTCTGCCCTTTTCGGGCGGAAACCTGGTGGACCCCATTATAGTCTATGGGATCTGCGGGTTTCCAAAGGTAACTGCTTTTTTAAGCAGATTAGGTTTCTATTCGGGGGTCCCCAAGCGAACCCCTTGAATGGAAATCCGAAAGCAAGACAAAATGGGTAAAGTATAATACAAATATTTTACATTTGCTAACAAAACATCCTGTGTTAAAGGTGTTTTCTCATCTTCCTATTTCAGCAGCTTTGCCTGTTGTCTCTTGTTCTCACTTCCTGTATTCCTTATCAAACAGTCAAAGCCGTCTCCCCCCAGCTTGCTGAACAGGACACTATAAATGATCACAATACTTATTATAATCACTAGAAATATAATATACATGCAGATGAAATAATATACACATGCTTCTAGAGAAGGACTCTGTTTTTTGTGTGTTTACACAGAGAGATAACAGACAAGGCTTTATCAGCAAACTGCAAGTAGATGAACAGCAGAGCTATAGATAGATTTTGTGCACTATTCTGATTAATTTGTCAATTGCGACTTGCTTCATTTTAAAAAAATTAATAAAAAATAAAAGTTCTCTACTGGAATTTTATTTACTATTCTATTTTTATGCAATAAATTCATATTAACCTATCTAAAGGTGAAGCTGCATGCATAAATGGAAGAGAGGGGCCAAAGCAAAAGTTAATAATAACTGGCCTAAACCAAGATTTTTGGACTTGGTCACAAAGACAAACATAGACTGTTTGGACTATTAGGACATGGACTGTTCTATTCCAGAAACATTTCAGACCCCAAAGATTAATAAGTGGAGGGCCAGGTAAGTCAAGTAAAAAAAATTAAAGTGGTTATTCACTTTCCCTTACGTCTGAACTCTATCATGGCGGCTGGTGGGCATTCTTTAAAATCTTCAGTCCTCTTTGGGTCTCTTCTGTGACTTCACAAGCTCCAAGAGACAGCTGAGGTCCAGTAGTTGGGAGTGTGCTGAGATCATTAAAGAGGCTGGAAATATTTTACATTTGCTAACTATCCTGTGTTAAATGAGCTTTCCTATCTTTCTGTTGCAGCAGTTTTGTCTGCTGTCTCTTCTTCTTCCTTCCTGTATTCCTTATCGAGCAGTCAAAGCCGCCTCCCTCCAGCTTGCTGAACAGGACAATATAAATTATTAGAGATGAGCGAACAGTGTTCTATCGAACTCATGTTCGATCGGATATTAGGCTGTTCGGCATGTTCGAATCGAATCGAACACCGCGTGGTAAAGTGCGCCATTACTCGATTCCCCTCCCACCTTCCCTGGCGCCTTTTTTGCTCCAATAACAGCGCAGGGTAGGTGGGACAGGAACTACGACACCGGTGACGTTGAGAAAAGTAGGCAAAACCCATTGGCTGCCGAAAACATGTGACCTCTAATTTAAAAGAACAGCGCCGCCCAGGTTCGCGTCATTCTGAGCTTGCAATTCACCGAGGACGGAGGTTTCCGTCCAGCTAGCTAGGGCTTAGATTCTGGGTAGGCAGGGACAGGCTAGGCTAGGAAGGAGAAGACAACCACAACAGCTCTTGTAAGAGCTAAATTCCAGGGAGAAGCTTGTCAGTGTAACGTGGCACTGACGGGCTCAATCGCCGCAACCCAGCTTTCCCAGGATCCTGAATGGAATACACTGTCAGTGTATTCCCGTATACCCGATATATACCCCCGATACCCGTTCCAACGGTGTGCCCCCCCACCTTCACCCCAGAAATACCCTGCAAGTCCCCTAGCAATAGAATTGGGGCTATATACACCCACTATTTTTGCTACTGCCATATAGTGCCATTGTCTCACTGGGAATTCAAAGAATATATTGGGCTTACATATAACTTCAATTCCAGGGAGAAGCTTGTCAGTGTAACGTGGCACTGACGGGCTCAATCGCCGCAACCCAGCTTTCCCAGGATCCTGAATGGAACACACTGACAGTGTATTCCCGTATACCCCATATATACACCCCAAATCACCGTTCCAACGGTGTGCCCCCCCACCTTCACCTCAGAAATACCCTGCAAGTCCCCTAGCAATAGAATTGGGGCTATATACACCCACAATTTTTGCTACTGGTATATAGTGCCATTGTCTGACTGGGAATTCAAAGAATATATTGGGGTTACGTGCACCCACAATTTTTACTACTGGTATACAGTGCCAGTTTCTGACTGGGAATTCAAAGAATATATTGGGGTTACAAATACCCTCATTTCTTGCTACTGCCATATAGTGCCAGTTTCTGACTGGTAATTCAAAGAATATATTGGGGTTACGTGCACCCACAATTTTTACTACTGGTATACAGTGCCAGTTTCTGACTGGGAATTCAAAGAATATATTGGGGTTACAAATACCCTCATTTCTTGCTACTGCCATATAGTGCCAGTTTCTGACTGGTAATTCAAAGAATATATTGGGGTTACGTGCACCCACAATTTTTACTACTGGTATACAGTGCCATTGTCTGACTGGGAATTTAAAGAATATATTGGGGTTATAAATACCCTCATTTCTTGCTACTGCCATATAGTGCCAGTTTCTGACTGGGAATTCAAAGAATATATTGGGGTTACGTGCATCCACAATTTTTACTACTGGTATACAGTGCCATTGTCTGACTGGGAATTCAAAGAATATATTGGGGTTATAAATACCCTCATTTCTTGCTACTGGTATATAGTGCCATTGTCTGACTGGGAATTCAAAGAATATATTGGGGTTACGTGCACCCACAATTTTTACTACTGGTATACAGTGCCAGTTTCTGAGTGGGAATTCAAAGAATATATTGGGGTTACAAATACCCTCATTTCTTGCTACTGCCATATAGTGCCAGTTTCTGACTGGTAATTCAAAGAATATATTGGGGTTACGTGCACCCACAATTTTTACTACTGGTATACAGTGCCATTGTCTGACTGGGAATTCAAAGAATATATTGGGGTTATAAATACCCTCATTTCTTGCTACTGCCATATAGTGCCAGTTTCTGACTGGTAATTCAAAGAATATATTGGGGTTACGTGCACCCACAATTTTTACTACTGGTATACAGTGCCATTGTCTGACTGGGAATTCAAAGAATATATTGGGGTTATAAATACCCTCATTTCTTGCTACTGGTATATAGTGCCATTGTCTGACTGGGAATTCAAAGAATATATTGGGGTTACGTGCACCCACAATTTTTACTACTGGTATACAGTGCCATTGTCTGACTGGGAATTCAAAGAATATATTGGGGTTACGTGCACCCACAATTTTTACTACTGGTATACAGTGCCAGTTTCTGACTGGGAATTCAAAGAATATATTGGGGTTATAAATACCCTCATTTCTTGCTACTGGTATATAGTGCCATTGTCTGACTGGGAATTCAAAGAATATATTGGGGTTACGTGCACTCACAATTTTTACTACTGGTATACAGTGCCATTGTCTGACTGGGAATTCAAAGAATATATTGGGGTTACGTGCACCCACAATTTTTACTACTGGTATATAGTGCCATTGTCTGACTGGGAATTCAAAGAATATATTGGGGTTATAAATACCCTCATTTCTTGCTACTGGTATATAGTGCCATTGTCTGACTGGGAATTCAAAGAATATATTGGGGTTACGTGCACCCACAATTTTTACTACTGGTATACAGTGCCATTGTCTGACTGGGAATTCAAAGAATATATTGGGGTTATAAATACCCTCATTTCTTGCTACTGGTATATAGTGCCATTGTCTGACTGGGAATTCAAAGAATATATTGGGGTTACGTGCACCCACAATTTTTACTACTGGTATACAGTGCCATTGTCTGACTGGGAATTCAAAGAATATATTGGGGTTACGTGCACCCACAATTTTTACTACTGGTATATAGTGCCATTGTCTGACTGGGAATTCAAAGAATATATTGGGGTTATGTGCACCCACAATTTTTGCTACTGGTATATAGTGCCAATTTCTAACTGGGAATTCAAAATGCGCAAGGCTCCCGGAAAGGGACGTGGACGAGGCCGTGGGCGAGGTCGGGGGAATGGTTCTGGGGAGCAAGGTAGCAGTGAAGCCACAGGGCGTCCCGTGCCTACTCCTGTGGGGCAGCAAGCATTGCGCCACTCCACAGTGCCAGGGTTGCTTGCCACATTAACTAAACTGCAGGGTACAAACCTTAGTAGGCCCGAGAACCAGGAACAGGTCTTGCAATGGCTGTCAGAGAACGCTTACAGCACATTGTCCAGCAGCCAGTCAGACTCTGCCTCCTCTCCTCCTATTACCCAACAGTCTTGTCCTCCTTCCTCCCAAAATTCCCAAGCTTCACAGAACAATAACCCCAACTGTCCCTGCTCCCCAGAGCTGTTCTCCGCTCCTTTCATTGTCCCTCAACCTGCCTCTCCACGTCACGATTCCACGAACCTAACAGAGGAGCATCTGTGTCCAGATGCTCAAACACTAGAGTCTCCTCCATCTCCGTTCGATTTGGTGGTGGATGACCAGCAACCCACCCTCATCGACGATGATGTGACGCAGTTGCCGTCAGGGCATCCAGTTGACCGGCGCATTGTGCGGGAGGAGGAGATGAGACAGGAGTTGGAAGAGGAAGTGGTGGATGATGAGGACACTGACCCGACCTGGACAGGGGGGATGTCAAGCGGGGAAAGTAGTGTGGATGTTGAGGCAAGTGCAGCACCAAAAAGGGTAGCTAGAGGCAGAGGCAGAGGTCAGCAGCTTAGGCGAAGCCAGGCCACACCCGGAATCTCCCAAGATGTTCCAGTTCGTACCCAGCCCCGAAAAACTCCCACCTCGAGGGCACGTTTCTCGAAGGTGTGGAGTTTTTTCAAGGAATGCGCCGAGGACAGATATAGTGTTGTCTGCACAATTTGCCTCTCGAAATTGATTAGGGGCTCTGAGAAGAGCAACCTGTCCACCACTTCAATGCGCCGTCATTTGGAATCCAAGCACTGGAATCAGTGGCAGGCAGCAACGGCAGGACAAAGGCCGCCTGCCGTTCACGCCACTGCCACTGCCTCTGCCACTGCCTCTGCCTCTGCCACTGCCACTGCTGACTGTGCTGGCGATGCACTCCAGAGGACGAGCCAGGACACCACTTCATCTGCCTCCGCCACTTTGTTGACTTCTCCCTCATCCTCCCCTGTTCCTGTCTTATCTCCTTCTCCTGCACCATCAAAGGCACCATCAGGCGCTTCTTTACAACAACCCACCATCTCTCAGACATTGGAGCGGCGGCAGAAATACACTGCTAACCACCCACACGCGCAAGCCTTGAACGCCAACATCGCTAAACTGCTGGCCCAGGAGATGTTGGCGTTCCGGCTTGTTGAAACTCCCGCCTTCCTGGACCTGATGGCAACTGCGGCACCTCGCTATGCCGTCCCTAGCCGTCACTACTTCTCCCGGTGTGCCGTCCCCGCCTTGCACCAGCACGTGTCACTCAACATCAGGCGGGCCCTTAGTTCCGCGCTTTGCACAAAGGTCCACTTGACCACCGACGCGTGGACAAGTGCATGCGGACAGGGACGCTACATTTCACTGACGGCACACTGGGTGAATGTAGTTGAGGCTGGGACTGCTTCCCAAACTGGCCCGGTGTACCTCGTCTCCCCGCCTAACATTCCTGGCAGGGACACGAGAAGAACACCCCCCTCCTCCTCCTCCTCTACCGCCTCCTCCTCCGCCTCCTCCTCCGCTGTTAGATTGACCCCAGCTACGAGTTGGAAACGTTACAGCACTGGCGTTGGTAGACGTCAGCAGGCTGTGCTGAAGCTGATCAGCTTGGGGGACAGACAGCACACTGCCTCCGAGGTGAGGGATGCCCTCCTCGATGAGACGGCAATATGGTTTGAGCCGCTGCACCTGGGCCCAGGCATGGTCGTTTGTGATAACGGCCGGAACCTGGTAGCAGCTCTGGAGCTTGCCGGACTCCAACATGTTCCATGCCTGGCCCACGTCTTCAACCTAGTGGTGCAACGTTTCCTAAAGAGCTACCCCAATGTTCCAGAGCTACTGGTGAAAGTGCGGCGCATGTGCGCCCACTTTCGCAAGTCGACAGTAGCCGCTGCTAGCTTAAAATCTCTCCAGCAACGCCTGCATGTGCCACAACACCGGCTTTTGTGCAACGTCCCCACACGCTGGAACTCAACGTTTCAGATGTTGAATAGAGTGGTTGAGCAGCAGAGACCTTTGATGGAATACCAGCTACAAAACCCTAGGGTGCCACTAAGTCAGCTGCCTCAGTTTCACATCCATGAGTGGCCATGGATGAGAGACCTTTGTGACATCCTACGGGTCTTTGAGGAGTCCACAAGGAGGGTGAGCTCTGAGGATGCGATGGTGAGCCTTACAATCCCGCTCTTGTGTGTTCTGAGAGAATCCCTGATTGACATCAGGGATAACTCAGATCACACAGAGGAGTTAGGGATAGCATCCGATCCGTCACAGCTGGAGAGTAGGTCCACACATCTGTCCGCTTCACTGCGTTTAATGGAGGAGGAGGAGGAGGAGGAGGAGGAGGAAGAAGAGTTGTCCGATGATGTGATGGTGATACAGGAGGCTTCCGGGCAACTTCGAATCGTCCCATTGTTGCAGCGCGGATGGGTAGACATGGAGGATGAGGAGGAAATGGAGATTGAACTTTCCGGTGGGGCCAGAGGAGTCATGCCAACTAACACTGTGGCAGACATGGCTGAGTTCATGTTGGGGTGCTTTACAACCGACAAGCGTATTGTCAAAATCATGGAGAACAACCAGTACTGGATCTTTGCTATCCTTGACCCCCGGTATAAAAACAACATCTCGTCTTTTATTCTGGTAGAGGGGAGGGCCAATCGCATCAATGCTTGCCACAGGCAATTGGTGCAGAATATGATGGAGATGTTTCCAGCATGTGACGTTGGCGGCAGGGAGGGCAGTTCCTCCAGTAGGCAACCAAGTTCTCACCGGTCCACACAAACGAGGGGCACACTGTCTAAGGTCTGGGACACCTTGATGGCACCCCCTCGCCAAAGTGCCGCCACGGAGGGTCCTAGTGTCACCAGGCGTGAGAAGTATAGGCGCATGTTGCGGGAATACCTTTCCGACCACAGCCCTGTCCTCTCCGACCCCTCTGCGCCCTACACGTATTGGGTGTCGAAGTTGGACCTGTGGCTTGAAATTGCCCTATATGCCTTGGAGGTGCTGTCCTGTCCTGCCGCCAGCGTCCTATCTGAGAGGGTGTTCAGTGCAGCCGGTGGCATCATCACTGACAAGCGCACCCGTCTGTCAGCTGAGAGTGCCGACCGGCTCACTTTGATAAAAATGAACCACCACTGGATAGAGCCTTCATTTTTGGGCCCACCTGTGTAAAGCACCCCAACATGAAACTCCATGTCTGTACTCAACCTCTCCAATTCCTCCGCATCCTCATACTCATCCACCATAAGCATTGCACAATTCTGCTAATACTAGGCTCCCTCCACCCTGATTTCCCCCAACTCTGCTGGTTAGAGGCTCCCTCCACCCTGCTTTCCCACAACTCTGCTGGTTAGAGGCTCCCTCCACCCTTATTTCCACCAACTCTGCTGGTTAGAGGCTCCCTCCACCATGAATTGGTCCAAACTGGGCTGTTTAGCGGCTCCCTCCACCATGAATTGGTCCAAACTGGGGTTTTTAGAGGCTCCCTCCACCATGAATTGGTCCAAACTGGGCTGTTTAGAGGCTCCCTCCACCATGAATTGGTCCAAACTGGGGTTTTTAGAGGCTCCCTCCACCATGAATTGGTCCAAACTGGGCTGGTTAGAGGCTCCCTCCACCATGAATTTGCCCAAACTGGCCTGTTTAGAGGCTCCCTCCACCATGAATTTGCCCAAACTGGCCTGTTTAGAGGCTCCCTCCACCATGAATTGGTCCAAACTGGGGTTTTTAGAGGCTCTCTCCACCATGAATTGGTCCAAACTGGGCTGTTTAGAGGCTCCCTCCATCATGAATTGGTCCAAACTGGGGTTTTTAGAGGCTCCCTCCACCATGAATTGGTCCAAACTGGGGTTTTTAGAGGCTCCCTCCACCATGAATTGGTCCAAACTGGGGTTTTTAGAGGCTCCCTCCACCATGAATTTGCCCAAACTGGGCTGTTTAGAGGCTCCCTCCACCATGAATTTGCCCAAACTGGGCTGTTTAGAGGCTCCCTCCACCATGAATTGGTCCAAACTGGGGTTTTTAGAGGCTCCCTCCACCATGAATTGGTCCAAACTGGGGTTTTTAGAGGCTCCCTCCACCATGAATTGGTCCAAACTGGGCTGTTTAGAGGCTCCCTCCACCATGAATTGGTCCAAACTGGGGTTTTTAGAGGCTCCCTCCACCATGAATTGGTCCAAACTGGGCTGTTTAGAGGCTCACTCCACCATGAATTGGTCCAAACTGGGGTTTTTAGAGGCTCCCTCCACCATGAATTGGTCCAAACTGGGGTTTTTAGAGGCTCCCTCCACCATGAATTTGCCCAAACTGGGCTGTTTAGAGGCTCCCTCCACCATGAATTTGCCCAAACTGGGCTGTTTAGAGGCTCCCTCCACCATGAATTGGTCCAAACTGGGGTTTTTAGAGGCTCCCTCCACCATGAATTTGTCCAAACTGGGGGTTTTTAGAGGCTCCCTCCACCATGAATTTGCCCAAACTGGGCTGTTTAGAGGCTCCCTCCACCATGAATTTGCCCAAACTGGGCTGTTTAGAGGCTCCCTCCACCATGAATTGGTCCAAACTGGGGGTTTTTAGAGGCTCCCTCCACCATGAATTTGCCCAAACTGGGCTGTTTAGAGGCTCCCTCCACCATGAATTGGTCCAAACTGGGGTTTTTAGAGGCTCCCTCCACCATGAATTGGTCCAAACTGGGGTTTTTAGAGGCTCCCTCCACCATGAATTGGTCCAAACTGGGGTTTTTAGAGGCTCCCTCCACCATGAATTTGCCCAAACTGAGCTGTTCAGAGGCTCCCTCCACCATGAATTGGTCCAAACTGGGGTTTTTAGAGGCTCCCTCCACCATGAATTGGTCCAAACTGGGGGTTTTTAGAGGCTCCCTCCACCATGAATTTGCCCAAACTGGGCTGTTTAGAGGCTCCCTCCACCATGAATTGGTCCAAACTGGGGTTTTTAGAGGCTCCCTCCACCATGAATTGGTCCAAATTGGGGGTTTTTAGAGGCTCCCTCCACCATAAATTTGCCCAAACTGGGCTGTTTAGAGGCTCCCTCCATCATGAATTGGTCCAAACTGGGGTTTTTAGAGGCTCCCTCCACCATGAATTGGTCCAAACTGGGGTTTTTAGAGGCTCCCTCCACCATGAATTGGTCCAAACTGGGGTTTTTAGAGGCTCCCTCCACCATGAATTTGCCCAAACTCTGCTGGTTAGAGGCTCAATCCACCCTGATTTTCAAAACAAATGTTGGTGCCAACCTCAACTTACTACAAGGGCCAAATTCACTGCTGGTGACAAGCTCTCCTCACTGCAAGTGCCAAATACACATGTTTCAAGGTGTTTTCCTACTGTCAGAGAGGTGGTATTGAGTGTGTAAAGTGTGTAGTTGTTAGGCTGTGATGTTGGGGTAATAGAGGGTCTTTGGTGTGTTAGATGCCCCCAGACATGCTTCCCCTGCTGTCCCAGTGTCATTCCAGAGGTGTTGGCATCATTTCCTGGGTTGTCTTAGTGGACTTGGTGACCCTCCAGACACGGATTTGGGTTTCCCCCTTAACGAGTATCTGTTCCCCATAGACTATAATGGGGTTCGAAACCCGTTCGAACACACGAACATTGAGCGGCTGTTCGAATCGAATTTCGAACCTCGAACATTTTAGTGTTCGCTCATCTCTATAAATTATCACAATACGTATTATGATTACTAGAGGATTAATAATGCTGCAGAACACACATCGGGACCCTCTAAGGAGCCCAGGATAAGTGAGACCCCAGGAGAGATGAGACCCTGCACTGGGCCTGCACTTATTATGAGTATAATCAAAGCACTTTCCACAACCCTTTATTATAGTGTCTGGTTTTGTACCCAGGTCAGAAGGGTCCATTGTAGCTGAATGGCCTCACACTAAATTACTAATGCTATTGCAACAAAGTATGTATATGTCATGCTTCTACATTACACTGACTAAATACACTATAGATTGTAGCTCAAAAACTCATTACTATACATGACATACTATGATGTAAATAATATATACTGCATGATACAAATGATTTTACTAAATAGCATTCTTATTAGCATGTTGTAAGTATGATCTGGACGATTACAATGTAACTCTATAACCAAGTAACAACAGTTACAGAAACAGTTAATGAAATAAGATTAAGCCAGCTGCAACAAGAGGTTAATGGAGAATTTGGGTTTCCGGTGGGTATTAATGGATGAACTCTGAACTACATTGATCGCTCTGATTTCTTTATCATCGCTGGACAGACAATACAATCCTGCCAGACATCTCTCAAGTTTCTTGCTCTTTGGAGACAGGAATTGACATAAATATCATATAACACTTTGCAGTTGATGATACAGACATGGTAGCAGGCACATCATGAAAGCGATGTAGCTTACATCCCGTATACAGACCAGAAACAGATTATTGTACAGGTATTGTATGTCTAGGAATAGACATATAAGGGATAATATGCTGTATAATGTTAGAAAGCCTGAACACTTGGTTCTGTAGTTTAACCACTTGTGAAATGAGGGCTTAGACTTTATTCACACATTTGATGGCCGTTTTTCCAAAGTCCATTACACAGTCGTTTTGACAAAACATTGATTTCAATGTGTCTATTCACATGTCCATTCTTTTGACTGACCGTTCTTCACAGCTGTCAAAAGACAGATATGTTCTATCTTTGTCCTTTGCTCTGATATATTAACCCAATAAAAATCAGATTGACATCCACTTACATTTGTTAAAAATGAATCAGTATATATATATATATATATATATATATATATACTGTATATATATATATATATACATACTGTATATATATATACATACTGTATATGCAGCCAAGATTTAGTGCACTCATTTCTACGAGAAATGTAATTTACTATGAGAAATTCTTAGTCTTTACAGTAGTCAACAGGCTTGTTTGGTAGCCAGGCTAAAGGATGTGGTGATGGTACTGTCATTCAGGCCCCTTGGCTGCTATGCACAGGTTGATTATCTCAGATAAGGTCATTGGCGCTCTTAACATGGACTCCCTTTGCTAATATAGCAGGCCAAAAGTACTGCCCCTTTATTGCTGACTGCCCAGTTAATGTATACCAGGTAGCTGCTGGATCTCATAGTATTCATGAATCCCAACAGATATTGCTGACAAT